>NC_060141.1:44774131-45395670 GCF_021461385.2 Schistocerca piceifrons
CCGACCGACATCGATACCTCTCCTCAGTGCAGAGCTTCGTGAAGAATGTGCTGCATTCCCCAAGAAACCTTCCAGCACCTGACGACGATGCCTGAGAGAGTGGAAGCTGTCATCAAGGCTAAGGGTTGGCCAACACCGTATTGAATTCCAGCATTACCGATGGATGGCTCAAGAGCTTGTAAGTCATTTTCAGCGAGGTGTCCGGATTCCTTTTATCACATAGTGTACCCCCATTTTAAAATTTTTAAGACACAAGAGAAGTTACTTATTGATCCACCAAAATGGCTGACATGCGGAGCGAGGAGATCAGCCACGAACATGGTGGTTATAATTAAGCTTCACTACTTGAGAGGGCCTCCACGAAAAGCGAGTGATCATAGGACAATCAAAATATGTGAAAAGGTGGCTAGAGACATGCGGAAGAGAAACAGCGAATAAAACATTGAAAGAAACGAATTTAAATTTCCACATGAAAGGCCACATCTCCTCAGCTTCAAGCCTTGGAAGAAACATAAGTACGGAGTCTACTCAAACATCTGCATCACGTGGCAAAAGTTGGGGAGTCGTGTGAAGTTTGTACGGATACAACATTACACCCGTTCGCAGCATTATTCGAACGATGGACCACGGAATGTCCAGTTGTCGTGGAACTGTTCGTACAATGCTTGACGATCACGCACTGCGCCCAGCATTCTCAACCACGTTAACTTCTTCAACAGTTTGGGGCGCAAACGCTCGTCGGCCGCATGCAAGAGCAATTCCCAAATCGCTAGTTAATTCGAGCCCCCGAGTCACGTTCTTAATCCCGGTGCGGAAAGAGGACCTGTACGTGTTCCTTTAATGCGTCGATACTCGCGAAGAACAGAAGCACTGTTGTTGTCGTACTCATAAGATAGCTTTGCGAGTAAATCTCTGTTCACCTCGTCCAGACCTGTGTTGACTGTCTGCAACGACAACGCACAATGATGCTTGTGTTTCAGCTCCACGTCGATGTACTGCTACCGGTGCCTAATGGTATGTGATGACACTAACACTACTAACGGAAGCCGGCCAGTGTGGCCGAGCGGTTCTAGGCGCTACAGACTGGAACCGCGCGACCGCTACGGTCGCAGGTTCGAATCCTGCCTCGGGCATGGATGAGATCATCAGTCCCCTATAACTCAGAACTACTTCAACCTAACTAACCTAAGTCCCATAGTGCTCAGAGCCATTTTACTAACGGAAATCCTGCAGCGTACAGTCTATACATTTCTCAACATCATTCCTATGCATATGCGTACACTTACGTTAATTTTTTTCCTTCTACACTGGCTCAGGTAGCGAATGTTTCACTATAACCATCCTGCACCCGAACGTCGACGTTCATCAGTACGCGCACGTCATTTGTATCCACGACCATTCGCCGTGCTTTTGGGTGACAAGGTCATGGCTTCACGACGCACGTGTCAAGCTGCCCTCATGGAAGTTGGAATGATTTTGTCGCCTGAATAGTATACAGAGGTGATATTCACCTCAAAACGAAAGAATTACTTTTTATCTGAACCTCATCTTGGCCTGTACAACTTTCCTGTTGAGTCACATGCTGAGTTAAATGGTTCAAATGGCTCTGAGCAGTATGCGACTTAACATCTAGGTCATCAGTTCCCTAGACTTAGAACTACTTAAACCTAACCAACCTAAGGACATCACACACATCGATTCCCGAGGCAGGATTCGAACCTGCGACCGTAGCACAGCCGCGTGGTTCCGGACTGAAGCGCCTATAACCGCTCGGCCACCGCGGCCGGCTCATGCTGATTTATCTGGGGTCTAGTGTGACTGTAAGTTGACGTGAACAGATCATGTTGCATAAATCATAGCCAGGGTGGAACACACTGCGAACACATTGTGGATGCTTGCTAGTGCTTGTTGGGGAGCAGAACTGACAATCCTTTCAACTCTGTGTAAGGTCTTGATCCGCTATCTCTCTTCATTGTGGGAGCGTCGTCTATGGCAACGCGACGAAGAAGACTTTGTGTCAACCCGATGTCCTCCATCAAAGGTCGCTTTACCTGGTTCTCGGAGTCATGAAATCAACGTCCACGAACATAATGTTGGAAGAAACGTCTGCAATGTCGCTCACCACACGTCGTCAGATGTCGTCTGATAATTTTCTCTTTAGTTGGTGTTCCATATTCGATTGCGCCTACCTCAGGGCGGCGGTTTACTTCTTGGGGCTTACGCACGCACCTCATGGACGAAGGACGAACCGAACTTCCTTACTAATTCGCAGATATGACAGATGGCTACATCTTTTACCGCTAGTCCTACATGACTCAAAGTTTTCGCTACCTCTTTGGTACTTTCTTCACCACAGACCCTGTGTCGTTCTTGTGAACCGATTTCACAACGGGACGAACATTAATCACGACATGGAACACTACCTTATCGATATTGGCCGCAGTATGCCTGCTCTAAACGTGAGGCGGGTGTGGGATACACCTTCCTCGGCACCTATGGCAACACATACCAAATGTTTGGACTATCGCCTGAATCATCTATCTCCAAGGCGGAGTTACTGGCCATAATGGAGGCTATTTATTACGGCACGCAGACATTCCGGACCGTATTTATCCTCATGGTCTCCCCAAGTGAGCTGCAGAAAGTACAACATTTGGCGTTTGATAAACGGACCAACAAATATGTCTGGGATTTCTTGGAAGCCATAATAGAGACGCGGACATTTTGACCGGCTCGCTAAGAGAAGAATTTTGGAGGGGCAGTTCCGCCCAACACCAATCCCTTATACGGAATTCCACTCGACAGCCAAGTAAGGTGCTTATTGTGAGTGACACGTATCCCAGCACTACAAGGGCAGCCATGTGTTTTTAAAAACATATCTGGTTTTTCAATAAAATCCTCTCAGTCCTCAAGCAGCGTCATTTCGAATAAAAGACTTGAACATATGTTAGGTGTCTCCACCATCGTCAGCAGGAGCTGAGTACATTGACTAGAGCTGCGGAGTGGCGAATGCGCTGACGGGAAGTTGAGCAGCTTCTAGCTGCTCCGTGCCGCCGCAGTACCTGGCCCTGCAACGAACTTGTGACGTCACACTTATAGTCTTGTCCACCATACTTCGGGAAAGCTCGGCTCCGTACAGGGCTGAGGGTAGATCAATATTTAACTGAAAAATTACCGAACAGAGCTCTTAATTTTGTCGTGATCCATCAATAACTTGCATGCATTTAAACGCGCAGTCAAGAATTATTAAACTTCTCTGAAATAGTTACTCGATCCTCGCCGGAGACTGCTGCTGGCACTCGTAAGACCTGCAGTGTCACGTGATGTGACGTACGTACCACGGCCTGTCTTTCTCGTAGGCCTCGGCGCCACGTTTGAAATGGCCGCCCCCGTGTCCCTCAAAGCGTCAGTCTTACGACTTTGTTTTCGCTCAGTATCCAGAGCCCCCATGCCCTGCTGAGTGTGCACCCTTTGTCTCTGTTAAAATTGTTTCTGTTTATTGTAATTTCGATATTTTCTTTGATGACAATCTCCCAATACGATGTGTTTTGAGCCAAAACGCTTATTAGATAAACGATGGTCAGCGACTGCTGACTTCTCAAGTTCCCTTTGTTTGATATGTCGTGAATGCTCTGCACAAAGCTCAGCAACTGTGCGAATGATTTGTAAATACTGCCACATTTAGAGGGGACACCGTACACACCAGCAATTCGAAGACCTATGTTGTCTTCAAAGAAGCGTAACATATCTCTTATCTTGGAGGTGGGCGGGATCGCAGGTTGGAGTGTATACCTCCTCTGCACGCTCCCTATCTGACCAGTATTGCTCCACCCTCAGCGAATGTAAAGTCGCAATTTTGGCTCTTGTAGGGACGCGGGAGCGCCAGTTTCCAATATGGCGCCGAGCGATCGCGCCATGTGATTTTAGTCGGTCTCGTGTCGGGACAGAGCTCTAGGAGCCGCCCAACTTGATTTCCGCGCATGTGCCATCTCGGCACTCTCTGGAAGGCTGAAGATTCTGTCATTACGTCTATATAAGCAGACCACCGTGCCAGCCCCGACAGCCAGTGATTTCAGCTCTTGATGAAGATGGAGGAAACAGTTATGGAAAGCTCATGTGCTTCATTCGAAATAACGCGCCTCGTAAACCGAGAACATTTTATTGAAAAATCCACGTATCTTTGTTAATACTGCAAGAAGTACTTTTGCCTTGAACACTGTTACTGTATGCCGAGACTGTCTCGACATAATATCCCATGAGTACTTGTGTTGTTTTGATAACAGCTCAGTTTTATGTTGCTTTATTTTTCGTAAATGCTCTTGACCAAAATATAATTAATCTTTTCTGTTAAATAAACATATTAAAGTGATAGGTAATTATATTACTTGATGTGGTAGCACTTCCTTGAATTATATACGTAACAGTGAAATTAAAAGGGATGGAAATTGCAAGGGGCTGTGAAAACAGTTGCATGTATTGACGTCGGGATTCCAGGCGTGTTTACTACAATGATAAGATCTTACATTTGTACATAGAACTCATTTTATTGTTCTACTGTGGGAACTGAAACTATCTTAATACGACACTTTTTAAATACTGTTGGCTGTATAGTCTTTGCTGTCCAAAGCCGGAATAAACAAGCAAATAAATAAAAAGGAAATGAATAACCATGCTGTACTTCGTCAGCTGACATATCGTTGAACTAAAGGGAAAACTGTTCGAGGTATTAGAGGTAACCTCCGCCACACACCGTGAGATGCAGAAGTAGATGCAGATTAGATGTAGACCAATGGTGCCCAACCTGGAGGTAAATACCTCTGAGGAGTAAAATTAAATTTTCTGACGGGTGAAAACAAAACGGTTCAGTTCTGTTTCCGTCAGGAAACTAAATTGTTTTTAAAAGATCATTACTATCATTCTTTCGTAAGGCAGCAATACTGATTATATAAGTTATAAACTATTACTTTTTTATTTCAAGTACAAATATTAGCGATCGTGTGACGCAGGATGTTGGAGGGTTGTGAAACGAATATGAATCCTCGACGCCCTACACCCTCACTTTTTACATGTTACCATACATCTATGATAGTAAAATTAACGTACCTTGTGTATCATATATGCTTGAATGTCTCAAGAAAGTACCATTTCCGAGTTGTAGGTGCTTCCCGTATTGGAGCAGGAATTTGCTTCATTACTAACTTCACACGACAAACGCAGTCATTATCAACACAACGCAGCAGCAACTATGTAAAGCCTACTTCACTGCTGTAGGCTGCAGATATAAATGTTTTATTATCAATATTGTTATTATTAGCGACAGTGGTCGGACGTAAGGATCCCAGAAGCCAAGTCAAGTTGTATGGAATGAGTGACTGGGAGACCCCGAAGGGCAGATTCAGTCCCCTAATTCGAAAGATATTTAGATAATTCCTACTCTTCGTGCCCGCCAGCAGCTTTTATTTGCGTAATACGAGAGATATATATGTGTCTGTTAAGTGTACGTGGCTGTAACGTGTGTGTGTGTGTGTGTGTGTGTGTGTGTGTGTGTGTGTGTGTGTGTGTGTGTGTAGTGTCATATTCGTGCTGTAGATGATGAGAGAACGGAGAGGGTGAAATCCGATGCCGACTGATAACCTACTCCTGACGAAGAGCACCAGTGGGGTCGCCAAACTTAACGTATGGACGGATCACAGTCAGTAGTGTCATAGGGTGTATATATCGCTTCATGAGACACTGGCCAGAGGTTTCCTGTTTAAATCAGGGCATTGGCTCAAAGTCTACTAATAAAGAGCTTTACGCCGCTATCGCTTCTCCCTTTGCCAGCCAAATAGTGGCAGTGAAAATTTCATCCACCACCAGGATTCGAACCAGCTTACGCGAGTCAAGCGTCATCACACAAGTGTGCATTAGCGATATTAGCTATGCAGGCGGGTAGCAATCGACTGATTTACAAACAGGGAGTATAGTTTGGCTCCGTAATTGGACGAATAAACAACCAAGCTTTGTAGCCATGTGTTGACGTTGACGTATTTTTTGTTTAATGACAAATACTTTGAACAAACTGACGGAGTGGCTGTGGGGAGTCCATTAACCTCCATAGTCACCAATTTAATTATGGAAGATTTTGAGGACATGGTACTGAAGACGGCGTTCTTAAAACCAAGTTGCTTCTGGAGATACGTCGATGGTACATGGGAGGGATTCTCTAGATCGTTTCCTAGATCATTTTTACTGCCTGAATCCCAATATTAAGCTCACGATGGAAGTTGAAAAGGATGGAAAACTTCCGTTTTTAGATGTCGCAGTCTACAGGGGGGGATGAAGGAACATGAGGACATAGGGCTTATAGTAATCCCAAGCATACGGATCGATATCTTCATGCATCAAGTTGTCATCCATCGTACCAACGCAGCGGCGTCCTACGCACATTGGTAAAAAGAGCATACGCCATCTCAGATACAGATAGTTTAACTCAAGAACCGGACCATCTAAAAGCTGAGTTCAAGAAGAATGGTTATACTGACAATCGTGTTCTACAGATTTGGCATTTCCGGGAAGCAGCAGAAGATACAAGCAAATCGCTGGCATTCCTACCCTTTGCGGGAAGCATATCTTCAAAAATATGTAGAAATTTAAAGAAATTTAATATCAAAATTCCGCCAGCTAAGACCAGAGCCCTGTTGAGTTCAGTGAAAGATGATTTGGGCTGAGGAAGCCTGGAGTGTACAAGATTCCCTGCCATTGCGGGAACGTCTATATTGGACAAACTATTCGTACGGCCCAGAATCGTTGCGTGGAGCACCATCGCCACACGCATTTATTACAGCCAGAAAAATCTGCGGTGAGGGAACATTGTCTTACTAAACGACGATGAGACACAAGTGGTTGCCCTTGTGTCGCGGTATTGGGACTGTGTAGTGAAAGGAGCAATTGAAATACGCCTATCTGATTATAGTATAAACAGAGGTAAGGGGTATACTTTAAATAAGAGTTGGAGCCTTTTCTCTTCGACATTAAAAAACAACGGTCGTCCTCTGCAGTGTTTCATATCGATCTATCGTTTCCGCGAACTTTCACCACCGGTGCGCTGTTGTGCCTGTCGCTAGAGGGCAGTTACGTTCGCGCACGCGCGGTGGAACCGCGGTCAGTGTATAAAAGAGCCGCCACGGCGTGATTGATTTCAGTTCCAGCGAGATAATGCAACGGCCTGCTCACCTGAAGATGATGACCAGGTGTACAATCGAAAAACTTTGTCCAGATCTACATCTACATTTATACTCCGCAAGCCACCCAACGGTGCGTGGCGGAGGGCACTTTATGTGCCACTGTCATTACCTCCCTTTTCTGTTCCAGTCGCGTATGGTTCGCGGGAAGAACGACTGTCGGAAAGCCGCCGTGCGCGCTCTAATCTCTCTAATTTCACATTCGTGATCTGCTCGGGAGGTATAAGTAGGGGGAAGCAATATATTCGATACCTCATCCAGAAACGCACCCTCTCGAAACCTGGCGAGCAAGCTACACCGCGATGCAGAGCGCCTCTCTTGCAGAGTCTGCCACTTGGGTTTGGCTCTGAGCACTATGGGACTTAACATCTATGGTCATCAGTCCCCTAGAACTTAGAACTAATTAAACATAACTAACCTAAGAACATCACACAGCACCCAGTCATCACGAGGCAGAGAAAATCAATGACCCCGCCGGGAATCGAACCCGGGAACCCGGGCGCGGGACACTTGAGTTTGCTAAACATCTCCGTAACGCTATCACGGTTACCAAATAACCCTGTGACGAAACGCGCCGCTCTTCTTTGGATCTTCTCTATCTCCTCCGTCAACCCGATCTGGTACGGATCCCACACTGATGAGCAATACTCAAGTACAGGTCGAACGAGTGTTTTGTAAGCCACCTCCTTTGTTGATGAACTACATTTTCTAAGGACTCTCCCAACGAATCTCAACCTGGTACCCGCCTTACCAACAATTAATTTTATATGATCATTCCACTTCAAATCGTTCCCTACGCATACTCCCAGGTATTTTACAGAAGTAATTGCTACCAGTGTTTATTCCGCTTTCATATAATCATACAATAAAGTTCTTTCTATGTATTCGGAATACATTACATTTGTCTATTTTAAGGGTCAGTTGCCACTCCCTGCACCAAGTGCCTATCTGCTGCAGATCTTCCTGCATTTCGCTACAATTTTCTAATGCTGCAACTTCTCTGTATACTACAGCATCATCCGCGAAAAGCCGCATGGAACTTCCGACATTATCTACTAGGTCATTTATATATATTGTGAAAAGCAATGGTCCCATAACACTCGCCTGTGGCACGCCAGAGGTTATTTTAACGACTGTAGACGTCTCTCCATCGATAACAACATGCTGTGTTCTGTTTGCTAAAAACTCTTCAATCAAGCCACACAGTTGGTCTGATATTCCGTAGGCTCTTACTTTGTCTATCAGGCGACAGTGCGGAACTGTATCGAACGCCTTCCGGAAGTCAAGAAAAATTGCATCTACCTGGGAGCCTGTATCTAATATTTTCTGGGTCTCATGAACAAATAAAGCGAGTTGGGTCTCACACGATCACTGTTTCCGGAATCCATGTTGACTCCTACAGAATAGATTCTGGATTTCCAAAAACGACATGATACTCGAGCAAAAAACATGTTCTAAAATTCTACAACAGATCGACGTCAGAGATATAGGTCTATAGTTTTGCGCATCTGCTCGACGACCCTTCTTGAAGACTGGGACTACCTGTGCTTTTTCCAATCATTTGGAACCTTCCGTTCCTCTAGAGACTTGCGGTACACGGCTGTTAGAAGGGGGGCAAGTTCTTTCGCGTACTCTGTGTAGAATCGAATTGGTATCCCGTCAGGTCCAGTGGACTTTCCTTTGTTGAGTGATTCCAGTTGCTTTTCTATTCCTTGGACACTTATTTCGATGTCAACCATTTTTTCGTTTGTGTGAGGATTTAGAGAAGGAACTGCAGTGCGGTCTTCCTCTGTGCAACAGCTTTGGAAAAAGGTGTTTAGTATTTCAGCTTTACGCGTGTCATCCTCTGTTTCAATGCCATCATCATCCCGGAGTGTCTGGATATGCTGTTTCGAGCCACTTACTGATTTAACGTAAGACCAGAACTTCCTAGGATTTTCTGTCAAGTCGGTACATAGAATTTTACTTTCGAATTAACTGAGCGCTTCACGCATAGCCTTCCTTACGCTAACTTTGACATCGTTTAGCTTCTGTTTGTCTGAGAGGTTTTGGCTGCGTTAAAACTTAGAGTGAAGCTCTCTTTGCTTTCGCAGTAGTTTCCTAACTTTGTTGTTGTACCACGGTGGGTTTTTCCCGTCCCTCACAGTTTTACTCGGCACGTACCTGTCTAAAACGCATTTTACGATTGCCTTGAGCTTTTTCCATAAACACTCAACATTGTCAGTGTCGGAACAGAAATTTTCGTTTTGATCTGTTAGGTAGTCTGAATTCTGCCTTCTATTACTCTTGCTAAACAGATAAACCTTCCTCCCTTTTTTTATATTCCTACTAACTTCTATATTCAGGGATGCTGCAACGACCTTATGATCACTGATTCCCTGTTCTGTACATACAGAGTCGAAAAGTTCGGGTCTGTTTGTTATTAGTAGGTCCAAGATGTTATCTCCACGAGTCGGTTCTCTGTTTAATTGCTCGAGGTAATTTTCGGATAGTGCACTCAGTATAATGTCACTCGATGCTCTGTCCCTACCACCCGTCCTAAACATCTGAGTGTCCCAGTCTATATCTGGTAAATTGAAATCTCCATCTAAGACTATAACATGCTGAGAAAATTTATGTGAAATGTATTCCAAATTTCCTCTCAGTTGTTCTGCCACTAATGCTGCTGAGTCGGGAGGTCGGTAAAAGGAGCCAATTATTAACCTAGCTCGGTTATTGAGTGTAACCTCCACCAATAATAATTCACAGGAACTATCTACTTCTACTTCAGTACAGGCTAAACTACTACTAACAGCGACAAACACGCCACCACCGGTTGCATGCAATCTATCCTTTATAAACACCGTATGTGCCTTTGTAAAAATTTCGGCAGAATTTATCTCTGGTTTCAGCCAGCTTTCTGTACCTATAACGATTTCAGCTTCGGTGCTATCAGCGCTTGAAGTTCCGGTACTTTACCAATGCAGCTCCGACAGTTTACAATTACAATACCGATTGCTGCTTCGTCCCCTTTGAGGCTGTTCCCCTTTCTGTACTTTTCCGAGGCCATCCAACCTAAAAAACCGCCCAGTCCACGCCACACAACCCCTTCTACTGCTGTAGCCGCCTGCTGTGTGTAGTGGACTCCTGACCTATCCAGCGGAACACGAAACCCCATCACCCTATGGCGCAAATCGAGGAATCTGCAGCCCACACGGTCGCAGAACCGTCTCAGCCTTTGATTCAGACCCTCCACTCAGCTCCGTACCAAAGGTCTGCAGTCAGTCCTGTCGACGATGCTGCAGATGGTGAACTCTGCTTTCATCCCGCTAGCGAGACTGGCAGTCTTCACCAAATCAGATAGCCGCCGGAGGAAGTCAGAGAGGATTTCCTTTGATCCATAGCGACACACATTATTGGTGCCGACATGAGCGACCACCTGCAGATGGGTGCACCCTGTGCCCTTCATGGCATCTGGAAGGACCCTTTCCACATCTGGAATGATTGCCCCCGGTATGCACACGGAATGCACATTGGTTCTCTTCCCCTCTCTTGCTGCCATATCTCTAAGGGGCCCCATTACGCGCGTGATGTTTGAGCTCCCAACTACCAGTAAGCCCACCCTCTGCGACCGCCCGGATCTTGCAGACTGAGGGGCAACCTCTGGAACAGGACAAGCAGCCATGTCCGGCCGAAGATCAGTATCAGCCTGAGACAGAGCCTGAAACTGGTTCGTCAGACAAACTGGGGAGGCCTTCTGTTCAGCCCTCCGGAATGTCTTTCGCCCCCTGCCACACCTTGAGACGACCTCCCACTCTACCACAGGTGAGGGGTCAGCCTCAATGTGGGCAGTATCCCGGGCAGTCACAGTCGTAGTCCGATCGAGGGATGCGTGGGACGAGCTGGCCGTCCCCAACAAACCCCCATCCAGACCCCCACAGTGATGCCCATTGGCAACAGCCTCAAGCTGTGTGACCGAAGTCAACACTGCCTGAAGCTGGGAGCGAAGGGATGCCAAATCAGCCTGCATCCGAACACAGCAGTTGCAGTCCCTATCCATGCTAAAAACTGTTGTGCAAAGAACGTCTGAACTAATCTACAGAGAGCACAAACAAATCGACACGAAAGTTAAACGGTTATTGAAATACAAAATTGCCTAGTAAATACAGTAATGCTGCTACTTGCGCACTGCTGACGCACTGCTCGGAAGGACACTACGCGATTTTACACTATTCAGGTACTAAAACGCGATGCTACAACTCTAAAATACTATAATACGCCCGAAATTTATAAATTAAACAATGCAAGTACCAAAAACACGCAAAGAAATTAAGAATTAAACTATGTAACAAATAAGTGAGCTAAGAGTATACGACTTGCTGCGGCAGCTGCTTATCCAACGGCGGCAGGGAGCATGACGAGATGTTCCGGCTGGCGACCTGATTTGAATACAAGCAAGTGAGTATATCGCACACATTCTAACGTGGCTGATTTTAAATGTGAATTCAGGGTGTCGGTGAAACAGAGTCGGTAGGGTCAGGAGTAGCGCACCACAAGAGGACTTTGTAAGAAGTGCCTATCTTCGATGTGGATAGTTAGCTTTCTTTTCTGAGGAAGAGTTGTACACAGCACTCGCAATGCACTGACAACTGCTTCATCAGCTTTTAAGAAGAGATTGTCAGAAATAAGCTGTACCAGTTGTCTTACTGACTTTTTAGTTCGTGGATTAATTAAAACCTACAAAAACTGAATACTAAATATCATATTGAAATAAAAATGTGCAAAGAAAATTCTTTCTCATTCTAAATAATTTGGCGTTAACGTTGATGACTTTCCCCTGCGGGTCCGGGGGTAAGAATAGGCCTGAGGTATTCCTGCCTGTCGTAAGAGGCGACTAAAAGGAGTTTCACACGTTTCGGCCTTTATGTGACGGACCCCTGTAGGGTTTGACCTCCATTCTTCAAAATTTTCCCGAAGAGCGAGCCAGTTGGGGAAGGGCGCCTTACATGGTGCATCGTGTCCATCGTGCAGCGAGATCTTTAGCCCACTTCCTCGTCGTCGCATTGCAGTCCCGCTGTAACCTCCCTCTTACTAATCGGCCTATCCTGCTTGCGATATAAAATATGACCATGGACCGCGTGTATGCCTAATGGATTTTTTCTAATTGTATAAAGCTATCTTTCCCGAAGAAGTGATACCGATAAGAGGGGCGAAAGGGTACAACCGACCCCTCTGATGGAAAGTCTACTAAAAATAAGAAGTAATTAAACCAAACAGGGTTATAATTTGGAAAATCGAAGTTATTTTGTACGTTCACTCGCGAACAACACTGGACAGAAAGGTGGTACCACTGATCATGAATTCAAAAGTTATACTAATGAACGAACAGTAAGTAATTAGCGGTCGCCAACCCACTAGGGAAATTTACATCCAAAACCCTGTACAAGATGATGGGAAAGAAAAACGTGTATTATCAAACACTAACTTGGCAACTAAAGGTTGTCACATTTTTTTTACACTGATTTTAAGTGGGTATATAGTGATGAAGAAAAAAGAGAAAACGCTCTTACATTATGTTTGGCATTAAATTTTGAAAAAGGCAATCGAGTAATGAATTGAAAATATGCAATTAAACTGTATGTTAGTACTGAACTTCGTTACGTGGACAATGACTTTCAGTGACCTCAGCATAACGCCATCAAAGAAAGTTAGAAATAAACCAAGCACTGTTTACTTTGCCATTACATATTTTGCAAATTGGATTTCATATTATTGTCCGAACAACTGAGCCTTTTTTACTGACTTGAACAAAGTTAAATACTAGAATACGTACCCAACCAGACAGCCGTATGCTCCAAGCTATATGTAAGATAAATAAAACTTCCGTATTCTTAATTTGTGCATTTCTTTAGATTTGGATTTTTTCCAGTGATTGACTCTCAAACTTGAAAAATGAAATTGTTTTCTTTAGCCATATACTGAAGCCTATGTGGTACAACAGTTAACTCAAAGTAGACTGAGGTTAAAATTTTTAGAAGAGAAGTTATTCGTTAACAAACTGGCTGTAACTATTCAATTTGTTTTTAATGACACTCAGGTAGCATATTAGGATAAAAAGGAACGAGGATCCTGCTTGGTAACAGTGTCTGGGGGCAATGAGGACACAGTCGCCCTGAGTTTAACTGATCATTAGTTAAATAAATCTTATCAATCAAATCACATTCAGTTGGGTTAGCCATTAATACTTTCTACCAACGAACAGTCTTATTTCAGGGCTGTGCAGACGACGAAAGTCGGAGCCGACGACGAAACTGTGTTGCTGGAACTGCTGCTGTTGTTGAAGACGGTAGCGTATTGCGGAGCCACGGCTAATTATAGGAACGGGCAATCTTAATTAATACAGCCTCTTTCGCCCATCCACTGTCCGTACTCCAGCTCTAGACATCTGGCTGGCGGCCTTACATGATGCCGTCGAAAATGGTACCCTCTACTGCGAGAGTGTTAACACCACACTTCCGCACACTACAAGCGCTTGAACCTGTCTCGCGCTCTCTCCGCACGCTCTGCGCTACTCAAAGATTTTACAACGCACAAGCACTGCTATTATCGTTGCTAGTCGATGCAAATAACAATTCCTTTGGCTTTTTCCCAGAGTTTATAAGTTTCACAGTATAACGCAAATAAATTTAATGAAACGTCAATAGACTTCTACCTAAATGTACACATACAGTAAGCAATGTCCTTACTTATTAAAAGAAAGCTTTTCAATTACAAATATTTATATACAACTAGGAAAAAATGTTATATATGGATAGCAGGTGCCATGCATTCTGCATTTTCGGTGTTACACCACCCATTCTCCATCTCCTGAGTGAGGACACCTTTCCAGGTGCGTTTTTCACCATGCATTATGCAGTGTCGCTTTCTGCATCGACGATGACCATGGATTTCTTTGCACCTGATACCCAGTGCGGTAGCCAGTCCATTGTGGTGGGGCCACCATCTACCCTGTTGGTTGTAGCCCCCTGACCACACAGGGATCGCTCTGCTGATGCCTGCGTCGTTACGCCCCACGTATGGCAATGGGTAGATGCCCATTCCCATGGGGATTCAGGACTCTCGGCAATGGCCATCCTGACAAGTGGCCTTTGCTGCGGCTGGGTGACACCCGTGGGGAGGGCCCCTGGTTGGAGTGGGTGGCATCAGGTAGGATGACACGTGATGAAGTGTAGTCCTTCATCTCTTGCTGGTGGTGAAACACCAGAAGTCTCTAAGTGTTCACGAGCTCAATTCAACGCACAGAAGTACGACCCCAAATCGTTCCCTTCCTTGGCCACACCGTGGGAGGAACATAAGGCTAACATTGGCAGTGGATCTTATTCTCCCTGGTACGTTGTATATTCGAGAGCTGATGGGGAATTTTTCATGACGTTGAATCCTCAGTTTTTTTTCTGAGCATTTAGACGACAAGTCTGGGGAGGTGGAGGGCTTGTACAAAATGAAATCTGCGTCAGTCTTGATGAAAACAGCATACTCTGCCCAGTCGCAGGTGCTACTCACTTGTGACAAGCTGGGGGCTGTTTCTGTAACCATCACGGTCCATAAAAGCTTAAATATGGTCCAGTGTATTATGTTTCACAGGGACCTTCTTTTGCAGTGTGACGATGAGCTGCGCGCCAATTTAGAGCCCCTCACCAGCCGGGTACGGGCCCACCCAGCCACCGCCGCGTAGCGCTTCACACCCAGATCCCATTCACGTTCGTGGGCATGGTGGGTATCGCTGAAACAACCGGTTAGTAGCTCAACCAATCGTCGCTCTCACTGATTCACCTCTAGCGAGAACAACCGCACCACAACGGGTTACCAGTTGTTCAATTGCGTAACTTCACCAGCAAACGCAGACGTCCATCGCCATTTGCAAATTCAACGATTATTGCATGCCTGTCTGTTAGGTGTCACGACACACTACGTCTGCCCACATACACGCAACAAAATGTGCACGCTTAGAGAACACATGGAAGGTGGCCCCCATACGTATGCGATGTCCATTGCGCGACCGACTGTCAACCAGCCTCTGTACCATGTCACAGATGTGGAATGCGGTGCACCATGCTATCACGTTGTGTGAGAAGAGACGACTACGTCTAAATACACGCGCCACTACATCAACAGACGGCTCATGCTGATCGCCATCCAGGGCGTCCGTTCCTCCCACAAGTCTCTATGGCGTACCACACTGCAATCCAGCTCTTATGGGGAGACGACACGTAGCTGCGTGCACAACATTTGGACCGTTTGGTTCGCCGTTGTTGTCAGGTGTCCACCGGCGCCTTCATCTTGGCCTTCGAGGGTGACACATTACCCGAGAAGGTCTAGGTGATGGTCTACGCTGTGATGTAGCCCTATATCCCTCCCCCAGTGCAGTGCTTTAAGTGCTGGAAGTTCGGCCATATGTCTTTCACTGTACTTCCAGCATAACATGTTGAGAATGTGGACGCCCATCACATCCCAATACTTCATTTGTCACACCCCTCATCTGTGTCAACTGTAGAGAGCATCAATCGCCTTGATCACCAGACCACAGGATTCTCCAGAAAGAAAGGAAAATCATGGAGTACTGGACCCTGGACCGACTGACATATACTGAGGCTAAGAGAAAATTTGAACGCCTGCATCCTGTGTGTATGACATTGTCTTACGCCGCCGCTGCACCAATCCCAGTCACCTATCAGAGCTGGAAGACTACACCTGCCCTCTTGATGGTGGGGGGCATTTCCCTCCATGTAGCTCCTGCACCACCTACTTCTTGCGCAACACCCCCTCCCTCCCCCCCAACCATTGGGGACACCCGTCCACACTTCTAAGCCTTCTTTCACTGTGAAGGGGTCCGTTGGGTCACTTTCTTCCCATGTTTCTGCTGGTGGGAAATATGACACCCACTAGCAGCTGAAGAGCCCAAAAGCAGCTGCTCATAGGGCTTCACACTCATCCTCAGTCCCAGAAGCTCAGCCAGTGAAGTTCTCCCAGCCTGGGAAACCCAAGGAGCAACGACAGAAATACAAAAAGTGAACTGCTAAGACCAAGGAAATTGCGGTGGCACCCACATCACCGCTACCTGCAAGCTCTATGTCTCAGGATGGAGTGGAGATTTTGCTGTCCGCTGAGGACCTATATCTCGCCAGAGACCAGACACAGTGGGTATAGACTGCTCAGGCAATAAGTCGGTGGCAGCAGGTGACTCTGAGGCGTAAACTACCTCACTGAATGTTCCGTGCCTTCCCAGTCTCAAGATGACGTCATCCTCCAGTGGAATTCGGCGGTATATTCCACCGCTTGGCTGAGCTATGGAAACTGTAAGCTTTGCACATGTTATCTGCATTGCATTCCAGGAAACCTGCTTCCTGGCATTGCGGACCCCTGCCCTCTATGATTGTAAGGGATATTACAGGAACCATACCGAGTATAATCGAGTGTCAAGTGGAGTTTGCGTTTATCTCCTAAACTCAGTCTGTAGTGAACCTGTGTCCCTTCACCTCCCTTTTGAAGCTGTGGCTGTCAGAATAAAGATGTCGCAGGAAATAACTGTCTGCAATGTATATCTTCCTCCAGATGGTGCAGTACCCCTGACTGTATTATCTGAACTGCTAGATCACTCCCTAAACCTTTCCTACTTCTGGGAGATTTTAACACCCATAACCCCTTGTGGGGTGATACAGTGCTTACTGGCTGAGGCAGAGATGTCGAAACTTTACTGTCTCAATTCGACCACTGCATCTTAAATACTCAGGCTGCCACACGTTTCAGTGTGGCTCATGGTAGTTACTCGGCCATTGATTTATCACTTTACAGCCTAGGACTTCTCTCATCTGTCCACTGGAGTGCACATGACGACCTGTGCAATAGTGACCACTTTCCCATCTTCCTGTCACTGCCCCAGTGGCAGGCCCACGGCCGCCTGCCCAGATGGGCTTTAAACGAGGAGGACTGCGAAGCTTTCACCTCTGCTGTCATCGTTGAATATCCGCCACACGGTAACTTCAATGTGATGGTTGAGCAGGTGACTACAACAATTGTTTCTGCAGCAGAAAACGCGATCCCTCGCTCTTTAGGGTGCCTCAGGTGTAAGGCACTCCCTTGATGGTCACCAGAAGTCGCTCAAGCAATTAAGGAACGTCGACGAGCTCTACAGCGGCATAAGCGGCACCCTGCCCTGGAGCACCTCATAGCCTTTAAATGGCTATGTGCCTGCATTCGCCTGCTGATCAGACGATGGAAGCAGGAGTGTTGGGAGAGATACGACTTGACCATTCGGTGCCATACATCACCTTCCGAAGTCTGGGCAAAGATCAACCATCTTTTTGGGTACCAGACCCAAACAGGTGTTCCTGGTGTTACCGTAAGTGGGGCGTTATCTGCCGACGCAAACGCGATTGCCGAGCACTGTACTCGAGCCTCTGCGTCAGAGAATTACCTCCGACCCTTACGCAGTCTCAAACGGCAGCTCGGAGGGAACGTCCTCTCATTCACTAAACGCCACAGTGAATCCTATAACGCCCCATTTACAGAGTGGGAGCTCCTCAGTGTCCTTTCACATTGCCCTGACACAGCTCCTGGGCCTGATCGTATCCACAGCCAGGGGATTAAACATCTTTCATCTGACTACAAGCGACATCTCCTCATCATCTTCAACCGGATCTGGTGCCATGGCGTCTTTCCATCGCAGTTGCAGGAGAGCACCATCATTATGGTGCTCCAACCCGGTAAAAACCCGCTTGATGTGGATAGCAATCGGCTCATCAGTCTCACCAACGTTCTTTGTAAGCTGCTGGAATGTATGGTATGTCGGAGGTTGGATTGGGTCCTGGTGTCACGTAGCCTATTGGCTCCCTGTCAGGGCGTCTTCCGCCAGGGTCGCTCTACCACTGGTAATCTTGTGCCCCTCGAGTCTGCCATCCAAACAGCCTTTTCCAGATGCCAGCACCTAGTTGCGGTCTTTTTTGATTTACGAAATGTATATGACATGACCTGGCAACATCATATCCTTGCCACATGTACAAGTGGTGTCTCCGGGGCCTGCTCCTGATTTTTATACAAAACTTCCTGTCACTCCATACTTTCTGTATCCAAGTTGCTGCCTCCCATAGTTCCATCAATATCCAGGAGAATGGAGTCCCACAGGGCGCTGTATGGTCTCTTAATTTTTAGTGGCCATTAACGGTTTAGAAACTGCTCCAGTACTGGTGTTGCTGAGCGTAGCCTACAGGGAGCCATCGACAAGGCACAGTCCCCCCCAGGGGGCTCACAGTCCTTTCGTGAGTACGTGTGTAGCGAGCACGGGCCCTGAGCTATTGCAGACTTCATTCTTTCCCAGGCTGCATTTCCTTTCCCTTCCCCTCCTTTCCTGTAATTACTACTTCCCCTCGACCCTCTCCTTCTCTTGGTGTCCTTGTTGGCCCCACTATCTTCCTGGATATGTTGGCTTTGTGATTTGATTTTGTTGAGTAATTACCGCATCCTTTTGGCATCCTCTGGTCCCCCTTTTGGGTTTGACCTCCATTACTAAATTTCTATTTCGTAATGTGAGCCATTTGGGGAAAAGCACCTTACCTAGTGTCTCTGGTGTGTGCCCTCCTAGTTCCTTCCATTTTTTCCTTCATGCCTTTGTCTGATGCTAGGATACATACCCAGCACCGTAGCCAGCCCGTGTGATGGAGTCCCTATGCACCCTTTTGGTTGAGCCCCAGCTTGTCATCCTGGAGCATCGGAGCTCCCAGCTATGGCAGCCGTGCCAGACAGCCCTTGTTGTGGTTGGGTGGCGCCTATGGGGAGAGCATCTGATCGGAGTGGGTGGTATCAGGGAAATGCAAATGCAAATGAAACACGTACAGGACCAGAACACTGGCCATTCTTCTACGGCCATCTCTTTGAATGGAACTGATTCTTTTAGTGCTGCTTCTTCTGGCCCTTTGGCCTTCCCTTCCTTGGCTACCCCTGGGAGGAGGGTCAGGATCGTCAGCTAGGGGCGAAGCCTTTTACCCCACTACCTGGTTTGCACCAGGATTGATAGGGGTACTTTCACCAACCTTTATTTTTTGTGGAACACATTGAAGACAAGTTTGGCGAAGTGGATTTTTTGAGCACGATGCAGTCGGGTTCGTTGTTGATCAAAACTGCTTCATCTGCCTAGTCTGTGGCGCTTCATGCCTGTGACCATCTTGGTGCAGTTCCTGTGTCCATTACCCCCACTAGTCTTCGAATATGGTTCAAGGTGTAATTTTTCATACGGACCTCATCCTTCAAACTGATGAGGAACTTAGGAATAATCTGGGATGGCGGGGTGTTCACTTTGTTCAGCGTGTTCAGAAGGGGCCCGAAGGACAATCACACTGACACTGATGCCTTTATCCTGGCCTTTGAAGGGGATATCCTCCCTGAGAAGGTCAAGATTATGGTTTATCTATGTGATGTGAAGCCATACATCCCACCACCTAAGAGATGCTTTAAGTGTTTGCGTTTTGGACACATCTTCCCACTGTTTGCTGACCCCTCTCTGTGGTGACTGGACGTCCACTGCATGAGGGGAGTTCAATTGGTTTAAATGGCTCTGAGCACTATGGGACTTAACTGCTGAGGTCATTAGTCCCCTAGAACTTAGAACTACTTAAACGAACATCACACACATCCATGCTCGAGGCAGGATTCGAACCTGTGACTGTAGCAGCAGCGCAGTTCTGAACTGAAGCGCCTAGAACCACTTGGCCACTCTGGCCAGCCCAAGGGGGGGGGGGGGGGAGGGTTCCTGTGTTCCCCCTCCTGTGTTAATTATCATGGCCATCATTCTCCATGTTCACCAGATTGCCCAGCTTATAAGAAGGAAAAGAAGACACAGGAATATAAGTCCCTTGATCATCTAACCTACACTGAGGCTCATAAGAAGTATCCACGTTTTCATCCTGTATCAATGATGTCTAGCTATGCTTTAGTTACATCTTCACCCCTTCCTCCCTTCCTTACCCTAGTCCCGAACCTCTCTCCTCCCCCTTTTCCCCTGCAGTTCCCACAGCCTCCTCCAGGTGACATTCCCCCTCCCCAGCTGGAGAAGTGTCCCACTTCTTCAGCATCTGCCGGACCAGTGCGCCCATCCTGGGACCTCCCTTCCTGGCATCTTCCAAGCCAAAGGTCTGCTGCCACACGACGACCACGAGAACCACGGTCTGTGGGCCCCCAGGCCACTCGCTGTCTTTCTGATCCAGGTCTTGCTGTGGCTGACTCCTTTTGCAGCACAGTCCTCCTTGATCTCAAACAGAAAGGAAGAAGGAACATAAGTCCCAGGACAAGGAGCCTCTAGTGTCGCCAGAGGTCCCATCCTCACTTTCGCAACCTGACTCTCACCAGCTGTTCATGGATGTCGCCACCTCCTTGTTGGTGACGGATGGTGACCCAGTGGCATGTCTGACTTTATCCTGTACACCCCCCATTTGAATCATCATACTGTGGTTATCTAATGGAAATGTAATGGATATTACCGCCACCTTCCAGAGTTGAAATCCCTTATTTCGTTTTACTCTGAAACTTGTGTGGCTCTACAGGAATCTCATTTTACTGGTGATCACTCACAGACCCTCCGTTCGTCCGTACTTTCTGCCAAAATCGGGTCAGGCCCCAGCCCCGGCGGGCCTATAGTGGCGTATGTACGTTGGTGTGTATGGATGTTGCTAGCACGTGGATTCCTCTTCAAACTACATTGGAAGCTGTTGCTGTTAGGGTTCACCTGGACTCTGAGGTCGCAGTTTTCAATCTTCATCTCCCTCCTGACAGGACTCTTACACCTGCTGCCTTAACTGCCATTCTTCAGCAACTTCCTCCTCCCTTCCTCCTTCTTGGGGATTTTAATGCTCATCATCCCTTGTGGGGCAGTGCATTTCCATCTAATTGGGGTCTTCTCATAGACCAGTTTCTTCCAGACCACGACTTGTGCCTTCTTAATGATGGCTCCCCTACCCATTTCAGTGCCGGTCATTGTACCTTTTCTGCCATTTATCTTACTCATTCTTCTCCCTCCCTCATTCCTTCATTACACTGGTCGCCACACGATGATCTTTGCGATAGTGACCATTTCCTGTTGATTCTCTCGCTACCTTCCCACTCTCCAATGGACAGGTTACCATGTTGGTCTTTCCAACTCGCCTCTATATACTGCACAGGTCGTTTTTTCTCCCTCTTTGTTGAGTTGTATTGATGACTTCCTACGTGACTTGTCTCATGCCCTTGCTCGAGTTGCTAGCCTTGCTATTCCACGCTCATCTGGACCATTTCGCCACCAGCAAGTCCCGTCGTGAAGTACAGCCATTGCCATTGCCATCCGTGATCGCCGTCAAGCTTTGCAACAGCTTAGTGGCACCCATCCTCTGTCAATCTTATAGTCTATAAACGCCTTCGTGCCAAGCCTGTTACTTAATCAAATGGAGCAAACTGGTATGTTGGGAACGTCTTGTTTCTTCCCTCAGTTATACTGTCCCTGTCACAGGTATGGGCTACTTTTTGCTCTCTCCAAGGTTGCCATTGGCAGTCTAACATCCCAGACCTTGCCAGCCCAGATGGCCTTTGCACAGACCCATTGGAATATCTTCCTTCCCATTTCGCAACGGCATCAGCATCAACTTCCTATCCGGTGGCTTTCCTTCACCAGAAACAGCAGGCCAAAGCTTCCACCTTATGTTTTGCCCCCTGTCAGTCAGAATCTTACAACGAACATTTTACTGAATCGAAACTTCTTTCCACACTTTCTTCTACTCATGATACAGCCCCTGGCCCAAGCTCCACTCATAATCAATTGTTTCAACATCTCAGTGCTCCGTAACGACAACAACTTCTCCTGGTGTTTAACCGTATTTGGGCTCCAGGGTGACTTCCCTTCTCAATGGAGGGATAGCAACGGGTTCCTCTCCTTAAGCCTGGTAAGAACCCCCTGTTTGTCGAAAGCTATCGGACAATTAGTCTGACAAACGTTGGTTCCAAGTTACTTGAATGGATAGTAGCCCATCAGCTCAATTGGGTCCTCGAATCTCGGGATCTATTGCCCCTTCACCAGTGGGACTTCTGAAGGGACTGTCTCCAATCGATCATTTACTCCCCTTGGAATTTGCAGTTCGGCAGTGTTTTTCCCAGCGCCACCATTTGGTTGCAGTATTTTTCGACCTTCACACAGCCTATGACACGGCTTGGCGTCATCATATCTTACTTACACCTCATGATTTGGGTCTTCAGAGCCCACTCCCGATTTTTATCTGCTAGTTCCTGTTTCATCGGTCGTTCAGGGTTTCAGTTGGTACTGTTTTTAGTTCTCCACAGACCCAGGAGAATGGCATCCCACAGGGTTCCATACTGAGTGTACTTCTTTTCCTAATTGCTGTATATGGACTTGTGGCCTCCGTCGGTCCTTTGGTCACCCCTGCTCTGTATGTGGATGATTTCTGCATTTGGGTTAGTTCCTCTTCGATGGCCTCTGCAGAGCGGCAGCTCCTGGGTGCTATATGGCATGCCTCTGCATGGACCCTCTCACACGGGTTACAGTTCTCTCCTTTAAAATCACGCGTGTTCC
Source organism: Schistocerca piceifrons (assembly GCF_021461385.2). NCBI lineage: Eukaryota > Metazoa > Arthropoda > Insecta > Orthoptera > Acrididae > Schistocerca > Schistocerca piceifrons. The sequence goes on from NC_060141.1 coordinate 44,796,935, forward strand.
ACTTGTCGCCATACTACCATACAGTGCTCTACCTTGATGCCCAACAATTACCTGTGGTATCACAGTTTCGTTTCTTGGGTTTTCTTTTCGACAACAAGCTCACTTGGCTGCCTCATATCAGATTTCTGAAGATAGGATGCTCCCGTAAGCTTAGTGTCCTTTGCTTCCCTGCCCACAACTCTTGGGGTGTGGAGCATTCCACTCTTCTCCACCTTTATCAGGCTTTAGTGTTGTCTCATTTGGACTACGATTGTCAAGTTCAAGGTTCTACAGCGCCTTCCACACTGCGCCTCCTGGATCCAGTCCATCATCGTGGCCCCCAGGGGGCTACGATGGTGGACTGGATCCAAATGGTCTTCCCTACTAGCCCTGTTGATAGTCTCCTGGTTGAATCTGGGATCCACCCCCTTCTGTTTGTTGGTCCCAGCTTCTGGTTTCTTATGCAATTGCTGTCCGTTCCTCTCCCACTCATCCTTCCTATTCTGTCCTGTTCGCTGACCAAGGACGTCACCCACCTGAATCCCGCCCTCAGGCAGGTTTACCGGTTGGGCTCTGCCTTGCATCTCTTGATTTTCAGCTTCCGTCTGTGTGCTGTCTCCAACGTTCCCTCCCAACACCCTCCCTTGGCTAGTTCCTTGGCCCCGGATTTGGATGGATCTCTGCTGAGGTCCGAAAGATTCCATTCCCCCAATGGTGTTCTGTTGTTCTTTCCGCCGAATTTTATGGGAGTTTAGGGATGCTGTTGACATTTTACAGCGATGGCTCTGCTCATCATGTGGGATATGCCTTCATGTCCTCTGTTGGCGTGGAAAATCATCTCCTTCCAACTGCATGTGTGGTGTTTACTGTGGAATTGATGGCACTTTCCCAGTCCCAGTCCCAAATCAACCGCGTTTTGTTGTGTACAGACTCAATGAATGCCCTCCAGGCTATTGACCGGTGTTTTTCCCGCCATCCCAATGTCTCGGCCATTCACGACCGTATCTCCGATCTTCACCATGGTGCTTGTTCTGTTGTCTTCCATTCGGTCCCTGGCCATGTGGGTATCTCAGGTAATGAGCATGCTGATCGTTTGGCTGGGGGAGCAGTCATTCCCCCCCCCCCCCCACACCATTCTTGTAACCCCTCCTATGGCGGATTTATGACTTCATATCAAATCCCACTTTGCACAATCATGGGCCCACACTTGGGAGGCTACCTCCCTGTCTAATAAACCTGTACCGTGGTGTTCTTCCTTCCACCTCTTCTGAAAGGACTCGACCATCCTGTGTCATCTCAATGTCGACCATAATGGGCTGACCCATGGTTTTCTTTTGCATGATGAGCCAACCCCACTTTGTGGTTGTGGGGCCTTCCAGTCAGTAGCCCACGTTTTGGTAGAATGCCCCCTTCTTCTGGCTCTGTATACTAAGTACAGACATCCCCGCACTTTACCTTTGATATTGGCCAGTAATTCCCGGTTGGTTGAACTGTTTCTCCGTTTCCTCTGTGAAAGTGGTTTTTATTTTCATTTCTAAGGTTTTTTAATCTCCCTCTGGAGTAGGGGCAGGACGGTGAGGGTTGGTGTTTCTCCCATTGTCAGCTGCGTTTTGAGATTCCTGACTCCCATCCCTGGTCAAGATCTTCTTTTCTCTCCCTTTTACTCTGTTTTTATCGCTTTTTAGATTTGGTTAGCCTCCTTTTACAACATGCACTTTTACATTCTAGTGGTTAAACGCTTTTGAATAGCAGGTGGTCTTCCCTGTACTGCATCAGAGGTGGGATATTTCCTGCGACTAGCATAGCCTTGGGGTTGCCCACTTGCTGACTTCCCTCCTTTTGTTTTTACCACTGACAACACGACCGCACTTTCACGTTTTTTAGCATTTTACCTTTTATCATTGTGACTCTCCTGAGATATAAATCCTTCCGAATGGAGCACCTTTGAAACAAGGGACTGATGACCTTGCTGTTTGATCCCTTCAACACCAATCAACCAACCAAACAACAAGGCGCAGTCGTGGGCTCTAGCCCACAGCTTTCAGTTTTCAGTCGTGTGTCGTGCACTTCTGCCGGCGCCGTACCGTTCATCCGGACCCAGAAATTTACCTTCATGAAGATCCACTCGCTGTAGTGGAGACATATCCATTCTTAGGACCGGTTTTCGACTCTCGATTGACTTGGCTTACTCATCTTCGTCAGCATAAGCAGAAGGGCTGGCATCACCTCAATGCCCTCTATTGCTGAGCAACACCAGTTGGGCTGCAGATCGCTCTATGCTGCTGCAGCTCAACTAGCCCTTGTCCAATCCCGAATTGTATATGGTAGTGTGGCTTATGGTTCGGCAGCGCCCTCAGCGTTGCATTTACTCGATCCTGTGCACCATTGCAGTGTTTGACTAGCGACAGGAGCTTTCAGGACTAGTCCGTTGACCAATATACTGGTGGATGCTGGAGTCCCTCCATTGCGAATCAGACATGCACAACTGCTCGCCAGTTATGCAGCACACATTCGTTGTTCTCCTGAGCATCCAAATTACCATCTCCTTTTCTCGCTTGTGACAGTTCATCTCCTGCATCAGCGGCAAAGGTCGGGGCTAACGATTGTGGTTCACATGCCATCGCTTCTGTCTGAACTGGAGTCCTTGCCTGTACCATCTCTTCTCGAGGTCCATTCACGTACACCTCCGTGGTGTAGCTGTAGGCTGAAGCTTTGCCTGGACCTTTAGCGTGGCCCTAAGGACTCTGTTAACCCTGCGGCTCTCTGCTGTCACTTCCTCTCCATTCTTCACGTGTTCCGGTGCTCTGAAGTGGTTTACACCGAAGGATCAATGTCTGATGGTCGCGTTGGCTTTGCCTATGTTCACGGCGGCCATATTGAACAGCATTCCTTACCCGATGGCTGCAGTGTATTCACTGCAGAGCTGGTGGCCATTTCTCGTGCCCTGGGGAGTCGTTTCTTTTATCTACATGACTCCTTGAGCAGCTTGAAAACTATCGACAAGTGCTACCCTCGTCATCCATTTTTAGCGTCCATACAGGAGTCCATCTATGCCCTGGGACTGTTCAGTCGTTCAGTGGTGTTCGTTTGACTCCCTGGTCACGTCGGAATCCCAGGAAATGAACTTGCTGATAGGCTAGCCAAACAGGCTACACAGAAACTTCTTCTGGAGATGGGCATCCCCACAACTGACCTGCGTTCGTTATTATGCTGCTAGGTTTTTCAGCTTTGGGAGACGGAATGGCAAAATTTGAGTATGCACAACAAACTGTGAGTCATTAAGGAGTCCACGAATGTGTGGAAGCCCTCGATGAGGGCCTCTCGCAGGGACTCTGTGGTTCTCTGTCGGCTCCGCATTGGCCATTGTAACCTCACCCTCACTTATCGACCTTACCGACAGTGAAAACTTAAACAGCGTGCACCTAATGGAAATTTGGGAAAATCAATCGTCACCGAAGTTAATTTGTCGGTAAAGAGGGAGGAAAGGGTTACATCTAAATGAAAGGAAAAATGCAAATGAAATTGGTGGAAATTAATTTTGAGAAAAGGGTAAAGTTAATAAAGAAAGTAAATATGCGGTCGTTACGTTAACAGTTAATTGGCGTTAATTTGATATTTGAGATTTGGGGAAAAATACGGTCGCCAGTCCTAAGAACAATTGCTATAATAACTGAAAATGAAAGATTAACGCACATATAATTAGCAGTAAAAGCGTGGCAACTGAAGGTTGACACGTGTTGTGTGAAAACTGTTTGTCAGAAGTAATCAATTTCGCTACACTCTGACTTAATTTAGCAAAAGAATTAATAAAACCGGAAAACTGAAAGTTAATTTAGTGACTGAAATTGATGGTGAGCTTCGTTTCTGAAGCACTACGAAATTCAGTAAAATAATGTTAGTCTCGGGCTACCTCAACAATCATTTGAAAAGCTTCTTGAATCTACGCAATTTAGAAGTAAGGAATTTAACTTTGAGCTTGAATTAAATGATTCTGAACAATTAACAACACAAAAATTTAGTACGTACCAAGCTGAGCTGCAGTCACAGGCAAGCTAAAATGTGGTAGCAAAAGTCGCACTCTTAATTTGTGCTTGTGTGATCTAAATATTGTAGCCAGCTATGAATACCTTAACTGAACTTTGAAATTAAAGCAGTGAAATGGAATGATATTACTTTAATGCTGGCGTTTGAATTTCAACGACACTCGGGTTCATTCCGGAAAAGGAAGGGACCCTGCTTGGTAATGCAATTTTGGCAATGAGCAACAAAGGTTCATGCAACGTTGCTGTAATTTTGTAGGACAAATGGAACAATTTTAAAAGCTGAGGTCTGCCCTACAGTTCTAAAACGTTACGTGCTTCCAGTCTTCCTTGTTGGTTGATTGAAGGTTTGAAGTCGTCGGTCGAGGAGGTGGCGACAGTCACCCATTGTCGGCCGTCGTTGTTGCAGAAGCTGGATGTTGGCGCGCCCTCTTCTCGACACGGTCACCAGGCGAAACGGGCTCTTGATGTGCGCCAGCTAATGCTTCCCGTCCGCGACCCCGTACCAGAAACTATCATAGCAAGTCGAGCGCAATTACATGCTGCCAAACTCCGAAAGCGTGGTAACTCGTGGGAGCGTCACACAACACACCTGCTCCACTGCCCAACTCCCACCAGACTCTGCTCTGCCCTCGCTCAACGCGGCAGAGTTTACACTACCAATGATCCTAAACACTTTGGTTGTCCACACGACCTATCAATGTAGTCGTTCGATAGCATAGTTTTCCCTAGGCCAGACCCAGCGTAAAAATACAAATAGTATTTACAAAACAAACCAATTATACATCGACATATATATATATATATATATATATATATATATATATATATATATATATATATATACTCCTGGAAATGAAAAAAAGAACACATTGACACCGGTGTGTCAGACCCACCATACTTGCTCCGCACACTGCGAGAGGGCTGTACAAGCAATGATCACACGCACGGCACAGCGGACACACCAGGAACCGCGGTGTTGGCCGTCGAATGGCGCTAGCTGCGCAGCATTTGTGCACCGCCGCCGTCAGTGTCAGCCAGTTTGCCGTGGCATACGGAGCTCCATCGCAGTCTTTAACACTGGTAGCATGCCGCGACAGCGTGGACGTGAACCGTATGTGCAGTTGACGGACTTTGAGCGAGGGCGTATAGTGGGCATGCGGGAGGCCGGGTGGACGTACCGCCGAATTGCTCAACACGTGGGGCGTGAGGTCTCCACAGTACATCGATGTTGTCGCCAGTGGTCGGCGGAAGGTGCACGTGCCCGTCGACCTGGGACCGGACCGCAGCGTCGCACGGATGCACGCCAAGACCGTAGGATCCTACGCAGTGCCGTAGGGGACCGCACCGCCACTTCCCAGCAAATTAGGGACACTGTTGCTCCTGGGGTATCGGCGAGGACCATTCGCAACCGTCTCCATGAAGCTGGGCTACGGTCCCGCACACCGTTAGGCCGTCTTCCGCTCACGCCTCAACATCGTGCAGCCCGCCTCCAGTGGTGTCGCGACAGGCGTGAATGGAGGGATGAATGGAGACGTGTCGTCTTCAGCGATGAGAGTCGCTTCTGCCTTGGTGCCAATGATGGTCGTATGCGTGTTTGGCGCCGTGCAGGTGAGCGCCACAATCAGGATTGCATACGACCGAGGCACACAGGGCCAACACCCGGCATCATGGTGTGGTGAGCGATCTCCTACACTGGCCGTACACCACTGGTGATCGTCGAGGGGACACTGAATAGTGCACGGCACATCCAAACCCTCATCGAACCCATCGTTCTACCATTCCTAGACTGGGAAGGGAACTTGCTGTTCCAACAGGACAATGCACGTCCGCATGTATCCCGTGCCACCCAACGTGCTCTAGAAGGTGTAAGTCAACTACCCTGGCCAGCAAGATCTCCGGATCTGTCCCCCATTGAGCATGTTTGGGACTGGATGAAGCGTCGTCTCACGCGGTCTGCACGTCCAGCACGAACACTGGGCCTACTGAGGCGCCAGGTGGAAATGGCATGGCAAGCCGTTCCACAGGACTACATCCAGCATCTCTACGATCGTCTCCATGGGAGAATAGCAGCCTGCATTGCTGCGAAAGGTGGATATACACTGTACTAGTGCCGACATTGTGCATGCTCTGTTGCCTGTGCCTATGTGCCTGTGGTTCTGTCAGTGTGATCATGTGATGTATCTGACCCCAGGGATGTGTCAATAAAGTTTCCCCTTCCTGGGACAATGAATTCACGGTGTTCTTAATTCAATTTCCAGGAGTGTATATATATACAAATAGTAAAACAATTACAATATATAAAGACACAGATATGTGATATCTTCAGGTAACAAAATATGGAAAAAAACTCATACTACATTAGATGGAAATAGGAGGATATGCATTTCCGGGATTACACCATGCCTGAATGACCCACAGCTACCTCCTGCGCCCTGAAGACCCACTGCAGTGCCCGGTTGAGAGTGGGCCATATTCTTCTGCTGTGTCCTTCTTTGGCTGCCCTGCGACTTCATCTTCGGTTGCCAGACTCATTATCATTGATTTTAGTAGACAATGCCTCATCGACTGTTTTGGTTTTACGTTTCATCCGTGAGGGTGGGTTTTATCATTCGATTTGAGTTTTAGCGCACGTCCTTTGTCCCTCTGTGTGCTCGACCCTAGTACTTTTAGGGTGGAGGTTTTAATGTGTTGCAGAGTGGTTGGATTTTCCTTTTTACTTCTGTCGTTGGCCAGCCACTGTAATGTGCTTCCTTGTTTTACTATCTTGTAACTGTTTCTTTCGTATCTCTGTTCTTTTTTGTCCTCTTTTATTCCTTTTAGTGTTCGTTGCCTTTCCTTCTACCTTGTGGTATTCCTTTCTTTCTGTTTTCTGTTATATGTCTCGTCTGTTTTATTCTCACAGTTGTGGTATGGTTTTATTAGGAACAAGGGACCGATGACCTCGTAGTCTGATCCCTTTCCCCTCTTTTAAACCAACCAACCAACCGATGACGATGCTTTGGGGCGACGGGGGAGGTGGAAGGGGTGGAGGTGGCGCGTCTACTAGGTGATATCTGACTGGACTGAGGATTAATGGTCTCAGAAATGTCGGGAAGCGCTGATGTAGGCTCTGTTACGTTCGAATGGCTGGCTGTCGCTCGGCCGTTGGTCGCGCGTCTCTATATACCGGTGGCGTCCCGCCAAACAGAACGGCGCGGCGCGGCTCGGCGCGGCGGTCAGTTTCACGGCTGCTGGTTCGGGCCACACTGGCCCACACCGCACCACACCGTGCAGCGCCGTTAACGCGAGGCCGCAGTCCGTGCAGCGCGCAGCTTTGTGGCCCACTCGCCTCACCACAGACAGTGCGGCCGGCGTCCGCTGCGGCGCCGCGGTGTTCGCCTTTTCAATGGCCACTGCCGCCGCCGCTGCTGCTGCAGCTCTGCCGCTGGTGCCCGTGACGGTCTCGTGGCGCTAAAGGTGTCGCACTCTGCAGTCGTCAAAGGCCGCCCAGTCACTGCTGGGGTAAGGAGAGGTGTGTGGAGGGTACGTATTGTCTACTGGCTGGCTATCGTGTCTCAAACGAATCCACTGCAGTGCTTCGATATAGCCTACTCTTGTCTATCACTTTGAGGTAATTATAGTCAACATTTATTTTGTCTGATAGATAATGGAATAGAGCACAGAAGACTGCCAATCAGGTTTTATTTTTCCAAGTAGCGCAATGGATTGATCCAACAATTACCCTTGGGCTCCTGCAAGAAACAATTTCCACCTCACACTACTACAGAAGTCAGACAGATGCTCTTAATGTACCAACAAGAACTACTTGAAAAACATTCAGCAACAAATATCTTCTGGAGTCGTCCGCTGTAAGGAAAAGACACAAAAGTAGTATATATGTTCTTACGTAACTAGTGGGTACTGGAGTATTGCTAGGTAGTGTAAGAAAAGCATTAAACGAACGAAAAGTATTATTTATTACAAAAACTTCTGAGAAATCAAGTGAAACTTTTTCTTATATAAAAAAATTCATAAATCTTCAGGTTCTTTTCGGACCAGTAGATTGTCTCTTATGGATAGGAATGCTATTGTTTTAGAAAGGGTGGAAAGGTTATTTCCTCCCACTTTCTTCAAGAATGTTATTTACTTAGCAGAATGGCTGAGAGCTGCGCCTACACAACTTGTGTAACTTTTCTAGATACAGTCAAGGCTGCCGCGTGAGAAATGTAATGGAGTTTACTGTTATGGAGGACAGATGTAGCTCGCATACGCTCTAGCGCACAATACAACGAGCTGCGACTAATGCTGCTTGCGTCGCTCACTGCTGACAAATGACACAACTATCTCTTTCTATCTGGATTGATCTTCGCTAATAAAACTCTCCCTACACCTTAATGAAGTCAAGGACTCCTATTTGCCGCTAGTCTAACTATTGGCTATGGTATACCAGTCAGATAAGCAGTCCACTCGCTCGCAGGCGTTTAACTATAACTCTGTCCATGTTCACACCGCACAATAAGAGTAGCGGCCAACACACTGAACAATGCTTAACCACGAGTGACTCAATACAGAGTATCACTCCGATTCGCTAACGACAGAGGTGCTCTCCCAGTGAAGTACTGAGGAGAGACTTTGTTCCTCGCTCTTTGCGTACACGTACGAGCGCACTCGCTCTCGTTACGTGTTCTGGCTCCAACAGCGACAACGGAATGGCCCCTTTTCCTGGAAAAGTTGCAAGGGTATATCATTTGCTGCCTTCCCTCACTCCTCTGACTCTTTGCGTCAGGAATATTCAGCCAATAAGTGTTGCTCTTTTAAATGGGAGAATGACGTTCCATTTAAGTCGACCAATGCAGAAATCTGTAGCATCTCTATTAGGCACATACTGTCCTCTTGTGAGAACTCCATAACTACGCAGTTGGTCCGTGAAAAAATGCGCGTCTTCTGGGCGCTCCCATGCAATGTAGTGGAATTTGCTTTTAAGTTGAGCACAGGGATCGTTATCCCCCTGGTCTGGCAAAAGCTGCCTTCTCTCTGGGCGGTCGCTTCAGCTGAAGTAGGTATGTTGTTGACACAGCCCTCTGAAGGGACAGTCTTCCCAGTGGGCTGGTTTCCTCTTTAAAATGAAAATTCTTGTGGTCATCATGTTGTGTACGCCAGCCTCGACTTTTTTCAACCGCGGTGTGCACTTGCGATTTACTTATTAGATTTGCATATCGCTTACATGAATTCGTATGAAATTGACTCTGCTTTACTGAGTTTGAGTTCGAATGAAGCGTCGTGATGTGCAGAATATGATTGTGAGGACGGAATATGTAACAAATGAAGGTCAGGAGACCACGCCACCTAAAAACATTAATGCACCAGAGAAAAATAGTACCAGACGATTATAACCATACTTTTCGTTTTAACACATTATAACGCGGAAAATAATTACCGTATGAGTAGCAAACTTGCTAGCACTAACGTCAAGGATGAGGTGAAGAGAAATAATGCAGAATCGGTTCAACTGAAATATTTTTAATGTGCTGCTACGGTACGTCATACCATTACGTACTGGTATGTTTACTGCTACAAAAGGGGCTCAATATGGCGCCATCAGTGTCCACAAGAGTTCTGTGCTGTAGAACGATGAATGTCCCTAGGTATGCTGGCTACCTCTTTTTATTCACTGCGCTTCAGGTCAGCACATGTATGAATGTTCCCCAGGTAAACCCTGTCCTTCAAGTAGCCCCACAATCAGAAATCACAGGGAGTGAGATGAAATCGAGCCAGCCAAGCATTTGTAAACGATCGGCTGATAATTCGATCGTCTCTATATTTTTTTTCGGAGAAGCAGGTGAACTTCAACTGTGGGACCCGATCTTGCATGGAAACGTTGTGTTCAATACTTCTCTCTACTGTAGGGCAGGTATGACATGCTGGCAAAGTGTATCACAATAACGCTGGCCAGTCAGACTGCACGTCTCTGATACTTGAGTGCCAACATGTTCAAGAAACAATGGGCCAATGATCAACGTTGCCGTGAATCCACTCCAGAAGGTGACACGTTCAACATACACGGGAACTTCTTACACAGTGACTGGAGATGAAGAACCCCACACGTGGCAATTCTGTATGTTCACCTCACCCACAAGAGAAAAATGAGCTTCGTCTGTCCATAGGGTGGCTCAGCGCTAGCCCTCGTTAACTTTAATCCTTGCGAGAAAGTGGAGAGCGAAGTCAACACGTCGTTGTGAGTCCTGTGGTGCAAGCTGTTGTATGATACGGATCTTCCACGGAAATTATTTTAGAATAGTTCGAGGCACCTTCTGTACAATACATCACGGCACGTTGAACTGTCGTGACACAGCACGCGCACTGCCTGAATATCGGGAATCGAGCGCAGTGTTGTCTACCATTGCAGCAGTTGTTTCATCATCCGCCTGTAGTGCAGCCGGTCGACGAAATCTTCCCAGAACGACGCCCAGTTCGCTACTTCATTCGAATTTCTTCATCATGCTCTGCACAACAGGTGGAGAAAGGAGACCCTCCGGTAATTCTTTCTGCTGACGATATTCTAGAAGTACAGCCGCAGCATTACTGTTGTTTTGATGACACAGCTTCACCAATAAAGCCCTGCTCCTCTTGTCCAGGCTCATGTTGCAACGTCTACAAGCTAACTGCGACTCGTCACGCGTGTGAGGCTACAAATCACGGCGACTGATCATGGCCCCTGATGGCCATAGTTGGAACAGGACGGTGGCGTTGTAACGCATGAAAATCATGCACCTCAAACTCTGGACGCTGACGCTGCCAAGTTTTGTTCTCGGACGGTAACTAGTTTCTATTATATAACGTGTTAAATAGGGAAAGTTTATTCGTAACCACCTGGTATACAGAACTGCCCAATTAATTTTGCGTCACTATTGAGCCGTGCTCTCTCCCAACTACGCGTTTCTGTGAACTTCGCTGTCTATCTGTGTTTGGTTTCCTGCCCTTGTCGCAGTGATGTTGTGGTATTTCTTGCATCTACGTGTGGCAGCAGTGATGTATAGCGATATTTGCGGCGTGTACCATCTTTGGTTTGGTGCATATAGTTTCCGGAAAGGGGGCCTGGAGTGAGTCGGTCGGTTGTTGCGGACGAGGGAAGTTCATCTCCGCGTGGTGCAGTCGGCTGGGGCCGCTGGAAGCCCCTGCGCAGTGTCGGAGCGTGTGTGGAGCTGCCCGATCGCTACGAGCTCCGTTAAGATTTCTTGTTGGACGCCTTCAGCCATGAAATAGCTTGCTATGTGATGGTGGTGGTTAGTGTTTAACGTCCCGTCGACAACGAGGTCATTAGAGACGGAGCGCAAGCTCGGGTTAGGGAAGGATTGGGAAGGAAATCAGCCGTGCCCTTTCAAAGGAACCATCCCGGCATTTGCCTGAAACAATTTAGGGAAATCACGGAAAACCTAAATCAGGATGGCGGGAGACGGGATTGAACCGTCGTCCTTCCGAATGCGAGTCCAGTGTGAGCTTGCTATGTGCCACTTTGGTTGTAAATGTTATTAAATTACAATAAATGATAATTAGAAACAGAAACTGACCTATTCCCTTGGCCCTTTCCACAATCCTATTACCTGTTCTGCCCAGCGGGTTCAGCGGGCGTCCCAACTATGACAACAGTGTGTAGAAAACTTTAAACAATCATGAAAAGAACCATACTGCATTAAAAAAAGTGAAACACCCAGATAAGGAGCAGGGAACGAAATCAGACTTCACAGGTTGAGATGGTACGTCGTGTTACTGCAATTATCACGAAATCGAGTGAAATTTACCAAAGGACTTCACAGTATGAACCCACTTCTGAGTATGACGTTACCTCCTCCGGCGTGCATTCATGCAGTGATTCGGTCATAAACTCCTTCTACCTTCTCCTGAGGCAAGATGGTACACAAGTAGCCCTCCTTGATATCCTGCTGGCACTGGGGCAGAGCTGACATAGAAGCTGGTCCCGCACATGCTCTATCAGAGTCAAATATGGGCATGTTGCTGACCACGAGAGTACATCAGCATCACGAAGACAGTTCACAGAGACATGTGCCGTATGAGAATGAGCATTATCCTGTTGAAAAATGGCACCACGGTACCACCAAACGAGTAGTGACAAGTGTGGCGACATGAAACACCGCACAGCGCCTGGTACCATGACACAAGGAGTAACACCGCTATGCCTCTCCAGGAGACCTAAAAATTGGTACTTCTCCCCAGGTCGCTGCCTTGTTCGCCGATGATGGCTGTCCGGGTTTACGCAGAATGGCGATTCATCGCTAAGGAAAGTGCGGCGCCATTCATCAGCAGACCATTCCAGATGCAACCGTTTGCGTTTTGGTGTTAACGGGTGCCTACGCAAAGGACGGTAATTGGCTAGTCCAGCCGTTGCTGGCCTCCTGCCAATGGCACAGGGTGGTACAGACCGTTGGAGGGTGTCTTTTACCCAGATGTGGGGCACAGACGTGAAAGGGTACAATGGGCCTGTGACACGATATTGCGATCAGGCCACTGTCAAATCCAAATGCCCCAAAAATCTGGATGTTGCACGATTGACCAGTCGACCAAATGGAGACCCGCAATGCGGCCTCTCTCAAACTCATTCAGGTGCTGATAACCACTGTTCCATACCATCAGGCGACATCTCCGTGTCCTTCACAGTGATCAGCCAACTTCTGACGCTGTTCATGTCCCTTGTGTGCCCCACCTGTTTTAATGCACTATGGTGGCCGGTCTGCCTGCACGGAGAAGTCCAATACTGACCATTTACATACGCAGTAATAGTGCAGTAGCCCCTTTGTTAGTAATTAAACCAATCTGTAGTAATACAACATGAGCCAGTGTGTACTCGTTCTTACAAATAACACACAAAACCGAACCATACTGATGCAAGATGGTAAATTATTCTTGTAGTGGCCACTGAGCACAAAGACAATTCTGACAAAGTGAAGTGAACTAATTGGGCACACACGAGGCTATATTTAATTTTTAATCTAAGTCAGATGTAAATTTAATTTTTATTTATTTGCTATTATGAGTGCCCTGAATCACAATGAAATTAACGGAGAGGAAGGTTCTATACAACTCAAATCAAGCAGCAAAATGACGCTAACACAGTTGGAAGATACCAAAAGTTGAAATGGTTCAAATGGCTCTGAGCACTATGGGACTTAACAGCGGAGATCATCAGTCCCCCAGAACTCAGAACTACTTCAATCTAACTAACCTAAGGAAATCACATACGTCCATGCCCGAGGCAGAATTCAAACCTGCGACCGTAGCGGTCGCGCGGTTCCTGACTGAAGCGCCTAGAACCGCTCGGCCACTCCGGTCGGCAACAAAAGTTGAGGAAGATGATATTGTAAGGAGCAAGTGCAACAGCTGGACAGCTCGCAAAATCTAAGTAAACGTTACAAGAAGCCACAAATCATAAGCAACACAAGTTTTATGGGAAAGTAAGGCAGCAACGAGCTACACAGAATACGGATCACACTGCTGCAACTGTGACAACTGGAGATGATCCCCTCTCTGACAGTACAGAGTGGAACGCCCAGAATCTATATTGATTCATTTGTTACCTGTATAATTAATACTTGTAACTTGTTTTCACTCTCTATTATGAAGTTTCGAATAACAATATGTGACTCAAAAGTATAACTTATAGTCTGTCCTCAAAGCAGTGTCAAATGTGGTGCAGGGGAAAGAAGAAATATAATGGTAGCTGCCGGGTGAGGATGGGAAAGAAGATTAGGTGATTCCTGGTACTATGTATGTGTGCAGCTTTCGAGCAGAACGAACATTGTCATACTGTATCCGTCACCATCATACAGGCCCAGCATCGTACTATGAATGCCTTTGGTTACACCACGTGATAACCTCTGGTTCGTATAGCAGAGAATGTAGACAGCAGACATTACATGTATAACATGCTTAGAACGACCGCTGTGCGTTGTCTCCCTGAAGTTGTCTTTCAACAACACAAAGCAAAACCACATAATACTTGTGCTCTCCTGAGTACCTCTACGAGTATGTGTACTGTACTCGAAAGCTGCCCTGACCAGCACATTCTTCTGATGGCTCATCCACCACAAATATCTGGCCATGTGTAGCTGAACTTACAAGGCGTTTGACTTCTATACCTTACACACTCATGGGTTGTTTAGATGTAGGTGTCATCTGAAGTGTACGTACTCGCCTATAATTTGTAATGAACTTCGATTATATTTGTAAGAAATGCTGTAATAGAACAAATAAATATGGAGCATGAAAAATTAAGAATTTTTCATACATCGGCAACTGATATTTTTATTACTTTTTTTCCTTTGTTTCGGTAAGATCGCTTCATTGCAAATATAGTGGCGTAGATAACGGTACATACAAATGTGTGTCTCTAAATGATAACAGAGCTCTCTTTCGAGAAAAGATGTGAAAAAAACTTCCAACTTTTTTTTTTAGATCGGAGTCCTACGATCTGTCTTCTTCTTCTTCTTCTTCTTCTTCTTCTTCCTGAAAGGGTAGTATGTTTGCTTGAATGCTAAGTGTATTCACTGAGTGAAAAGTATAGTTCAGATGTAATACACTGCGTGTTGAGTTTACTTATTCGCTGATCCACCACAACCCACCGGAAAAGATGTTATGTACGTGCTCTGTAATATAAATATGTGAAGTAACACAAAGCATTTGGTCAGCTGCCACAGTGCATGATCAGTAGTGGTGTAAAAACGCAAATCTCTTTTATATATAGTCTCCTCTGCACAGAAATTTTAGGTATTTGTTACCTTAATGAATAGTGAGAATGAAATTATATTTTTTCTTTTCTTTATGATGAGACCATAGGCTTAGCGACAGCCGTTTACAGTAGTGTAATTTCATGAGAGGAACACTAATAATACAGTCAATATACATGCCATAATTCGTATTTATTTCAACCAAAACCTTTGTCTAATAAAAAGTATTAGACAAAAATTAAACTTCAGTACCTCTGTGAAGAATATAAAAATGTACGAAAATTTATTATATCTGTAAGTAGATGCACTGAGAAGACATACTTCAAAAGCAATGTAAACCTGAAAGTTGATTGAAATATGTGAAAGTTACTTTGCGCTTTTATTTAATGCGCCTCCACCGCAAAATCTGATTCGAACCTGGCCAGTGTGCAATGGTGATTCACGTCATCGTCTACTGGCATTTTACCCTATAAGCTACTGACATTCTCACGGAATGAGATTCTCCTTGAAATATAGTCGGACTTCGCTTTGTATAGATGCAGATTCTTCGTGAAGAGCAAGAAATTGTTTAAAAATAGTACGTAACTGGCGCACAGTCTTATTGATCACTACGTGATCCGTTTCCAACCTTAAATATGGGCGAGAATTTCGTATGCATTAAACGAATATCTCTCGTATCATAAAGCAAATGAGTTTCTTAAGTGAATTTCGTTAAACACATTTGAATGTAAATTCTGATATTATTGACACAAAGTTCGTTGCATGATACCTAGATCTGAACACTCGGTACCAAGAGGAAGATGAAGAGAGGATAATTAATGAAACAAATTATGTGCGCCTAATAGAAGACAAATGATTTAGAAAAGATAATATAGTTGAGCAGTTAAGTGGCTTATTTACACTGACTTCTTTTATATCATCTGTGTTGGACGAAGACAAAGTTGAAAGACTACAGACCCTCCACGACTGACTGGGCCGACTGCCACACATGTATGATTCGGTAACTATTTGTGGCACCTTAAGATGAACATCTCCTCTTTGAAATCGTCATGTATTAAATACCAACTGAGGGCATTTTTTAATTGTGTTAGTACGTTGTTAATGAACTGGTACACCAGCTCTCTCCAACCTTGAGAAGTTACAAGCCTCTTTCGGCTCCTCACATATCACGTTTTTGTATGTTATCATTTTATCAATGTGTTTCAGTGCGGTGGGGCCGAGAACGCTCATTGCTGCGAATGAAACCAGTAATGAGGACTCTGATTTTTATTTGAGATATTTCAACTGATGCTGCGGCTTCGCTCACTCTTATGCCCTTTTTCTTTTGGTGAGCTGGGCTTGGACGAGGGCCACCGGCATTGAATCTGGCAGAAAAACGTGAGGTCAGGCCGGGCAAGGTTTCCTGTGAATAGAAGAGCGAGAGGACAACAGTATGTGCCGGCTCGTGGTCGTTTCACTAGGCAAGCGCGACCTTCTGGAGCCAGCATTTCATAGATGTTTGCCGCCTAGCCTTAGCCTTACCGACGCTAGGTGTTTGCATTGTTTCCACTGGTTCTCCGAATCTGGGGTCTTAAGCCAAGGGACGCCCGACATACAGTCGCCTACCGTCGTTTTTAGCGGCGGCTTTCATCGCTGCTTTCGTACGTCCTGCGAAATGGAGAGAGTTGACTGGGCAACTCAAGAGGACGCGATCTGATGTCACAGAGCCCTACTCAGAATCGGCGCCAACGTCCATTATAGGTACAAAAAATATTGCTTTCTAGCTTGGTGAGATTTTGCGGAGCGTACTGATGACAGATGATTGGCGTATTTTACCGTGACCTCCTACGATTGGAAACATTCGAGCGCGATGGGGTGGCGAAGCACTAGTGTTTGGTGTCGGTGTGCTGTGCACGAGATAGGAAGTCTCCTCTGGACCGCCAGGGAGAACAGGTGTACTGATAGTGTACTCTCCTGGAGACACTCTTGCGCTGCCTTAGAAGTAACACTGTCTCGGTGATCTGTAAGTTTAGCTTCTTTCCGGAATTATTGTCATCGGGTGTTATACACTGTCATTGATCTTGAGAGAGCCCATCGACATTCTGGAGCACATTCGGGACTTGCAGCATCTCTGTTGACTGACCCAATCATAACAGAGTACCGTATTCTATATTTCTGAGTGAGTGCCCCTTTTAAAAACCGCCAACTACTTATTCTCAAGACCATTATTTTGTGCAGTCTTTCTGTCACAGCACTGTTCAGAGAATCACATATTTACATGCTTATCAGATAAAATAAATCTCTATGTGATATTTAGTTCGTTTATCATTTCATAGGGAGATTGTAGATTTCAGTTCCTACCCATTTCTTATAACTGTAGAGCACAGAGATCGATTAGTAACTTTTAAATTGTAGTGTATGTCCAACTTTTTACTTCTCAGCTTCCGGGTCATTTTATTAATTCTCTTAGAATTTATTTTCCCATTGTGCATAAAGGGGGGTGGGGTTTATAACCTTACTTCCACTATTGTAATTTAGTATGCTTTTACCTAAATAACAGGAAACACTGTCTCTATGTTGTCACGTATTCTATACACCAACAGAACAAATAGTCCTGTTACGGGAAAAGCCACGTATAACCCTCTGACTAAAATTTTTTTTAGTTTCCAAATGAAGTACATTATGGCAGGATAGTCCTGTTAATAGGGAAAGCTAATCAGTGGAGTTACCCTTTTTACAGGATATGACCGTGTGTTGTGACTAATGGATAAGCATGTCAGACTATTCAATTCTTTTCCCAATATTTTACCCAGAGGTTAAGTAGAAACGCAGTATTATATTATACTGATTATATCACATTATACTGAAGCGAGAACAACTCAGTTCCAAGTTCATTCAGTGGTTTAAAAAATATACTAATGGTCGCCAGCCTATCCAGACAAAGAAAAAGTGAAGTATTGGAAAAGCAGAAGTATGAATTTTGCTTACTTTCTTCCTAATGTTTAACTTTATTCCTACGGTTTAAGTTTGTTCCTACTTTTTAACTGCCGCGCGGAGTAGCCGCACGATTACAGGCGCCATGTCTGACAGAGCAGCCCCTCCCGCCGGAGGTTCGAGTTCCCTCGGGTATGGGTGTGTGTATTGTTCTTAACATAGGTTAGTTTAAGTATTGCGTAAATCTGGGGACCGATGACTTCTGCAGTTTGGTCCCTTAAGAACACACACACATTTGAACGTACTGTTGAACTTGGTTCTTCAAATAAATATTACTCCACGTACACAGTGTTGGTGTAGACACTGGAATTTCTGTTTGACTACTACACCCTTATACATTACGTTTTTAAAAGTAGATAATTTCAGGGACGTAAAAACAATTTTGCCCGGGGGTACAGCTCCGGGAGTAGACAACATTCCATTAGAACTACTGACGGCCTTGGGAGAGCCAGTCCTGACAAAACTCTACCATCTGGTGAGCAAGATGTATGAGACAGGCGAAATACCCTCAGACTTCAAGAAGAATATAATAATTCCAATCCCAAAGAAAGCAGGTGTTGACAGATGTGAAAATTACCAAACTATCAGTTTAATAAGTCACAGTTGCAAAATACTAACACGAATTCTTTACAGACGAATGGAAAAACTGGTAGAAGCCAACCTTGGGGAAGATCAGTTTGGATTCCGTAGAAATGTTGGAACACGTGACGCAATATTGGCCTTACGACTTACCTTAGAAGAAAGATTAAGGAAAGGCAAACGTTTGTTTCTAGCATTTGTAGACTTAGAGAAAGCTATTGATAATGTTGACTGGAATACTCTCTTTAACATCTGAAGGTGGCAGGGGTAAAATACAGGGAGCGAAAGGCTATTTACAATTAATACAGAAAGCAGATGGCAGTTATAAGAGTCGAGGGGCATGAAAGGGAAGGAGTGGTTGGGAAGGGAGTGAGATAGGGTTGTAGCCTCTCCCCGATGCTATACTATCTGTATATTGAGGAAGCAGTAAAGGAAACAAAAGAAAAATTCGGAGTTGGTGTTAGAATCCTTGGAGAAGAAATAAAATTTTTGAGGTTCGCCGATGACATTGTAATTGTGTCAGAGACAGCAAAGTACTTGGAAGAGCAGTTGAACGGAATGGACAGTGTCTTGAAAGGAGGATATAAGATAAACATCAATAGAAACAAAACGAGGATAATGGAATGTAGTTGAATGAAGTCAGGTGATGCTGAGGGAATTAGATTAAGAAATGAGACACTTAAAGTAGTAAAGGAGTTTTGCTATTTGGGGAGCAAAATAACTGATGATGGTCGAAATAGAGAGGATATAAAATGTAGACTAGCTATGGCAAGGAAAGCGTTTCTGAAGAAGAGAAATTTGTTAACATTGAGTATAGATTTAAGTGTCAGGAACTCATTTCTGAAAACATTTGTATGGAGTGTAGCCATGTATGGAAGTGAAACGTGTACGATAAATAGTTTGGACAAGAAGAGAATAGAAGCTTTCGAAATGTGGTGCTAAAGAAGAATGCTGAAGATTAGATGGGTAGATCACATAACTAATGAGGAGGTATTGAATAGAATTGGGGAGAAGAAGAGTTTGTGGCACAACTTGACAAGAAGAAGGGACCGGTTGGTAGGACATCAGAGGATCACAAATTTAGCATTGGAGGGCAGCGTGGAGGGTAAAAATTGTAGAGGGAGACCAAGAGATGAATACACGCACAGGATAGAGTAACATGGAGAGCTGCATCAAACCAGTCTCAGGACTGAAGACCACAACAACAACAACAACCTTAAGAAAAGTATTTTTTATAATAAATAAACTTAAATACTAAAATACTTAGATACTAAAGCACACACAAATTATACTGAACATTTAAGTTCAAGAAAACCTCTTTCTTACTGGAATTTACTTTCAAAAGCTATTATTCTTGGAATTAACTCTGTATAGTCATTTAACAGAGTCTAGTAATTTGTTTACACTGTGAATGAATGTTACTGAATGAACTTTTACTATAACGCTTTGCAATAGTTAAGAAACAAAAAGAAAAACAAATTGAAATGGTGGCTCTTTATGTTAACTTGAGCTTCATAACTCTGTAAAGTAAGACACTCGGATTCACCAAACACCAGGAAGTAACCCTGTACAGATGTATGATTAGGATGAAATAACAGGGTGAACCACTTTGTTTAAAGTTGAAGAACGATTATTAAAAACACAGTTTAAATTAATGCTTCATACTGTACAAAAGTAAATTTACTAAAGAAAAGTCTTATCTGATGGCTGTAGGCTTAGGTGTGGGGATCACTTATAGCGGCTACAGCATCCACAGTACAGCCTGCCAGTCTCTTGCTGTATGGGCTCAATTTCTCTTCTTGGCGTCGTTAAGTTCTAAATACAGTAGCCCAAGAACTCGCAGCAATGGCGTAAGCCGTTTGCAGTCTCCTTTGGAGCTGTTTTGTGGGAATTTGCAGGCAAAGCTTGTCCTGCAGCACAAAGGTGTTGCCTCAATCACTGCTGCCTACAGACTGTGTGACTTACTTCCCGCGTTTGCTCTAGGTAGCGCGTCAATTCACCCTTGCCTCCTTTTCCACTTCCCAGAGCCCCTTTCATTTCAAACAAAAGCAGACCTGTTTCTTATATTGTTGCTAGCATGATCATTTCTCAAACTGTCAAATTTACATTAACATGGGCAATTTATACACACAAATATTTTAAATTCGAAAAGTCATCAGAAAATTATTTAAAGTAAGAAACAATTGACATAGTATTTTACATCCATTACTCACATACACTATAAAGAACTTCAGTCTCTAGTATAACACATTTTACTTTGCATATACAGAAAATATAGTACCAATACGCAAAAATTTCAAATAAGAAAATTATAAAAGTTTAAATGACCCATAAACAAATATTGTTACAGGTTGAGTACATGAGCAGCTGTGATACAGATTCAGTTGAAACGAAGTGTTACACACACGTTTCCACCACAATACCTCCCGTAATATGCCGAACCTGGGCTTTCTTTGAACGCTGAGAGGCTGTCAGTAATCAATTAATAGCTTTTATTGGATTAAAAAATCATAATTTTATCATTTCAAGCTGTTATTATATCCCGCAACAGTTTAAACAGCTTCGCAAACATACTAACCACTGTGTTTCCTTTCCAACGCCTTTAGCTATTTCAATTATTTTTGGTTCATTTGTTTTGACGATTGGTGGTGTTTCCATTGAGCCATCAATGTTTTGGAGGGGATATAAATATGCAACCCGTGTTGTGGATTAATTTTAGTAGGTTATGAAAAGTTTTATTTTGTTTTAATTATGTGTTGGGTGTCGTACGAAGTAGTTCCTTTTCTTTGCTTTCGTGAATGATAGCACATAGCAAAGCAAGATTGTTACTATAAAAAAGTAAAGTATAGGCAGGCCTAGTACTACAGAGTCTGCAGAGAATAGGGACAGAAATGAGCTGGGAGATGAGATGGTATATTTTACCATGGGACGGGGAGCTATGAACAGCAGAGAAAGGAAGTATTCAGGTAGAGATCGTGAGGGGTCGTACTAAATAAACAATATGAGGATGAAGACACGGTCCAACACGAAAGTCTCGCGGATGTTACAGTCCACACCAGTAACGACAAAGATGAAAGAGAATATAGGAAAATCCTACCATGTCGGTTCAATAGCGCACATTAATCCCATGTCATGTCACCAGCAGGAGGTACACAGCAGGAGCAGAAGCCGAAATCGCTCCTACAAATTCTGAAAGAGTGATGGAAGCACAAAGAAAAAGTAAGCAGGAAGTTCAGGAATTAGAAAGGAAACGCGAAGAGGCAGAATGGAAGAGGGAAAGAGATGGGAGGAACACAGACACAGAAGTTTGGTAATCTACTGAGCAAAATCGATTAGCACGTGAAACGTCCCCTTAGAAAAATTAATGAATGACTGTGCTGATAAACCTCTTACATTATTTGATTTTCAAACAGCTGAGCAGAACTGAACGTACTCAGACATTACTCTCTTTACTTATTCTGATCAACACTAAACTGACACACAATATTTTTAGCGCAACGCAATATGACTTTCAAAAATCCCTACAAAAGAATGGCCCTGACTAACATTAACCTATACGTTTCACAAATAACTTACCTCGAGCGCCACTACTGCCAGCTAAATAAAAGATTCTAACTACTGAAGGCACTAACTATTGATAGGAATAGTTAGCAACTGAAAGATTTTGGTAGAGAACAAACAATGCATTTACCTTAATAGTGTTCAAAAGTCATAATATATATAGCAGTTCATGACATCCAGTCTTACAAATTTACACACGTACAGATCATCCGCTATCAAAACTCCGCCATCTCTCTCCCCACATCCACCACTGCTGGCGGCTGACCTCAAACCGCGCAACGCTACGCGCTGTTAACAGCCAACTGCCCAACACTACAATAGCAAATTCCAACAATGCCAACCAGCCACAGACTGCACACAGCACAGCCATTGATTTTCATACAGAGCGCTAGGTGGCGGTGGCGTTACCAATATTAGAACCTAAACAGCCTACTTACACACGTAGGAAGGACTGGCACTGAAACGAGGCAGACTGCTTCAGTTGCGAAGAGAGAGGCTGCGGTAGCAAGAGGAGAAGCGACAGGCGCCAAGAAAGCAGCAGCCACTACAAATATCTGTGCCGCACTGGCCAGGCGTACTGCAAATAGCAATACCTTCGTCATAAGAGGGGGACAAAAAGTGATTACAGGGAATTCACAAAGGTCCAACAGGGTAGAGGAAAGGCTTGTTTGCCTAGAACAGGAGTTACAAAACGTCACCTCGCATTCAAATGGAAGGGAAGCGGCACATAGAATAGTGTTACTATCACGAAGCTCGCTATGCGCGGAGTCAACGCGAGACAACGCGCCACAAGTAACACGCTCCAGGACGGAAACCGATCTCTCGCATAACTGCAGACTGCTTAGGACATGTAGTACGGAGTTCAAGCACCAAAGTGGCGCAGTAGCTGTCGGTTACAGCACTCGACATGAAAACCCGGGGCATATGTAACACACTAGAATGTCTAATTCTGGCTTAACCACAAGCGCTCGATGGGAACCGGCGTTTGATTACGTCCACTTTGTCTCAGTACTAAAATTCCAGAATCTCCGTGAGAATGGAAGTCCACTTCACCCCAACGTCTGTTTCAATTCAATCATTTGTTGGATGGCCATTGGAGGCAAAGTTAGGATTTCTCTGTGGACATCCCGTGAGCCTAGAAGCATAAAAAAAATTCCGCGGTGTAGCGGCATAATGTCGCTCATGTCAAAAACTGAAGGAAGCGCTTCTTGAGGCATATTTCTCGTGGGAAATGCAACGGAGAAGAAACCAGTATATTATTCTATCGAGACATTCGAAGGACGTAATAAAAAAAACTAGTTCTTAGACTCACGCTTTAATGGGAGTGAGGTAATTAGATTTTGCTTCTCGAAACTAGCAAGTAATTAGCAGCAGTTACTGGTAGGAAAATGTGGGACGGACATCGAATCACGTAAGTGCCTACTTGGTCAGTTGGAGCTCACATTTGATTTATAATCTTTGCGAGAACGAAAGAGAGAACAGAATGCGAATTCCATGTCCTGACAGAAATAATGGAAGAAGAAATAAGAGGGATGGTCAGTCGGGAAGACAAGAATACCGTGGACAAAATTCTGAGTGAAGAGGAAATTTGTGGTATTAAGGCGTAAAGTCACGCGCCGGCACACCAGTCGGAAACGAGAGAGCATAAAGGGCTGTGGAGAGGATGTCAGCCAATTTCACGTTGACCAAGTCCTCTCCAGGACGACAACGCGATGGCAGCAACCTCTACGCGAAGAGGACTTAAGTGCCACGCAGTCTAGTTGCGGCCCACTTCTACAGCAGCATCAAGATTAGGCACTTTGAAACGTCCCCTTTGAACAATTATACCTGACTGTGCTTAACCTGACACACAATATTTTTAGCGCAACGCAATCTGACTTTCAAAAATCCCTACAAAAGAATGGCCCTGACTAACATTAATCTATACCTTTCACAAATCACTTACCTCACCAAAAATCTTCGTTACTCGAACTACTGCAAAACAGCGAGCGCCACTACTGCCAGCTAAATAAAAGATTCAAACTACGGAAGACACTAACTACTGATAGGCATAGTTAGGAAATGAAAGATTTTAGTAGAGAACAAACAACTCATTATTCCTTACCTTATTACACATATACATATTCGCCGACACTTCTTCAATATTTCATCATAATAAATACGTAGCATAATCAAATTTCTCATATAGCATCAGCTTATTGTTCATAAACATACCTCACCACCATAATACACATCGTCGTCGTAAAAATAGCATCATAACACCTCAGTCAAATCTCAAAATCGTCGTAGCTTCCTCCAATAATTTCAAAACCTAAAAAAAAAATTCTCTGCTTATGTCAAAAGTGACATCTGCCTCAAACGTACTTTAAAAATCGTGATCCCATACCAAATATATCATTCAAAGCTCTCATAGTATCACAATGGGTCCGAAAAAATATGAACAGTTCACAAAGTACAGACAAAATACAATTTCGTAAGTATGAAATTATCCAACTGTGTAATTGCGTAAACATGTGTCACTGAGGTCGTAAAAAAATGTTTATCTCTCAGTTAAATGAACAGATAGCTGTGTAATTTGCGTGTTAGAAAAATATGGTACCGATGTGTAAAGTTGTATAAGCAAATACCAAATTAGCTAGGGCTCCTTGTGCTTGTCAAACACATGGTACACAAAGTAAGCGTGTACCCCCCTGAGGATTAATGTAATTATACCCTCAGGTGTTACAGATTACAGCAATGGAATGAAATATATCACGGAAAACCCTTGTATCATTGTACTTCAAATATCTTAAAAAAAATAAATGTTTTAAGTGCGAAATTGATCACTCAAATACGTGTACTGTAGCGCTAAACTGTGCGTCATGTTGTAAGATAATCTCTGTGGAAGTCTCGTAGTTATCGTCCTCCGAAAGCTAGGGTTCTGCAGAAGTCAATGTACTTACCTCATGATAAACAAAAGTGAAATGCTTTATGTATAGGTATCGTAGTTATTATGGTTATTGGCGTGATGAAGAAAGTACTGTACAGTAGCGTATTGTTGTGCCACTAAAAAGGCTGTCTCATTGTTGCTATACCACAAAAGTTACTACTAAAACATGTTTTACTTTCCAGAAGAATTCAGAAAACTGTGCAGATATAAAACAGATACACCGCAAAAGCAACATTGTAAATTGTCACTCATTAGTAGCGTCGTCATAAAATCGTGTAGCTGTCACATAAACTAACCACTGTGTCATCTGGTATCTCGCAGAAAGTACTTTAAATCCAGAATCAAAATGTTGCATTAAAATCTCATTAGCAGTGCCAGTATATGTTCTAAGTATGTAAGCCCTATAGTCGTTACGTAATCGTGCAACTAACAAGCAAGAATGTACACACACATTGACACTGTGTCGTCTGTTCACAATAACAATGCATTCGTAATTTCTGTTTAAATTAGTTCTCTTGGTTCTTGACTGGATATTTAATTTCAAACATTGTTGCATGGTAACAGTTTCTAAGTCTGACGAAGTGTACTAGTAACGTGAAGTGAAAAATTTTATAGCAAAGACTAAGTTAAAAAACAAATTATCTCTCAATAAACGGTTTTACATGTGAAATGTGGTGCAATCTTTTCCTCTTCCTAGTACGCAGAATTTCGGTTTCAATGCAATTATCATGTGGTTACGTCGGTAAGGAATACTGGAATTTTTCTCAAGGTTAGCGTCTATGTTATTTTTTCTCTGAGCCAGCCGGCGCACGCGGCTGCCTGCGGTGCGAGTCATTGTCTGTCTCTTTGTTGGCGCGCGTCGTTATTGGGATTAGGGGACCTAACTTCTACAAAATCACCTTACCGAGAAGGCCCTGCCCTGTTTAAATCCCGCCAGTTCTGATGCAATTCAGGTCTGTCGTTACGATCATATCGTCTGTCGTCATGTCGGTAGATTCCATAGTTTCTTTCTTGTCGGTCACGTGGTGGAGAATTTCTCCCTGAATCGTAACTGCGCGCTGGACCGTTGCATCTGAAGTTATTCTGTCTCCCTTGATAATTATTATTTTGGTTCTCATATTGCCTGTTTCTCTGATTGTCTCTGTGATAGTCATTACCGCAGAGAGGTGATCTTTCCGTGTAATTATTACTACTCTGCCAACGGTTGTCATACGGGTGGTGTCTGTTTCGGTCACGATTTACGTTGAAAGAATAGCCTTGTCGTATATTATTTCTGTCATTGCGGAATTGTGACGGATGTGATCTGTAATTGTTGTGCTCCTGTTTTCGCGTTCCCCGATTGTCAGTGTCAATTTCCAGTTCTTGTAACAGTCCCTGAAAAGCTTCAATGTCTTCTTTGCAACGTCCTGCTAAAATAATATGTCGTAAATGTTCAGGCAGTTTGATTAAGCAAATGCGGATGAGTTCTGATGGGCTGTATGGGTTTGACAGGTACTGATTCTTGTGCAACATGTCTTCAAAATATTTCACAAGACTGGAAAATTCAGATTGTTCGAAATGTTTCATCATTATGATGCTATGTTTTACTCGGTCTTGTGTAGCTTGAGACCAATATGCTGAGAGGAAGGCATGATAAAAATCTCCTTCACTGTGACAATCGTGAATGACCGATCGTATTCTTACAGCTGGTTCATTCTCCAAGTAGCCACACATAAATTTTAACCTGTGCTCCAACGACCAGTTGGGAGGAAAACAATGAGAGAATTGATGGAGCCACGCTTGTGGATGAATGTCGTTGGCAGAATTCTTAAACGTTTTGAATTTACGGCGAGTAGCATATCGGTCATTGTTATTGCGTGTCGGCGGTTCCATCTCAAAATTCGGTGCACCTTGCCAATTTCTTTCATAATTTCCGAAATGCCCTGTGTTATAATTTTGTGGCTTTTCCGTATTTCTAAGTTCCTCTTCCCGTGTTGGAGCGCGAGTGTCCTCTGAAATACGTAATTCTTGTATTACCTGTGTCAGCTGATCTTGTACTTCCCGGATTACTCTTTTGTATTGCGTATTAATTTGATTCTGATTTTGTTTGAATTTCTTAATTTGTTCATACTCTTCTGTGTCAGTGATGGCTACAGGTCTTGTGTCATTCAGATCATCATCTACGTTTTCAGATAAGTTAGTGAACTGGTCCGAAAGTTCGGCTACTTTCTCCGATAGTGTAATTATTTCCTCAGTGTGTTTTTCTGAACCAAGTTTCAGAGTGTCCATTTGTGTTGAAATCGTATCTACTGTGTCCTTTAAGTTTTCTTGAGTTTTTGAAAGTTGCGTAACTGAATCGGTAGATGCAACTGAGTCAATTTTAGCTTGCAAGGTGTGATTTTCATGAACAATAGTTTGCAGTTCTTTTATTGCTGCTTCGTGATTCTGTAATGCATTTTCATGACGCCAAAAAAATAGGTTGGAAATGCTCACAAATTTGTGTTTTTACGTCATTACAGACTTTTTGACATTTCGATTCGATGTTATGTAACTCAGTAGTTAAATATTCACGTGTCTGTTCAAGCATGGTGTCTAACTTTTGAAGATTTTGTTCCATTGTGTCTAACTGTTGCTGTGTTTGTCTCTGGTGTTGTTCCATTGTGTCTAACTTTTGAAGATTTTGTCCCATTTGTTTCTGATTTTGTTCCAGCGTTGTGTCTAACTTTTGTAGCCTTTGTCCCATTTGTTGCATTAACTGTAATAACAATGCATTAGTGTCTGGAATTTGTTCCTCTACGCTTTTCGGCAGTGCATTTGCACCGGCAACATTCTCATTTTGACAAGCAGAAAATGTGTCTTGACTTATTTGAGAAAACGGTGAGGACGCAAAACCTGAATCTACAGTATTTGCAAAATTGTGTCCTGTCATTTCGGATTCCTGAGGCAAACTGTTGCCGAGCGATCGATCGATAATGCTTCTCTGTTCACTAATTGTTTCACTGCCTACACCATTGCTTGCCGCCCGCTCCATTCCTCTATGCACTATTACCAAATTACTACTTTGAATGTCTGTTACTTCATTACACAGTGGTGCTGATAAGCTACGCTCGTCGTCACTATTATTTCTCAGTTTACTTTGGATCCTAGTGTTGCGTTTTACACACGCCATTATTGTCACAATATTTCACACGATAACACAGAAAAGCACAATTTGAAGAGCAAAAATAAGAGAACACATTAACATTGCACTGAAAATAATATCTCGTTATGCAAGCGCAGCTGCGAAATACTTGGTGCAAATCTACATTCATGCCACAACTGTTTTACTGTACAACAATGAAAGACTGCAACTACAAAGGAGATTCTCTCTACAATTACGCGCTAGCAATAAACAATAGCTACACTAATTACACAAACTACAAAAAAAAAATCAGAAGATGCCAGTGAGGTATCCTCGGCTAAGGGTCGACATATGAAACGTCCCCTTTGAACAATTATACATGACTGTGCTTAACCTGACACACAATATTTTTAGCGCAACGCAATCTCACTTTCGAAAATCCCTACAAAAGAATGGCCCTGACTAACATTAACCTATACCTTTCACAAATCACTTACTTCACCAAAAATCTTCGTTACTCGAACTACTGCAAAACAGCGAGCGCCACTACTGCCAGCTAAATAAAAGATTCAAACTACGGAAGGCACTAACTACTGATAGGCATAGTTAGGAAATGAAAGATTTTAGTTGAGAACAAACAATGTATTTACCTTAATAGTGTTGAAAAATCATAATATACATAACAGATCATGACATCCAGTCTTACAAATTTCCAAACTCCGCCATCTCTCTCCCCACATCCACCACTGCTGGCGGCTCACCTCCAACTGCGCAACGCTACGCGCTGTTCACATCCAGCTGCCCAACACTACAATGGCAGACAACAATGCAAACTAGCCACAGACTGCACACAGCATAGCCAGTGATTTTCATACAGAGCGCAACGTAACGTTGCCAATAAGAAAACATAAACAGCCTACTTACAACTTCAAGACCAGCGACTTAGGAATTGTACATACTGAAGAGATGTTTTATTTGCATGTCGCCCTTTGCTTATATCAAATTTAAGAATTATCATTGTTCGTTTCGTAATAAAACTCATTAATACGATTTGTTTGAATTGTTTGTATAGCGATCCGAAGGCAGGTTTCCTAGACTCCCCATATTCAACAGGTAGCGATTCGGAAGAGGAACTAACGAGTGTCACTATGACCGGAACTGCCGGGAAACGGACCGAGGTCATGAGGGAGAGGAGGAGGTCGAAGTCTGGGGACCAAACACCACAAACCAACAGTGGGATCGCAGCCCGACAAGAAATTGACGCCAGGGTCGTGCAGAGAGAAATCAGCACAATCCCGCAACTGTTATCGAACCGAGTCGAATACACTTGTTTGATTACGAGGACTTATCGGAGATTTTGCTGGAGGAACAAGGAGTGTTAACACGATAGGAACTTGGCCCACTGACCACTGTCACAATATTAGGGGTGCGACTGCACGGTATTCTGGACAGTAGCAGCCGTGTTCCTGCTATTTCCGAAGCAGCACACCAGCGTTGTTCCAAGAAAAGGAGTTGGCCAACACTGGCCAGGAAAAGGACGAAACTAAAGGGGGCTCTGCCAGGGAAATGTATGGAAGTAAACATGCAGGCTAGATTAGAGTTGATGTGTCAAGGACACAATCTAGAAACCAGCTTCGTGATTGTGCCAAAATCTTCGAAGAGGGGAAATTGTGTTACACAAGGCTACAAACATTTATGTTAGATTCGAAGAGCAGGTTACACAAGCACAACTTCAAGTCACCTGGGTCAGACTTAACCACATGGATTGTCATAATGGAAAAGACCCCATCATCTGAACAACTGTCTGGAGAAGATAATGGAAACAGGAGGAAGCAGTGATCAGAGAAATTAGAGAGGTGACAGAAAACAAAGTAAAAACTTTACAGTGTCTATTGAACTAGACATGGGGTGGCCTCAGATACACTCCTGGAAATTGAAATAAGAACACCGTGAATTCATTGTCCCAGGAAAGGGAAACTTTATTGACACATTCCTGGGATCAGATACATCACATGATCACACTGACAGAACCACAGGCACATAGACACAGGCAACAGAGCATGCACAATGTCGGCACTAGTACAGTGTATATCCACCTTTCGCAGCAATGCAGGCTGCTATTCTCCCGTGGAGACGATCGTAGAGATGCTGGATGTAGTCCTGTGGAACGGCTTGCCATGCCATTTCCACCTGGCGCCTCAGTTGGACCAGCGTTCGTGCTGGACGTGCAGACCGCGTGAGACGACGCTTCATCCAGTCCCAAACATGCTCAATGGGGGACAGATCCGGAGATCTTGCTGGCCAGGGTAGTTGACTTACACCTTCTAGAGCACGTTGGGTGGCACGGGATACATGCGGACGTGCATTGTCCTGTTGGAACAGCAAGTTCCCTTGCCGGTCTAGGAATGGTAGAACGATGGGTTCGATGACGGTTTGGATGTACCGTGCACTATTCAGTGTCCCCTCGACGATCACCAGTGGTGTACGGCCAGTGTAGGAGATCGCTCCCCACACCATGATGCCGGGTGTTGGCCCTGTGTGCCTCGGCCGTATGCAGTCCTGATTGTGGCGCTCACCTGCACGGCGCCAAACACGCATACGACCATCATTGGCACCAACGCAGAAGCGACTCTCATCGCTGAAGACGACACGTCTCCATTCGTCCCTCCATTCACGCCTGTCGCGACACCACTGGAGGCGGGCTGCACGATGTTGGGGCGTGAGCGGAAGACGGCCTAACGGTGTGCGGGACCGTAGCCCAGCTTCATGGAGACGGTTGCGAATGGTCCTCGCCGATACCCCAGGAGCAACAGTGTCCCTAATTTGCTGGGAAGTGGCGGTGCGGTCCCCTACGGCACTGCGTAGGGTCCTACGGTCTTGGCGTGCATCCGTGCGTCGCTGCGGTCCGGTCCCAGGTCGACGGGCACGTGCACCTTCCGCCGACCACTGGCGACAACATCGATGTACTGTGGAGACCTCACGCCCCACGTGTTGAGCAATTCGGCGGTACGTCCACCCGGCCTCCCGCATGCCCACTATACGCCCTCGCTCAAAGTCCGTCAACTGCACATACGGTTCACGTCCACGCTGTCGCGGCATGCTACCAGTGTTAAAGACTGCGATGGAGCTCCGTATGCCACGGCAAACTGGCTGACACTGACGGCGGCGGTGCACAAATGCTGCGCAGCTAGCGCCATTCGACGGCCAACACCGCGGTTCCTGGTGTGTCCGCTGTGCCGTGCGTGTGATCATTACTTGTACAGCCCTCTCGCAGTGTCCGGAGCAAGTATGGTGGGTCTGACACACCGGTGTCAATGTGTTCTTTTTTCCATTTCCAGGAGTGTATTAGAAGAGCTTCTCCCCAACGTTTTTGCTCACTAGATCTCTGGTCGAGCTTCTGGAAGATTGAGCTCGATCCCAAATATATGACATTCCTTGCCTTTGGCAAGTGCTATCGATATTGCAGACCGTCATTTGGCCTAACATATCGTCTGCCGCATTTATCTGAAGCCTTGATGGCACTCTCAGTGAATTTCTGAAATGGCACGTAACAGCTTACATCGACTATCTTCTGATAGCCGAAAAGACGTGGTAGCAACAAATGCGGCTCTGAAAGAACAGCTCCACACCTTCACTGAATACGGTACCACAGTAAATTTTCAAAAATCGACCTTCAGGACTTTGTCTGTAAGGTTTCTAGGTCGCATCATAACGGCCGATGCAATTGAACCTAATATTGAGAAGATAGAGGCGACTGCAAATTTTGGAAGACCTATAAGCAAAAGACAACTAAGAGGCTTTCTCGGAATCAAAAATTTCTACAATTTTTATATTCGCGTGGACAAAGTAGGCACCGTGTGAAGCAGTTAACAGGAAAGAAAAATGCATTGCACTGAGATGAAACGGTGGAGAGCGAGTTTCGGGCTTTGAAGTCGGCACTGCTGGAATCGCCAGTACCCTCCCACCCCAATATGGGAGAGGATATCTGTACGGCCACGGATTCGTCATATAAGGGATTGGGAATGATTGTTTCCTGGGACTAAATCGAGAGAGGAAAACATGTGGAAAACTACCACATTTGCGAGCAGAGTGCTGAATGCTGTGACTGAACTGGCGGCATTCGCGATCGTGTGGCTGTTTGAAAATGTCAATTTTCTCAATTTGAAAGAAAAACCAGAGTCTATACAGATCATATGGCCCTAGAATTCTTGCTTACAGTAAAATTAACCCCTGAAAAGCTCATACGATGGGAAATTTACCTGCTGCTATGTAATTTCACTGTTGAATATTTAGATGGCATTAAGAAGAAAAAAAGCGGATGCCTTATCACAGTCTCCTATTGGCTTACAGAGCAGTTTCACCGACGATCTTGAGGACAATCACTTTAGCCTGTACTACACGAGGAAAGGTGCTTAGAAAACTTTGTGACCTGTAGTATAAGGGATGTTAAGAAAAAACCGGAGAAGGATCTGGACTTGTTAAGGCTCAAGGAAAGATCGAAACCAAGCTTCCATTCGAGAATTCTACCTGCTAAGAAAAGGAGTTCTCTTCCACAGAAGTAACGTAGGAGAAGAGCAGTGTTGCTTGTGTCTCCCTGAACATCAAGTTAACAAAGTGATGTGGCAACCCTCTTAAGCTATGGGTCTTTCGGACCGAGAAAGTGCTTCCTGAAACTGGAATGACTCTGCTCCCAACAAACTAAGGCACACCGTGACCTCAGATCTACTGGGACCGTTACAAACGAGGCGGTGATATTATAATTATGTCCTTGTTTTCGTCGAACCAACCTCAAAGTTTGTCATCTTCACACCACTACAAAGGTTACAGGATTAATGGTGTCACGAGCGCTATGTAAATGTTTCCTGCCACATTTGGGGCATGATGTCCGGTAATGGGCACAATACAAGTCAAGAAGATGGAAAGAGACACTGTGAAGGCACAAGATTGGGCCAATTTTCGTCTCATCCCACTATCCGAGTTCTAATTAGACCAAACGAGTGACAAAAGAGCTAGGAAACCTTTGTTGGTTGTACTGCAACAAGCCTCACATTTCTTGGGACTTCTTCCTCAAAGATGTCCAGAATTTCATTAATGAGGCATCTCATGGGATCCCGAAGCTAGTGTCAGCTATGGTACTTAAGTATCGACAACCAAAGGACCTCGTTAGGAGGCGTGTACAGCGCAGGAAAATTGTTGAACAAGTTCTCCAGGTGATTCAGTCAGCTGCTCGGAGCATGAAGGAACGCGCTGACAAGAAAGCGCAAGAACGAGAATTTTACGCTGGACAGAAAGTATTGGTGAAATAATTTCAGTAGTACAACAAACAGAAGCTGAAATGTCAGAAATTCTTTTCTGTATATAACAGACCATACCAAATACTGAGGATTGCCCACCAGGATGTACTAGAATGATGACGTCAAAGACCAAGAAATCAATTGTCCTGTACCATGTTTCACACATTAAGCCATTTGTAGAATAGTTTAGTCTAAAGGACTGATTTACATAACGAAGATGTATATGTAGTATTGCATTTTAGTCTGTTGCGTGTGATTTTGTGAATGCCGGATAATGCCAACCATCCACGGTGTGCATGAAGTTAGTGTATTCCTGCACTGATGAAATGACAATGTGTCGCTCCTCTCTCAGTGTGTCCAACTTTCTTCTGCATGGGAGAGTCAGTAACCTTCCTAGGCAACAGGTGATCCAACTGTACCCTTCTGTGCCTCGATTTTTTACCACTTCTATAATTGTAACGATGTTTGGGAGGAGCTTGCTGTATGCATACTGAAGGAGGCTTTGGTCTCAGCGTGTGAGCGTTGCCCCACATTGTTGGCAGTGTGTGTTTATCGTTTTTGTTTTGGGCACGCCATAGTTCCACTGTGCCACGTTTCAGTAGAGTTTTGGCCACGCCATAGTTGCATAGCACCACACAATTGAGCGTTTTGGTCTTCGAGGCGTTTGATGTTGATCTGGCCGCCATGACCGCCCATCGCACCGTTGATGGGCACATCTTTTAGGGAGTAGCGAGTTCCTCACGAGAGAGAATGTCACACCCATGAAAGTGAGCGCTCGACATATAGCGTGAGCAATGGAAAGCAATACGACAGCAGTTCCTCAGGAAGTTGAGGATTATGGGTTTGGCCGAATGTTAGGCAAACAGAACTGAAAGTTCACATTTCACAGCATGCTACTTGCATATATAGAGTAGTGGCCGCAATGTTACATCCTAACATATACGAGGGGTGTTCGAAAAGTCCGTGCGAAGCCCGAGAGATGGCACCACCGGCGCGTATCGAGGTCATGTTTAGTTAGTAGCATCTTTGGAACGAACGCACACCAAGTCTCAGCAATATTGGTCTATTTCTTTATGATTCGCATTCGTGTGAATCAAGGATGTCGGGTGATTGTCAAAAAATGGACGAAAAAAAATTTCGTGTGGTGATTAAACATTACTTTATGAAAGGCAAAACGCTTCAGGAAATAAACATTATGGTGACCCTGCAGCTTCGATAAGAACAGTTTATAAGTGGTTTCAAAATTTTCGGAATGGCCCTATGGGCACAAATGATGCTGAACTTTCTGGACGCCCTGTGGAGGTTACGACTCCAGAAATCATTGATAAAATCCATGATATGGTGATGAATGACAGTAGAGTTAAGGTGCTTGAGATTGCTAGTGCTGTGGGCATCTCGAATGAACGGGTACATAATATTTTGCATAAACATTTGGACATGAGAAAGCTATCAGCAAGATGGGTTCCGCGATTGATCACGCTTGACCAAAATCGGAATCGTGTGAAGTGTTGCAAGGATGGTTTGCAGCTGTTCAGGAAGAATCCGCAGGACTTTAAGCATTGTTTTGTCACTGTGGATGAAACATGGATACATCACTATGCTCCTGATACCAAACAACAATCTAAACAATGGGTTACCAAGGGAGAATCTGCACCGAAAAAAGGCGAAGACCATTCCTTCGGCCGGAAAGGTTTATGGCGACTGTCTTTTGGGATTCGCAAGGGATAATCCTCATCGACAATCTGAAAAAGGGTAAAACTATTACAGGTGCATATTATTCATCGTCATTGGACCGTTTGAAAACTGAGCTGGAAGAAAAACGCGGGCGATTGGGCCGCAAAAAGTCCTTTTCCATCAAGACAATGCACCAGCACACACCTCAGCAGATGTGGTCGCAAAGTTAATGGAAATAGGATTCCAACTCATTTCACATCCCCCCTATTCTCCAGACTTCTATTTCATCCCCAATTTGAAGAAATGGCTGGCGGGACAAAGATTTTATTCAAAAGAGCAGGTGATTGCAGCAACTAATACCTATTTTGCAGACTTGGAAATTGCTATTATTCGGAAGGGATCAACAAATCAGAACAGCATTGGACGAAGTGTATAAGTCTGAAAGGAGGCAATGTCGAAAAATAAAAAAGGTTTGCCCCAAACACGTAAGCAGTTTTTATTTTTGCACGAACTTTTCAAACGCCCCTCGTACGACTGTGAGATCTACTTCCGTCTAAAGCCGATTGCGTGAGTTGCAGAGGACACAGTGTTTTGCAAAGAACTAAGTGAAAGGGGTCGACTCACCACGAGGAAAAGAAGCAAAATATAGCACGGCCATATCAGGTCAACACACCACCGAAGGATAGGCAACCAGAGTATAGATAATAGGTTAATCATAGGTTCTTGTTTCACTTTGCTTTATTACTGCGACAGCAAATGTTTTATCTATTAATCATTTATTTTTGTTTCATATTGTTTGCATGTCCATGCTCCAAGCAGTTCACAGGAATCACAACACGACACCTCCGAAGACTGTCACGGCGGTGAATTACCATCATAGTCTGTAGTTAGTTAGGTTAATGGTAGTGAATCAGCATTTCTTTATTTACTATTAAAAACAGTCTTGATCACGATTTATTTATCAAGGTGACCGGTTTCGACCACTACTGTGGTTATCTTCAGATCATTGAGTAGGAACCTCTTTCTGTTGGAGAATCACTAGTAGTGATTCTCCAACAGAAAGAGGTTCCTACTCAATGGTCTGAAGATGACCACAATAGTGGTCGAAACCGGTCACCTTGATAAATAAATCGTGATCAAGACTGTTTTTAATAGTAAATATTTGTAAGACATTGATCACTGCCTTTCCCGTAATGTATTCAAAAATACAGCATTTCTTTGTTGATGGGCAGAATGTAATTAGAGGTCATATCTAGTAATTAAATGGTGACTTATGAGTCTGTTGATTTTTAAATAATCTTCCAGAGCATACTTCCTGTTTGTCATTCTGTCAGATAATGTGTTAT
Organism: Schistocerca piceifrons; assembly: GCF_021461385.2. NCBI lineage: Eukaryota > Metazoa > Arthropoda > Insecta > Orthoptera > Acrididae > Schistocerca > Schistocerca piceifrons. Next base: position 44,833,131 of record NC_060141.1, read on the forward strand.
AGAGATAGATGGGCTCAATACGCTAAGATAGTTTATACAATGTTCAGCTCAAAATGAGACGTCAACGGATCACGCAATTAGTACCTTTGTAATTGTTTGTTCCATTACATTTTAACTGTAAACACTTTACTTTCCCAGTGATTGTCTACTGTATTGTACTATTAGATTGATGCCGTTATTTTGTAAGAATATAATGTACTATAAAACTTTTGAGGAGAGAAACCAATGGAGAACAGTTTAGTATTGTGCAGATGGAGTACAGCGGCAGGCAATCGCGTAGACTGCAGGGTTGCTTCGGGAGGACTTCGACTACGAAGGACAGCCCCAGGGAGCAGGGCAGGGCCATCAGCCCGGCAGGTGACCGGCAGCTCACTACACCACTTTGTCCCTGGAGGTATTAGCAGCGCGTGGCAGCCGAGCGGCATCGAGAGTTGGCGCGGCAACTTACCTCAGCCACACGCCCACAGATCGGTCAGCACAAGGAGAAGGGCCCTGCAGCGGCAACTGCCGTGTTCACCGAGGCCGTCATGACACACACCTTGGCGCCAGGGAGAATGAGGTAATGGTGACCGGAAATGCCCCGGTGAGATAATGGAGACCGTCTGGTGGAAACGGCTCATCGATAGCAATGGCTGCACGGGGCGACGAAGAGAATAGTTCTAGTACCATTCTAATGTCTGTCAGTAGTTCTAGTAGCTTTGGAGTTCTTGCAACTCACACAGTTGGGCAGAGTGCGTGTGCTTGCTATGGTGTTGGGGACTGCACAGCTTTTCTCCTCTCCAAGTTAGAACAGTAAAGAGCAAATGTCCATATGTGGATCGATTTACTGACCTCCTTCAATTGACAATGGAATGAATTCCACAGGTCTGTGGGTTCAATAACAATATTGACCAATCCTTATGACCTCGATCTGAGCAAGACCATCCTAACTGTCGTCAGACAGCCAATATATAGACCTGCTGAAAAGCCCTGAATGTGGCGGTCCTCAAAGACAATAAGAGCGAAGAAAAATGCAGAGCTCTACTTGTATGCTGAGCTATCGACATCAGGAGCCTCTTGGTCCAACAAATGGCGCCCTATCCATCCTGAACGGTGTCTGGAGCTGCTTATTGTTACCGCTCCATCCACCTGTTATTGAGGGTCATCCGACTGGTAGCATTTTCCACTGGTCAGAGCTTTCCAGCAGACATGAACATGCCTACAACAGCCCATATTGCCCACTCAGCAGACTCCTGCAGAGGAGTCCATGTCTTCAATGTGATGAGAAGTTAAGTGCTAGCATGTGATGCTTCCCATAATATGGCTGTGTTTAAGAGGCCACAGTCCTGAACCACAATAAACCTCTTTTTTTTTAAAAAAAATGCCTCGGAGCACTATGGGACTTAACAGCTATGGTCATCAGTCCCCTACAACTTAGAACTACTTAAACCTAACTAACCTAAGGACATCACACAACACCCAGTCATCACGAGGCAGAGAAAATCCCTGACCCCGCCGGGAATCGAACCCGGGAACCCGGGCGTGGGAAGCGCGGACGCTACCGCACGACCACGAGCTGCGGACACACAATAAACCTTCCCATAATTTCTCCCCAAGCTTAAGATTCCATTTTCTTATTTTAATTTCAACATGTTATACGTCATCCGTTGTTTAATAGAAAAGGGACCACTCACTCACAAACTTATTTAGTCAACGTAGTAATTTATCCCAGTGAACAAGACATTTCATCACTGTTTATACAACATTTTAAATGAATTTTGTCTAGGTAAATGTACGTGTGTCAATATTTCACATTATCCACTCAAACTGATTTGTGTAATATCCTATACAATGTTATTTTTAAATTCAAAATTTATCGAATGTCACGGGAGTTGTGTATCACATTTAAAATCACCATATTTATGCATATGAGGGAGGGATGTCTGCTACTACAAATTTATGGTAACTGGTTGCATATGAGATGAGAGGACCATCGGTTATCTATCAGCCTTGTACAAGTCGTACTTCTTGATCGCGGAAACAGTTTGAGAGAGTGTCACGGTTTAAATCCAAAAGTATAAAAAATATTGTCTACCATTTCGCTTTTATGGAAGAGTGTGATTGTGTCTGAGTTTGGCACCAGTCATTGAATTTTAACTTTCTAAACAGTAAATGTGAAGCCTGCAAAGATAATGTGTTCGAGTTTCTGATCGCAGCTTTTAGCATGGCCCTCTGATCTGTTTCCAACGTTTATGTGAATGTGTGATTACCTCTGCGGATAACGTAGCAGTCCCTGAGTGTGTTTCTGTGTTGGGTGTGGTTTATTAACAATGGTAAAGAGAAGCTATTATAATCGAAATCGACTTCCAGTTTTTGCCCTTAATGCACGTCTGAAACTTGTCCTTTGTAGTGACAGACAGATTTTTTTCTGAGTGACAAACTACCGTAATTCTTAATTAGTCAACCATAGTCAAATACAAGTATATTATGACTGGCGGCGTTGTCAGTGGTTACAAGACTTTTGTGGTGTGTCTCCTCTAATTTTTCACATTTTTTAATTTGATTTCATTTCATTAATTTGTCCCAGTCTGGGCAGGCCAAGATATATCATTGCTGTAAATAAAAGCAGTAATGAGGACACTGATTTTTGTTTGCGACATTTCAACTGGTGTTGGGACACTGCGTGCTCTTCTGACCTTCTTGTGTGGGTGAACTGGGGCTGGAAAAATGCCGTCTGCGGTGAGTGTGTCAGAACAACGTTGGATCGGGCCAGGCCGGCCTTCCTGTGAATACGAGAGCAGACAATAGTGCGTGGCAGTTCCCAAGGTGGCCAGCCTGCTACGGCTCTTGGCATTTGTATTAGTCATGAAGCGACCACAAGTGAGACTTTCTGCAGCCAGCACGAAACGTTTTAGTAATATTTGCCATCTGGGCTTCGCATAGCCAACGTCAGGTGTTGGTATTGTTTTCATTGGTTCTCTGAATCTAAGGTATGAAGCCATGGAACGCCCAATACACCGTCGCCAAGCGTCCATGCGACATTTTGTTCATTTTTGGCGGCGGATTTCCTGGCTGCTTTCACGCGTCCCGCGAAATGCAGGTAGTTGACTGGAAAACTCAAGAAGATGCGAAGTGACGTCAGCTTGCTCTAATCCATATTGGCAGCGACCATGATGGGCACAAAGCATGTTGCTATCCAGCTTGGGGAGATTTCGTGAGTTCTCATTTCTGATGGCCATTCTGTCACACAGTCGGGGTTTATCATTATTTCTTTTGATTGACCCACTCACAATAGATTACCATATTCAGTATTTCAGAGGATTTGCCCCTTTTAAAAGGTTGACAACTACTTACTCCCAACGCTTATTTTGTCCCATTGTTCTTCAATGCATTGTCCAGTGAATCGCAAGTTTATATTTAATTACAAGATGTATATATAGCCACCTCAGTTGCACAGAGTTGTTGTCAAATTGATCATGGTTTCGACAGCACTGAGGCATTCTTTATCAGAATAAAAATTACATAGGATTACATGTAATCACATCATGGGTGAAAAACATCTGAGCAAATATCACCCATGCTGTGATTACCTGTAAGCAAGTTAAAGCACCGTTGCTGGACCTCAGCCAATAAAAATGTTTAAAATTTCATGCATATTTGTATTTTTATTAGATAAAATAAATGTCCTTGTGATACTTAATTTTGTCATCATTTAGTAGCCAGATCATAAATTTCATTTCCTGCCCATTTTTTGTAGATGTTGTACATAGAGACTGATTAGTAACTTTATTAAATTACAGCGTGTGTGCAACCATTTTACTATTGAGACATAGGGGCATTTTGTTTATTCTCTTTGCATCATTTCTCCACTGCGCATCAGTTAAGGTGGATATTAAGCGGGGTTGGGTGTATGAGCAGCTTTCATGCGTATTCGATTGAATCCAAGTGTTACCCACACTTCTCCACCACGATACCTCGCAACCTCTCTTCCTTGTAGGCAGAGCACCAAGGACAGACACCCTTATCTGTCATCCAAGCTCCTTGCAATTCGATGCACAGTAGAACTAGAGCCGCTGTTGGTATGACGGGTTGCTGCGCATTAAATTTCGCACATGCATACACCCAGATCACTTACAAAATTTATTATATGCTACCGATCCGCCCTGGCTTTGGACACATCGTACTATCTGGTAGCACGAATTGTCTGGTGTAGCAGTAACTTTGTTTACGGGCCACTACAAGTAAGTATGATTACTATTCAAAGAACAACGTTTGATAATCGAATATCAACTCCAAATTCTATAACGTAATCGATTTAAGCAGCGGATGGCACCAAAGTTTTCAGGGACCACTGCTTAATCAACAAAAGTAATCATAGTTCAGCCAGTTTGCACGAAACATTTGTAAATTATTTACAAAAACCTTTTCCGTGTATCGGTCTATATGTCGGTGAGAAGAATATCGACATCCCTACAGTATCAAAATCCTTAATCTTCACATACATGGGGAAATTGAGGCTGTGGAATTTAATTTGTAATATTTCTAATAAAAAGTGATAGATTCTGGTCAAGCTTCACTGCTATCTGGAGTTGCCTCGAGAAGTAACTCCGAACGCCAATTTAAATCCTAACAGGTAACAACTCATGTATTACATAGTCGTCATCATTATAAACAATAAACAAAATTTCTCCGTGAATTAGTCTGCCTGATAGTGAAAAGCATATCAAATACTTGAGGTAGTTCCTAAGATCAGCTTCACATAGAGACAGAAAATTGCGTCGGGGAACTCTAATACACACTGTATATTTTATTCTTCTTACTGTTTTCTACACCCACAATAGCTCAAATTACCTTATCTATAGGCTAGCAATGTGGAGAAACCACCGACGAAACAAACGATATTCAGTATGACTAACGCCCCATAAGATTTTTTTTTTAAAAGGAGAAGCAGGGTAATTTCGTGGCTGGAAGCTGTTAGGCAAATTTGCCGCTAATAATTTCAATTACACTATGTAGCTAATACACTGTATGTAGCTAATATACTGTGGCAACAATGAAGGAAGTAAGTTAAAACTCCAGGAGAAAAACAAGGACGTAAGGGACAGAGGTACCAATCATAAGGTTTGCAAGTGACACTTATAGATATAAGGTAAGCTGAATCCAGAGGAATTCTCAGTTATGAATTTAGCTTCGGTTGAACAACAGAAATAAGAAAATGGTGTCAAGAAATAGGACGAAAATCGGTGGCATGATTATGTAAATAGAATGGAATTGCAATGCCCAAGAAAGATCTTTACTCAACATGATCGCAGGAACATGGCGCAGTGAAACAGTGCTTCTTGAAGAACTAAACTTTGCTTGTGTCAAATATTCTCTTATATTTGTGAATGCCCTTGAAAATATTTGGCCAGAATAGACACGTCTATTGTACAAGGAAAACTGCGATAAAACTAGAAAATACGGAATTGAAATGCTACAGAACAACGCAAAAAAAAATCAATAGGTAAGGAAATTGTAAAATAAAAGTCAATAGATAAAACAAAAAATGAAGGGAGACTGGAGGGAACAAACAAGGCAAGACGTCGATGGAAGATCCTTACTATAAAATATAGTTTGACTTAACGTCTCCTATTGTATGAATAGGTGCATTCAAAGTTACTGGAAGGGGAATATCGAATTCTAGGTACCAACTATTATATAAATAAAAAATTTTAATATAGATACTGGGTTGGACGGAAGATTAGAAGGCCTCTTCTACTATAAATTCATCACTGACACAGTTCAAACTCGGGTTATAGAAGGCAAAGGAAGAATACCGGCATGTATTTTCCAAAGGAAACGAAAGAGGAAACAACAATAGGTGCCTTACGTTTTATCAGTGGTGTAGTCATTGGAAGCAGTATCCTAACCATCCCTGAATTCGCCGTAAGTGATTTACATTAACCAAAACGAGACCATAACCAAGATGCAGGTCTGAACGCCGATCCTTGTGCATACACGTCCTGAGTCAGAACCACTGCCCCAGTGAAGTGATTACACAGGTATGAGCGTAGATAAGGATTGGTGGATCACGATAAATTTAGTAAAAAACTGAAGACTTGAAAGTGGGGGAAATGAAGTAATTTTCGCTCGTTTCTTTGCACATTATTTTACGTTAATATTTCGTAACAGTCGATTTTTCGGTCCCATAGCTTTTCTGTCTTAATTCTGTCTTGTTTATTCGTCACATGATGAGTGGAAAATTTGGGAGCAGTCTTCTCGTGAATATTACAGAATATGTACTTGATAAGAGGGATAGAAAGGTGTGAATTTGAGATTAGTTATTTGATGTTTCTTAGTCTCAGTTTCCGTCCTCCCTTTGACACATCATTTCCTATCTGACACTCAAAATGATAACAAAGATTACAAAAATGAATACTTAATGAGTCAGCTCATAAATTTCAGAAGGCAATTTAAGGAGCAGAACGATAAGAATGATACTGTGTTAGCTATTATGAAATTCATAGACTACGCCAAGAGTCAGGGACAGAGATATGTTTAGGAATCGATTACGGTTAATGAGACAGAGCTTTGGTAATCAGAGGAGAAGTTTCGTGATTACATGTTTGATGAAGGAATCCGGGAGGGAAGGAGTTTTAGAATGGAGAGATGAGACGGAAATCGTTAATTACAAAGAACAGCAGTGTGTTCGTGAATGCGACACAAATCTAAATTCATTACTTTTAACTCGTAGGGGATGCAAGCCGGGATTTCTTGAAGGGTAGTCGTACTTTGCAATAAAGAAGAAAATTTTGTTATACGAATAACTGCTTAAGATTGCTGCTTGATCGAACTGGCTGCACGTGAAGAGAAGATAACGATGACTTGTAATGTGGACAGAGAACATGTAACAGAGGATGTAAAAAAAAAAAAAAAAAAAAAAAGAAAACTATATTTAAATATCGTTGCAGAGAATCCGTGACTAATCTCGCTGTTTCTTCAAGAATAGTTAAATGAGTTCAACGATAATTGTTATAACGAAAGATCGACCTTAGAGCCATCTTAACTCGAGATTCCTTCGTGATTTTCAGTTTTGTACTTGATTATTGCATGTTTGTAGTTTGTCTGTCTCCAAACCTAATTCCTGTTTTACGCACGATTCAAATATGTTACTCCCCTTTTCATTGTCGATGATTGTATTTTAGGTTCATCAGGGCCATGAAGGAATTCTGACACTTTTTTACTCCTCGCTGTTATATTAACACTTTTTGAAGCAAAAATGACCATCTAGCAACTCCATCAAGCTGTTTGCTTACTCTTTTTCAGATACTGTTGCTACATTCTCGGTTTATGGGAATACAATTACGTTATTTACAGTGAGTAATCTATGGTAGTCGCTGTCCCGGGGTACCAGACAATAATCTTTGCCAGAGTTGTATAAAAAATTTCCTTATGGCTTCTTTGGTTTAGATAGGCAGATATTCCAACCCTATTCCACTGCAGCGCGAAGTCGAATCGAATATACTAACATTGGAAGGCAGTATTAAATATTGCCAACAAATACTGCAGGCAGATGTGAATATTTTATTTTATTCACCTTTTTAATTATTTTGCTATTATTAATTCAAGTGATGTATATAACCTTACAAAGGCGTTTTAAATCTTGTCATTCTCACTTCTAACCACAGAGATAAAGATTTAATCTTTCACCTTGTCTTTTAATGTCTTTTTCTTTCTTTTGATAACAAATGAAAGTGACATTGTGGCAGAGTGCCACATGAGTTTGCTAAACATCTCCGTAACGCTATCATGCTTGCCAAATAACCCTGTGACGCAACACGCCGCTCTTCTTTGGATCTTCTGTATCTCCTCTGTCAACCCGACCTGGTACGGATCCCACATTGATGAGCAATACTCAAGTATAGGTCGAACGAGTGTTTTGTAAGCCACCTCCTTTGTTGATGGACTACATTTTCTAAGGACGCACCCAATGAATCCCAACTTGGCTCCCACCTTACCAACAATTAATTTTTTTTGATCATTCCACTTCAAATCGTTCCGTATGCATACTCCCAGGTATTTTACAGAAGTAACTGCTACCAGTGTTTGTTCCGCTATCGTATAATCATACAATAAAGGATCCTTCTTTCTATGTATTCGCAATACATTACATTTGTCTATGTTAAGGGTCAGTTGCCACTCCCTGCACCAAGTGCCTGTCCGCTGCATACCATCCTGCATTTCGCTGCAATTTTCTAATGCTGCAACTTCTCTGTAAACTACAGCATCATCCGCGAAAAGCCGCATGGAACTTCCGACACTATCAACTAGGTTATTTATACACTCCTGGAAATTGAAATAAGAACACCGTGAATTCATTGTCCCAGGAAGGGGAAACATTATTGACACATTCCTGGGGTCAGATACATCGCATGATCACACTGACAGAACCACAGGCACATAGACACAGGCAACAGAGCATGCACAATGTCGGCACTAGTACAGTGTATATCCACCTTTCGCAGCAATGCAGGCTGCTATTCTCCCATGGAGACGATCGTAGAGATGCTGGATGTAGTCCTGTGGAACAGCTTGCCATGTCATTTCCACCTGGCGCCTCAGTTGGACCAGCGTTCGTGCTAGACGTGCAGACCGCGTGAGACGACGCTTCATCCAGTCCCAAACATGCTCAATGGGGGACAGATCCGGAGATCTTGCTGGCCAGGGTAGTTGACTTACACCTTCTAGAGCAGGTTGGGTGACACGGGATACATGCGGACGTGCATTGTCCTGTTGGAACAGCAAGTTCCCTTGCCGGTCTAGGAATGGTAGAACGATGGGTTCGATGACGGTTTGGATGTACCGTGCACTATTCAGTGTCCCCTCGACGATCACCAGTGGTGTACGGCCAGTGTAGGAGATCGCTCCCCACACCATGATGCCGGGTGTTGGCCCTGTGTGCCTCGGTCGTATGCAGTCCTGATTGTGGCGCTCACCTGCACGGCGCCAAACACGCATACGACCATCATTAGCACCAAGGCAGAAGCGACTCTCATCGCTGAAGACGACACGTCTCCATTCGTCCCTCCATTCACGCCTGTCGCGACACCACTGGAGGCGGGCTGCACGATGTTGGGGCGTGAGCGGAAGACGGCCTAACGGTGTGCGGGACCGTAGCCCAGCTTCATGGAGACGGTTGCGAATGGTCCTCGCCGATACCCCAGGAGCAACAGTGTCCCTAATTTGCTGGGAAGTGGCGGTGCGGTCCCCTACGGCACTGCGTAGGATCCTACGGTCTTGGCGTGCACCCGTGCGTCTCTGCGGTCCGGTCCCAGGTCGACGGGCACGTGCACCTTCCGCCGACCACTGGCGACAACATCGATGTACTGTGGAGACCTCACGCCCCACGTGTTGAGCAATTCGGCGGTACGTCCACCCGGCCTCCCGCATGCCCACTATACGCCCTCGCTCAAAGTCCGTCAACTGCACATACGGTTCACGTCCACGCTGTCGCGGCATGCTACCAGTGTTAAAGACTGCGATGGAGCTCCGTATGCCACGGCAAACTGGCTGACACTGACGGCGGCGGTGCACAAATGCTGCGCAGCTAGCGCCATTCGACGGCCAACACCGCGGTTCCTGGTGTGTCCGCTGTGCCGTGCGTGTGATCATTGCTTGTACAGCCCTCTCGCAGTGTCCGGAGCAAGTATGGTGGGTCTGACACACCGGTGTCAATGTGTTCTTTTTTCCATTTCCAGGAGTGTATATATTGTGAAAAGCAATGGTCCCATAACACTCCCCTGTGGCACGCCAGAGGTTACTTTAACGTCTGTAGACGTCTCTCCATTGAGAACTATATGCTGTGTTCTGTTTGCTAAAAACTCTTCAATCCAGCCACACAGCTGGTCTGATATTCCGTAGGCTCTTGCTTTGTTTATCAGGCGACAGTGCGGAACCATATCGAACGCCTTCCGGAAGTCAAGGAAAATGGTATCATCATATTGGTACTGATGCCAAATATCTTATGGACCATGGTACTGGAAAGTTATTACTCTTTGGTCACGGTTTTGAACACAGAATGTAAAATTTTAAGCGCTATTATTGCCACATATTTGTACATAATATTAAAATTATTCTGTTTATTAAGTGTCATAGATTAGAGACTTATTGAAACTCGTCTGCTCTGCGAGCCTACACCGAGAATCGGTCGGACGTGTAGACAGCAGTGATATTAGTCGCGGCTAGGATCTCCCCCAAGTTTCACTCCACGACTGCCCATCGGTAAAGGCAGCGGCAGAAGCTGGTGGGAGAAATAAGGGGGGTCGAGAGCTGCAGCGACGCGTTCGCCCAACAGCCTTGCGTAACTGCGAATTAACGGAATTTGTTCCCTCTCTCTCCCGTCCGCTTTGTCGCGAAACGTGTTTGCCTCGCTCGGCGCAAAATCTGAATAACCCCGAGAAACTTAATTGAGTTGCGTGTACTTTTCTTCTTCTCAGCGACAGAAAGAACAGTTATTATTAGCCGGGCGTTTCAGTGGGGGGGTTGCTGCGGAAGTTTGTTCGTAATGCAGTTTTGCGTATGGTTCAAGTTTCCCGTCTGGCTGTCTTACGGCCACATTACGCCCCAGGGGAGGGCTTTCGTGGCAGGCAGTCGAGTGTAGGGGTGAGGTGGAGGGGGGTGGGGGTGGGGGGGAGACAGCTCGGGCTTCGGAACCAAGTCTCCGGAGCTCTAGCGCAGAAAATAGGTTCTGTATTCCAGGCGGCGGAGGCGGGGACGCAGCGGTACGGTAACAAGTGCAGCAGTCAAAGCAATGTACGATTGTTACAGGTGAGTTGCGGACTCTCGGGAGACATACGGTGGTGATGCCGAAGCGGATAGCCAGAGAGGCTTAACCGAGAAAAAGTCAGTAAAGTGGTGCGTGATGAATGCAGGAAAGAGGGTGCAGAAGAATGCAACTTCTTACGAAATGTGGACCAGTGTCCAATCACCTTGGAAGTTTCACTGTTTGGAGGCGGTCCCGTTCATTAAATTGCAAGCTCGCACCTACTTTCCTTAATACTCATTACATGTCATTGTTACAAATGACTGACCGCAAAGTTACTTCCTAAGGCACATCAGACTAAATTAGTGTTTGGAAGAATTACCATACATAGCTCAAGTTGCCTGTGGTTTGCTGTGGAGACCTTCACTACACGTATTGACACCTATCTCGAAAAGCACTTTCATGTCTCAAGGAATCTACAGTCACTCGGCGGGCTGCCAGAGTAGCTTTATCTTTGGTTCTGGTCCGCAAATTGCTTAAACTCTGAGATTAGCGAGCCAGTCGTATTGGTTGGTTCCGAGGACCAGCCAGCAAGAACAGTACGGCTTGTAGAGAAAGTTGTAGAACTACCGTAGGTTACCGTTGGGTACCGCAAGTAAGGCTAGAGTGCAGTAGTTTCCCTGTTTATAGTAGGATTGGCCAGTTAAGAACGTAATTGCGTCACCGGTGTGTAAAGTGGATTGTATACCTATCGGGCATTGCCTCTTTTCGATCGTTTTGTTTGCGAATGCAGTCAGTGACTTACGGTACTAGATACTCTTACAAACCGGAGCGGTGAAATGTATAGAAATTGAGAGACATTGTATGAAGCGCCGCGTAAACTCCTTTCTGCTATTTAAAAATAAACTATACTTACGGCAAAATGGGAAATGTCAATATTTTACTGAGATTTTATTCGAAAATTGCTGGTCTTCAGAATGAAAAAGAGAGATGTTATAGTAAAACTTTAAATCAATACAGATTCATCATACAGAACTAGGAAACGCAATTTCCTGAAAAAAATGTAAAGTTGAAGAAACACACACACACACACACACACACACACACACACACAAAACAAAAACACACCAAACATTGCCTCAATACTTCGTCGTGCTCATATAAAACGTTTTTTTTCTAAACGTAAACAACTTTCACACTTATCGATAATAAAAGGAAGCTGATGCCTTTGATGACGATGATGAACGATCTATTGAGGACAAAACCAGAGCAATAAAGATTGCGTGAAAGTGTAGAAGTTACACGCTCCATTAACTTTCAAAATACACAATGGACTAACACTGAACGATGTGAGGGTCTAATTATAAACAAAACAAACGAAGGAAGAAGCAAGAGGAGCCGCTGGCTCCGATTTTCTCTTTCAGAAATTCAACTATGTTTCTCTCCCCATCAAAGCTACCTATACTACAGATAATTTTACAAATTACTACGCCTCTTACCTGCTGTACCAAATCTACACCGAGTCGTAGTTTTGGCAAAGTGCAGTTCTACACGTGAGCAAATAGACAGCTTTTGTTTCCGTTTGATTATTTCAACACACAATGTTTTCACGTTTGCTGTCGCATGGACGTGTCCATGCGAAATCTGTATGTCTAACTTTTCGTGTCATTGTCTACTAAGTACAGAAACAGGCTGATAATATAAATTTATACCTGACTCTTTCTTGGTACTACAAAGGAGAGCTAGACCTTGTAATGTATTCGGTTTCAATCTTATATGGAACTATAACTAAAAAGATACACGAATTAAGGATGCGTCCGCCTTTTTGAAAGTATACAAATTATTGTTTTACCACCAAATACGTTTCATCACAGTTGAGGCAGCCTCAGTGGTTTTCTTATTATTTTTCCTCATAGTTTACATTGTGAGTGCCTCACTGCCTTGTAGCTGTCAACTACACTAATGGCCATTAAAAATGCTACACCAAGGAGAAATGCAGATGATAAACGCGCATTCATTGGACAAATATATTTTACAACAACTGACATGTGATTACATTTTCCGCGATTTTGGTACATAGATCCTGAGACCCCCAATGAACCATGGACCTTGCCGTTGGTGGGGAGGCTTGCGTGCCTCAACGATACAGACTGCCGCACCGCAGGTACAACCACAACGGAGGAGTATCTGTTGAGAGGCCAGACAAACGTGTGGTTCCTGAAGAGGGGCAGCAGACTTTTCAGTAGTTGCAGGGGCAACAGTCTGGATGATTGACTGATCTGACCCTATAACACTAACCAAAACGGCCTTGCTGTTGTGGTACTGCGAACGGCTGAAAGCAAGGGGAAACTACAGCCGTAATTTTTCCCGAGGGCATGTGGCTTTACTGTATGATTAAATGATGATGGCGTCCTCTTGGGTAAAATATTCCGGAGGTAAAGTAGTCCCCCATTCGGATCTCCGGGCGGGGACTACTCAAGAGGATGTCGTTATCAGGAGAAAGAAAACTGGCGTTCTACGGGTCGGAGCGTGGAATGTCAGATTCCTTAACAGGGCAGGTAGGTTAGAAAATTTAAAAAGGGAAATGGATAGGTTACAGTTAGATATAGTGAGAATTAGTGAAGTACGGTGGCAGGAGGAACAAGACTTTTGGTCAGGTGAATACAGGGTTATAAATACAAAATCAAATAGGGGTAATGCAGGAGTAGATTTAATAATGAATAAAAAAAATTCTAGTGCTGATAAGCTACTACAAACAGCATAGTGAACTCATTATTGTGGCCAACATAGACACGAAGCCCACACCTACTACAGTAGTACAAGTTTATATGCCAACTAACTCTGCAAATGATGAAGAAATTGATGAAATTTATGACTGAGGTAAAAGAAATTATTGAGATAGTGAAGGGAGACGAAAATTTAATAGTCATGGGTGACTGGAATTCGATAGTAGGAAAAGGAAGAGAAGGAAAAGTAGCAGGTGAATATGGAATGGGGGTGAGGAATGAAAGAGGAAGCCACTTGGTAGAATTTTGCACAGAGAATAACTTAATCATAGCTAATACTTAGTTCAAGAATCATAAAAGAAGGTTGTATACATGGAAGAAGCCTGCAGATACTGACAGGTTTCAGATAGATTATATAATGGTCAGACAGAGATGTAGGAACCAGGTTTTAAATTATAAGACATTTCCAGGAGCCGATGTGGACTCTGACCACAATCTATTGGTTATGAACTGTAGATTAAAACTAAAGAAACTGCAAAAACGTGGGAATTTAAGGAGATGGGACCAGGATAAACTGACAGAACCAGAGGTTGCAAAGAGTTACAGGGAAAGCATTAGGGAACGATTGACAAGAGTGGGGGAAAAAATACAGTAGAAGAAGAATGGGTAGCTTTGAGAGACGAAATAGTGAAGGCAGCAGAGGATCAAGTAGGTAAAAATACGGCGGCTAATAGAAATCCTTGGGTAACAGAAGAGATACTGAATTTAATTGATGAAAGGAGAAAATACAAAAATGCAGTAAATAAAGCAGGGAAAAAGAAATACAAACGTCTCAAAAATGAGATCGACAGGAAGTGCAAAATGGCTAAGGAGGGATGGCTAGAGGACAAATGTAAGGATGTAGAGGCATATATCAATAGGGGTAAGATAGATAGTGCCTACAGGAAAATCAAAGAGACCTTTGGAGAAAAGAGTAACACTTACATGAATATCAAGAGCTCAGATGGAGACCCAGTTCTTAGCAAAGAGGAGAAAGCAGAAAGGTGGAAGGAGAATATAGAGGGTCTATACAAGGTCAATGTTCTTGAGGACAATATTATGGAAATGGAAGAGGAGGTATATGAAGAGGAAATGGGAGGTATGATACTGCGTGAAGAGTTTGACAGAGCACTGAAAGACCTGAGTCGAAACAAGGCCCCAGGAGTAGACAACATTCTATTAGAACTACTGACAAACTTGGGAGAGCCAGTCCTGACAAAACTCTACCATCTGGTGAGCAAGATGTATGAGACAGGCGAAATTCCCTCAGACTTCAAGAAGAATATAATAATTCCAATCCCAAAGAAAGCAGGTGTTGACAGATGTGTAAATTACCGAACTGTCAGTTAAATAAGTCACAGCTGCAAAATACTAACTCGAATTCTTTACAGACGAATGGAAATCTGGTAGAAGCCGACCTCGGGGAAGATCAGTTTGGATTCCGTAGAAATGTAGGAACACGTGAAGCAGTACTGACCCTACGACTTATCTTAGAAGAAAGAATAAGGAAAGGCAAACCTACGTTTCTAGCATTTGTAGATTTAGAGAAAGCTTTTGACAGTGTTGACTGGAATACTCTTTTTCAAATACTGAAGGTGGCAGGGGTAAAATACAGGGAGCGAATGGCTATTTAAAATTTGTACAGAAATCAGATGGCAGTTATTAGAATCGAGCGACATGAAAGGGAAGCAGTGGTTGGGAAGGGAGTGAGGCAGGGTTGTAGCCTATCCCCGATGATATTCAATCTGTATATTGAGCAAGCAGTAAAAGAAACGAAAGAAAAGTTCGGAGTAGGTATTAAAATCCATGGAGAAGAAATAAAATCTTTGAGCCTCGCCGATGACATTGTAATTCTGTCAGAGACAGCAAAGGACTTGGAAGAGCAGTTGAACGGAATGGACAGTGTCTTGAAAGGAGGGAATAAGATGAACATCAACAAAAGCAAAACGAGGATAATTGAATGTAGTCGAATTAAGTCGGGTGATGCTGAGGGAATTAGATTGGAAAATGAGACACTTAAAGCAGTAAAGGAGTTTTGCTATTTGATGAGCAAAATAACTGACGATGGTCGAAGTAGAGAGGATATAAAATGTAGATTGGCAATGGCAAGGAAAGCGTTTCTGAAGAAGAGAAATTTGTTAACATCGAATATAGATTTAAGTGTCAGGAAGTTGTTTCTGAAAGTATTTGTGTGGAGTGTAGCCATGTATGGAAGTGAAACATGGACGATAAACAGTTTAGACAAGAAGAGAATGGAAGCCTCCGAAATGTGGTGCTACAGAAGAATGCTGAAGGTTAGATGGGTAGATCAGATAACTTGATGAGGTATTGAATAGAATTGGGGAGAAGAGGAGTTTATGGCACAACTTGACTCGAAGAAGAGATCGGTTGGTAGTGTAACGTCTAGTAAGAAACAAAAACAACATATTATATAGTAACGAGAAAATTATATGTATCATATTGTGTTATTGTATAAAATTATGTATTTTTTTTAATTATTTATTTTTGAGAATATCTGCGTCGGCGAGTAATGAAACCGCCACAGACGATAAATGTCGAACAAAGATTAAAATAAGTAACTAGTATATAATACGTGACGAACATCAATTTCTTTGTCTTCTTCATCTGGGAGTCGAGCGAGTAAGATATCCTGTGTCGTAGTAGCGAACGCTAGTGTAGCATTCTTTTGTCGAGACTAAGAGATGTACGCCATTACGTGTGAATTCATAAAGGTGTGTAACAATTGAAATAATTAAATGTTTTAATAGAGTTATGTAAATGAAAACTTGCATTATTAATTGTTAAAGCTTGCTTGCCTATTATCCCATCCTGTTGAGACATTTTTCAGTTATGTAAATATTATCTGTGGTGCTGAGCTGCGTGGCGAACGAAAGAGCCGCTGCCGCGGCGTATTCAAACAACTTCCAATATAGTCTATCATACCGCAAGGAAGCGGTAAAGTAACAGTAAAATAATATTATTTCTTTTAGCTCCCGGACTTGCAGTGCAGATCAGCAGATTTTATGATGTGTTGCAGGTTGACGCGGGATGCTGATAGTATATAACTCACAGTGCAAATAAGTTAATGTACCGTCAAAATCTAATAGGAATCTTGCCGTGCTCCGTTCTGGTCTGGCAAACTTTATAGTGAAAACGTATTTTTTTAATAAGAGTCTCATGTTCTTGTGCTAGTCGTGGTATTGAATGGTGTTTTACCGAGAAACAAAATCCACTGCAAAATTTTGTTGTTGAACGATCATACGAACTGTAACATCAGTGTTCATAACCAAGTAATTTCAATTTTCAATAACTATAAAGTAGGGAAGATATGTTGATTTTTAGAATGAGTTACAGTCACGAAAAAACGTTCCTTTAATTGTAGGCCAGATACAGAACAATAAGATCTCAATATATATATTTTGCTTTGTTAAAAGGTAATGATGATAAAGAAATTCAAAGCACGGCATTATTAACAGATATTTCGCGGCTCTTTTCGTATATGCGATATTAAAAATCGCGAAAGTAGGACGTGTTCTGATCCATCAAGGGATCACCAATTCAGAACTGGAGGGCAGCGGCGTGGAGGGTAAAAATCGTAGAGGGAGAGCGAGAGATGAATGCACTAAGCAGATTGAGAATGATGTAGGCTGTATTAGGTACTAGGAGATGAAGAAGCTTGCACAGGATAGAGTAGCATGGAGAGCTGCATCAAACCAGTCTCAGGACTGAAAACCACAACAACAACTGATCCTGAGAAATCAGTAGCCAGAACAACCACCTCTGGCCGTAGTAAAGGCCTTGATACGCCTGGGCATTGAGTCAAACAGAGCATAGATGGCGTGTACAGGTACAGGTGGCCATGCAGCTTCAGCACTATACCACAGTTCATCAAGAGTAGTGACTGGCGTATTGTGACGAGCCAGTTGCTCGGCCACCATATACCCTCCTTTCAATTGGTGAGAGATCTGGAGAATGGGCTGGCCAGGGCAGCAGTCTAACATTTTCTATATCCAGAAAGTCCCGTACAGGACCTGCAACATTCGGTCGTGCATTATCCTGTTGAAATGTGGGGTTTCGCAGGGATCGAATGAGGGGTAGAGCCACGGGTATTAACACATCTGGAATGTGACGTCCACTGTTCTAAGTGCCGTCAATGCGAACAAGAGGTGACCGAGACGTGTAACCAATGGCACCCAATACCATCACGCCGGGTGAGACGCCAGTACGTCGATGACGAATACACACTTCCAATGTGCGTTCACCGCGATGTCGCCAAACACGGATGCGACCATCATGATGCTGTAAACAGAACCTGGATTCTTCCGAAAAAATGACGTTTTGCCATTCGTGCATCCAGGTTCGTCGTTGAGTACACCATCGCAAGCGCTCCTGTCTGTGATGCAGCGTCAAGGGTAACCGCAGCCATGGTCTCCGAGCTGATATTTCATGCTACTGCAAACGTCGTCGAACTGTTCGTGGAGATGGTTGTTGTCTTTCAAACGCCCCATCTGTTGACTGACGGATCGAGACGTGGCTGCACGATCCGTTACAGCTATGCGGATAAGATGTCTGTCATCTCGACTGCTATTGATACGAGGCCTTTGGGATCCAGCCGTTGGGATACGATAAACCGCAATCGCGGTAGGCTACAATCCGACCTTTATCAAAGTCGGAAACATGATGGTACGGATTTCTCCTCCTTACACTAGGCATCACAACAACATTTCACCAGGCAACGCCGGTCAACTGTTGTTTGTGTATGAGAAATCGGTTGGAAACTTTCCTTCTGTCAGCACGTTGTAGGTGTTGCCACCGTCGCCAACCTCGTGTGAATGCTCTGAAAAGCTCATTATATGGATACCTCAGCATCTTCTTCTTGTTGGTTAAATTTCGCCTCTGTAGCACGTCATCTTCGTGGTGCAGCAATTTTAATGTCCAGTAGTGTAAAATCAGCCACAGGTCTAAATTACTACCCCACGTCATCGTCTTAGTACTTTTCTCGTCCTCAGCTCTGAGAAGTTTCTCTCATCTATGTACGAAAAGTGTTTTATGTGGTTGAACTGAACGTTTCATCCTGCTCCATCCTTAATTCATTATTGTGTTTCCTCAAGCACTGGAACAGAGGTCAGAATTCCAATGTGACAGTAAAAAGATTCAGTTTATATAAATTATTTTTCTAAAATTATCTTTGCTGTCATTACAATAGCTTGCTGAAGTAATAGGAACTATTTTCAGAAAATATTATTTAATCTCGTTTTGTTCTATGACTGTTGCGGAAAGAGTGACAGAGTATATAGTATACATATGTAAAGTAAGACAGACACACAGTCGTCCTCATATATTAGTTAATGGTAGGCATAATCTTAAAATATCCACTCGTAAATGTTTGATGTAAATAACTGTTGTACCTTAAGTTCTATATGGATGCAGATGACCAACGGTGAAGCAAAAGAACTGTATTAAATTACATAAAACAGAGGAAATCCGCAGCATGTCGCAACAAGATATGTATACTAAATTTTGTATGTTCTTCAGATATTTAAATACAACTAGTACAAAGAGTTATTCCTTATAAAAAAACAAAAGCGAATAACGCTGGAAGTGTTGAAGATAATGAACTGAGATTTATGCAGGACTGTTCTCAGTACATGGAGTCTCAAAAAAATCGAATAAAATTTAGTAGTACTTCTTTCTATTCATTGGGAGTGTGTACAGCAAAATCGATCGTACGATAGGCCATCACCTTCCACCAGCACGATGGCGCAAATGAGAAGAAAAGAAGTGCTCCCTCTCCCGGCTACATCATCAGACACACTCTAAGACCGCCAATTGACTGCAAGGCAAAAAGACTCAGAATAAGTAGTTAAGTTACAGTACAGCTGCTACAGTGCGATGTCCAACGAGTTCAGACGTTCAGTGCCTACAGTTGATGCTAGAAGGTCGTTACCCGTCCCTTGGAATTTCCTGCGTGGAAATCCATCACAATGTGACGTCCACTGGAGGTGACAAAAGTGATGAAAGTCAAATGGTTCAAATGGCTCTGAGCACTATGGGACTTAACATCTGAGGTCATCAGTCCCCTAGCATTTAGAACTAAGAACATCACACGCATCCATGCCGGAGGCAGTATTCGAACTTGCGACCGTAACAGTCGCGCGATTCCGGACTGAAGCGCCTAGAACCGCTCGGCCACAGCGGCCGGCAGTGCAATCTTAAAACTTTCTTGTCTACAACGGTCTCGCGTCCCCCATCAAGGCTTGTTAGCATAAAAAAATTTAATTACCTAATAACAACGCTTGTCGACGTGGAATTATGGGCCTTGAGTGACTCGCGTTAATATCAGTCCTGCAGCCGCTAAAAGTGCAGAGGGGTCGGCGAGGGTGTGGTCGCCGGGGCGCGTGGCTGTTAGCCAAGGGCAGAGCGCGCGCGCGCACACAAACTAAACGTGACGTCTCATTTATCTTTCTTTGGGGCGTATGAACACGGCAGTTTTCCACGCTAATTTAATGGGTAGTTCTACGACATGCTTGCTTTTGTCCACTTTCCTGCGTCAGGGTAGCAAGTTATTTGTGGATACCCGACACGACAAAGTTTGTGAAGTGAGTCACAATGTCTTCTGGATAACTTCACTCATTGCGCAAGTATTATATTTCTCCTTGCCATTAGCAGTGTTTCAGAAGTACTTTCGCCAACAACTGCTCTGTATAAAACGCTTTCTAAGTTTCATAAGGCGCACTGTAGGCGGAACTAGTGAAACATCCCAAATGGCCGCCCACAGTCTGATTCTTTGCACGCAATATTACTGTACTACGTTTTTATGTGGTTTACTAAAACCTCTGTTGCCAGTAGATACGCGTGAGGAACATCTCTGATTTACCTCCACCTTCAGCGCTTAAGCATCGTTGTAGCGAGTGGTCTAAATCTATCGCAGCGGCAGAGGAGCCGAGATGCGTTCAGGGCGAGAACTATCCGAAATGAGTGGTGTTTTGTAACAAAGTTGGTATAATAATTGCTATCTATAGTGCAAAATTTTGTGTTAACGGGTGGTGAAGAATAAGTAGCTCGAGTTCAAATCAAAACATGAGCTTTATTATTCAACGTCGTAACAAGTGCAGAGTGAATTTGGAAAAACGGGACAATATTCAAAGTGGGGTGAATTGCTACAATATTAACCGAATAGTGTAAGTAGGCTGTTTAGGTTTTTTTATTGGTAACGCCACCTCTGTATGAAAATCACTGGCTGTGCTGTGTGCAGTCTGTGGCTGCTTTGCATTGTTGTAATACTCGCCATTGTAGTGTTGGGCAGCGGCAGCTGGATGTTAACAGCGCGTAGCGTTGCGCAGTTGGAGGTGAGCCGCCAGCAGTGGTGGATGTGGGGAGAGAGATGGCGGAGTTTTGTAATTTGTCATGAACTGCTATATATATTATGACTATTAAGGTAAATACATTGTTTGTTCTCTATTAATATCTTTCATTTGCTAACTATCCCTATCAGTAGTTAGTGCCTTCCGTAGTTTTGATCTTTTATTTAGCTGGCAGTAGTGGTGCTCGCTGAATTGCAGTAGTTCGAGTAACCAAGATTTTTGTGAAGTAAGTGATTTGTGAAACGTATAGGTTAGTGTTAGTCAGGGCCATTCTTTTGTAGGGATTTTTGAAAGTCAGATTGCGTTGCGCTAAAAATATTGTGTGTCAGGTTAAGCACAGTCTTCTACAATTTTTCTAAGGGGACGTTTCAATAGTTAACGTCAGACGCACTGTATGTAAGTTATCACTGGGAAAAATTATGTTTTCACGACAATCTCCTTCTTGGAAGCACATTGCACATAATTTTAACAGCTAAGGACCCAGAGTGAGCGAGCAGACAGACGTCAGCGCGTTTCTAGTTATTGGCGTAGAAAACTAACCCATAGTGCATACTAACAAAGATAGAGGACTCAACGGAAGCCATTTCCTCAAAGATAAAAGTACTACGATACAAATATTAGTTAACTATATATCTCTGGCCACCATTTATACATAAAGGATTACGATTGTTGTCGTGGTCTTCAGTCCTGAGGCTGGTTTGATGCAGCTCTCCATGCTACTCTACCCTGTGCAAGCTTCTTCATCTCCCAGTAACTACTGCAACCTACGTCCTTCTGAATCTGCTTAGCGTATTCATCTCTTGGTCTCCCTCTACGAATTTTACCCTCCACGCTGTCCTACAATACTAAATTTGTGATCCCTTGATGCCTCAGAACATGTCCTACCAATCGACTCCTTCTTCTAGTCAAGTTCTGCCACAAATTTCTCTTCTCCCCAATCCTATTCAATACCTCCTCATCAGTTATGTGATCTATCCATGTTATCTTCAGCATCCTTCTGTATCACCACATTTCAAAAGGTTCTGTTCTCTTTTTGCCCAAACCATTTATCGTCCATGTTTCACTTCCATACATGGCTACACTCCGTACAAATACTTTCAGAAACGACTTCCTGACACTTAAATCTACACTCGATGTTAACAAATTTCTCTTATTCAGAAACGCTTTCCTTGCCATTGCCAGTCTACATTTTATATAGTCTCTACTTCGACCATCATCAGTTATTTTGCTCTCCAAATACGATCAGTGTAATGAACAAAACCAAACGTTCTGCTGAGCATAGAGCTATTGGAGGACAGGTATATCTCATAACATGTGCCATGCACATTTGCGTAGTGGAATGGGAAGATGATAAGGACGAAGAGACATAAGAGTATTACTTCAGTGGAATGCTGTGACCAGTGTTAGCTAACTTTAAACGGAAAGTAACAGAAGTATTTTTCTCCAGTCGGGAATAAGATCGTCACTACTCATCTGACCACACGCTGAAAGTGGCGGCTGAGGGGAAAAGAGTGCAAAGCATTAAACCACCGGAATATGAAGAAACAATTGAAAAACTGAACCGCTTCGAGGAGTACATCGGCAGAGAAGATAATATCAGAATAATGAAACGGACAAGTACACCATCCTAAGCCGAACCATCGTATTCTAATCAAGTACGGGAACAAAATAAAAGAAAACGCAAAACGAAGTAATTTTCCGAAGGGTTCGGGATTCTGTAGATGTGATGGATGTGATGTACATGTGCAGACAAACAAATGTTACTTATAATCTATCTTGATTGCAAAATGAGACTGATGACCATAGATGTTAAGTCCCATAGTGCTCAGAGCCATTCGAGCAAAATGTTTATTCATATGGCTGGTTTCGGTTCCTCTAGAACCATCTTCAGATCTGATATTTCGGTCACAGGAGTAACCCGCCCAAATACAGCAACTTTCACATGCTGCGTCACTTCATGTGACGCAGCGTGTGAAAGTTGCTTAATTGGATGGGTTACTACTGTAACCGAAATATCAGATCTGCGGATGGTTCTAGAGGAACCGAAACCGGTGATATGAACGAACATTTTGCAATCAAGACGGACTATAACTAACATTGTAAAATCACTGATCGCGGCTATCATATCAGACATTATGTCTGTTTTTGCAAAAACAAACAAACGATTAAAATTTCAGAAATATTGGATGATTTATTCATGAGAAAGACCTACATAAACTGAGCAACTCAGTAATGCGTTAGTCAACCTCTGACCCACATGGAAGCAATTGTTCGGCTTGCCATTGGTTGATTTGGATGGCTTCCTGAGGGAAATCGCGCCAAATTCTCTCCGGCTGGCGCGCTAGATCGTCAAAATCCGAATAGGTTGGAGGGTTCTGCCCAGAATGTTGCAACATTCTCAACTGAGGAGAGGTCCTGGCCAAATTAGTGTTTGACAAGAGCAAAGACAAGCAGTAGAAACTCTTGTCACGTGCTGGCAGGCATTACCTTGCTGCATTGTAAGCCAACGATTGGCTTGCCATGAACTGGGCTTAGAATATTGTCGACGTGCCACTGTGCCGTGAGGGTACTGTGGATAACAACTGAAGTGCTCCTGCTGTGAAATGAAATGGCGGCCCAGACCACTACTCCTTGTTGCCGGGCCGTACGGCGGACGGCAATCACGTTGGTATCCCGTCGCGGTCTGCGACTTCCCCACACTCGTCGTCACTGGTCATTGGGGCTCAGTACCAAGAGGCACTCGTCACCGAAGACAACTATACTGCAGTCAGTGAGATTCCAGGGCGAACACGGGTCATCCGCGGAACCGTCAGCATAGCGGTACGTCGACGATCTACATCTAAATCTACATCTACAACGATACTCTGAAAATCACATTTATGTTCCTGGCAGAGGGTTCATCGAACCACCTTCACATTTCTCTATTATTCCAATCTCGTATAGCACGCGGGAAGTATGCACACCTACACTCCTGGAAATTGAAATACGAACACCGTGAATTCATTGTCCTAGGAAGGGGAAACTTTATTGACACATTCCTGGGGTCAGATACATCACATGATCACACTGACAGAACCACAGGCACATAGACACAGGCAACAGAGCATGCACAATGTCGGCACTAGTACAGTGTAGATCCACCTTTCGCAGCAATGCAGGCTGCTATTCTCCCATGGAGACGATCGTAGAGATGCTGGATGTAGTCCTGTGGAACGGCTTACCATGCCATTTCCACCTGGCGCCTCAGTAGGACCAGCGTTCGTGCTGGACGTGCAGACCGCGTGAGACGACGCTTCATCCAGTCCCAAACATGCTCAATGGGGGACAGATCCGGAGATCTTGCTGGCCAGGGTAGTTGACTTACACCTTCTAGAGCACGTTGGGTGGCACGGGATACATGCGGACGTGCATTGTCCTGTTGGAACAGCAAGTTCCCTTGCCGGTCTAGGAATGGTAGAACGATGGGTTCGATGACGGTTTGGATGTACCGTGCACTATTCAGTATCCCTTCGACGATCACCAGTGGTGTACGGCCAGTGTAGGAGATCGCTCCCCACACCATGATGCCGGGTGTTGGCCCTGTGTGCCTCGGTCGTATGCAGTCCTGATTGTGGCGCTCACCTGCACGGCGCCAAACACGCATACGACCATCATTGGCACCAAGGCAGAAGCGACTCTCATCGCTGAAGACGACACGTCTCCATTCGTCCCTCCATTCACGCCTGTCGCGACACCACTGGAGGTGGGCTGCACGATGTTGGGGCGTGAGCGGAAGACGGCCTAACGGTGTGCGGGACCGTAGCCCAGCTTCATGGAGACGGTTGCGAATGGTCCTCGCCGATACCCCAGGAGCAACAGTGTCCCTAATTTGCTGGGAAGTGGCGGTGCGGTCCCCTACGGCACTGCGTAGGATCCTACGGTCTTGGCGTGCATCCGTGCGTCGCTGCGGTCCGGTCCCAGGTCGACGGGCACGTGCACCTTCCGCCGACCACTGGCGACAACATCGATGTACTGTGGAGACCTCACGCCCCACGTGTTGAGCAATTCGGCGGTACGTCCACCCGGCCTCCCGCATGCCCACTATACGCCCTCGCTCAAAGTCCGTCAACTGCACATACGGTTCACGTCCACGCTGTCGCGGCATGCTACCAGTGTTACAGACTGCGATGGAGCTCCGTATGCCACGGCAAACTGGCTGACACTGACGGCGGTGGTGCACAAATGCTGCGCAGCTAGCGCCATTCGACGGCCAACACCGCGGTTCCTGGTGTGTCCGCTGTGCCGTGCGTGTGATCATTGCTTGTACAGCCCTCTCGCAGTGTCCGGAGCAAGTATGGTGGGTCTGACACACCGGTGTCAATGTGTTCTTTTTTCCATTTCCAGGAGTGTATATCTTTCCGATCTAGCTCTGATTTTCCTTATTTTATAGTGGTGACCGTTCCTCCCAATGTAGTTCGGTGTCGACAAAATATTTTCGTATTCGGAGGAGAGAGCTGGTGATTGGAATTTCGTCGCAACAAAAAACGCCTCCCTTTTAATGATGTCCAGCCCAAATCCTGTATCATTTCTGTGACACTCGCTCCCATATTTCACGACAATACAAAACGTGCTGCCCTTCTTCGAACTTTTTCGATGTACTCCGTCAGTCCTATGTGGTAAGGATCCCACACCGCGCAGCAGTATTCTAAAAGAGGACGGACAAGCGTAGTGTAGGCAGTCTCCTTAGTAGATCTGTTACGTTTTCTAAGTGCCCTGCCAATAAAACGCAGTCTCTGGTTAGCTTTCCCACAACATTTCCTATGTGTTCCCTCCAATTTAAGTTGTTCGTAATCGTAATACCTAGGTATTTAGTTGAATTTACGGCTTTTAGATTAGACTGATTTATCGTGTAACCGAAGTTTAACGAGTTCTTTTTGTCACTTATTTGGGGTCAACTGCCACTTTTCACACCAGTCAGATATCTTTCCTAAATCGTTTTGTTTTGATCTTCTGATGACTTTATTAATCGATAAACGACAGCGTCAGCTGCCAACAACCTAAGATGGCTGCTCATATTGTCTCCGAAATCTTTATATCATAGATAAGGAACAGCAAAGTGCCTATAACACTACCTTGGGGAGCGCAAGAAATCACTTCTCTTTTACTCGATGACTTTCCGTCAGTTACTATGAACTATGACCTCTATGACAGGAAGTCACAAATTCAGTCACATAACCGAGACGATATTCCTTAAGCACGCAATTTCAGGACAAGCCATTTGTGTGGTACAGTGTCAAGAGCCTTCCTAAAATTCCGAAATACGGAATCGATCTGAAATCTCTTGTACGCCCTGTTTTGCTTCCATTCATGGCAAGCCATCCTGGACTTACATTTTAGCAACATAATCCCAGTCCAGATGCGGAGACATTTTGCTACTGCTTCTCTTCGTGGTTGCTAAAGCTTATGTTGTGCAGCAAGGTGACTGGATCTACTCCCCCAGTTGAGAACGTTTGGACCGTTATGGGCCAGGACCTTCCAGACTTTTCTGGATTTTCACGCTGTAACGCGTGAAATGGACTGAATTTAGCACCATATCCCTCAGACACACACCCTAGAATTCTGCCAGTCAGTGGTACCGTGCAGAAAATATCAATTAGTGGATGATATAACGTGTTTGCGGGAACACTGTCGGACGCAAGGAAAAAACAACTAGGAAACTGAGTTTCTACATCTACGTGATTACTCTGCTATTCACAATAAAGTGCCTGGCAGAGGGTTCAATGAACCACCTTCGAAAAATGAGCACATAAATGTTAGCCCTGATTTATCTTATTTTATTGTGATGATCATTTCTCCCTATGTAGGTGGGTGCCAACATAATGCTTTCGCCATTGGAGGAGAAAACTGGTGATTAAAATTTCATGATAAGATCCCGTCGCAAAAAAGAACCCCTTTCTTTTCATGATGGCCACTCCAATACACGTATCATGTCTGTGACACTAACTCCCCTATTTCGCGATAATACAAAACGAGCTGCCCTTCTTTGTACTTTTTTGATGACATCCGTCAGTCCCACCTGATGTGGATCCCACCCCGCACAGCAATACTCCATAATAGGGCGGACAAGCGTGGTGTAAGCAGTCTCTTTGGTAGACCTGTTGCACCTTCTAAGTGTTCTGTCAATGAATCGCAGTCTTTGGTTTGCTCTACCCCCAATATTATCCTCTATCCACAATATTATCTATGTGATCGTATCAATTTAGATTATTTGTAATTGTAATCCATAAGTATTTAGTTGAATTTATAGCCCTCAGATTTGTGTGACTTATCACGTAATCGGAATTTAGCTGATTTCTTTTAGTACTCATGTGAATAACTTCACACTTTTCTTTATTCAGGATCAATTGCCACTTTTCGCACCATACAGATATCTTATCTAAACCATTTTGCAAGTCGTCTTGATCATCTGATGACTTTACAAGACGGTAAATGACAGCATCATCTGCAAACAATCTAAGACGGCTACTCAGATTGTCTCCTATGTCGTTAATATAGATCAGGAACAATAGAGGGCCTATAGCACTTCCTTGGGGAACGCCGGATATTACTTCTGTTTTACTCGATGACTTTCCGTCTACTACTACGGACTGTGACATTTCTCACAGGAAATCACGAATCCAGTCGCACAACTGACGCGATACTCCGTAGGCACGCTGTTTGGTTAGAAGACGCTGGTGAGGAACGGTGTCGAAAGCCTTCTGGAAATCTAAAAGTATGGAATCAATTTGACATCTGCTGTCGATAGCACTTACTAGTTCACGAGTATATAGAGCTAGTTGTGTTTCACAAGAACGATATTTTCTGAATCCGTGCTGACAATATGTCAATAAATCGTTTTATTCGAGGTACTTCATAATGTTCGAATACAGTATATGTTCGAAAATCCTACTGCAAATCGACGTTAGTGATATAGTCCTGTAGTTCAGTGGATTACTCATACTTCCCTTTTTGGATATTGCTGTGACTTGAGCAATTTCCCAGTCTTTAGGTACGGATATTTTCAAAAAAATGGTTCAAATGGCTCTGAGCACTATGGGGCTTAACATCGTAGGTCATCAGTACCCTAGAACTTAGAACTACTTAAACCTAACTAACCTAAGGACATCACACACATCCATGCCCGAGGCAGGATTCGAACCTGCGACCGTAGCGGTCCCTCGGTTCCGGACTGCAGCGCCTATAACGGCACGGCCACCGCGGCCGGCTGCGGACATTTCTGTGAGCGAGTGGTTGTATATAATTGCTAAATATGGATTTATTTTATCAGCATACTCTGAGAGGAGCCTGACTGGTATACAATCTGGACCGGAGGCCTTGTTTTTATTAAGTGAGGATATCTACTTCTATGTTTCTCATCTTGGCAGTTGTTCTTGATTGGAATTAGGGAATATTTACTTCGTCTTCTTTGGTGAAGGAGTTTCGGAAAACCGTGTTTAATAACTTTACTTTAGTGGCACTGTCATACGTGACTTCACCGTTGTTATCGCGCAGTGAAGGTATTGATTTAGTCTTGCCACTGGTGTGCTTCATGTATGACCAGAATCTCTTTGGGTTTTCTGCCAGATTTCTAGACAGAATTTCGTTGTGGAAATTATTAAAAGCATCTCGCATTGAAGTACGCGCCATATTTTGAACTTCTGTAAAACTTTGCCAAACTTGGGTATTTTGCGTTCTTTTAAATATGCATGCTTTTTTCGTTGGTTCTGAAACAACGATCTGACTCGCTTTGTGTACCATGGGGGATCAGTAGCATCACTTAATAATTTATGTGGTATATACTTCTCAATTCCTGTTGATACTATCTCTTTGAAAACATTCCACAACGTTTCTACACTTACATGATCAGATCGGAAGGAGTGAAGACTTTCTCTTAAAAAGGCATTAAGAGCATTTTTATCAGCTATTTTGAATAGATACACTTTGCGTTTCTTTTTGATGGTTGTAGGTGTTACGGTATTCAGCGTAGCAGCAACTGCCTTGTGGTCGCTAATCCCTGTATTCGTTACAACACTCACTATTTGTGCAGAATTATTTGTTGCTAAAGGTCAGGTGTGCTTTCGCAACCATTTACGCTTAGAGTGGTCTCATGAACTAATTATTCAAAATAATTTTCTGAGAAAGCATTCAGTACAATGACTGTCACCGTCTTTAAACGTATAATTTTTCCACCATATGGAGGGTATATTGAAGGAACCACCGACTATAATTGTATGGGTTGGGTACCTATTTGAAATGAGACTCTAGTTTTCTTTGAACTGCTCAGCAACTATGTCTTCTGAGTCGGGGGGTTGGTAAAACGATCCAATTAATAGTTTAGTCCGATTGTCACCTATAATCTCTACCCATACTATTTCACATGAACCATCCAATTTTGCTACAAGGCAAACTATCTCTGACAGCAATAAATACTCCACCACCAACTGTATTTAATCTGTCCTTTATGAACACAGTTAGATCGTTTGAAAAAATTTCGGCTGCACTTATTTCCAATTTTAACCAGCTCTCTGTACCTACGACTATTTGAGCTTCAGTGCTTTCTATTAGGGCTTGGAGCTCTGGTTCTTTCCCAACACAGCTACGACAATTTACAACTACAATACCAATCGTTTCTACAACTACCTTACTGTGTTCTACCTGCCCACTTTTAAACGGACGCCCCTTCTGTGGTTCCCTGAGACACTCTAACGTAGAAAACTGCCCAGTCCCTTCCACATAGCCCCCGCCACCCGTGTAGCCGCCTTCTGTGTGTAGTGGACTCGCCTTATTAGTAGCAGGAACTAGCAGTGCGCCCTCGCTGACGGTCTAATTGACACTGTTGGTACATATTAATGTACCAATTATCACAATGTCTGCATCCTAACACTCTGCATGTACCTATTTTAATCGTATTTACTGCACATGATACATGATGTTCTGAAACTATCGAACTGTATCTTTGTCATTAAATGAAGCTACCAGCTAGGTGATAAATCACCTGCTAAGAGGTCCGACACCCTATCGTTCAAGGACAGCAGACCAGCAGGTGAGTGTAACTTGATATCTGAGAGGGAAAAGGGGTCGACGGAAGAGCGCCATACCGCACGAGTCATCAAATCAAAGTCAGGTTCGGTGGTCTAGTGCTGCCGGCACGCTAGCTGAGCGTCTTCGGTCAGAGGACTGAGTGCCCTCTATTTACATTATATATCGTTTTATGACTGACGGGCCACGTATCCAGCTGCTTTTAGGTAAGTATTCATTACTTTTGCTTCATGTTGTCTGGGTAGTGGTACGAGGTAGGACCATGTTCTTTCCCTCCACTTGTATCTAGTTGTTTGGTTTTTTTTCTTTTTGTAGACAATCTGATGCTGTACCAAAAGGTTCAAAATGGTTCAAATGGCCCTGAGCACTGTGGGACAACTTCTGAGGTCATCAGTCCCCTAGAACTACTTAAAGCCAAGGACATCACACAAATCCATGCCCTAGGCAGAATTCGAAACTGCGACTGTAGCGGCCGCGCGGTTCCAGACTGTAGCTCCTAGAACCGCTCTGCCACCCCGGCCGGCTTCCCAAAAGGGCGAAACGCGTTTTTGAGATCAAATAATTTCGCAAACGAGACTGCTTTTGTGTTGAGAAACTTTTTAACCGGTTGCTGTAATAGCCTTCCATGGTCGAATGGGGAAAATTTTTACGGCTATAAAGATGTAGCGGGCTCGAATTTCAGTCGGACCTTGGATTTTTCAGTCTGAATTTTATCCGAGCCTTCACCTCTCAACGATGGGCGAAGTAGCGAAAAACGACTTCAGAACACAATACAAGTGAAACTGTAGGTTACCTTTGCCCGGTTGGATAACTGGGATAGTTTCTGGACACGCAAGGTGCCAAAGTGTCGTCCAATACAAAGACTTATACCGGATCAGTGAACCATAGAAAATTATTATAATTATTATTTTCGATTATTTCCGTTTGAAGAGAGCGTTTAAACTTGAATTCCTTTATGATGATTGTTTATGTTTTTTCTGAGCCCAAATTTTCTTCATGTGTCCACTGTGTTGTTTCTTTCGCTCCACTGTCCATTTGCATCCTGGTCTCTTCTGTGTTGTGGTGTCAAATTTATGTTTTCTGATGATGTTCCTGAGTTCAGTTCTATTTTCTGCATCGTTTCCTGTTATCTGTGGTTGTCTGAGATCCTCTTAAACTTCTTTTACCCATTTTGTTTCTCCCCTGCCTGTGGATATGTCCGTAGAACTGCATTCTTCTTTTCCTTATTGTATCCGTAATCTTGTCTGTGTATTTATATAATTTTAATGTTGGTCTCTTCTTGCAGGTTCCTTACTCTTGTATCGGGCCAAAAATTTTGCTGAGGATTTTCTTTTCTTGTTTCTCTATTTCTTTGATTTTAGTTTGCCCACCTATTTGTGTTGATTCACACGCATACAGTGCCTCCGGAAGTACGACAGTGTTGTAGTGCCTCAATTTTACGTTATTATTATTATTATTATTGTCACCCAATTCAAAGAACGGATGAGAACTTGCAAACGCATCTTTGCAAGCACCGGCCACTACTTAAATATTCAAATACTATACATACTTCCTGGCAGATTAAAACTGTGTGCCGGACGGAGACTCGGTACCTTTGCCTTTCGCGGGCAAGTGCTCTACCAACTGAGCACCCCGAGCACGACTCACGCCCAGTCCTCACAACTTTACTTCTGCCAGTACCTCGTCTCCTACCTTCCAACCTTTACAGAAGCTCTCCTGCGAATCTTGCAGAACTAGCACTCCTGAAAGAAAGGATATTGCGGAGACATGGCTTAGCCATAGCCTGGGGGATGTTTCCAGAATGAGATTTTCACTCTGCAGCGGAGTGTGCGCTGATATGATACTTCCTGGCAGATTAAAACTGTGTGCCGGACTGAGACTCGAACTCGGGACCTTTGCCTTTCGCGGGCAAGTGCTCTACCAACTGAGCTACCCAAGCACGACTCACGCCCCGTCCTCACAACTTTACTTCTGCCAGTATCTCGTCTCCTACCTTCCAAACTTTACAGAAGCTCTCCTGCGAACCTTGCAGAACTAGCACTCTTGAAGGAAAGGATATTGCCGAGACATGGCTTAGCCACAGCCTGAAAATCTCATTCTGGATTCAAATACTGTCTGAAGTATGGAGACAGTACACTGAGATCTTCGGTTTGGCATACAGGAATCCGGCAGGTGCGACAGTGGGTGTATGTGCTACGGGGCAGCCACTAAATGGTTCAAATGGCTCCGAGCACTATGGGACTTAACATCTATGGTCATCAGTCCCCTAGAACTTAGAACTACTTAAACCTAACTAACCTAAGGACAGCACACAACACCCAGCCATCATGAGGCAGAGAAAATCCCTGACCCCTCCGGGAATCGAACCCGGGAACCCGGGCGTGGGAAGCGAGAACGCTACCGCACGACCACGAGATGCGGGCGGGGCAGTCACTAATCCACTCCGAAAGGAGGTGCCACGGCTGAATTGCGAGTCGGGTCGTGTTATTGTTTACTGGCCGCTCGTCGCTATAGCACTCAGTGCTCGTCTCACCGGCCTGTGTTCAATTAATTCCTGGGGCGCAGCGCCGGCGCTGTGGCGCACACAGAATGAGGTGGGCGCCCTACTGTGGGTGGACAAGCAAACCGAATGAAGGAGCGCAGTAGGCGCCGGTCCGAAGTCGGAGGACCGACCACGCGCGGTCCGGAGTTTGCGGTGCGCCGGACACGGCGTCTGCCCGAGGAGTGAGCTGGAGTGGTGGGGTGCAGCGGGAAGGTGGGAGGGTGCAAGTCGCAGCTGCCGCAGCCGCCGCCGCCGCCGAGTTTGGCGCTGAATACCGGGGCGTGGCGGCTTTTGTAACGGAGCCTGGCCGCGGGCTCCGGCCGCCGCCAATAAACCCAATATAGAGAGCGGGGCGTCGGGCGCGCTCCGCTGGAGGATTTGATTGTGGCCGGCACAAGGGCTATTCAATCAGAGCTGCCGCTGTCGCCCCAGCCGGCGTGCCGCCTGCTGTCTACCCTCGGCGTGTGTGAGTGTGTTGCCGTGTGACCGTGTGTGTGGCGGGGTGTCGCTGGCAGAGAGGCTGGGCGGGATCTGTCAGTGTGGGCCCTGCAGCTGTCAGCCGGGCAGCGAAAATATGTCCTCATCGCCCCTAAGGATTCACAGTGTCTAGTTGTGGGATGAATCCTTACGGGCGATACACAGTGTCTAGATGTGGGATCTGCAAAATACTAACGCGAATTCTTTACAGACGAATGGAAAAACTAGTAGAAGCCGACCTTGGGGAAGATCAGTTTGGATTCCGTAGAAATATTGGAACAGGTGAGGCAACACTGACCTTACGACTTATCTTAGAAGAAAGATTAAGGAAAGGCAAACCTACGTTTCTAGCATTTGTAGACTTAGAGAAAGCTTTTGACAATGTTGACTGGAATACCCTCTTTCAAATTCTGAAGGTGGCAGGGATAAAATACAGGGAGCGAAAGGCTATTTACAATTTGTACAGAAACCAGATGGCAGTTATAAGAATCGAGGGGTATGAAAGGGAAGCAGTGGTTGGAAAGGGAGTGAGACAGGGTTGTAGCCTATCCCCGATGTTATTCAAAATGGTTCAAATGGCTCTGAGCACTATGGGACTCAACTTCTGAGGTCATTAGTCCCCTAGAACTTAGAACTACTTAAACCTAACTGACCTAAGGACATCACAAACATCCATGCCCGAGGCAGGATTCGAACCTGCGACCGTAGCGGTCTCGCGGTTCCAGACTGCAGCGCCTAGAACCGCACGGCCACTTAGGCCGGCTCCGATGTTATTCAATCTGTATATTGAGCAAGCAACAAAGGATACAAAAGAAAAGTTCGGAGTAGGTATTAAAATCCATGGAAAAGAAATAAAAACTTCGAAGTTCGCCGATGACATTGTAAATCTGTCAGAGACAGCAATGGACTTAGAAGTGCAGTTGAACGGAATGGACAGTGTCTTTAAAGGAGGATATAAGATGAACATCAACAAAAGCAAAACGAGGATAATGGAATGTAGTCGAATTAAGTCGGGTCCTGCTGAGGGAATTAGATTAGGAAATGAGACACTTAATGTAGTAAAGGAGTTTTTCTATCTGGGGAGCGAAATAACTGATGATGGTCGAAGTAGAGAGGATATAAAATGTGGACTGGCAATGGCAAGGAAAGCGTTTCTGAAGAAGAGAAATTTGTTAGCATCGAGTATAGACTTAAGTGTCAGGAAGTCGTTTCTGAAAGTGTTTGTATGGAGTGTAGCCATGTATGGAAGTGAAACATGGACAATAACTAGTTTGGACAAGAAAAGAAGCTTTCGAAATGTGGTGCTACAAAAGAATACTGAAGACTAGATGGGTAGATCACATAACTAATGAGGAGGTATTGAATAGAATTGGGGAGAAGAGGAGTTTATGGCACAACTTGATAAGAAGAAGGGACCGGTTGGTAGGACATGTTCTGAGGCATCAAGGGCTCACAAATTGAGCATTGGAGGGGAGCGTGGAGAGCAAAAATCGTAGAGGGAGACCAAGAGATGAATACACTAAGCAGATTCCGTAGGATGTAGGTTGCAGCAAGTATTGGGAGATGAAGAAGCTTGCACAGGATAGAGTAGCATGGAGAGCTGCATCAAACCAGTCTCATTACTGAAGACCACAACAACAACGGATGTAGGATTACCAAAACACCCTTTGTATCCAGATTCAATCCTGTTATTAGAAGATTTTTGGACTTCTGTGTCAAGTTGTTGTTCTGGCGTGAAACACGAACAGCTGCTAGCATGAGTTTATAGAAGTAGTTCCCTTAGAGGTTGCGAAGCAACTCAAATCGCTTGATACGGGCAAGTCTTCAGGTCCAGATTGTATACTGATTAGGTTCCTTTCAGATTACGCTGATACAATAGCTCCAAACTTAGCAATCAGATACAACCGCTCGCTCACCGATAGATCTGTACCTACAGATTGGAAAATTGCGTAGGTCGCACCAGTGTTTAAGACGGGTAGTAGGAGTAATCCATCGAACTACAGACCTATATCATTGTCGTCGGTTTGCAGTAGGGTTTTGGAGCATATACTGTATTCAAACATTATGAATCACCTCGAAGGGACCGATCTATTGATAGGTAATCAGCATGGTTTCAGAAAACATCGTTCTTGTGCAACGCAGCTAGCTCCTTATTCGCACGAAGTAATGGCCGCTATCGACAGGGGATCTCCGTATTTCTGGATTTCCGGAAAGCTTTTGACAAGCGACTTCTAATCAAGCTGCGGGCCTATGGGGTATCGCCTCAGTTGTGCGACTCCATTCGTGATTTCCTGTCAGGAAGGTCGCCGTTGGTAGTAATAGACAGCAAATCATCCAGTAAAACTGGAGTGATATCAGGTGTTCCCCAGGGTAGCGTCCTGGGACCTCTGCTGTTCCTGATCTATATAAATGACCTGGGTGACAATCTTAGGTTGTTCGCAGATGATGCTGTAATTTACCGTCTAGTAAGGTCATCCGAAGACCAGTATCAATTGCAAAGCGATTTAGAAAAGATTGCCGTATGGTGTGGCAGGTGGCAGTTGACCCTAAATAACGAAAAGTGTGAGGTGATCCAAATGAGTTTCAAATTAAATCCGTTGGAATTCGATTACTCGATAAATAGTAAAATTCTCAAGGCTGTCAATTCAACTAAGTAACTGGGTGTTAAAATTACGAACAACTTCAGTTGGAAAGACCACATAGATAATATTGTGGGGAAGGCGAGCCAAAGGTTGCGTTTCATTGGCAGGACACTTAGAAGATTCAACAAGTCTACTAAAGAGACAGCTTACACTACACTCGTTCGTCCTCTGTTAGAATATTGCTGCGTGGTGTGGGATCCTTCCCAGGTGGGATTGACGGAGGACATCGAAAGGGTGCAAAAAAGGGCAGCTCGTTTTGTATTATCACGTAATAGGGAAGAGAGTGTGGCAGATATGATACGCGAGTTGGGATGGAAGTTATTAAAGCAAAGACGTTTTTCGTCGCGGCGAGATCTATTTACGAAATTTCAGTCACCAACTTTCTCTTCCGAATATGAAAATATTTTGTTGGGCGCAACCTACATAGGTAGGAATGATCATCAAAATAAAGTAAGAGAAATCAGAGCTCGAACAGAAAGGTTTAGATATTCGTTTTCTCCGAGCGTTGTTCGGGAGTGGAATGGTTGAGAGACAGTATGATGGTGGTTCGATGAACCCTCTGCCAAGCACTTAATGTGAATTGCAGAGTAGTCATGTAGATGTAGAAGTGCCATCTGACGGACTGGAATTGAAAGTAGACAAAAGCAAGTTGCCAACACCTTAGGCGATCGCCGACTGTCGTGGCTCGGCGATTTGATCTCTACTTCCAATCTCGTACAGCAGTGTACCGCACATCGAGTCACCCTTGCTCGTGGCGTCATAATTGATATCAGATTCTCAGAAGAGAAAAGGCCGCTGGACCTGATGGGATACCAGTTCGATTTTACACAGAGTACCCGAAGGAACTTGCCCCCCTTCTTGCAGCGCTGTACCGTAGGTCCCTAAAAGGGCACAGGTCACCCCCGTTTTCAAGAAGGGACCTCCAACAGATATGCAGAACTATAGACCCATATCTCTAACGTCGATCAGTTGTAGAATTTCGGAACACGTATTATGTTCGAGTATAATGACTTTTCTGGAAACTAGACATCTACTATGTAGGAATCAGCATGGGTTTCGGAAAAGACGATCGTGTGAAACCCAGCTCGCGTTATGCGTCCACGAGACTCAGAGGGCCATAGACACGGGTTCCCAGGTAGATGCCGTGTTTCTTGACTTCTGCATGGCGTTCGATACAGTTCCCCAGAGTCGTTTAATGAACAAAGTAAGAGCATATGGACTATCAGACCAGTTGTCTGATTGGATTGAAGGGTTCCTAGATAACAGAACGCAGCATGTCAATCTCAATGAACAGAAGTCTTCCGAAGTAAGAGTGATTTCAGGTGTGCCGCAGGAGAGTGTCGTAGGACGTTGCTACTCACAATATCTATAAATGACCTTGTGGATAACATCGGAAGTTCACTGAGGCTTTTTGCGGATGATGCTGTAGTTTTTCAAGAGGTTGTAACAATGGAAAAGTTGTACCGAAATGCAGGAGGATCTACAACGAACTGAAGGATGGTGCAGGGAATGGCAATTGAATCTCCATATAGACAAGTGTAATGTGCTGCGAATACATAGAAAGAAAGGTCCTTTATCATTTAGCTACAATGTAGCAGGTCAGCAACTGGAAGCAGTTAATTCCATAAATTATCTGGGACTAGGCATTAGGAGTGATTTAAAATGGAATGAAATGACCATATAAAATTAATCGTCAGTAAAGCAGACGCCAGACTGAGATTCATTCGAAGAATGCTAAGGAAACGCAATCCGAAGGCAAAGGAAGTAGGTTACAGTACACTTGTTCGCCCACTGCTTGAATACTGCTCACCGGTATGGGATCCGTACTAGGTAGGGTTGATAGAAGAGATAGAGAAGATCCAACGGAGAGCAGCGCGCTTCGTTACAGGATCATTTAGTAATCGCGAAAGCGTTACGGAGATGATAGATAAACTCCAGTGGAAGACTCTGCAGGAGAGACGCTCATTAGCTCGGTAGGGGCTTTTGTTGAAGTTTCGAGAACATACCTTCACCTACCGAGCGAGGTGGCGCAGTGGTTAGCACACTGGACTCGCTTTCGGGAGGACGACGGTTCAATCCCGTCTCCTGCCATCCTGATTTAGGTTTTCCGTGATGTCCCTAAGTCGTTTCAGGCAAATGCCGGGATGGTTCCTTTGAAAGGGCACGGCCGTTTTCCTTCCCAATCATTCCCTAACCCGAGCTTGCGCTCCGTCTCTAATGACCTCGTTGTCGACGGGACGTTAAACACTAACCACCACCACCACACCTTCATCCAAGAGTCAAGCGGTATATTGCTCCCTCCTATGCATATCTCGCGAAGAGACGATGAGGATAAAATCAGAGAGATTAGAGCCCACATAGAGGCATACCGACAGTCCTTCTTTCCACGAACAATACGAGAGTGGAATAGAATGGAGAAGCGATAGAGGTACTCAAAGTACCCTCCGCCACTCACCGTCAGGTGGCTTGCGGAGTATGGATGTAGATGTACATGTATATGTAGATGTTTGCTGAGAACGTTTCGAATATGCCTAAAGATAAATATAAACGTAAATTCAGAGAAAATTACCTGAATGAATTTCTACGAGAAGGGAGAACCCTGTATATACTGTGTCGTCCGAAAAAGTCACAACCAGAGCAAAAGCAGTACAGGCTCGAAGATGCGAGCTGGTGCCAGTGCCATAGAGACTCGCCGCTTGCGCGAGTTCCACCAGCGCCACGGGCGGCGCTGAGTATGAAGGTACCGACTCCGCCTCGGCCAATTGCCGGCCGGGTACAGTCGGTCAATGACCGGGAAACAACGGACAGAAGCCCACTCGGAAGATAGAAGAGCAGCTCTCGCCCACTTGGTTATAGATCATCGCCCATGGCTGACTTAGACATGGAACGTCGTTTAATGAACTCTTAGAAATGAACAGACAGTTAGTGTAAATTGCATTTACTATGTTCTGTGAAGTTTACCTACGAGTATTTCCTCTGAGTCATTGAGGGGCCTTATTTTTTTATATTACAAGCAGCGTTGCAGACTTCGTTATTCAATTAGTCACGAAGACAAGCAAACCTTTTTAATTCATTTGTGTTACTTTGTTACTAATTTGTTGGAGTGTCGTAGAACCTTCGTTCTCCTATTCTGTTACCTGACCCTGGGGCACACCTGCGTATTGGTGGCAGGTAGATACTGTCTCAGCGGTGCAGTGCAACAGGAGCAGTTTCACGAACTGACAGACTCACCCTGCCGTAACAACAGCGACAACTCGGACTCCACAGCATTAGCAACGAGGCCTTTACAACAGTATATAAAGCAGATTCCTTGATAACTTCAAATATGGACAAATATAATTATGTGCAAAAAAACGAATGTGTGCAGAGCCTGCAGCTTTGCGTTCATGCGTGACAAGTATCTTACAAATGAATGATGGGCTCCATGTGGTTCCCAAGAATTTACACTACTCGCCATTAAAATTGCTACACCACGAAGATGACGTGCTACAGACGCGAAATTTAAGCGACAGGAAGAAGATGCTGTGATATGCTAATGATTAGCTTTCCAGAGCATTCACACAAGGTTGGCGCCGGTGCCGACACCAACAACGTACTGACATGAGGGAAGTTTCCAACCGATTAACCATACAAAAACAGCAGTTGATCGGCGTTGCCTGGTGAAACGTTGTTGTGGTGCCTCGTGTAAGGAGGAGAAATGCGTACCATCACGTTTCCGACTTTGATAAAGGTCGGATTGTTGCCTATCGCGATTGCGGTTTATCGTATGGTCGAGATCCAGTGACTATTAGCAGAATATGGAATCGGTGCTGGATCCCAACGGCCTCGTATCACTAGCAGTCGAGATGCAGGCATCTTATCCGCATGGCTGTAACGGATCGTGCAGCCACGT
Organism: Schistocerca piceifrons; assembly: GCF_021461385.2. Classification (NCBI taxonomy): domain Eukaryota; kingdom Metazoa; phylum Arthropoda; class Insecta; order Orthoptera; family Acrididae; genus Schistocerca; species Schistocerca piceifrons. The sequence continues at coordinate 44,872,590 of NC_060141.1, forward strand.
CTCGACCCCTGAATCAACAGATGGGGACGTTTGCAAGAAAACAACCATCTGCACGAACAGTTCGACGACGTTTGCAGCAGCATGGAATATCAGCTCGGAGACCGTGGCTGCGGTTACCCTTGACACTGCGTCACGGACAGGAGCGCCTGAGATGGTGTACTCAACGACGAACCTGAGTGCACGAATGGCAAGACGTCATTTTTTCGGATGAATGCAGGTTCTGTTTACAGCATAATGTTGGTCGCATCCGTGTTTGGTGACATCGCAGCGAACGCAGATTGGAAGCGTGTATTCGTCATCGCCATACTGGCGTATCACCCGGCGTGGTGGTATGGGGTGCCATTGGTTACACATCTCACTCACCTCTTGTTCGCACTGACGGCAGTTTGAACAGTGGACGTTACATTTCAGATGTGTTACTACCCATGGCTCTACCCTTCATTCGACCCCTGCGAAACCCTGCATTTGAGCAGGATAATGCACGCCCGCAAGTTGCAGATCCTGTACGGGCCTTTATGGATACAAAAAGTGTTCGACCGCTGCCCTGGCCAGCACATTCTCCAGATCTCTCACCAACTGAAAACGGCTGGTCAATGGTGGCCGAGCAACTGGCTCGTGACAATACGCCAGTCACTACTGTTGATGAACTGTGGTATCGTGTTGAATCTGCATGGGCAGCTGTACCAGTACACGCAATCCCAGCTCTGTTTCACTCAATGCCCGGGCGTATCGAGGCCGTTATTACGGCCAGAGGTGGTTGTTATGGGTACTGATTTCTGAGGATCTATGCACCCAAATTGCATGAAAATATAATCACATGTTAGTTCTAGTATAATATATTTGTCCAATGAATACCCATTTATCATCTGCCTTTCTTCTTGGTGTAGCATTTTAAATGGCCAGTAGAGTACATACAGCTTATTACTAGTCTCATTTTAAGTTTTCTTTTAACTTCAAGTTGTTTCTGCTCCAGTGCATATATTATCAGATCAGCTATTACGAATCATGAATATACCAAAACGCCAAAGAAAGTAAAGAAGCAAAGGGCGCACTCCTAGTAGAGAACTTTATTGGGAAAGAGGGCATAATTGTTCTAGCCTATGTAGAAATTTTATTGTGGATGGCACTGAATTGTTTGATGAAGTAAATCACCAAACAATATTTCTACATGAACGGGTCAAATCACAAATTAGATCAACATTTTTAGAGGAAACTATGTCTGATAGATGGTGTGTTTCTGTGAAAAATCGTCCTGTGTATGAATATTCAGAACTTTTGAAAACTGTGTGATAATTTTTTGCAATTCCTGACCACAATGCAGCTGTGGAACGGATATTTTCTTTATGAAATATGCTTTGGACTGGTGAAAGAAATTGACCTACTGTACAACGTGTAAAGAATTTGTTGATCGTCAATTGCAACTGCAAAAGTCTCACTTTTACTAAAACTCTGACATCAATTCAAAGGAACATATACTTAAGAAAGTACGAGGAAGCGAAAAATATGATTCTAACAAAAAGCAACTCATCGTGATTCACAAAGAGACCCTTTCTTCATTTGAAAATGTGGTAATCCCGTTTAGGTGGCATTACTGCATTTTCTTCCTGTAACACAATATGACTACCTTAATTCTTACGATGCAGTTGAAACGATCTCGAGCTTTTGGGGAATTTCTTCAAGCACCTGATATGCATGACTTTAAATTAGTTTACAACAAGCAAAACAGTTAGGAAATGTAACATTGCAGTAAAACTCAGACACAAACTTGTAAGCCAAATGGACAAAATATGGGAGCACCAAAAGCGCCGTTCCTAACAAGGTGTACGAAAACCGTTGGGATTCAGTACAACTTATGTGAACTTTTCGATGTCCTCCGTCAATCCTATCTAATGCCAGTTCCGTAACGCACAGTAGTGTTTCAGAAGAGGGCGGATTAGTATAGTGTAAGCAGTCTCTTTAGTAGACCTGTTACATTTCTAGGTGTTGTACCAATAAATAACAGTCTTTGGTTTGCTTTCCCCACATTGTCTGCGTGGTAGTCCCAGTTTAAGTTATTCGTAATTGTAATCGCTAAGTATTTAGCTTCATTATGTGTGCGGTAGTTTTACTGCGTGGAAAGTGAAAACGAAGTAAGCGGTAAACATTTTTCCTTTCATCTCTTTTCGTGAAGGTTTAAAATTACTTGTAAAGTTAGTTGGATGTGACTAAATGCTCTCATTCTCAAATACTGCATTAATGTAATCTGACTAATCTGGGCGGCGTCAGTTACACTGCCGTAAGACTATACAAAGTTTCTTGCAATTGTAGTTACTGTGTTAAACCTTTAAGATAAGATTATAGTTTTTAGCGAGCAGACTGTGGGAATGTTTTTAAATTTTTAAATTCGATCGGTAACTGTAGGAAACATTGAAAACCGAATTTTTGTTGCCTCTGATAGCCGTTAGAAAGGTAACCTGTAAATTGGACTGTGCACCGGGTTATCTGTTTAGCTATACTGATATCCAAACACACATTGATTCGACTCAGGTAGGGTGGTGCCGCCAACTTTGGTCTGCCGTGTTCCTTTGTAGACATTATCAACAAAAGACCTACCCAGAATATAACCGACAACAGCAACTCGTTTGCGATGGTAATCTCTGCAGAAAGAGGCACTTATTCAGTGACACAGAAGTACTTTAGAACTGCTGACGAATCTAAGCGTGTAGTTATTGAGTCAGTGCATTCTTGCTCACAGAAATATTTCTTGAATGCGTTCTCGTCATAAGAGGATGTCTTTAGCGATGTCTTCATCGCGTTTCATGCTATAATTACGGTACTTTAAGAGCACCACGACAGAGAACTCCCATAATCATAGGGCAACGTTAATTTAACTTGCTTCTGAAGAACCCATGCACAAAATGAGATAGAGGGAACAATTCCAGTAACTTTAATCAAATGGTTCAAATGGCTCTGAGCACTATGGGACTCAACTGCTGAGGTCATTAGTCCCCTAGAACTTAGAACTAGTTAAACCTAACTAACCTAAGGACATCACAAACATCCATGCCCGAGGCAGGATTCGAACCTGCGACCGTAGCGGTCTTGCGGTTCCAGACTGCAGCGCCTTTAACCGCACGGCCACTTCGGCCGGCTAACTTTAATCACTGCATTCTCTCTCTCTCTCTCTCTCTCTCTCTCTCTCTCTCTCTCTCTCTCTTTACTCGGATCCCGTAATTGAAAACATCTTGGAATTCTACATCTGTAAAAATGTAACTGATACAGATCTAGAATTTTCGCTAACTGGTGTGTGATCACGTCTATTCAACACCAAGTTGAGGTTGATGTCAGACTATCGGGAACGTGGCTGAAATTGTGAATCTAGGTCGATACGTGTTACTCCATTCCCCAGGGATCGTGTGTTATTGAAAGGTGTTCGCCTATCTTGAGACAATTCAGGTAAAAATGTCTTGCCGTAGGTGACTAAAAGGAAATGTAAACCAAGCGATGTCCGTATTCTGTTAATGAACCACGTTATCAATAACATCGCGAGGTTGTCGTTTTTCAACTCCCGTAGATACATTAAGAGCGTAGCAACTTCTTATACATATTTTTTTTGTAATATAGTGGTTTACGTCTTGTCCTTTCAAGCAAATACGAGTATTTCTGTGTTGGTAACTGGCTCCTTCTTGTTGGGGTAGTCTATCATGTTTTCTTGTTGATGTTAAATTCAGTGTTTTAATTTCTCTCTATAGCTAGCAAATTAGTTTATCTGTGAAATATCGTAAACTAGCACCATTAATAAAAAAAAAAAAAAGAAAAGAAAACTGTGCAGTACACGGGAAAAGTGCTTTTGTGCATGGAAGAAGGTTGTTAATGGACAGCCTCTGATGTATTAAGTACGACGTTAAATCTGTTAATCTCTAATAATTGTTGCGTAGAATGACAATATTTATTCGTTCTGTTCCCTTCCAAATGAAAGCTCTAATTGTCAATGAAGCGTTACATTGAAGAATGTTCTCCGACAACTGAATTCAAAAATATATTGCATCATTTCAGTTCACCAACGATGGAATGTGACAGCGCTAAATACTGTTTGTTTTATTCTTTGTAGCGTTGTTGACAGAGTAATTTTGATGGCAGCAGCTTCAGATCGTGTCATATAATATCTCCGGGATTCGTGCTCGATTCGTAATGCGTGAATCTACGCAACGTGCACCGAGGCACCTTCGTAACCACCTTCAGGCAATATTTTTTCTCTTTATCAACAGTTTTATTTGCGGTAATCAGCAAGCGACAGTTAACGGAGCGAACACGCTTCGTGTGGAGCCTGACTGTGTTGTCTGAGCTGAAACGTTTCTTTATTAATATTAAAGTAATCGGTTTTCTAATTTAAGTACAAAGATGAGTTTGAGGGGATAAAACTTCATACCACTTAATTCGTTTATTAACTTCTTAAGTAACATAATTGCTAACAGCGAAGAGTCCAAACCATGCTAAAAATAGTAGTAATAATAATATTTAAACTTGATTCCGTTTTCACAGTGAAGTCCGCCGTTGCTGCATTGCTTTGCTGTATCAACTAACGGTAGCCTTCGTACCTGTTCAAATAATGTCACAGACTAAGTGCGATTACATCGATTTCTCCACTGATTTCCAGTGTAATAACGCACACCCCCTGCGAATAAAGCAATAAATGTCCTACCACTCGATGCAAGACTTTGTGAGGTTGTCAGTGCTGGTCTGTATCGTCTGAAGAATAAATACAGGCTCTTTGAGCTGGGGAAATGCGTGGTTTAAGTCTCTATGTTTTCGATATTCATACGTGATATTGCTCGTCAGTCATGGTTGTCATTTGGAGTTGCCCGGAGTTCTTGAAATCGACTCTGTCACGTAAATTAGTCCTACCTGTCGTGGAATAGGCCTTTGTAGCTGCACATTTTCGGCTGATCATCACCCGAAAGTACCGTTGAAGGACTCACCCTCGATATGAATAGCCGACAATTTCTTTTTCAGTTCAAAATTGGACGGTTACCAAGCTTTAATCACGCTTCTAAGATATTACCGGTGATGACCGGATCTCTTACTGTCTCTAATAATGTTTACATACAGGTGGTTAGTACGAACATATGCTGAGCATAATAGCCCTTACTTCTTAAAAAGGTAACAATTGACTTAGTATAGATTAAAGGAACATATTTTGCTTCACTCGCAGTTAACTAGCAAAGGTCAAAAAACTGTTGTTCATCACAAATGTTGTTCAAATGACCCAAAACACACACATTCTGATTCTATATTACTCATTACTATAAAACATTTTGTCTCAGCCTGTTTACGCAAACGGAGATGCAACTCAAAAGGTACCCGAGGTTGGAATGAAGAAGAGAGCAGCTATACAAGCTGAAAGCTAGGAGCGAAATGGACAGAACTGAGAACAGACTGACGCTGAACAAGATGCGCGAGAGCGCAGACTGGTGCAGGAGTGAAAACGAAAGACAGACTGAAAATAGTGCGAGTCTTGCCCTTATAAAGACTCGCTCCAGGATATTACTGAACATTGTTAATATATAACAGATTACGAAGTCTGTAGGGCAGAAAGTTCAACCATTATTGGATGTTCATTTGGTCATTTTATTTTATTTGAATAAGACAAACAGTATTTAGCGCTGTCACATTCCATCGTTCGTGAACTGAAATGGTGCAATATATTTTTGAATTCAGTTGTCCACACCGCTCTTTCTCATGAGAAGTATCTGTTGAAGAATGCAGTACTAATTTATGCCTGCGCACTGGGAATCCCGGGCTTATGACCAAGGGGTCCATCTTGTATGTTAAAACTTTGTTACTGAAATCGTAGTAATTCTTATTTAAGGATTCTTGCCCCATAATATGGGTGTCACTAAATTCAGGAAGATCAAGCGATCAATAGTACAGGGTGTTCAAAAAGTCTCTGCGCAGTTCCGTATGGTCTTTAGCCAGGCGTGCCGTATGCCGCAGTGAATATACCGAAAAGAAAATCAGTGAAATACAAGTTATTAATTTGTGTATTCATTGTTACTTACAAATTGTCACATTAAATGCCGAAAGTGTCCGCCCTGTTGTTGGATACACAATTCAATTCGTCTAATCATGTTTCCAAACACAAGCTGTAACATTTCTTCGGTAACAGAAACAGTGAAAGTGGATATTGCAGTTTTCAGTTCATCGATGGGTTTTGGCAGATTTTTATAGGCAGTTGCTTTCGCTGCATCCCAGAAGAAAAAGTCAGGTGGTGTTAGGTAGGGCGATCGTGGAGGCCAAAGTCCGTGTGAAATTATGCGATCACCAAAAACATCAGCAAGCAGTGACATTGAAACGCGAGCTGTATGCGCCGTTGCACCATCTTGTTGAAAATAACCGTTCAGTATTTCACTTAACCCAGAATACGACTGTAGTATCGTTGTGCGTTTATTGTTTCGTTGAAAAATGTGGGACACACATCCCGACGTCTAAAAATTGCAATCCAAACTCCTATTTTCACAGAATGAAGTGGCTCCTCATGAATACACAATGAATTTTCAGTACTCCACTTACGAGAATTTTGCGAGTTCATGTACCCGGATAAATGAAACCACACCTCATCACTGAAAAACGTTTCGTTAAGAATATCCCTTCCATTTTGTCGAAAGAAATTTTTTAACCATTCACAATAAAGCAGTCACTTGCCATTATCAGTATTTTTCAGTTCTTGCACAACTGTCGCTTTGTACGGGAAAAGTTCTAAGTTTTTCATTACAGCTGTGTGGGCCATTCCGGCACTACAATCGATTTCCTGGGCGACTGACTTGATCGGCCTCATGGACATTTTATCTGAAATATCGAGTAGTTTATCCTCAGACAAAATGCTAGGACGACCACTTCTCGGTGCATCTGTCACTGAACCCGTACTTCGAAATTTGTTAATTAAATCTCGGAAAGTATCGTGATGCGGGAGTGTTTTTCCGGAAAACTGAATTAAATGTCTGAAGAACTGAAACTGTATTTACCGCCAGCTTTCAACATTTGTTCGACCAAAAACACACGTTCTTCAAAGGTTAGCATTTTAACAGTGACAAAAACGAAACAAACGAACAAACTTAACGTTCACGTCGACACGTAACGACACACACCAACGATGCTCAGGCGAACAATCATATGGCATGCGCGCCTAACAATCATACGGCACTGCGGAGAGACTTTTGGAACACCCGTGTATCAACCGACTCCGAATATTTTCAGTAGTTTGGTTATGATTGGCACTGAAAGTGTGGACGAAGTTGTATCTTTAACTAACAATATCTTTTAAACTAATTAAGTTTGTGTTAATACTACCAGTTTTCTGGAAAGAGGAAAAATAACTGTTTAGTTTGGAAGTGGTCTTTCTCCCAGAATCCACCTAATAACTCATAAGATTTTTCCTACGGATGGACCTACAGAATTTTATAACTGAAGTAACTTCTGATCACCATCATTTCTGATGGAATTAATCAGCTCTTCGCAACCAGGAAGCACGTTAATACACGAACCACGGGGGAATACAAAGTGGGATGGTGAGGGCCAGCATGCTCGGGCACAACCCTAAAAGTAAAAAAAAAATAAAATAAAAAAATGCCAGGAACGTCTTCGCTGGTCATCGGGGCCTGGAATCTGATTGACTGGAGTAGAATTAAATGATAATTAAATGGACACCCTAGCTGCAAACAGGCGTTGATATACATCATTGGGAACATGTTGAAAATGTGTGCGCCGACCGGGATTCGAACCCGGGATCTCCGGCTTACATAGCAGACGCTCTATCCATCTTTTTTTCTTTTTTTTTTTTTTTTTTTTTGTAGTATCATTTTGTTCGTTTTAGTTCGTTGTATCTGCTATGTGCGGACGTCGCAAGACACCCATCTCAGTTCGTCGTTGATCCAATAACTCAGTTTTTTTTTTATTACAGAGGGAAACTAACTCTCTGACCGAAGACGTTGAGTTACCGTGCCGGCGACCACCGAGGGCACAGAAGATAGCGCGGCTGCAGGGGCTTATCGCTTGCACGCACCCCGAGAGACCCACATTCCCATCATGCCCACACCATTACATTCGTAGTACGCCTAATAGATGTTTGCCCATCACACTCATTACTCGTGGCATATTAATCTATCAAGACCCGTACGAGTTGGGGCATAGTGCGTGCTTTCGCCCAAGAAGGTCAATGGCCGGATAGCCATATTTTAACTATATACTGTATGAAGGTAGTATCTGTTCCCGAAAGAATAGGTACCATTGATGACCGTGCAGCTTCTCTACAATGAAATGATAATTAAATCGACACACTAGCTACAAACAGGCGTTGATATACATCATTGGGGACATATTGTAAATGTGTGCCCCGACCGGGACTCGAACCCGGGATCTCCTACTTACATGGCAGAAGCTCTATGCATATGAGCAACCGAATTGTCTTCGGTGATCAGTCCCGCTTCGAACTGAGCACCAGCCGGCCGAAGTGGCCGTGCGGTTAAAGGCGCTGCAGTCTGGAACCGCAAGACCGCTGCTACGGTCGCAGGTTCGAGTCCTGCCTCTGGCATGGATGTTTGTGATGTCCTTAGGTTAGTTAAGTATAACTAGTTCTAGGTTCTAGGGGACTAATGACCTCAGCAGTTGAGTCCCATAGTGCTCAGAGCCATTTGAACCATTTGAACTGAGCACCGATATCCAGTGAAGATGCTCAGAACAGGGGTCGGATAGCAACGTGACTGTCGCCCGCCATACGGGACTGTGACGATCTAACGTGCTAGCTGGACAGAATTTGGCACGATATCCCTCAGGAGGACATCCAAGAATTCTGTTGATCAATGCCAAGCCGAATAACTGCTTGCTCAAGGGCCAGAAGTGGACGAACGTGATATTAACTCGCTATATATCTCTTCAATAAATCATCCAATTTTTCCGAAACTGTAATCATTTTTAGTCTGTACATGTACATCGTATCTACCGATTTCCGTCCCACTATGATACTTCCTTCGTTGTGCGTTGTTGCTTTTTCATTTTTTATTTGTTTTATTGCAGTGTACATCGTGTAAGTGGTGTAATACGTGTTCAGCCGCGTGTGCGAATAATATATCACGTTAGCGCGAGTGTGGTGAATGTCGTCCCAGAATGATTGACTGACGAACGGCCGCGCCAGTATGGCCGAGCGGTTCTAGGCGCTTCAGTCTGGAACCGCGCGACCGCTACGGTCGCAGGTTCGAATCCTGCCTCGGGCATGGATGTGTGTGATGTCCTTAGGTTAGTTAGGTTTAAGTAGTTCTAAGTTCTAGGCGACTAATGACCTCAGATGTTAAGTCCCATAGTGGTCAGAGCCATTTGATCCATTTGAACTGATGAACGCAAGGTGATATTAGAATCTCATGGGGTTGTTTCATTTCTCTAATTTCATAGCTCTCGTCTACAAATGCATTGATAAATCAATAGCAGCATCTTTCTTAGCTTCACCCCTCCCCACGTAATTAAATTTTATTAATCAATCAATGATCTGACACAGCGCTACGAGACATGTCGACCATAAAAGCCTTAAGAAATCCGGGGCAGCACGTACTGCCATCCTCAAGACACCGCTTGCCACTATCGTGGGCTGTGAAATAGACGCCTGCTCCATCGGACGACAGCACAAGAAGTGTAGTCTAATGGAATAGTAAAGAGTTCACGTAGACGGCATCTGTTTCGCTGCAGCCGCCTTCATCTCCGACGAGCTCCTGTAGCTCTTGGCAATGCAGCGAACCCACAATGCCCTGATGGGGGCCCCATCCGCATCCTGCCACTGGGAGGATGGCTCTTCCAACGTCCACCATAGAGGCCATCACAGCCGAGGCCTCTACGTTTTGGTGACAGAAGTGGGACTGGAGAAAGTGCTATGATCATCGAAAGTGCAAGTAAGCACCAACCTGTGTCTACTGTAACTACCCATGGGATTCCTGTTTCTATTATTCCTGGTTTTATGTACGCCTCTCTCCCTTTTTTGTGTAGAACACTGCACAACTGTATTTTGGGGAGGTTTAGGCAAGTAGGACGTAGTTGTGTGAATTTTTGGCACCAAGTGGGTCAGAGTAGCTTCAGATACCGCCAGAGATGGGTCAGACAGCGAAATAATGGGCTTAGCATTTACTGAGTTTTGTATCTGTTATTCTCTGATCGATTATGTTCTTTGTGTGGCAAAAGCAAGTTGGATAATGTATATTTGAAAAGTGTATAATATGTGATTGAATAACATGCAGATAAAAGAGGAAAATCCTGGAAAGCAACATAATCTTCCAGGACTTGTCATTTAAACGACCTGGTCAACAGCTTTTCAATAGGTCATAGAGGAACAAAGCAACCAGCGCTGACACTGAGACCAAATTCATTTGCTCTTACTACTGCATATATTTTAACGTTGTTTAAGCAATGAGGCACTTATTACAAGTAATAATTGTGATTCGTAACATGTGAACTATAAATAAAAGTGATTTTTATTATAACCTCAGTGCCTCAGCTCACAGTTACCTGGGAGTCAAGTCAAGTGCATTGCAGTGCATGAACCCCTCGACTGACGTATTCACACCACAGAGGCTGTTCCGGGTACAGCACTACACGGTACTCCATAAAACTTCCTAAAACCAGCGAAGATCTCCATTACACTGATTCTGAGAGGGGTATATCAGCCGATTTTTTTTTCTGTCATTTACATGGCTTGTTGGAAAATCTGGAGCAAGTGTAACACTTCTATCGATTAGAAGTATGTTTATACTATGTAACTGCGTGTCTGCAGTTACGGAGTGTGCATTCTGTGTTAGTTGAAGTCATTGATTTTGTAACAGGAAATTTAGAGGTTTGTAATGTACATATGAAAAAAGCGAAATAATTTGTTAAAATAATAAATTTTTGTGGTATGTGTATGTTTATAAGAAAGACAATGTTTATTGGAACCTACTTCATGCATAGGGCACTTGTATTTTTAACATATATAAAACACGTAAGAAACTCCCTCCACAACGGAAGCGGCATGGCAGGATGTGAAAGGTGGTTTTGGCGGTCGAACTGGGCGGCTCCTTGGTGTGAACAGTACACAGTTTGTGGCTATCCGTAGCACGGTACACTTCGACTGTGCTAAGAGAGGCAGTTGGAAGCTGCTTTGCAAAGGATTTTGCCTCAGCAGTGGATCTGGGTACTATTTGGTGTTCTCGGCAGAAAGGAATGGCTCTAATATGTTGAAAATCCGACGCCCAGAAGAGATTTTATAGAGCATTCGAACATCAAGAGCCGCGAGTACAGTTAGCCGCCATGTCGCTTCCCACCATAAGTTCGCCACTGCTTTACTAACTTCATACAACCAGCCATGCATATGGGGATGGACCAGTTACTTTGTGTGTGTGGTTTTAATAATAATCCAAATATTAAAAATCTGTGTCCGGAACCGTATCTTCTATGCTGATCACGAACCTATGCATGGTCCTCTCCTAAGTGCTACTAAAACAGAGTATCCCGTTGTAAATGAACAATCTTGCATTCAAGTGTTTCAAATTGGTCTTTTTTTGTTTGTCAAATGTAAAAGGAGTAGCAAAAGTTGAAGTTAAAACGATAAAAGTGAAGTTAGAAGGAGTTTTGCTAAAGTACTCTTAGTTTATTGCAAAGTATAGTTTTGCAGGTATACAGTGCCAGATTGTGTAAATGTTATTGTCTAAAATACCTGCTTCACAGCTGGTAAAAAAGACAAATAAGTTAAGCTAATTTTAAAAATAGTAGTAATCTGATTTCTATCATCAACGGTTCCTTTTTCGAAGTTAATTGAGTTCCGTGTTGAATTTTTTGTCTTGCAAAGAAAATTATGAACTACTCCAAGTGAAGTGAAGGATTAGCTTTGTTTGAATTAGTTTTTTTTTACTGGAATAGTCATGGAGATTGACTAGAGACACTCTACTTGTGTATGGGCCCCCATCATATTCTCCACACATTAGAAAGATAATTGGACTGCCGGCCGCGGTAGCCGAACGGTCTAGGCGCTTCAGTCCGGAGCCGCGCGACTGCTGCGGTCGCAGGTTCGAATCCTGCCTCGGGCATGGATGTGTGTGATGTCCTTAGGTTAGTTAGGTTTAAGTAGTTCTAAGTTCTAGGGGACTGATGACCTCCGATGTTAAGTCCCATAGTGCTCAGAGCCATTTGAACCATTTTTTATTTGGACTATTACTGTTGCTAAGGATGACTGATATATGTAGAGGAGTGTTTCTTTTTTCTTTTTTTTCCATCTCAGTTAAGACACAAACCACTCATGCCCAAATTTAGTTTTGAAATTCATGTAGTAACATTTCAGAATTGGTTTAAGTAATGATGTTAAGTGTAGTTTTTATTAGTATGAACTTGGTGCAAATTTGCTTTCTATGATTACTACTTTGTGCGTTATTGGTAATTGCTGCTATACACAGCTCAGAGTGCCCTGTGTCAGTTAGTATCCTATGCGCTCTTCAAAGGGAAATCTCAACGAAAGTTACTTTAATAACCAATGTTTTCAATTGTCTTAAACATATATTTCCAAATTAATGTGCCTAACTGGGCTGGGACCGTTCATTCTTTTCATTCACATATGATTTTACCACTCTCATTAACTCCCAAGGTTAAAGTCCGTTTAGGTTTCCTGTTAATTTAACCATATTCAAAATTATAGTCCAATACCTTGTTCATTAGATACTCGTGCGGTAAAAATTCGAAATCCTCTCAGAGGGTAACGTTAGCTTGTTTCATAGCAGGCTTGTGCAACATACGTGGCAAGTTATTATTAGACATAGTTCCTGCGTTTTCGGCAGTGTCTACCGTAGATTTCCGTAGCGCGCGTCGATAGTCGTTTGTTTGGTTGTTTTGAAAGCTAGTGACCGCTTGTCAGACAGTAGGAGGCGGCCGAGACAGATGCAGCAACAGGGAAGTAATCCGCTTTTGTGACATTTACGTGTTCCTAATCAGGAGCTAATTTTATTATATCATCTGTGTGCTTTAATAGTTTAGTTTCTTGAATTTCTGCGTGTAAATTTAATATCTAATAGCCACAGTTCTAGCGTTTTCGTTTGCGTGGGAAAGTAAACCGATTTTGTGACATATTAGAAGTTCCTAATCCGGAGCGAATTATTTAGTTTCACCTGAGTGCTTCGGTAGTTAGTTTTTAGAATACCTGCGTATTATTAGACACAGTTCTTGCGTTTTCTTCAGTGTCTACAGTAGAGATGCGCAGCAGGTGACGATAGTCCGTTTGTCAACATAGTTTAGTTTTCCACGGTCTTTTGTATGAACAGGGACTGCGACTGTTGTGTGCGGACGCGAGCCGAGTTGCTGACACTTCGCTCTCAGCTTCAGGCTGCGATGGCTTCGGTTACACAGCTTGAGGCTGCAGTGAATGGGCGCCACTATTGTGGGCAGGCTGTGGGGATCCAACGGACGTCCATCACGTCAGAGTCGTCCGATCGGTCCTCAGCGGTGGCCAAACCAGTTACTGCTCGCACTGAGGCTGACCCCCCACCTGTGGTCGAGTGGGACGTCGCCCCAGGGCGAAGCAGGTGGCCGCACGTTAGGCCTCACCAGTTTGTCTGACAAACAGATTCCAGGTGCTGTCTGTTGCTGACGCTGTCGCTGAGCCAGATGCTGTCACCTGTCCTGTTTCAGAGGAAACCACTCAGCCTGCAAGATCCGGCCGATCACAGAGGTTGGGATTCTTGGCAGTAGGGATCTCCAACGTTAGGCGCATTATGGGGCCCCTTAGGGACATGGCTGCCAAGAAGGGAAGGAAAAACCAATGTGCACTCAGTGTACATAACGGGTGGAGTCATTCCAGATGTGGAAAGGGGCCTCCTGGATGCCATTAAGAGCACAGGGTGCAGCCAACTGCATATGGTTGCTCACGTCGGTACCAATGATGTGTGTCACTTGGATCAGAAGAGATTCTCTCTGGTTTCAAATGGCTAATAGAAATGGTAAAGGATGCCAATCTTGCTTGCAAGGTGAAAGAAGAGCTGATCATTTGCAGCATATTCTACAGGACCGATTGCAGACATCTGGTACAGAACCGAGTGGAGGGTATGAATCAGAGGCTAAGACGGTTCTGCGACCGTGTAGGCTGCAGATTCCTCGACTTGCGCCAAAGGACGGTTGGGTTTATGGATCCTCTGAATAGGTCAGGTGTCCACTATAAGCAGGAGGCGGCTACGCGGGTAGCAGGGGCTGTGTGGCGTGGACTGGGCGGTTTTTTAGGTTAGAGGGTCTCGGGAAAACACAAGGGCTTCAGTCACATAGGGCGCAGGCCGAGCACAGGAAGAACCATTGGTATTACAGTTGTAAATTGTTGTAACTGTGTTGGGAAAGTACCAGAGCTCCAAGCGCTAATAGAAAGCACTGATGCTCAAATCGTTATAGGCACTGAAATCTGGCTAAAGCCGGATATGAGCACAGCCAAAATTTTTGCGAAGGATCTAACGGCGTTCCGAAAGGATACGCTAAACACGGTTGGCGGTGGCATGTTTGTTGCTGTCAGAAGTAGTTCAGAAAGGATAGGCTAAACACGGTTGCGTATTTGTTGCTGTTAGAAGTAGTTTAACTTGTCGCAAAATTGAAGTAGATACTTCCTGTGAGTTAGTATGGGCAGAGATCATTGTTGGCAACCGGAATAAAATAATAATAGGATCCTTATATTATATATTATACAGTTGTTGAGAGGTTCAAAGAAAACTTGAGTTTGATTTCAAACAGGTACACGACTCATACGATAACAGTTAGTGGTGACTTTAATTTACCCTCGATACGTTGGTGAAAATACATGTTTAATTCCGGAGGTACGCATAAAATATCATCCGAAATTGAGCTAAACGCATTCTCTCAGTTATTGAGCGCAGTTGGGTCATGAGCCCACGCGAATAGTAAATGGTTGTGGAAACACACTTGACCTCTTAGGAACAAATAATCCTTAGTTAATAACGAGCAACAAAACCAATACAGGGATTAGTGAACACATGGTTGTCGTAGCGACACTGAATATTGTAACCCCCAAATCCTCCAAAAATGAGCGAAAAATATACCTGTTCAAAAAAGCAGATAAAAATTCACTTGACTCCTTCCTGAGAGACAATCTCCACTAATTGCAAATTAATAACATAAGTGTAGACCAGATGTGGTTTGAATTGAAAGAAATAGTATCAGCAGCAATTGAGAGAATTATACCATATAAATTAACAAACAACGGAGCTGATCCTCCTTGGTACACAAAACATGCTAGAACACTGTTGCAGAAACATCGAAACAAACATGGCAAACTTAAACAGACGCAAAATCCCGAAGATTGGCGATATTTTACAGAAGCCCGAAATTTAGCGGGGCTTCAATGGGAGATGCTTATAACCGTTTCCACAACGAAACTTTGTCTCGGAACCTGGCAGAAAATCCAAAGAGATCCTGGTCGTATATGAAGTATGTTAGCGGCAGGAAACAAACAATGCCTTTTCTGCACGATAGCAATGGAGATACTATCGAAGACAGGGTTGCCAAAGCAGAGTTACTACATGCAGCCTTCACAAAAGAAGACAAAGCAAATATTCCAGAATTCCAATCGAGAACTGCAGCCAACATGAGTAACGTAGAAGTAAATATCTTCGGAGTAGTGAAGGAACTTAAATCACTTAATAAAAGCAAGTCCTCTGGTCCAGACTGTGTACCAATTAGGTTCCTTCCGGAGTATGCTGATGCATTAGCTCCCTACTTAGCAATCATATACAACCGTTCGCTCGACGAAGGATCCGTACCCAAAGGATGGAAAGTTGCACAGGTCACACCAATATTCAAGAAAAGTAGTAGGTGTAATCCACTAAATTACAGGCCTATATCGTTAACGTCGATATGCAGCAGGATTTTGGATCATATATTGGGTTCAAAAATTATGAATTACCTCGGAGAAAACTGTCTATTAACACACAGTCAACATGGGTTTAGAAAACATCGTTCCTGTGAAACAAAACTATCTCTTTATTCACTTTAAGTGCTGAGTGCTTTTGACAAGGGATTTCAGATTGCTTCCGTATTTCTGGATTTCCGGAAGGCTCTTGACACTGTACCACGTAGTGAAATTTCGTGCTTCTGGAATATCGTCTCAGTTACGTGAATGGATTTGTCATTTCCTGTCAGAGAGGTCACAGTTCGTAGTAACTGAGGGAAAGTCATCGAATAAAACGGAAGTGATTTCTGGGATTCCTCAAGGTATTGTTATAGGCCATTTGCTGTTCCTCATCTACGATATAAATTATTTGGGAGACAATTTGAGCAGCCGTCTTCGGTTGTTTGTAGATGACGCTGACGTTTATCGACTAATACAGTCATCAGAAGATCAAAACAAATTGCAAAACGATTTAGAAAACATATCCGAATGGTACGAAAATTGGCGGTTGACCCTAAATAACGAAAAGTTGAGGTCATCCACATGAATGATAAAAGGAATTTGTTAAACTTCGGTTATACGATAAATCAGTATAATGTAAAAGCCGTAAATTCAATTAAATACCGAGTTATTACAATTACGAACAACTTAAATTGAAAGGTACTCATAGAAAATGTTGTGGAGAAGGCTAACCAAAGACTGTGTTCTAGTGGCAGGAGACTTAGAAATTGTAACAGATCTACTAAGGAGACTGCCTACACTACGCTTGTCCGTCCAATTTTAGAATACTGCTGCGCTGTGTGGGATCCTTACCATACAGGACTGACGGAGTACGTCGAAAAAGTTCTAAGAAGGGTAGCACGTTTTGCATTATCACCAAATATGGGAGAGAGTGTCACAGAAATGGTACAGGATTTGGGCTGGACATCATTAAAAGAAAGGCGGTTTTCGTTGCGACGGAATCTTCTCACGAAATTGCAATTACCAACTTTCTCCTCCGAATACGAAAATATTTTGTTGACACCGAACTACATAGAAAGGAACGATCACCACGATAAAATAACGGAAATCGGAGTTAGTACGGAAAGATATAGTTGTTCATTCTTTCCGCATGCTATACGAGATTGGAATAATAGAGAAATGTGAAGGTGGTTCGATGAACCCTCCGCCAGGCACTTAAATGTGATTTGCAGAGTATCGATGTAGATGTAGACAGCGTTATAGTGGATAACTTACGGAGTCAGAGCCAGTGAGATGTCTCCCTTTCGTGTGCTGCTTTCACCGTATTGCTTCTTCGAGTCATTGCCGCATGATACCAAAACACAAAAAACAAATCATAAGATGCTGCTGCGACACTGATCCATGGTTTACAACTGTATTACCGTAAGATAGCGTTATTTTATTTTCATTTTAAATTTATTGATTATTTAGTCTCACCAGATTAGTGCTTTTAGGCCCTCTCTCACACCTGACTAGGTTCAACACGTATCAAACATATTGCAAAACCTTCTCAGTAATAATAGTGATAATGATGATGGTGATGATATTTGCTGATTTTAAGTATGCTACTTCACGATGGTGGGTCCGCAACTGTCTACTATTAAAGAAAACTTAATTACCTTTTATTCTGTTAGTCTCATTTTCATAAATATATAATTTATTGCTGCAGTCGTTACCGATTTCGGGTTGAATCACCCATACTCAATCTACACATCTTCTTGTTAACTCTAACTTGCAATACAACACGGTGCCAAAGTGCGCGAATAATTTTGTACGTCAAAGTCAAATTGCGAGCAACAAATTCTCTCATTGACAACACAGTCTGTTTGTCTCGTGCTACAACTGAACGACACAATCAGTTTGTTGAAAACGACTGTTCCTGTTGTGCTGTTCGAAGAGTAGACCAATAGCTGAGGACAAATAAGAGGGAGTGCAACGATTAAGAAGGTGATAGAGCAAACATATAGTAAGATAGTCTCTATTCTTATCGGCGTGTAGCAATAAAAAGTGTGTGTAGCCTAGTGTGATCTGGTCGAAAAAGTGTACGTCGTAAATATGTCGTATACAAGCATTCATCGTCACTTCCAGCCTTGGTGAGTTTTAATATAAAAGTCCTTGGAGGGTGGCATCACTACAATCAAGTGTGGGGAGTATTAATTCTACGAGTTTCTTTTTAATCTCGAATGGAAATGATTTTTTATACATGTCTGTAGTGGAAAACCATTCTTAAGTAAAGAAGGGAAAACTGAAAGAAGAGTGCTGTAGATAGGTATATCATATAACTAGTAAGGAAGTATTGAATAGAATTCGAGAGAAGAAAATATTTGTGGCACAACCAGAAGAAGAGTTCCGTCGGTAGGATACGTTCTAAGGCAGCAAGGGATCACCGGTTCAATATTTGACGGAAGTGTAGGGATAAAAGTCATAGGGGGCAGACCAAGAGATGAATACAATAAGCAGGTCCAAAAGGACGTAGGTTGCAGTAGTTAATCGGAGATGGACAGGATTGTATAGGATAGAATAGCATGAAGAGCAGCATCAACTCAGACTTCAGACGGAAGACCATAACAACAACAACAACAACAACAGTGAGTGAAGCGGCGCTGACCCCTTACAAACTGGCGTTGTGTGTTCAGACAGAGCAGTGGGAACGCATAGCAGATACAAAAAGGAAAAAGAACGAACATCACACGCATCTCAGACACTCTGTGGACATCAAAAATCTTATCTACTAATGTAGACCCTTGGAGATTTTTTAACCTATGTCTTACATGAGAACAATAAATCACGTCTGCACCCGTCTCATATTACGAACGCAGCTTCCAGTACCTTCTACAACAGGATGTAGTACAAATTAACTTTAAGATGACTGCCTTAACTGATTTTTTTCAGGTTTAATGCACATATTCATTTCTGAAAATAAATATTTACGTGATGATTTGTGGCCGGCCAGTATGGCCGAGCGGTTCTAGGCGCTTCAGTCTGGAACCGCGCGACAGCTACGGTCACAGGTTCGAATCGTGCCTCGGGCATAGATGTGTGTGATGTCCTTAGGTTAGTTAGGTTTAAGTAGTTCTAAGTTCTAGGGGACTGATGACCTCAGATGTTAAGTCCCATAGTGATCAGAGCCATTTGAAAATTTTTTGATGATTTGTGGCCTTAATGATTAATGACAAAGGTTGCATATTTTGATAATAGGAAAAATACAATCTTCCTATTGTTTTATAGAATCTATTTCATTATGGACAGCAAAATTATAAAAATTATAAATGAAGACGTAACTTGTTTAAACTGAAGCATAACAATATCATATTAACTGTAAATTTGTTTTTAGACCATTTGACAATTTTATTATGATTACAAGTTTTCAGGCTACAAGACCGACATTACGAAATGGTTAGTTTGTTTGGAATCAAATATGTTCGAAGATATCTTCAGATGAGAAATGAATAATTTAAGTAATAAAAGTAACCCAAGTCTATCCACAATATATACGGAATCGAACAATTCAATCAACATGTGCAAGTTTCGAGGAGGCGGTCCATTGCAATATTTGTTACAACGTATTGATTACTTATGAGGAAGGTTTTGAGAGTTATGACAAAGAAGGATTATGTTGTATTGTTAAGTGGTATTAAGGAACACAGTCTGCAACAGAAAAGCGGTTGTCATTACATACGTCAGTGGGAAAAAATTGGAAATTTGTGATAAGTTCCTATGGCACCAAACTGCTGAGGTCATCAGTCCCTAGGCTTAAACACTGCTTAATCTAACATAAACTAGATTACGCCAAGAACCAGACGCACACCCATGCCCGACAGAGGACTCGTAACTCCCACGGGAGGAACCGCTCGAGCCACGGCAAGGCATCTGGACCAAGCGGTTATTCCGCGTGGACCTCAGTGGGGTCGCAGAGGTTGTAACCTCCCCCTCACTTATCGACCTTAATGACAGTGAAAAATTAAACCGCGTGTACCTAATGGAAATTTGGGAAAAGCAATCGTCACCGAAGTTAATCTGTCGGTAAAGAGGGAGGAAAGGGTTACATCTAAATGAAAGGAAAAATGCAAATGAAACTGGTGGAAATTAATTTTGAAAAGGGGTAAAGTTAATGAAGAAAGTAAATGTGCAGCCGTTACGTTAACAATTAACTAGCGGTAATTAGATATTTGAGATTTGGGGGAAATTACGGTCGCCAGTCCTAAGGACAATTACTGTAGTAACTGAAAAAGAACGGTAATTACACATATAATTAGCACTAGAAGCGTGGCAACTGAAGGTTGACACGTGTAGTGTGAAAACTGAAAGTTTGTCAGAAGTTATAACTTTCGCTGCACTCTGACTTAATTTAGCAAAAGAATTAATAAAACCGGAAAACTGAAAGTTAATTTAGTGACTGAAATTAATAAGAAGCTTTCTTTCTTAAGCACATCGAAATTCAGTAAAATACGGTTAGTCTTGGACTACCTCAACAATCATTTCAAAAGCTACTTGAATCTACGCAATTTAGAAATAAGAGATTTAGCTTTGAACTTGAATTAAACGATTCTGAACAATTAACAATAGTAAAATTTAGTACGTACCAAGCTGAGCTGCAGTCACAGGTAAGCTAAAATACGGTAACAAAACTCGCACTCTTAATTTGTGCTTGCGTAATCTAAATATTGTAGCCAGCTATGAATACTTAAACTGAACTTTGAAATTAAAGCAGTGAAATGGAATGATTGTACTTTAATGCTGGCGTCTGAATTTCAACGACACTCGGGTTCATTTCGGAAAAGGAAGGGACCCTGCTTGGTAATGCAATTGGGACAATGAGCAACAAAAGTTCATGCTACGTTGCTGTAATTTTGCGAGGCAAATGGAACAGTTTGAAAAGCTGAGGTCTGCCATACAGTTCTGAAACTTTACGTGCTTTTAGTCTTCCTTGTTGGTTGATTGAAGGTTTGAAGCCGTCGATCAAGGATGTGGCGACAGTCACTCATTGTCGGCCGTCGCTGTTGCAGAAGCTGGATGTTGGCGCGCCTTCTTCTCGACACGGTTACCAGACGAAACGGGCTCTTGACGTGCGCCAGCTAATGCTTCCCGTCCGCGACACCGTGTCAGAAACTATCATCGCAAGTCGAGCGCAATTACATGCTGCCAAAGCGCGGCAACTCGCGGGAGCTTCACACCACACACCTGCTCCACTGCACCGCCCCAGCCAGACTCTCCCATGCTCTGCCCGCGCTCCACGCGGCAGAGTTAACACTACCAAAGATCCTACACACATCGTTCGACAGCAGTTTTCCCTAGGCAAGACCCAGCGTAAAAATACAAATAATCTTTACACAACAAACCAATTATACATCGGCATAAATGCATAAATATATATATAAAAGTAGTAAAACAATTACAATATGTAAAGACACAGAAATATCATATATTCAGGTAGCAAAAATTAGGAAAACAAATTATAGTACAATAGGAGGATATGCATTTCCGGCGTTACAAGGTCATGATGTTCTATAACGTATGTCGGATAAGTCTCTCTGAATAAGAGATACCGTTCAAGGTGTAAGTGATAGCTGTCAGGTTTGTATGGACACTATAACGTTACCGTAGTGCCTCTACCAGAGATTTCTTACATTGTGAATAGGTTAGGCCTAAGTGCTACCTGACGAATTCTTGTACTTTTAGTAGCTGACGTCACTCCTTAATGATAAAACGTAATTGGTTAAAAGTTACTGGAGCGTGGGAAACATAAAGGAAATTTTGATGGTAAGTAGTATGTGATGGTCTGGAACCGCAAGACCGCTACGGTCGCAGGTTCGAATCCTGCCTCGGGCATGGATGTGTGTTGTGTCCTTAGGTTAGTTAGGTTTAACTAGTTCTAAGTTCTAGGGGACTAATGACCTCAGCAGTTGAGTCCCATAGTGCTCAGAGCCATTTGAGCCATTTTGAGTATGTGATGGATGGTATGTACAGTTGTAGAGATTAATTAAGTCAGGTGAGATAGCTTTCTTTTCGAGTAAAATGTACAGTTGTGTAGTGTGTTTTAGTCTGACAACATGTTGATGATTTTGCAATTTTTGATAACTTTTTAAGATTGAGTAGGACAGCACGTGCTGAAGAGAAGGTACGTAGTATTGTAAAATGTAAATGCCGTGTGGCTAGGGCTCCCGTCGGGTAGGCCGTTCGCCTGGTGCAAGTCTTCCTATTTGACTCCACTTCGGCAACTGGCATGTCGATGGGGATGAAAAGATGATGATAAGGACAGCACAACACCCAGTCCCTGAGCGGAGAAAATCTCCGACCCAGCCGTGGTCGAACTCGGGCTGTTAGGTATGGCATTCCGTCGCGCAGGCCACTCAGCTACCGGGGGAGGGGGGGACACCGTAGCATTGTAAACTGGTAGAATGCCTCGAAAACCCTTTCCGCATGAGGTCGTTTAAGACTGCCGCCGAATGTACAAGTGTATGTCTGGACTGTAAGTATTTTGAGAGCTGGCTTCGCCTAGAGACGTAGTAGGACGGCAGGACAGCATAGAAAATTTTGGAGGAAGCAGTGAGAGGAATCTGAAAAGTGTACTGAAGCATGAATGGTGTGGACAAGGGTAGCCAGTGAGAGTCAAGCGCAGTAATAGGGTGTCCATAATTAAAGTCTCATTTTCAAAACGCTGTAGAAAGAGAACCTCTGCTCAGAATTATGTCAAATTTGAACAGCATATTATTTGGACAGGGGTACCGTCATGGGAGAAAAATAACGATAAGTTTACCAATAGATAGCGCTATAAGCCTCTTAACGTAAATGAGGTCGGCTGCAACTGACAGATGCATCGTAATACGACGCCTATGGTTTGAAATGCACATAACACCATGCTTGCTTTTCGGTGTGCATGAATATACAAGTTCAGCAGTCAAAAGATATGGTACTGTTAAATACGTAAGCTCATCCAACAAGGCAAGGTCGTACCATAGCGGATAGAAAAAAAAATCGGTTTTTAATTCCCCTGAGGCCAAAAACTGCATAAAGAGCATAGTGACATTGTTTTCTGGCGCAAGTCATATCCAGTATGCTGTCCACAAGCAGAACTCGAGAAGCAGCACGTTCCACAACAGATCGAAGTGTCTCGGGGATCACATTCAGAAAGCGTTGCGCAATGCTGGCTTGAGTTCAGCAACGTTCCTAATTAGAGCACTGATCACATGTTTCAGATAACCTCGCAGACAGAAACCACACTTTGCGATCAGTTAATATGGACGCCCAGAGTGTAGGAGAATGATAATTCTGGCATTTCCGAAACTCTTCTGCTGCAGCCGCTTCACTGGATTTGCAGTGTGCGGATGAGCACCATCGTGTGTAACAACGATACTACGCAGACATCCTCGCCGTTGACGGTTGCTGCGCAAAAGACTCTTCTTTACCAGTGACTGTACAGGTAAAAGACCCGCAAGATTCATCTTCTCGAAAAAATACAGTCCTGCGATAAACGATGCCGTCAATCCGCGCCACACAGTCACGTTTGCAGAATGACGTGACACCAGTTGGTGTGCGTACGGATTTTCCGTTGCCGGTATTTTGCCACTCTGCTTATTGACTTGTCCCTGCAGATGGAAATAGGCTTCTTCTGTCCTTAAGAGCAAGAAATTTCCAAAGCGAGAGTTTGGTTTGCTGGCAGGGCAGCAGGAAGCTACTTCGTATGGATAGCAGTATAGGATTCTTCGTAGGATTTTATTCACCGTGCTCGCAGGCATGTCCAACGTTCGGAAAATTCCCGGTGGAGTGTCTGTTTGTGCAACTGGTTTTCTCCCTCTGCCACACTGCATATTCGTGTGGTACGTAAAAAAATATGAATGTTTTAGTTGGATCACTTTTTTCGCTTTGTGATAGATGGCACTGTAATAGTCACAAACATATGGCTCACAATTTTAGACGAACAGTTTGTAACAGGTAGGTTTTTTAAATTAAAATGCAGAACGTAGGTATATTTGAACATTTTATTTTGGTTGTTCCAATGTGATACATGTACCTTTGTGAACTTATCATTTCTGAGAACGCATGTTGTTGCAGCGTGATTATCTGTAAATACCACATTAATGCAATAAATGTTCAAAATGATGTCCGTCAACATCAAATGGATTTGGCAATTCGCTTAACGACAATCCTCTCAACAGCGAATTGTTCGCCCTCCGTAATGTTTGCACATGCATTGATAATGCGCTGACGCATGTTGTCAGGCGTTGTCCGTGGATCACGATAGCAAATATCCTTCAACTTTCCCCACAGAAAGAAACCCGGGGACGTCAGATCCGGTGAACGTGCGGGCCACGGTATGGTGCTTCGACGACCGATCCACCTATCATGAAATATGCTATTCAATACCGCTTCAACCGTACGCGAGCTATGTGCCGGACATCCATAATGTTGTAAGTACGTCGTCATTCTATCGTGCAGTGAAGCATCTTGTAGTAACATCGGTAGAACATTACGTAGGAAATCATCCTACATTGCACCATTTAGATTGCCATCGATAAAATAGGGGCCAATTATCCTTCCTCCCATAATGCAGCAGCATACATTAAACCGCCAAGGTCGCTGATGTTCCACTTGTCGCAGCCATCGTAGATTTTCCGTTGCCCAATAGTGCATATTATACCGGTTTACGTTACCGCTGTTGGTGAATGGCGCTTCGTCGCTAAATAGAACGCGTGCAAAAAATCTATCATCGTCCCATACTTTCTCCCGTGCCCAGTGGCAGAACTGTACACGACGTTCAAAGTCGTCTCCATGCAATTCCTGGTGCATGGAAATATTGTACGTGTGCAATCGATGTTGATGTAGCATTCTCAACACCGACGTTATTGAGATTCCAGATTCTCGCGCAGTTTGTCTGCTACTGATGTGCGGATTAGCCCGCGACAGCAGCTAAAACACCTACTTGGGCATCATCATTTGATGCAGGTCATGGTTGACTTTTCACATGTGGCTGAACACTTCCTGTTTCCTTAGATAACGTAACTATCCGGCGAACGGTTCGGACACTTGGATGATGTCGTCCAGGATACCTAGCAGCATACATAATACACGCCCGTTGCGCATTTTGATCACAATAGCCATACATTAACACGATATCGACCTTTTCTGCAATTGGTAAACGGTCCACACGGGTAATGTATCACGAAGCAAATACCGTCCGCACTGGCGGAATGTTACGTGATACCACGTACTTGTACGTTTGTGATTTTCAAATGGTTCAAATGGCTCTGAGTACTATGGGACTTAACTGCTGAGGTCATCAGTCCCCTAGAACTTAGAAATACTTAAAGCTAACTAACCTAAGGACACCCCACACATCCATGCACGAGGCAGGATTCGAACCTGCAACCGTAGCGGTCGCGCTGTTCCAGACTGTAGCGCCTAAAACCGCTCGGCCACTCCGGCCGGTGTTTGTGATTATTACAGCGCCATCTATCACAAAGGGAAAAAAGTGGTCCAACTAAAACATTCATATTTCTTTAGGTACTACACGAATATGTAATTAAAAATGGGGGTTCCTATTTTTAAAAATCGCAGTTGATATCCGTTTGACCTATGGCGGCGCCATCTAGCGGGCCAACCATAGCGCTATGTGGTTTCCCGCTTCAAGCTAGACGAGTTTCGTTCTTTGTAGTTTTTTCGTTTGATTTTTATTTCGTGAGATATTTGGCCCGGTCACTATCAATGGACCACTGTGTATATACAAGGCGTCGCTTCTGTAAAACCACTATTTTCATGACTTATTGGTGATGGTATCTTCTTTCACAGTAGAAATAGATACCAACCCTCGGTCCGAACCTCCGTTCTCCTTCAACTCCTCCTCCTCTTACGAGCTCAGCGTCACAATCTCGATTACGGACAACAGTTGTCCGCAGCTGATTGTATTAGCT
Organism: Schistocerca piceifrons; assembly: GCF_021461385.2. Classification (NCBI taxonomy): domain Eukaryota; kingdom Metazoa; phylum Arthropoda; class Insecta; order Orthoptera; family Acrididae; genus Schistocerca; species Schistocerca piceifrons. The sequence continues at coordinate 44,898,414 of NC_060141.1, forward strand.
GTGAAATGACGACAGTCCTGAAGTGGCAGGACAACGCGTCTGCGCTTGCACGCAGCAGCGCCGATAACTCACTCGCCTCGCGACTTTTTGGCCCAGGACAGGGACACACTGCCGGGGGCCACTTATTGTTTCTTGCGGCCCGGACGCTGGAGGCGGACGCCGCCCGCTGCTCAATTTTCTCGTTACACGGCGGCGTCGGCGTCGGCCGGACGACAGCGTCCCCGTGATTGGTTTCGGCGAGGGCGGGCGGGAAGCAGCGGGGTATTGATGTATCGGGCAGGGGGTACGGCGGGCCCATTTGTCAGCTGACGGCAGCTGCCGCAGCTGCAGCTGGCGCGGCCCGGCTGACAGGTGGCCGCCCGACCGACCGCGAAATACGCAAGGAAGCCGGGGAGCCGGCGCGAGGACACGCTGTACCGGGGGCCCGAGCCGTCAGCGCCGAGGGCAGCAGACGGCTGTCAGCGAGAGCCCGGCGTGACGCTTCCCATTAGCTGAGGATGTAGCAGGAGCGAGACCTCGTCGCGGAGATACCGGCTGCTGTCAGTCTAAACCGTGAGTGAGGGCTCTACCGGAGCCGCTGTTGGTATTAGCGAGGTGTGGCGCGTGATAACACGACAACAAGCTACAGCAGCGGCACGTAGTATTACTGCGGTGCTGCACAACTCCAAATAATTTTACGCTTGTTATGTCTTCTTTTCTTATATTGTTTCTGGTTTACAAGCCTAATATATTGGGTGAGTCACTAACTATTGCCACCAAGAATACCTCCGAAAGTATGAGAGGATCTGAAAAGTTAGTGGGACAAAAGTTGCATGGGACATCGGGGGCCATAACATGACGGTGGTTTCTTATTGCTAGGTGGGGTCGCTTCAGAGATATAAAGGTCAACTTTGTTTTTTAAATGGGTTGCTATAGTTTGGTACTTGCTTTTTTAATAGCGGCTATCGAGACGAATCGAATGACGTGTGACAGTAAGGTCTTCGAAGGTCAACGAAGATCACCATGGTGGCATGAACATCCATTTACAGAAGGTGTTCGAAGTGATGATCGTTGGGATCAATGCAGTGCTGCAATCTTCTTATCAGGGATAGAGTGGTATTCCTTATCACATCGGCACTTATCCAAGGACATTCTCTGACAATCCTCTCGCGTATCTTCAGGTGTTTTTGGAACGTCTTTATAAGCAATGTATGTTACGAATCTCAAGAAGAAAAATCTAGAGGCGTCAAGTCTGGCGAACGATCCGGCCACGACACACCTTTTCCGCGTCCAATCCAACGATTTGGGAATTGTCTCTGCAACTCATTTGTAGCCATCAGCGAAAAATGTGCGGGACACCCATCGTGTCGATATCACATTGTGTTCCTTGTTCTTAAAGGTATTTCGTCATATAACAGACCTAATGCTTCTTACACGATTGTGCTGTATTTCCTACCATTAAAATTTCCTTCGTTGAAATAGAGGCCTATAGTTCTGTCCTTCTGAATACCACACCATACATTCACCGACCACGGTTCTTGTTGTGCAACTTGCCGCAGCCAACATGGATTTTCAGTTGCCCCGTAATGCATTTTATGCAAATTAACATTTCCACAGTGTATATCCACCTTTCGCAGCAATGCAGGCTGCTATTCTCCCATGGAGACGAACGTAGAGATGCTGGATGTAGTCCTGTGGAACGGCTTGCCATGCCATTTCCACCTGGCGCCTCAGTTGGACCAGCGTTCGTGCTGGACGTGCAGACCGCGTGAGACGACGCTTCATCCAGTCCCAAACATGGGGACAGATCCGGAGATCTTGCTGGCCAGGGTAGTTGACTTACACCTTCTAGAGCACGTTGGGTGGCACGGGATACATGCGGACGTGCATTGTCCTGTTGGAACAGCAAGTTCCCTTGCCGGTCTAGGAATGGTAGAACGATGGGTTCGATGACGGTTTGGATGTACCGTGCACTATTCAGTGTCCCCTCGACGATCACCAGTGGTGTACGGCCAGTGTAGGAGATCGCTTCCCACACCATGATGCCGGGTGTTGGCCCTGTGTGCCTCGGTCGTATGCAGTCCTGATTGTGGCGCTCACCTGCACGGCGCCAAACACGCGTACGACCATCATTGGCACCAAGGCAGAAGCGACTCTCATCGCTGAAGACGACACGTCTCCATTCGTCCCTCCATTCACGCCTGTCGCGACACCACTGGAGGCGGGCTGCACGATGTTGGGGCGTGAGCGGAAGACGGCCTAACGGTGTGCGGGACCGTAGCCCAGCTTCATGGAGACGGTTGCGAATGGTCCTCGCCGATACCCCAGGAGCAACAGTGTCCCTAATTTGCTGGGAAGTGGCGGTGCGGTCCCCTACGGCACTGCGTAGGATCCTACGGTCTTGGCGTGCATCCGTGCGTCGCTGCGGTCCGGTCCCAGGTCGACGGGCACGTGCACCTTCCGCCGACCACTGGCGACAACATCGATGTACTGTGGAGACCTCACGCCCCACGTGTTGAGCAATTCGGCGGTACGTCCACCCGGCCTCCCGCATGCCCACTATACGTCCTCTCTCAAAGTCCGTCAACTGCACATACGGTTCACGTCCACGCTGTCGCGGCATGCTACCAGTGTTAAAGACTGCGATGGAGCTCCGTATGCCACGGCAAACTGGCTGACACTGACGGCAGCGGTGCACAAATGCTGCGCAGCTAGCGCCATTCGACGGCCAACACCGCGGTTCCTGGTGTGTCCGCTGTGCCGTGCGTGTGATCATTGCTTGTACAGCCCTCTCGCAGTGTCCGGAGCAAGTATGGTGGGTCTGACACACCGGCGTCAATGTGTTCTTTATTTCCATTTCGAGGAGTGTATCTCAGTATATCAGTCTCTAGCTCTCACTGAACTTCGTTGGCATTCTCTGTAAATGAGAAGTATATCGACTTGTTCTTGGAGGAATACATCATCCATATTCGCTTGATTCGAGGATTTTTGTCTTATCGTTCCTATTAGGGTTGTTACATATTGTAACAACACTCATGACCTTATGAATCCCCGAAGTTAATAGTCGCACGGCATCAGACTTTGTGTAATCGTGGAAGCCACGCGAAACAGGCTCTGTCATCCGGCCCGTTGCTGCCATTGCAGCGGTAGGGTACACCGTCCTTTGACCAATTGCGTACTCAGTTATGTCAGAGAGGAGGCGCACCATCTTGCTGACTAATAATGGTTCAAATGGCTCTGAGCACTATGGGATTTAACTTCTGTGGTCATCAGTCCCCTAGAACTTAGAACTACTTAAACCTAACTAACCTAAGGACATCACACACATCGAAGCCCGAGGCAAGATTCGAACCTGCGACCGTAGCAGTCGCGCGGTTCCGGACTGAGCGCCTTCACCGCGAGACCACCGATGACTAATAGTGTTCTCTGGTTCACTTCCTTCCAATTAGGGGAAGAGACACAGATCTAACCATTAGAAACACCACTTACAGTTGCTTCACTGCTGGGCTATGACACAAAAAAACCATCAGTTTCGGGCAGTCTCGCTTGCAGCTGCACCACCTCGTGAGCATCTGCTGACTCTCAGATGCGAACATCCTTCGTGTTCACGTTTCCACTTAGGCAAGGGAATCGATGCGATAGCTTGTAAGGGGTATGGGGCTAGACCTGTGCCTGTGGAAAATTTTTATATTTTGGAAAACGATCGGCGACTTCTACGTAGCCATAAAAAAGGTCGATTCCGAGCCTGATAAAAACCTGTGTAAACCTATTTCTACGTCATTTTCTTTAAAGAAAGCCACCTCACTACACTATACGTTTTCCTTCAACTCAACAACTAGGGAAGATACAGAGAGGGTGAGGAAATGTGACACAATGCAAAGGTGATTGAAAGAAAAAATCTAGTAGTCCTTCTCCATGTCCATCAGGTGTCTTTTTAACTTAATAGGCGAGCAGAAAAAAACGTCATGTCACGTAGCAGTTCTACAATCAGCTTATCAACTTCTGATATCTCTCAGCTTCTTTGTATGTAAGTGAGGCACGGATTACATTCGTGAAACATACTCCCAGTAGCGCTCCGCAGTATTTACCATCAAATGTCTAGAAGTACCCATCGAGAGCGAATGTAAGTGGAATGACTACATAAAACATATAGTAGGAAAATCAGATGTCAGTCTGATATTCATAGGAAAAATCTTAAGAAAATGTAGCTCATTCATGAAGAAAGTGGCTTGTAAAGTAGACTCTTGAGTACTGTTAATCAATACGGTATTCTTACGATATATTAAAGAAGAGATAGAGAAGATCCATCGAACAACGTCGCATTCCGTCACGGGATCGTTTAATCGTCGAGAGAACCTTGCAGAGATGTTGAACGACCTTAATTGGCAGACGTTACAAGAAAGGCGTAGTGAATTACGGAGAGGTTCACTATTCAGATTTCGAGAGAGCACTTTAAGGACAGGGTGGGACAACGTATTACTTCCTACATCTACATCTACATTTATACTCCACAAGCCACCCAACGGTCTGTGGCGGAGGGCACTTTACGTGCCACTGTCATTACCTCCCTTTCCTGTTCCCATCGCGTATGGTTCGCGGGAAGAACGACTGTCTCAAAGCCTCCGTGCGCGCTCGAATCTCTCTAATTTTACATTCGTGATCTCCTCGGGAGGTTTAAGTAGGGGGAAGCAATATATTCGATACCTCATCCAGAAACGCACCCTCTCGAAACCTGGCGAGCAAGCTACAGCGCGATGCAGAGCGCCTCTCTTGCAGAGTCTGCCACTTGAGTTTGCTAAACATCTCCGTAACGCTATCACGGTTACCAAATAACCCTGTGACGAAACGCGCCGCTCTTCTTTGGATCTTCTCTATCTCCTCTCTTATCTCCATGATTTTAAATGGCGAACGTATTTCAATTCTAAAAGGAATTTATCTCATTAAGTAACCGATGCCGCTATTTCCAGATTATAAATCGTAGCATGCTCATTCCCATACAAAATTTTCTGTTATAGATTTATATAACTTTCAGCGCTATTGTAGATTGGATTCTGGAATTGAATGTTTTGCACTTCATACACGACGAATTCTAGCGGTGTATACCTCATAAATGGGGTAGTGGTAAGATGGGGAAGGGGGGGGGGGGGAGGGCTGCAGGAAAGTGATATACGTCCTGTAACTCCTCCTTTGAGGAAAAGATGAATACCCCACTATAGCTCGAATATGTCGGCGTTGGAGAGAAGGTTTCTCTGGGTGGAGATACTTCCACACCCCAACCAGCACACATGCAAGGCCGCCATTCTTGTCTGTCAAAGGACAGAACTAGACTGAAGTTTCCTTGTGAAATGCTGCCATTTAGTTACCTTGCAACACGCAAACATTGCCTGCAACTGAGAGAAGTTGTTCAAGTAGAATCTCGAAAGGCTTGAAGGTATAAACCAAATTAGCACCTACTGATATTAAAATGCCGGTCGGAGTGGCCGAGGAGTGCTAGGCGCTACAGTCTGGAACCGCGCGACCGCTACGGTCGCAGGTTCGAATCCTTCCTCGGGCATGGATGTGTGTGATGTCCTTAGGTTAGTTAGGTTTAAGTAGTTCTAAGTTCTAGGGGACTGATGACCTCAGAAGTTGAGTCCCATAGTGCTTAGAGCCATTTTTGATGTTAAAAAATGCCAACGGCCGTATCGCAGTAGTAATGCCGGCTCCCGTCAGATCGCCGAAATTAAGCGCTATTGGTCGTGGTTGGCACTTGGGTGGGTGACCGTTTGGGCCTGCCGAGCCTGTCGGCAAGTGGGGTGCACTCAGCCCTTGTGAGGCCAGTTGAGGAGCTACTTGAGTGAGAGGTAGCGGCCTCGGTCACGAAAAGCGGTAGCGGTCGGGAGAGCAGTGTGCTGACCACATGCCCCTCCGTATCCGAATACAGTGGCGCCTGTCGCCTCAGGATGACACGGCGGTCTTCCGAGGACTGTTCGGACGGGGAGTGTCGTTTATATTAATAAATGCCAAAATATTCACATTTCTCATTTATTCTTTTGATAACCGCTCCCAAACAACAGCATCACAACGTTCTCACTGAAATACACAGCCTGACAAAGAAAATGCTAAACCACTTAAAAGACGTTGTTGCATGTCAATGTAAAGTACTACACATATATAACATCGAAGGGTATGTAAATTATTAAAGTTACACTAATGTTCAAAAAAGGAAAAAAGACGTTGAACGACTAAAGATGGTATGATCAAACTCACTGGACATGTACAGAGTCATCCATCTGAAGTTTCGGATGAGATTATCTCTAAAACTATGCATCGGGTAAAAATAGTGGGTAAGACAAGTTCGTAAGCTCAAACTGGGACATCAAATGATACTACACGTGACCCCAGCTCCCACCCCCTTGGGTGGGGCGGGGGGAAACTTTTAAATCTTAAATGGAAACCCCCATTTTTTATTGCAGATTCGGATTCTCCATAAAAATGTAATCAAGTTTTGTCTGAAACATTTTTTTAAACCATTGACAGATGGCGCTGAAATCAAGAAAAATTATAATTGGGGAAGAACTCCGATTTATTTAGAATGATTCGAGAAGGACGCTTCATATCGATACAAAATGTGCACTATTTCTTTCATTACGCCAAATTAAACAATTTTTTTAGAAAATGTATCCTAACCGCCACAGTTTTTGATGAGGGGAGGTGGAATGGTATTAAAAGCTCTTAGGGAACTCTTCACAATTGCATTACTCACCAGACTGTGGCGCTGCCGTGGCCAAACTGCGAACTATGGCTCAGTATAAAGGTCGGTGCAATGCGATCCGACGTAACTTCGCTTTCAGATTGTGAACCGTAAACATCAACTGATGAAAGTAAATTATTCTTTAGCGAAACATGGCTCACTATCCTCATACAGAGATTGTTGATATGATGTTAATTTTGGGTGAATGCCATAACAATTATGCTGCAGCTGCGCAATTGTATGCTGATCGTTTCCCAAACAGACGAATCCAAGCTAAAGCATTAATCGAAATTGCACTCAACGAGCTCGAAATGGATACATGCACCGTCCACCTCGTCATCGCGAATACAGTGAAAATGACGCTCGCACCCTTATCGTTCTCGCATGTGTTCAACTGGATCCCGAAATGAGTGGTCGCGCGATTCAGAGACAAACTGGAATACCGAAAGCAACTGTTTTGAGAATTTTGAAGGGACAAAAATACCATGCGTATCATATCACACTGACACAGGCATCGACGCCGAAAGATATGGTGAATTAAATCGTCATGATTGTCATTATTGGTCCCCAGTCAGTCCACACTGGCACAGACCTGTTAACAACCAACAAAAATGGGCGTTAATGGTCTGGTATGGAATTCTAAACGGTTAATTGATAGGACCGTATTTTTTTTAACCGGAATGTTACTGGCGAATCCTATTTACAACTTCTCCGCGATGATTTGTTGTAGCTAATGGAAGACGTTGATTTAGAAACTAGACAACGAATGTGGTTGCAACAGGACGGAGAAGCTTCCCATTATGGTAAAATTGTGAGGAACGTTTTACATATACGGTACCCTGGTCGATGGATAGGACGCGGCGGACCGATTCAGTGGCCTACACGTTCACCGGACCTAACATCTCCTGATGTTTTCTTGTGGGGTTATTTAAAAAATATTGTTTATGAAAGACAGCCCACAACCAGAAACGATACGGAACAACGCATTCGAAGAGCGTGTGCAGCCATACCACGGCATGTGCTGCTCAGAACTGTGGACAACTTTCGCAGACGATTGACTTTATGCATTGAAGCAAATGGGGATAATTTTGAACTATTTCTTTGTGGCTAATTTCATTAACTAAGCACCCAAAATTGTGAGATGCAAGGGGACTCATACTAATGAAGCACCCCAACATGTGAGAAGCAACGGGCCTCACACTAATGAAGCACCCCATGGGAATATCATTCTACTACGTCCATGTCGTTGTTCCTGGGTAACGCTAAAAGTAGGATACAGTACATTTTGTGCAAAAATAGCTTAATTTCGTGTAACGAAAGAATTTGTGCACATTTTTATCGATTTTATGCGTCTTTCTTGGATAATTCTAAATAAAGCAGAATCTTCCCCAATTTAAATTTTTTCTCGATTTCAGCGCCATCTGTCAATGGTTTAAAAACATGTTTCCGACAAAACTTGATTACATTTTTATGGAGAATCCGAATCTGCAATAAAAATGGGGGTTTCCATTTAAGATTTAAAAGTTGCCACCTGCCCCACCCAAGGGGGCGGGGGCTGGAGGTCACGTGCCGTATCATTTGATGTCCCCGTTTGAGCTTACGAACTTGTCTTACCCACTATTTTTACCCGATGTATAGTTTTAGACATAATCTCATCCGAAACTTCAGATGGACCACCCCGTATATTATTACGGTCTGCAGAAGTAATCAGCATTTCATTCACCTCGCTACAGCGTGTGCCCTGTTGCCTAGGAGGCACACGGTCCTCCATGGACCCTGATTACTTGTTCCATGTGTGATGGTATCAACGCGTACAAGGTGCCAGTGGCGTCCTGTGGTATAGCCATCCAAGCAACATTCACCTCCTTCGAAAGTTTATATGCGGAGGTTGGCACTGGGTCACAGCGCTACACCCGTCGCTTCACCGTATCTCACAAATTTTCTATTGGCGACAAATATGATAATCAGGTGGGGCCAGAAGTCACGTGTTCCTGCAGCAACATGTGATCGTGGATTGCATTGTTGAAAAATGGCGTCTAGGGAATAGATACGGGTCGCAGAACGTCATTCACGTAGGTGTCACTGGTCACAGTGTACTGGTAACTCACCAACTGAGAATTGTTGTTGTCAGCAGTAGTACCCCACACCCTAAAGCCTCGAGCTGACGCTGAATGTCTTGCGCGAATGCAGTCACTATGATGCCGCTTCCCGTCTATGTGGCGGTCCAACATGCGGCCATCATTTTCAAACAAACAGAACCTGGAGTCTCCCAAATATTATCTGATGCCATTCCTGTCCACAGGGACGTTGCTCCATATCCCGTTGCCGCCTAGCATGTTTCTGCACATTCGTCAAAAATAGGCACGCACGTAACCCATGCCGTAATAAACCTCTATGGACTGTCATCCCTGATACTTTACGAAGTGTTAGATTGTTCCACTGCTGCGCTGGAGTCGAGGAGGACACGGATCTGTCCTACAGTGCCATTCGGAAGAGGTGTCGATCTTCTGTCGCCGTGGTCTGAGTGATGCAGTCTAACCCACGTCATCGTGATCTACGGTCTTCTACATCTACATCTACATTTATACTCCGCAAGCCACCCAACGGTGTGTGGCGGAGGGCACTTTACGTGCCACTGCATTACCTCCCTTTCCTGTTCCAATCGCGTATAGTTCGAGAGAATAACGACTGCCGGAAAGCCTCAGTGCGCGCCCGAATCTCTCTGACCTCCTCGGGAGGTATAAGTAGGGGGAAGCAATATATTCGATACCTCATCCAGAAACGCACCCTCTCGAAACATGGACAGGAAGCTACACCGCGATGCAGAGCGCCTCTCTTGCAGAGTCTGCCACTTGAGTTTGCTAAACATCTACGTAACGCTATCACGCTTACCAAATAGCCCTGTGACGAAACGCGCTGCTCTTCTTTGGGTCTTTTCTATCTGCTCTGTCAACCCGACCTGGTACGGATCTCACACTGATAAGCAATACTCAAGTATAGGTCGAACGAGTGTTTTGTAAGCGACCTCCTTTGGTGATGGATTACATTTTCTAAGGACTCTCCCAATGAGTCTCAACCTGGAACCCGCCTTACCAACAACTAATTTTATATGATCATTCCACTTCAAATCGTTCCGTACGCATTTTCCCAGATATTTTACAGAAGTAACTGCTACCACTGTTTGTTCCGCTATCATATAATCATACAATAAAGAATCCTTCTTTCTATGTATTAGCAATATATTACATTTGCTATGTCAAGGGTCAGTTGCCACTCCCTGCGCCAAGTGCTTATCCGCTGCAGATCTTCCTGCATTTCACTGCAGTTTTCTAATGCTGCAACTTCTCTGTATACTACAGCATCATCCGCGAAAAGCTGCATGGAACTTCCGGATCTATCTACTACGTCATTTACATATACTGTGAAATGCAATGGTCCCATAACACTGTGGCACGCCAGAGGTTACTTTAACGTCTGTAGACGTCTCTCCGTTGAGAACAACATGCTGTGTTCTGTTTGCTAAAAACTCTTCAATCCAGTCACACAGCTGGTCTGATATGCTGTAGGCTCTTACTTTGTTTATCAGGCGACAGTGCGGAACTGTATCGAACGCCTTCCGGAACTCAAGGAAAATGGCATCTACCTGGTTTCCTCTATCTAATATTTTCTGGGTCTCATGAACAAGTGAAGCGAGTTGGGTCTCACACGATCGCTGTTTCCGGAATCCATGTTGATTCCTACAGAGTAGATTCTGGGTTTCTAGAAATGACATGATACGCGAGCAAAAAACATGTTCTAAAATTCTACAACAGATCGATGTCAGAGATACAGGCCTATAGTTTTGCGCATCTGCTCGACGACCCTTCTTGAAAACTGGAACTAACTGTGCTCTTTTCCAATCATTTGGAACCTTCCGTTCCTCTAGAGACTTCGGTATACGGATGTTAGAAGGGGGGCAAGTTCTTTCGCGTACTCTGTGTAGAATCGAATTGGTATCCCGTCAGGTCCAGTGGACTTTCCTTTGTTGAGTGATTTCAGTGGCTTTTCTATTCCTTGGACACTTATTTCGTTGTCTTCCGTGAACCATTCTGCACACGCCCGTTCCCCTGCCGATGAGCTTCGTCCCACATGAGCAGTAATTCCCCGGATATATGCTTCACATTTTCCCTTCCCAACAGCGGCCCTCTATCAAATTCACTGATTTGACGGTACAGTTCGGTCATACGTCCGTGATGCATCCTACACATCTGCTCAAGTCACACTGATCCATTACCTTTGCTTCATAGCGACATCGAGAGCCGCAGGCACGTTTTACCGGTAGGTGGTGTAGCGGCGCGATATCGTTGTTGGCCTTGAAACTGCAGGTCGACATGTTTCAAATGTTAATTACTTCTGCAGAACATACTAATGTGCATTTTCCTTTCTCTAGTCTTCTTTTATTTCTGAAAGTAAGTGTGAAATACTGTGGTAGTTAGGACGGGCACGAGAGTGCAGCAGTGTTGTCCGCAGCTCGTAGTCTAATAGCTGGCGTTGCAGCCTCTCGATCATGGGGTCCTGGGTTCGATTCCCAGGCGGGTTGGGGATTTTCTGTGCAGGGGAACTTGGTGTTTGTGTTGTCCTCATTATTTCATGATCATCATTCGTGAGAGTGCTTAGAATAGTCCTTGTAAAAGAACTGTGTAAAAATTCTGACTTTGTACAGGCACTGATGACCGCGCAGTTGAGGGCCCCACAAACCAAACATGATCATCAGCACCAGCGAAAGATGTTTATTGATTACTGTCAAAGGCACGGAGACGCCATATAATGGTGTAAGAGAGCACGATAGTGTGCGAAACGGGTTTCTTTGTGGGTCTGCATTTAGTCCGCTAGACGAATAGAGCTATATCTTGATCTTTGGGGCACTTGAATGTGACAGTGGCCCTATGTTGGAGTGCATTGAAACGTGTAGGTGGGCATACCCGTTGTCACGGTTCAGATCGACTACATGTGGCCAGCGCTAGACGCGGGAAGCGACTACTAGGGTTCGGAGTACCTGTGGCGTGCACATGGGGATTTTTTGGGTTAGAGAACCCCACCGTCTTGGGATAAGAGACGAGTTGTTTGCGAAAATCGAAGTTTCTGATAAATCCTCGAAGATCGGACATGGGAAAGGTTAATATAATAGTAATTAAGTGCAGGATCATTCAAGGACGGATCCCAAAATTAGTCTTAAGGGATGGGAAAGACCGACTGTGGTTACGTAAGCAAGGAGAGATTCATTCAATTTTATAATGGCCAGGCAGTATTAGGGAAAGAAAACTTGTTGAAACCGGTATTGAATAGCGACAAAATCCTAACTTCAGATTGGAATACTTATCGTAAAGATGTGTTAGTCGCCAATGGCGACTGCGTATTTGTTGCAGTAAAGAACTCGATAAAATATAGCGAGATTATCACGGATCCCGAAAAAGTTAAGCATCAAAGGCCGATCAAAAATACTAATCGGATAGTTTCATAGACCGTCAGGCGCTAAAGAAAGAACTTGCACCACATCGTTAGTAATTTTCTCGATCACCTGTTGCGATGGGGCTTACTTCAACTTGCTGGGCTATGAAAACTGATGCCAGACACAGGCATTCGTGTGACATTGTTCTGAATCAAGTCGCGCTCGTAACGTCTCAGGCCGCGTAGCAATAACCGACCTGAACTTATCACATCAGCGTAGAGGAAGGTATCGGTGATCATATCGCAGAGATAGCACTATGATTAAGTGCTTTACATTAATAACGGTAGGAAGATATGTTTGCTTAGCAAGAGTAACAGGATACAAATTACAAAGGATTTGAGTAGCTTGCATCAAATATTCGGTGATGAGAACAAAGATGTGGAGCTCAAATGGAAAAGATTCAAAGGCAAGTACATTAGACAACTATATTCCAAGCAGGGTCTTAAGGGATGGGAAAGACCGACTGTGGTTTAATAGCCATGCTTTGTAAGCCAAGAGAGCTTCATCTCAGACTGATAGATGTAAAGGTTAATCCCGGAGCATGCCAAGTTACTGTTTACAACGTAGATAAACGGTATAGTAAAAAGAGCCGGATGCTCTTTAAGACTGTTCGCAGATGATAGGGTTGTCTGTAACAAAGTAGCAACGCCAACAAACAGTATCGATTTGCAGAATGACCTGCAGAGGTTTGATGAATGGTGCGTGCTCCGACAGCTGACGCTGAACGTAAATAAACGTAACGTACTGCATATACATAGCGAAAGGAAGCCACCACTGTACATGTAGACCATTGATGAGAATCTGCTGGCAGCAGCTCCAACGGTGCCGTATGCTTCCACTTTTTAGCTATTTTTTTATGCTTTACGGTGTGGGACATGTAGCAATTGAAAGAGTGCCTTAGCTGAACTGAGCTCGTGTAATACTGTAGCACTGTACTGTAATTCAGTATTCTCCCCTGCTGCGTGCTGAGGTCAAGTGTGCGTGAAAATTTCTTTCTGCTGTGTGTTTAATTACAACGGCCCTAATTTTAATTAATGGCGAAGGACTAATTCACGCAACGGATAACGCGACACGCACACAAAACAAACACACTCAGTGGTGGGGCCGGTGGCCGCTTGCTTTACTCATGTCTGACAACAAATTTCTACGATTTGTCAAATTTAGCATCGCTTAAGATTGGTACACGGTGTCTCCTACCCCTTTATAGCCGTGAAATGAAAATCATCGAGTAATGTGAATAGAAAAGGTAATAGTCGGCAATTCCAGCACATATTTTATTGCATATTTAAACAAGCTCTCGACTTACTTGCAAACGCTGTTATTACTTCTGATACGTGGAGATATTACCAACTGGTCTCTTACCATTACGCTATCAACGGTCACACTATAAAGAGATCTAGGGGATTTCTTTCCTCTCTCTCCTAGGGCACAACATTTCCATGCATCGACATGCTGACATAGCACTCCGTCTTCAGGCTACAAGTGGCCCATCGGGACCATCTGACCGCCGTGTCATCCTCAGCTGAGGACGCGGATAGGAGGGACGCGTGGTCAACACATCGCTGTCCCGGTCGTCATGGTGGTTTTCTTTGACCGGCGCCGCGACTATTCGGTCGAGTATCATCACGAGGCTGAGTGCACTCCGAAAAATGTCAACACTGCAAGGCGGCCTGGATGGTCATCCCTCCAACTGCCGGCCACGCCCGACATCGCTTAACTTTGGTGATTTGACGGGAATCGGTGTACCCAATGCGGCAAGGCCGTTGCTATCGACATGCTGAAGCATGCAGTGAAACGTTACGTGAAATATCTCTACATCATAAATTAAGGCGAAAGCACCCTTGTACAGGGGTGGGAAGTTACACACTACGATTCCTGAGCAAATGCACTATTCGTTGGTTCTTGAGAGTTGAGTCAAGAGGGGACGTTATCTGACTACAGAATTTAGACAACACCAATTTTGATTGACTGTGATAACATGGAAGCACATCAGTGAGAACGACGTGATAGGTTTCTCTGTCATTTAATTTAAATACAAGGGTCAAATACGTGTTCTGTCTTTATTTCTAAAACATCCACAGACCAGTTGCAAAGAGGGAATGGGTGAAAGCCATCAACATAGTCAGGCTATTGTGAACTAGATCGGATTGCATGCGAAACATAAGGGCTAAAGGAACTACGCAGATAATTATTACTCGTTTGGCTGTTTCAAACAGGTAGGCACAAAGTTAACTTTCAATAAATTTCTCTTAAAGACCGGTGAAACAATGTAGGAATCCCTTCCTGTCTCATACAGCCACAGTCAAACACACACCACATGGATACAGCACAAAAAGAAACACACACACACACACACACACACACACACACACACACACACACAGGCACACAGAAAATCAACACAAAGGCAACGTCAATTATGCAAAACATACCTCCCTTAATACGTAATAAATATATTAATCCTTCAACGTGATTAAACATTGCAAAAACGAGTTACTCTGGCTGCTACGGCACTCATTCGCACGTTGCACGTACACATAGCATGAAAACAAGACCCAAAGAAAAATGAAAAAAAAAAAACGTGATCTGGCTTTTGTTACCATTGGCAAGCATTTGAGTATTTTCCACTCTTCCTTAATCACGAAACACTTCGTTTCTCCCTCCGAGAGCATCACATGGAAATGGCGCAAACATGTGCTCGCGTCTATGCTACACAGAGACCTACCCTAAAAAGCTCATTTTGTCCTCCAAAATCACACCGCGGAATTAATATCTGTACCCGTTGACGAAAAGAGAAAAGTCTTAGCCCTGTCGTTCATGATAAGGTGTAAGGAGCTGATAGCTCACTCTAGAACAAAACCCTTACAGCTAGCCGGCCAGAGTGGTCGAGCGGTTCTAGGCGCTACAGTCTGGAACCGTGCGACCGCTAGGTCGCAGGTTCGAATCCTGCCTCGGGCATGGATGTGTGTGATGTTCTTAGGTTAATTAGGTTTAAGTAGTTCTAAGTTCTAGGGGACTGATGACCTTAGAAGTTGAGTCCCATCGTGCTCAGAGCCATTTGAACCACTTGAACCTTACAGCTAACACGCACGAAGTTCTATACTGCGTAAAACCAATTACGATTAAGACATCATTACACACTTCTGTGGCCACGACAAACTTAACTAATGTGTCAGGAAATGTATCAATGACGGTATACCGTATTTTTACAACGTTTTACCGCTATCCAAACGGAGCTCTTCCACAGCTACGTCCTGTCCTCAGTGCATCCCAGTTAACAGCACCCCACCCGAAGTCACGGCCATTGCTTGAATTGCAACGTTCCGGTTGTTTGAAGGCCAACCTCCGCCGCCTACACTTCTCAGAAACGATTTGACAGGATGTCACATCAAAGACCTTTCAGCCGTCTAACTTCCAAACTGTTATTTTTTGGCTACCAGTTTCGGCGATTTACTAAGCCACCGTCAGGCCCCTGACCAACTTGCTGGGAGATACCAACCTCGGTTCCGGTCAAAATACGGCCATCTTTCAAATACTGGTATCTGTATATTTCAGCTTGTTGCATCGATTACTTCAACCATCATCTGCTGACTATGTGTGATCTAACAGTCGGGGTCTGAACATGACGTAGTAAATCAACGAAACTGATAGCCAAATCACCTGTTTGGGAATTAGACGGCTGAAAGGTGTTTGATTTTATATCCTGTAGCGAGTAGCCCACTCCCACAACCACCTCTGAAAAGATGGACGTACAGAGACCATCTACCTGTTGTCTCTGAAGCAATCTCTGTGTTTAGTTTCCTTAGCTTTCCTTTTGAGACGCCTACTGCGTCCTTCATCTGTCTTTAGAACAGCCGTTCACCTTCTGAAACTCATTACATTCACACGATATAATCCATACATACTGGGAAAGGTACAGAGAGAATGAGGAAATGTCACACAATGCAAAGGTTATTGAAGGAGGACATCTTGTGGCCCTCCTCCATGTCCAACAGGTGGGTTTTTTACACAACAGGCGAGCAGAAAAAAAACTCATGTCACATCACATAGCAGTTCTACAATCAGCTTATCAACTTCTGATATCCCTCAGATTCGTCTTATGTAAGTGAGGCACGGATTACGTACGTGAAACATACTCGCAGTAGCGCTTCGCAGTATCTAACCATCAAATATCTAGCAGCACCCATCGAGAGCGAATGTAAGCGGAATGACCACATAAAACAAATAGTAGGAAAATCAGATTCCAGGCCGAGATTCATAGGAAGAATCTTAAGGAAATGTATCACATCCATGAAGGAAGTGGCTTATAAGGTGTTTCTTCGACAGATTCTTGAGTATCGTTAATCAATTGGTATTCTTACCATATAAGACTGAATGGAGAGATAGAGAAGTCCATCGAAGAATGGCGCATTCCGTCGCCGGATCGTTTAATCGGCGGGAGAACCTTACAGAGATGCTCAACAACCTTAATTGGCAGACGTTACAAGAAAGGCGTAGCGCATCACGGAGAGGTGCACTATTCAGATTTCGAGGGAGCACTTTACGGGAAGGGTGGGACAGCGTATTACTTCCTTCCACATACATCTCGCGCAATGATCTGGACAAGAAAATTTGAGAAATTAGAGCCAATTCAGAGACTTACCGACAATCATTCTTTCTCCGCGCTGTTCGCCTGAGGAACAATATAGGGTGGTTCAGATAGTGGCGCCAAAAGTACGCTCTACCAGATATCACTAGGCGGCTTGCGGAATGGGATATAGATGTATACGTCGACAAAATGATGGCAGTGCACATCGTAAATCCTTCACCTCCGCCCCTGCATCTCATCTATGTTTGTTCCTTATTAATAATTTGTACATTCGCCTTTTGGCTTATATAACTGTACTATGTGGTTGACAAAACCTATGTCAGTATATCCATTTCATGAAAATATTTTAGTATTGTTGTGTTGTTGTGGTCTTCAGTCCTGAGACTGGTTTGATGCAGCTCTCCATGCTACTCTATCCTGTGCAAGCTTCTTCATCTCCCAGTACCTACTGCAACCTACATCCTTCTGAATCTGCTTAGTGTATTCATCTCTTGGTCTCCCTCTACGATTTTTACCCTCCACGCTGCCCTCCAATGCTAAATTTGTGATCCCTTGATGCCTCAAAACATGTCCTACCAACCGATCCCATCTTCTAGTCAAGTTGTGCCACAAACATCTCTTCTCCCCAATCCTATTCAATACCTCCTCATTAGTTATGTGATCTACCCATCTTATCTTTAGCATTCTTCTGTAGCACCACATTGCGAAAGCTTCTATTCTCTTCTTGTCCAAACTATTTATCGTCCATGTTTCACTTCCATACATGGCTACACTCCATACAAATACTTTCAGAAACGACTTCCTGACACTTAAATCTATACTCGATGTTAACAGATTTCTCTTCTTCAGAAACGATTTCCTCGCCATTGCCAGTCTACATTTTATATCCTCTCTACTTCGACCATCATCAGTTATTTTACTCCCTAAATAGCAATACTCCTTTACTACTTTAAGTGTCTCATTTCCTAATCTAATCCCCTCAGCATCACCCGATTTAATTTGACTACCTTCCATTATGCTCGTTTTGCTTTTGCTTATGTTCATCTTATATCCTCCTTTCAAGACACTGTCCATTCCGTTCAACTGCTCTTCCAAGTCCTTTGCTGTCTCTGACAGAACTACAATGTCATCGGCGAACCTCAAAGTTTTTACTTCTTCTCCATGAATTTTAATACCTACTACGAATTTTTCTTTTGTTTCCTTTACTGATTGCTCAATATACAGATTGAATAACATCGGGGAGAGGCTACAACCCTGTCTCACTCCTTTCCCAACCACTGCTTCCCTTTCATGCCCCTCGACTCTTATAACTGCCATCTAGTTAATGTACAAATTGTAAATAGCCTTTCGCTCCTTGTATTTTACCCCTACCACCTTCAGAATTTGAAAGAGAGTATTCCAGTTAACGTTGTCAAAAGCTTTCTCTAAGTCTACAAATGCTAGAAACATAGGTTTGCCTTTTCTTAATCTTTCTTCTAAGACAAGTCGTAAGGTTAGTATTGCCTCACGTGTTCCAACATTTCTACGGAATCCAAACTGATCTTCCCCGAGGTCGGCTTCTACCAGTTTTTCCATTCGTCTGTAAAGAATTCGTGTTAGTATTTTGCAGCTGTGACTTATTAAACTGATAGTTCGGTAATTTTCACATCTGTCAACACCTGCTTTCTTTGGTATTGGAATTATTATATTCTTCGTGAAGTCTGTGGGTATTTCGCCTGTCTCATACATCTTGCTCACCAGATGGTAGAGTTTTGTCATGACTGGCTCTCCCAAGGCCATCAGTAGTTCTAATGGAATGTTGTGTACTCCTGGGGCCTTGTTTCGACTCAGGTCTTTCAGTGCTCTGTCAAACTCTTCACGCAGTATCTTACCTCCCATTTCATCTTCATCTACATCCTCTTCCATTTCCATAATATTGTCCTCAAGTACATCGCCCTTGTATAAACCCTCTATACACTCCTTCCACCTTTCTGCCTTCCCTTCTTTGCTTAGATCTGGGTTGCCATATGAGCTCTTGGTATTCATACAAGTGGTTTTCTTTTCTCCAAAGGTCTCTTTAATTTTCCTGTAGGAAGTATCTATCTTACCCCTAGTGAGACAAGCCTCAACATCCTTACATTTGTCCTCTAGCCATCCCTGCTTAGCCATTTTGCACTTCCTGTCGATCTCATTTTTGAGACGTTTTAGTATTATATAATTATATTTTAGCTCACATTGTAAGTCATACCTCTTTCTTCTTCTTCTCATATTTATTTTAGCTGTATATTTTCGCATAGAGGGCGGGTTTCCTTTGCAGCGCCCCTTATGGTTTTTCGTTGTCATAGTCAATTCTCGATGTATCACTTTGTTTGACCTCTGCTTAAGACAGTACTACTAGCCAGGGCACATATTGGTTGAAAGGTAAATTTGTATGTTCGCATTAAATGATTTAATGCGACTATATACATTTAATTAGTTTACCTTGTTTTATGTACATTTATTCATTTGGTCACTGTTATTGCAGGCCGGGGTGGCCAAGTGGTTCTAGGCGCTGCAGTCTGGAACCGCGCGACCTCTACGGTCGTAGGTTCGAATCCCGCATCGGGCATGGATGTGTGTGATGTCCTTATGTTAGTTAGGTTTAAGTAGTTCTAAGTTCTAGGGGACTGATAACCTGAGAAGTTAAGACCCATAGGGCTTAGAGCCATTTGAACCATTCAATGTTATTAATTATTATTACTATTCTTGTATTTGTAGCATCAATGATGGCTGTTAATCAGTTGAAATAGATTTGCAAAAGTGAATAAATAAAACGTGAATTTGCGAGTGGTTGCTGCATATTTGGTAATTTCCCTTACACTAATGGCCATTGAAATTGCTACACCACGAAGATGACATGCTACAGACACGAAATTTAACCGATAGGTAGAAGATGATGTGATATGCAAATGATTAGCTTTTCAGAGCATTCACACAAGGTTGGCGCCGGTGGCGACACCTACAACTTGCTGACACGAGGAAAGTTTCCAACCGATTTCTCATACATAAACAGCAGTTGACCGGCGTTGCCTAGTGAAACGTTGTTGTGATGCCTCGTGTATGGAGGAGAAATGCGTATCATCGCGGATTGTAGCCTATAGCGATTGCGGTTTATCGTATCGCGAAATTGCTGCTCGCGTCGGTGGAGATCCAATGACTGCTAGCAGAATATGGAATCGGTGGGTTCAGAGGGTAATACTGAACGCCGTGCTGGATACCAACGGCCTCGTATCACTAGCAGTCGAGATGACAGGCATCTTATCCGCATGGCTGTAACGGAGTCTCGATCCCTGAGTCTACAGATGGGGACGTTTGCAAGACAACAACCATCTGCACGAACAGTTCGACGACGTTTGCAGCAGCATGGACTATCAGCTCGGAGACCATGGCTGAGGTTACCCTTGACGCTGCATCACAGACTGGAGCGCCTGCGGTGGTGTTCTCAACGACGAACCTGGGTGTACGAATAGCGAAACGTCATTTTTTCGGATGAATCCAGGTTCTGTTTACAGAATCATGATCGTCGCACCCGTTTTTGGCGACATCGCGGTGAATGCACATTGGAAGCGTGGATTCGTCGTCGCCATACTGGCGTATCACCCGGCGTGATGGTGTGGGGTGCTATTGGTTACACATCTCGGTTACCTCTTGTTCGCAGTGGACGCTACATTTCAGATGTGTTACGACCCGTGGCTCTACCCTTCATTCGATCCCTGCGAAACCCTAAATTTCAGCAGGATAATGTACGACAGCATGTTGCATGCCCTCTACGGGCCTTTGTGGATACAGAAAATGTTCGACTGCTGCCATGGCCGGCACATTCTCCAGATCTCTCACTAACTGAAACGTCTGATCAATGGTGGCCGAGCAACTGGCTAGTCACAATAAGCCAGTCACTACTCTTGATGAACTGTGGTATAATGTTGAAGGTGCATGGACAGCAATACCTGTAGACGCCATCCAAGCTCTGTCTGACTCAATGCCCAGGCGTATCAAGACCGTTCGTTATTACGGCCAGAGGTGGTTGTTATGGGTACTGATTTCTCAGGATCTATGCACCCAGATTGCATGAAAATGTAATCACATGTCAGTTCTAGTATAGTATATTTGTCTAATGAATACCCGTTTATCATCTGCATTTCTTCTTGGTGCAGCAATTTTGATGGCCTGTAGTGTATTTTTGTTAGGCTGTGTTTTTAGGATGGCAGCTTTTTTTTTTCTAATTTCAACAGGTAGGCGAGTGGGAGAGGTCAGGAGTGGAGGGCGCTGGCCCCTCCCTCCGCGACGGCGATATTGGCCGCGGAGCGTCCAGCGAGGGTAAACAGCCGGACGCGCGCCGCGAGCAAACACGGGCCGGCAATTACGGAGAGAGAGCGCCTTGGCCCGCGGCCACCTGCTCAGGGTCTGCCGTGGTCCGCCACCTCGAGCTGCGCAGCGCCTCACGGACCACACGCGGGCGCTGAGAAGGCGTGGCGGCCGGTGGTTCACTCTCCCAGCACTGATGCGGGTGCTTCAAGCGGTCGCTCACTGGCCGAGGTCTCTGTGTGCCACAAGCAGCGACAATCATTCACGCTTTTGTCTGACCTGTACACGTTGCATTTCAACATTACCATCACAGTAGTTCGTGCTCTATTCCTCGGTACAGAAGCACCCGAGCTCTACCATTAATGTTTCTAAAGTTGTCCAGGGGAATTACTTTGCTGTCCCATTCTCCTCGAGCACTTCCTACCCAGCCACAGTAACTGCTCTGACCCACGCCCCTACTTTGTGCTGCTGTAGTCAAACCGTGCCAACTCGGTTTCCATGGAGTCCATGGATTTCAATCTTACAATGGACACGAGAAACTACAGTCTCCGGCCTTCTGTCCTCTCTGCCCTTGCAAGGACCGACTGAACCGCCGTCCCTGAGGACTTTACTACAGACGCGCAACACTACCCGCAGGCCCACGCCTACAATCATCACACTGTCAGCACGGTAAGTTGTCACCGATATTTCATCCGCATCTCCACATCTAAAGCAGAACTCTTCTAATGTCATGCTGACTTTTGTTTACCGTTTACAACGCACAGTTAATACCGACCGTTGTCATGTTTAAGAGACTACCAATAACAAGTCCCAAAGTCATGGGATACCTCGGAATATGGTCTTGAACCTCCTTTTACCCGGCATCTTGCAGCATGTCGACGTATTATGGACTCCACAATTCGCTGGAAGTAGGCGTGCTGCCCCTATAGCCGTCCATAATTGCGAGAGTGTTGACAGTGTAGGATTTTGTGCACGAACTGACATCTCCATAATGTCCCATAAGTGTTCGGTGGGTTTTATGTCGGGCGATCTGGCTAGCCAAATCATTCGAATGAACTGTCCAGAATGTTTTTCAAACCAATCACGAACAACTGTCGACCGGTAACACTGCGCATTGTGGTCCATAAAATTTCCATTGTAGTTTGGGAACATTAAGTCCAAGAACACTCCATGAACCACGGACCTTGCCGTTGGTGGGGAGGCTTGCGTGCCTCAGTGATAAAGATAGCCGTACCCTAGGTGCAACCACAACGGAGGGGTATCTGTTGAGAGGCCAGACAAACGTGTGGTTCCCGAAGAGGGCCAGCAGACTTTTCAGTAGTTTCAGGGGCAACAGTCTGGATGATTGACTGATCTGGCCTTGTAACACTAACCAAAACGGCCTTGCTGCGCTGGTACTGCGAACGGCTGAAAGCAAGGGGAAACTACAGCCGTAATTTTTTCCCGAGGGCATACAGCTTTACTGTATGGTTAAATGATGATGGCGTCCTCTTGGGTAAAATATTCCAGAGGTAAAGTAGTCCCCCATTCGGATTTGTGGGCAGGGACTACTCAGGAGGACGTCGTTATCAGGAGAAACGAAACTGGCGTTCTACGGATCGGAGCGTGTAATGTCAGGTCCCTTAATCGGGCAGGTAGGTTAGAAAAATTTAAAAAAGGAAATGGGTAAATTAATACACTAAGCAGATTCAGAAGGATGTAGGTTGCAGTAGGTACTGTGAGATGAAGCAGCTTGCACAGGGTAGAGTAGCATGGAGAGCTGCATCAAACTAGGCTTAGGACTGAAGAGCACCACAACAACAACAACAACACGCACAGTTAATACCGACCGTTGTCTTGTTTAAGAGCCTACCCAATGAAGAAATCCCAAAGTCATGGGATACCTCCGAATATCGTCTTGAACCTCCTTATGCCCGGCATTTTGCAGCATGTCGACGTGGCATGGACTCCACAAGTTGCTGGAAGTCCCCTACAGAAATACGTATGCGTGCTGCCCCTATAGCCGTCCATAATTGCGAGAGCGTTGCCAGTGCAGGATTTGGTGTACGAACTGACATCTCCATTACGTCTCATAAGTGTTCGATGGGTTTCATGTCGGGTGATCTGGCTAGCCAAATCATTCGAGTGAACTGTCCTGAATGTTTTTCAAACCAATCACGAACAACTGTCGACCGTTAACATTGCGCATTGTGGTCCATAAAATTTCCATTGTAGTTTGGGAACATTAAGTCCAACAATGCTAGCCGGCCGCGGTGGCCGCTGTTTACATTCACTTATACAGAAAACCTCGGTGTGACAGGGGCTTGGAACGCCCGCTATGTGACATGTATCACGTGAAGACTTAACATTACCCTATTTGGCAGGGGATTACCTCAAAATACCAAATGTGCACTTGCAAATCATTAACTGAAAATTCCAAATTTAAAATTGTAACCGGCCGGTGTGGCTGAGCTGCTATAGGCGCTTCAGTCCGGAACTGCGCGACTGCTAAGGTCGCAGTTTCGAATCCTGACTCGGGAATGGATGTGTGTGTGGTCCTTAGGTTAGTTAGGTTTAAGTAGTTCTAAGTTCTAGGGGACTGATGACCTCAGATGTTTAGTGCTCAGAGCCGTTTGAGCTATCCAAGAATGTTACAAATATTCTCCAAGTAGCTGAACATAATCATTTTAAATCAATGGTCAGTTCACTGGACCAAAGGACGCAGTCCATTCCATGGAAACATAGCGCACACCATTATGCAGACAAAACAAAGAACGGTTCAAATGGTACTGAGCACTATGGGACTTCACTTCTGAGGTCACCAGTCCCCTAGAACTACTTAAATCTAACTAACCTAAGGACATCATCCATGCCCCTGTAGCGGTCGCGCGGTTCCAGACTGTAGCGCCTACAACCGCTCGGCCACCCCGGCCGGCATTATGCAGACACTACGAGCTTTCCCAGTGCCTTGCTGACAACTTGGAACGATGGCTTAGTGGGGATCTGCCCCACGCTCGAAGCCTACCATCAGCTCTTACCTACTGAAATCGAGATTCATCTGATCAGAACACAGTTTTCCAGGCGTCTGGGGTCCAACCGACACGTTCACAAAGCAAGGAGAGGCGTCGCGGGCCATGTCGTGGTGTTAGCAAAGGCACCCGCCTCGACTGCTTGCTGCCATAGCCCATTAAAGCCAAATTTAGCCGCACTCTCCCAGCAGATACGCTCTTCGAACGCCACTATTCATTCCGCGTTAATTTCACTCAGTGTTACTTGCCTATTAGCAGTGACAACACTAACCAAGCGCCGCTGCTCTCGGTCGTTAAGTGAAGATCATCCGGTATTCAGGGCACCCTCTTGACATTGTGATTCTCGGAATGGTGAATCCCGTAACGACTTCCGAAATGGACTGTCCCATGCATCTAGCTCCAACTGCGATTCCTCGTTCTAAGTCTGTTAATATCCATCGTTCGGTCATAATCATGTGGGACACCTTTTCATGAATCACCTGAGGGCACATGACAGCTCCACCAATGCACTGCCCTTTTATACCTCGTGCACGCAGTAACAGCGCCATCTGTATACGTGCGTATTGCTATGCCATGACTTTCGTCGCCTCAGTCTATTACCACTCAGTGACAACAACGCGTCGGTTCTCTTACATGAGAGAGTGTAGCTCTGTAAGAAGGTTGTCATTTGCATTCACGTTCAGTTAGCACATTCTGTTAATAATGTGTCCAGACATATAATAAAGGGCGGTGCACATTTGTTACGAGACATTTTTCGCAAAACTGCTCTGTAACCTAATTAAGAACCCTCTATCCCAATTGAGCTACTCAAATTTAATTAAAATTATTATTAAGTAGTTCTCAATATTATTTTGATTTGACGGAAGCCGGATTCAGTCTTCCTTTGGAAACTGTGACCACTGGGTGACTTTGGGAAAATGAAGGGCGCAGTCATCCAACGACTATAGATTCGTAAAAATAATCCTAGCTGAATGTTCTAAGTCGCGAGGCAAGCAGTGATCGTCCCAAGTGTCGACGACACTTTCTCCAGGCCTTAAGCTGCCATTGTGATTGAGTCGAGGAAAGAGTGCTTTGAAAAAGACACAAATTTTCAAGGGGATTGGAAACACAATGCACTCAGGCCGAAAAGGCTCGACTGGACTCGAAGGATGGCAGCAGAATTTGTTGTTTATATTTGGTAAGGCAGTCTTTGGTTAGTTCACTAAATTGATTTTCATGTGGCGAAGAAAGGCTCGTAAGCACAGAATTTGTCGTTGGCTAATACGTCAAATCACTCTTGCGCTGGGAGTGAAATCTCCTTCCTGCGCCACTCTGAGAGAGATAATCACGGCAAATTCTTGAGCAGAAGAGAAACTGCTGTTGTTGTTTATAACTCTGCACTGGTCAGAACTCGCTAGGTCTACAGCGAGTGGCCGAAGTCACCAGCAGACTGTGGTCTCACGCAAATGCTGGTACCTCAGTATGACATCACAACTAATGATGGTCGCTGCCAGATGCATCAACGAGTGTTTTCGTACGCCGCTGCAGCCGGAAAAGTTATTTATGTCCGAGGGCAGTACGCTCAGCCGCAGTCTCTATGTCCTCAACGATCACTTGCAGTCATCGCTTATTATGACAGCGTCGTCTTAGCAGAGATCCGGCTGTAGTAGAAGAGCTATTCAGGACTTTATATCAGTTAAAGACCATTATGCGTTGATGTGAAACTACCATTCTTCAATAAACGAGGAGCTAAATATTACAAGTGTCAGTGCCAGTACAGTTATTCGGAATGTAAGGAACGATCAGTCGCGAAATGGAAACCACAGTGAAAATCCGATGACGTTTTTCACAGATGTGATGGGCAGTATCTTCAGTATGCCAGTCGATGGCGTTACGTCGTTCTTTTTACTTTGAGCACACAGGGAGCACATAAAGATGACAGGCGTAAAGCTGAAATACTAAACACCTTTTTCCAAAGCTGTTTCACAGAGGAAGACCGCACTGCAGTTCCTTCTCTAAATCCTTCCACGAACGAAAAATTGTCTGACATCGAAATAAGTGCCCAAGCAATAGAAAAGCAACTGAAGTCACTCAACAGAGGTAAGTCCACTAGACCTGGCGGGATACCAATTCGATTCTACACATACGCGAAAGAACTTGCCCCCCTTCTAACAGCCGTGTACCGCAAGTCTCTAGAGGAACGGAAGGTTCCAAATGATTGGAAAGGAGCACAGTAGTTCCATCTTTTAAGAAGGGTCGTCGAGCAGATGCGCAAAACTATAGGCCTATATCTCTGACATCGATCTGTTGTAGAATTTTAGAACATGTTTTTTGCTCGCGTATCGTGTTATTTCTGGAAACCCAGAATCTACTCTGTAGGAACCAACATTGATTCCGGAAACAGCGATCGTGTGAGACCCAACTCGCTTTATTTGTTCATGAGAACCAGGAAACACTAGATACAGGCTCCCAGGTGGATGACATTTTCCTTGACTTCCGGAAGGCGTTCGATGCAGTTCAGCACTGTCGCCTGATAAACAAAGTAAGAGCCTACGGAATATCAGACCAGCTGTGTGGCTGGATTGAAGAGGTTTTAGCAAGCAGAACACAACATGTTGTTCTCAATGTAGAGACGACTACAGACGTTAAAGTAACCTCTGGCGTGCCACAGGGGAGTGTTATGGGACCATTACTTTTCACAATATATATAAATGACCTAGTAGATAGTGTTGGAAGTTCCATGCGGCTTTTCGCGGATGATGCTGTACTATACAGAGAAGTTGCAGCATTAGAAAAATGCAGCGAAATGCAGGAAGATCTGCAGCGGATAAGCACTTGGTGCAGGGGGTGGCAACTGTCCCTTAACATATACAAATGTAATGTACTGCGAATACATAGAAAGAAGGATCCTTTATTGTATGATTATATGATAGCGGAACAAACACTGGCAGCAGTTACTTCTATAAAATACCTGGGAGTATCCGTACGGAACGATTTGAAGTGGAATGATCATACAAAATTGATTGTTGGTAAGGCCGGTGCCAGGTTGAGATTAATTGGGAGAGTCCTTAGAAAATGTAGTCCGTCAACAAAGGAGGTAGCTTACAAAACGCTCGTTCGACCTATACTTGAGTAATGCACATCAGTGTGGGATCCGTACCAGGTCGGGTTGTCAGAGGAGACAGAAAAGATCCAAAGAAGAGCGGTGCGTTTTCTCACAGGGTTATTTGGTAAGAGTGATAGTAAGAAGTTTAGCAAACTCAAGTGGCAGACTCTGCAAGAGAGACGCTCTGCATCACGGTGTAGCTTGCTGTCCAGGTTTCGAGAGGGTGCGTTTCTGGATGCGGTATCAAATATATTGCTTCCCCCTACTTATGCCTCCCAAGACGATCACGAATGTAAAATTAGAGAGATTCGAGCGCGCACGGAGGCTTTCCGGCAGTCGTTCTTCCCGCGAACCATACGCAACTGGAACAGGAAAGGGAGGTAATGACAGTGGCACGTAAAGTGCCCTCCGCCACACACCGTTGGGTGGTTTGCGGCTTATAAATGTAGATGTAGATGTAGAAAGATACCTAGAACAATAGTGTCTCCCTCCAGCCTGGTGAGAAATTTCGCCTGATGCTATGCAGCCAAGATTACAAAACTGTCGTGCTATGAAGATAACATTTTGGCACAGGCAACGTAGACCAGCGTAGAGAATTGGCGGAAAGCACTGGGACTGCCTTCTATAACGAGCGTATTATAAAGTTGGTACAACGCTACGATAAAGTAGCAGGAAGTTGTAGCTAACTGTTGTAAATAAAACAGTTTAGATTTTCGCTGTGATTTCCATATCGCGACCTCTCGTTCCTTACTTTCCGAATAGCCCTCGTACATGTCATCTGTGTGGAAAATAATTGTTTCCAAAGTTCGTACGTTCAAGTTAATAAAGTACTAATAATTTGTGTCTGTGTTCTATTATTTGCTCGACATCCTCCTGAAGTAATCTGGACTTACAGCAACACACCACAGAAGATAATCTGGTGGTAGCAGAACCAGAAAGACTTTTTGTTAGGATAACAGATGTATTTTTCATCTTGGGCTGTCAGAGCGAGAGATGCAGAGAGGGAGAAAGTAGTTCTGGAGCCGATCGTAGTTGCCAGGGCTGGACTTAAACCTTTGAGCTATCACTGCAGCCACACTCTGCAGCTGAGACTTGGAGCAATGGAAACAATAAGCCGGATTTGGGCTAGTTGTAACGAGAGAACAGTGAATTTGTCTGTTGGAAGTTAGAGTCATAGTTTTCTCAAATTAATTCATTCAGTTTATTAGTTAAGCTCAGCTTGAACTTAGACAATTGTATAGATGCTTACATGTAGTTTTCTGACATCGTTTTGTTAGTCTTTGGGGGTTTACGTGTACTTAGCTAACTCTATCATTTCATCTTCAATTCCACCCACCTGCATCCCGGCCTTAACATGATTGTTTTAAATTCATTTGAATCTTTTTGTATTTCATTATTACTTTATGTACATATTTAATGATCGAAATGAAGTCCATGCACCTCAGCAAGGAGCTACTGATTTCATTTCGCAGTTCGATGAATCCCCTCTCTCGTTATATCTATGTGAAGTCTGACAGCCATATTTCTTGTTTGCATGGACCACCCATACTTAAATTCAGATGTTCTGTTGCACGACATTTTTTTCTTAGTACTTCACGTGATCATATGAAGAGCGGTCTCTCCACTGTAGAGGTCAGTGAGTCCAGATCTTGTCAGTATCTCAGGGGTATGCTAGAGTCTAAACTGTAGTCTCACCGGCCGGAGTGGCCGAGCGGTTCTAGGCGCTACAGACTGGAACGGCGCGGCCGCTACGGTCGCAGGTTCGAATCCTGCCTCGGGCATGGATTTGTGTGATGTCCTTAGGTTAGTTAGGTTTAAGTTATTCTAAGTTCTAGGGGACTGATGACCTCAGCAGTTAAGTCCCATAGTGTTCTGAGCCATTTTGTAGTCTCACACATTGTATCAACCAACTTCAAATTGTAACATAATCATCGTGAATACAAGCAGTAATTTAATACAATTATGACATAAATGGACATAAGCTCACAGTTATGACGGTGTATAACAGAACCTGGCAGACCTCACTTCATCTTGAAAATAGTGTCCGTTTGCCTGGATGCAGTGTTGAAGGGATTGGAGAGAGTTTTCCATAACAAGCCTTAACATATTTTGCGCAATGACGCTTATATCACGGCGAATTTCAGTCTTAGATTCTTCAAGTATCTGCAAACGATTGTCAAAGACTCTTCGTTTCGCAAACCCCGGGGGAAGTTTTCCACAGTTATTAAATGTGGGGAAGAGAATGACCATGTCATATCGCCACAGAGGGATACGCGGTTTGGAAACGTTTGTCGGAACATAGCCATGCATTGACGCACAGTGAACCATTGCACCATATTGCTGAAACGTAATATTATTATTTTAGCAAACCTTTTGCTTACAGTACTGGATTGTGAACA
Source organism: Schistocerca piceifrons (assembly GCF_021461385.2). Lineage (NCBI taxonomy): Eukaryota > Metazoa > Arthropoda > Insecta > Orthoptera > Acrididae > Schistocerca > Schistocerca piceifrons. The sequence goes on from NC_060141.1 coordinate 44,928,017, forward strand.
TTCGGCAACTTTCTGCAGTAGTGATCGGCATTCACTGTTGCTACACGTCCGGTATCGCACTGACGAAGTGGGGACTGATAACCCTACACATGAAAACTGCGCATCGTATGACAAATTTTTGGACTCGCCTGGTGCTTTCCATGCAAACGAAGGTGATTTTCCTTTGGCTATACCGGAAGTTTAGTTTACTAACATATTTACCATGAAAAAAGATTGCTTCATCGAATATCATCAGCTGTTGGAGAACGAGTGACTAACAATTAATGGCTCTGAGCACTATTGGAATTAGCTTCTGAGGTCATCAGTCGCCTAGAACTTAAAACTACTTAAACCTAACTAACCTAAGGACATCACACACATCCATGGCCGAGGCAGGATTCGAACCTGCGACCGTAGCGGTTCTGCGGTTCCAGACTGTAGCGCCTAGAGCCGCTCGGCCACTCCGGCCGGCACTCTCTATTGATCATCGCAAGCGTAGTTGCCGAGTTAGTTTTACCTATTATTGTCTCTGAACCACTCAGGTAACTGCTGTTTATAAGGATGAAATTACAAATCCTCCAGTTAGCTGCCCGCTGAACGCAGTATTGACATCTGGGACTGTGTTCCAGTTTCTCACACGTCGGAGCTCTTCTTCTCCCTCCTGTGGGACTGCAGGCTCAAAACAATAACAGTGGCCTTTTAATATCTCGCATAAAGCATTGTAATATCTCGCATTAAGCACTGTAAATGCACGGCCGCGCCATCTGTGCCTCACACTACACAACAAGCAGACGAGCATGAGTATCTGTAATACCAGCGCTAATGACGGGAGGTACATGCGTGCTAGAGGAATAACACAACAGTGAAGTTATCAAGAGTGAAGTTGTTTACCTGCAACATTTTGTCATTATAATCGTGTATATTAGGGTCTCGTTTGTGCGTATGAAGCAGAACAAGAGCGAAGAAAACAGCCGGCGAGGAATGAAGATCCTAAGAACGAAACTCTAACGAATCCTTGTGCTTCGGCCGGCCAATGGCGGATGAGCGGTTCTAGGCACTCCAGTATGGAACCGCGCTACCGCTACGGGCGCAGGTTCGAGTCCTGCCTCGGGCATGGATGTGTGTGATGTCCTTAGGTTAGTTATGATTAAGTAGTTAGGTTTAAGTAGTTCTAAGTTCTAGGGGACTGATGACCTCAGATGTTAAGTCCCATAGTGCTCAGAGCCATTTCAACCTTACGCTACACCCCACACAGCGAAGCAAAATACTTATTTTTTTAAACTGAAAACAAAGTGACCCTTAGTGTTTGATTTGCATAGAAAACTATAGGCGCGAGCAAGTGTAATGTTAACTGATATTTTCAACTGCTTCATGAGAATGTATACATGAGTTTCAATAATGAAGAAAAGACAGCCAAACTGCTCGAGATAAGTCACAACAAACGGAGAGAAGTAACTATTCTTACAGCACGATACGCTGCTTTTTGAAATTATTACCGTTGTGGATAACGCATTACGTGGTTTTGTCCTGGATCCCTTCTAACGTTCTTACAGAAAGAAAACCATGTGACGCATAATACAGCTGAATCTGAGGTATTAAATAGGTCTCGAAATAGCGATAGGGAATTTGTGAAATAGTATTTGCAACTCCCATATCGGTTCTGCCCAACAGGAAATCCTCTTTTCGAAATACTTCCTCGTTTTTCCTTCAATGACAGCGGTTGGAAGAGGGACTGAGTAAATTGTTGAGGACAGCTGAAAGACAGGAATAGAGTTTTCTTATCTTTTTCTTTGGCCGTAAACACTGACGTAATTGCTATTGGTTTTGTTAGAGTTGTTGGCACAGAGTTCCGCAGGATGGGTAAAATCCTTGATTTGCTGCCAACTACAGCCTAAGACACTTCCTTCTTAGAAAACATACTCGAGAAGCATGAGCTTTGTTGGGACAAAATTTCGTCGATTGTGACAAGTGGATTTTCTGCAATGGTTGATCACGAGTCTGGTGTCATTGCTTTGGTAAGGGAAAAGTCAAAGGAACTTATGAAATCAGGAATTACCACCGATACCTTGCGATATTCATCGCGATAATCTGCTTCGAAAACGCGCCAAAATAAATGGCGGTATTGATTGTAGATCACAAATAATACGAGGGACGTTCGATGAGTAATGCAACACATTTTTTTCTCGGCCAGTTTTGATTGAAAAAATTTGGAATTTGTTGCGGGACATCGTGAACTATTCCTGCTGCAGACCGAACAGTTTCCTTAGTTTCCGACAGTTGGTGGCGCTGTGGCGTCTGCAACGTAGGTGCGTCCCAAGCAGAGAGCTGTCACTGGGTTTGTTTTGCAGGAAAAAAGGCCGTCGTAGGTACAGTATTTACAGACACTTGCAGAATGTCTACGGAGATCTCTCAGTAAACAAAAGCACGGTGAGTCGTTGGGAGGGGTGTTTCATCATCGCAGAAAGTTGGCGCACACCTGTTCGGTCTCCAGCATGCCAGACATTAATAACGAGACGAGGAACTTTACAACTGCCACAGTTTATACAGGTTTTATTGATCTGTTCATTTTCTAGTCTCCAGTCGCTTCTGTTTTATGCTAAAACTGGAATATAATTTCAGTTTCCTGACCAGACGTTGCCAACACAAAGGTGGTATCATTGCATCGGTTGACAAATAAATAAATAATGTAAACCCTTTTATGGACAATGTTTCAGGAACTGTACAACGACTAGGCAGAAACAGATGAAGAACTGTTTTTCTTAGAACTATAGCCATAATATTGAATATTTCGTCATGATTGGAGTCCAGTAGGTAGCTCAGGAGAAGCCTGAAATCTGCAGTTCATTGAGAGAGGGCACATAACCTTGTTGTTGTTGTTGTGGTCTTCAGTCCTGAGACTGGTTTGATGCAGCTCTCCATGCTACCCTATCCTGTGCAAGTTTCATCATCTCCCAGTACCTACTGCAACCTACATCCTTCCGAATCTGCTTAGTGTATTCATCTCTTGGTCTCCCTCTACGATTTTTACCCTCCACGTTACCCTCCAATGCTAAATTTGTGATCCCTTGATGCCTCAGAACATGTCCTAACAACCGGTCCCTTCTTCTCGTCAAGTTGTGCCACAAACTACTCTTCTCCCCAATTCTGTTCAATACCTCCTCATTAGTTATGTGATCTACCCATCTAATCTTCAACATTCTCCTGTAGCACCACATTTCGAAAGCTACTATACTCGATGTTAACAAATTTCTCTTCTTCAGAAACGCTTTCCTTGCCATTGCCAGTCTACATTTTGTATCTTCTCTACTTCGACCATCATCAGTTATTTTGCTCCCCAAATAGCAAAACTCCTTTACTACTTTAAGTGTGTCATTTCCTAATCTAATTCCCTCAGCATCACCTGACTTAATTCGACTACATTCCATTATCCTTGTTTTGCTTTTGTTGATGATCATCTTATGTCCTCCTTTCAAGACACTGTCCATTCCGTTCAACTGCTCTTCCAAGTCCTTTGCTGTCTCTGACAGAATTACAATGTCATCGGCGAACCTCAAAGTTATTATTTCTTCTCCATGGATTTTAATACCTACTCCGAATTTTTCTTTTGTTTCCTTTGCTGCTTGCTCTATATACAGAGTGAATAAAATTGGGAAGAAGCTACAACCCTGTCTCACTCCCTTCCCAACCACTGCTTCCCTCTCATGCACCTCGACTCTTATAACTGCCATCTGGTTTCCGTACAAATTGTAAATAGCCTTTTGCTCCCTGTATTTTACCCCTGCCACCTTTAGAATTTGAAAGAGGGTATTCCAGTCAACATTGTAAAAAGCTTTCTCTAAGTCTACAAATGCTAGAAACGTAGGTTTGTCTTTCCTTAATCTTTATTCTAAGATAAGTCGTAAGGTCAGTATTGCCTCACGTGTTCCAATATTTCTACGGAATCCAAACTGATCTTCCCCGAGGTTGGCTTCTACTAGTTTTTCCACACGTCTGTAAATAATCCACGTTAGTACTTTGCAGCTGTGACTTACTAAAGTGATAGTTCGGTAATTTTCACATCTGTCAACACCTGCTTTCTTTGGTATTGGAATTATTATATTCTTCTTGAAGTCAGAGGGTATTTCGCCTGTCTCATACATCTTGCTCACCAGATGGTAGAGTTCTGTCAGGACTGGCTCTCCCAAGGCCGTCAGTAGTTCTAATGGAATGTTGTCTAATCCCGGGGCCTCGTTTCGGCTCAGGTCTTTCAGTGCTCTGTCAAATTCTTCACGCAGTATCGTATCTCCCATTTCATCTTCATCTACATTCTCTTCCATTTCTATAATATTGTCCTCAAGTACATCGCCCTTGTATAGACCCTCTATATACTCCTTCCACCTTTTTGCTTTTCCTTCTTTATTTTCCATCTGAGCTCTTGATATTCATGCAAGTGGTTCTCTTTTCTCCAAAGATCTCTTTAATTTTCCTGTAGCCAGTATCTTTCTTACCCCTAGTGAGATAAGCCTCTACATCCTTACATTTGTCCTCTAGCCATTCCTGCTTAGCCATTTTGCACTTCCTGTCAATCACGTTTTTGAGACGTTTGTATTCCTTTTTGCTTGCTTCATTTACTGCGTTTTTATGTTTTCTCCTTTCATCAATTAAATTCAATATTTCTTCTGTTACCCAAGGATTTCTACTAGCCCTTATCTTTTTACCTACTTGATCCCCTGCTGCCTTCACTACTTCATCCCTCAGAGCTACCCATTTTTCTTCCACTGTACTTTTTTCCCCCACTGCTGTCAATTTTTCCCTTATGCTCTCCCTGAAACTCTGTACAACCTCTGGTTTAGTCAGTTCCAGGACCCATCTCCTTAAATTCCCACCTTTTTGCAGTTTCTTCAATTTTAATCTACAGTTCCTAACCAATATATTGTGGTCAGAGGCCACATCTGCCTCTGGAAATGTCTTACAGTTTAAAACCTGGTTCCTGAATCTCGGTCTTACCATTATATAATCTATCTGATGCCTTTTAGCATCTCCGGGACTCTTCCATGTATACAACCTTCTTTTATGATTCTTGAACCAAGTATTAGTTATGATTAACTTATGCTCTGTACAAAATTCTACCAGACAGCTTCCTCTTTAATTTCTTACCCCCACTTCACCTACTATGTTTCCTTCACTCCCTTTTCCTACACTCTAATTCCAGTCACCCATGACTATTAAATTTTCGTCTTCCTTCACTATCTGAATAATTTCTTTTATCTCATCATACATTTCATCAATTTCTTCATCATCTGCAGAGCTAGTTGGCATATAAACTTGTACTATTGTAGTAGGCGTGGGCTTCGTGTCTATCTTGGCCACAATAATGCGTTCACTATGCTGTTTGTAGTAGCTTACCCGCACTCCTATTTTTTATTCATTATTAATCCGACTCCTGCATTACCCCTATTTGATTTTGTATTTATATCCCTGTATTTATCTGACCAAAAGTCTTGCACATAAGCATAAACTTATTGCACAAAAAATTGTCCACCCGTAGAGGGATCGTTACAAGAATCATAAAATACAGTATAATTGTGCCAAGGACTTGATAAACGCCAGGATTCGGTTAGCATGTAAGTGCACAATTTTCTACATGTACTTGACATCCAGGTTACAGTGCTTACTGAGAATATGATAGCATATTTCGACCAAATTTTACGGATGCTAATATCTCCGTTCTACCCACTGTTCCAACATGCCCCACAGATTTTTATGGGATTAGAGTGAAGTACTTTCGCAGGCCGATCAAGATCTAATATGGTGGGTGAATGTTCAGAAAATCAGTCACATATTCATCCAGCCCGAAGAAATTTGCCGTTGTCGTCTTTATGCGCCAGTGAGAGCAATGACCTCTTGCAATGTGACCGACTCCAAACGTTTATTGCATGCAGTTCCTGTCACTATGATACCTCGTTAACGTCTTGGGATGGATCATCATTCACTGCTTGCAGAATTTCCTGTCGGGTTTGGAGGCTATTTTGATTCAAAAGGCACGAAACGCCTCTCTGGTCCCTCTGTCAGGACCTTTTTCCAACCACAGTTCTGACGTCACGTTTCGAGGCCATATGTTATACCATTGCTTCTGGACACGTTGAGCAATCCGCCACGAAATACCAACAAATCGAGCAGCTTCATACACGATATGCCCATGGGCCCGGCAGAACAGGATTGACTTTTTTTTGCCACTCTGTTACGTCCTTGCATTTTCTCATGTTTACGTACATATCCACCTGAAACATAAATGTCTTACTGACCGCTACTGCCTTCATGTCACGTAGAGGCAGCGCGTGCACGGTTGAGAACGTGAACCGATCGCTGCGACATCTGTAAGGGCTTAACGATTTATCTTAGCGTACGCGCTAGGAATATTAATTTTTGGCCGCTGAGCATAATTTGAAGAACGTGAACGGTAAGTTACTGAGTTTTCAGAGCTACCTGATATGACCATCAGACATCTGTCAGGACGTCCTGGGCTGTAAAACGTCGAAATATAATAACAGATGCGCTAATACTTCTTTGTCAAAAGTATTAGATTACACTCTGTGCCCGATTGTATCAATCGTTCACTGAATCTGTCGCAGAAATGAATTCTGCATGCTGCTGGCTGTCAAAATTTACGGTAATACACACATCAAAAATAGGTTTTGCATCATCCCCGTTGCTAGAACTCCTGAAGACAGACGTTCAATGTGGATAGTATATCACAGACACAGTCCCTTTCACTGTTCAGAGATGTCACTAAACCCGCCCAAAGATCTAAAGAACCATGCATGAGCAGCGCTTATAAGACGGAGAGGATCCGACACCCGATCAGCTCCAGTCATTCCTCTAGGAAGGAGGTACACGGCTCGTGTTGTCTGTAGTTCAACCATGCCTAGACGGTCAAAACCGCTGTTCGATCGCGTCCGAATTGTTACTTTCTGCCAGGAAGGGCTCTCGACAATGAAAGTGTCCAGGCGTCACGGAGTGAACCGAAGTGATGTTCGGCCATGGCGGAGATACAGAGAGACTAGAACTGTCGATGACATGTCTCGTTCAGGCCGCCCAAGGGCTACTACTGCAGTGGATGACCGCTACCTACGGATTATGGCTCGGAGAAGCCCTGACAGCAACGCCACCATGTTGAATAACGCTTTTAGTGCAGCCACAGGACGTCGTGTTACGATTCAGACTGTGCGCAATAGCCTGGATGATGTGCAACTCCACTCCCGAAGCCTATGGCGAGGTCCATCTTTGCAACCACCACACCATGCAGCGCAATACAGATGGGCCCATCAACATGCCCAACAGACCGCTCAGGATTGGCCTCACGTTCTCTTCACCGATGAGTGGCGCATATGCCTTCAACCAGACAATAGTCGGAGACGTTTTCGGAGGCAACCCGGTCAGGCTGAACTCCTTAACACTGTCCAACGAGTGCATCAAGGCGGAGGTTCCCTGCTGTTTTGAGGTGGCATAATGTGGGGCCGACGTGCGCCGCTGGTGGTCATGGAAGGTGCCGTAACGGCTGTACGATAAGTGAATGCCATCCTCTGACTGATAGTGCAACCATACCGCTAGCATATTGGCGAGGCATTCGTCTTCATGGACGACAGTTCGCGCCCTTATCATGCACATCATGTGAATGACTTCTTTCAGGAATACGACATCACTCGACTAGAGTGGCCAGCATGTTCTCCAGACGTGAAACCTATCGAACGTGCTTGTGATAGAAAAGGGCTGTTAATGGAAGACGTGACCAACCAAGCACTCTAAGGGATATACGCAGAATCGCCATTGTCATGTGAGACAATCTGGATCAACAGTGCCTCGATGAAGTTGTGGACAGTATGCCTTGACAAATACAGGCATGCATTAATGCAAGGGGACGTGCTACCGGGTATTAGAGGTACTGGTGTGTACAGCAATCTGAACACTACCTCTGAAGCTCTTGCTGTAGCTAGTGCAACATGCAATGTGTGGTTCTTCATCAGCAATAAAAAGGGCGGAAATGATAGCTATGTTGATCTCTATTGCAATGTTCTGTACAGGTTCCGGAACTCTCGGAACTGAGGTGATGCAAAACTTTTTTTATGTGTGTATAAAGAATTCCCTGACGGATGGTTTGATTTATTTTGCATTTCATCATAGCCTTTCAGTAACGACTACACTGTTCAAGGCGTTCTGTGGGAAATGACAGCTTCCTCTCGCTTACCACGATCGAACCCTCTCACCCAGTACTTAACTAGCATGATACTAAGAGACGTGACAAGTAGGCTATACGTAAATGGCGCAATCAGGTTGTTGATAGTAGGATAATGTATAACAGTAGTCAGAGAAAACTTGAGTGGCTCTAGAATATTCATTTGGCATTGCAACAGCAGGTATGAAGCTCTGTAAGCATTTTTGGGAGATGTCAGCCTACTTTATGCTGCTTAAAAGAAGTGAAAATAAATAATTTCTCTACACATATTCTTTGTTCGATTGACGTTTTGAAAACAATAGTTTGACTCTTAGACATCATTGTACAAAATAACTGCATCAATGGGACAGAGACTACGTTAGGTAATTACAGCGCAATTCCTTGCGTAGGTACGGTAGCTGGACGCAGGTAGGTAACATTTGTGTGGGGGTAACTACTGCGCAGTTTAGAAAAAAATGGTCTTTTATCTCATTCTTTTATTGGGTGTTAACAGATCACTCCGAAACATTCGATGATATCGCCCAGTACACTGATTGCGTGCAGGAATGCTTAAAATAGCCCAGTAATTACTGTGAATGAATTGGTAACATTGAGGTTAGCTTTTTCACATTTTGGTTTTCAACACGTATTTCCCCATTCTGGAGATCGGATGAAAACCAGCATAAATGACAGATAAAACAGAACGCCAATGTTCGGATCACATGTGGTCATTGCGCCGAAGAGATAGAGCGTTATCGGACGTGCCATCAGATATGGAGCCGTCACACATCTCCCGCGCCACACATTGACAGTCCGCACAAATAGAGAGAGAGGCAGAGAGAGAGAGAGAGAGAGAGAGAGAGAGAGAGAGAGAGAGAGAGATGGAACATAGGGAGACAGAGAGAGAGTGTGTGTGTGTGAGAGAGAGAGATGTCATTTCTGGTTGGGAAGCTATGGAAACGACTGCATTTTCTGTTATATGAAGAGTATATTGATAGGAAAAAAGTGTTTCGTTTATGTTGTGTAAAGAAGAATACTGATCACGTTCAACATCATTGCACATGAGGCAATTTTTGTCCCTTCTTTTCACAAATAACTGTAGTAGTGCTAAGGAATTTGTGTTCATACCAGTTTGCCACTCTGTAACAATAAATATTATCGTAAATTAAATTCCGTAAATAAATCCTATGTATGCGTCAAGTAAACGAACAACTGGGTTTAGTCAACAGTTTGTCATCATTACGTCAAAATGTAGTTTCCTAATTCTAACTGCAGCAGTGTCCCCTCTCACTATCACAGCTCTGGAGACAAGCTACACAACTCTCCTATGGCGCTATGGCAATGGCAGTGGCAGTGGCAGAGCTTCACGGAATAATTTCCTGTCGTTATTGTAAACGGAAACGTATTCAGGAAATTGTCTTTTGATTCACGATTGAAAGTAATGTATCGTTTTCAAGTTTTTATTGAGAGCTTAATGATACTGACGTTCACTTGTTGGAGTGCAAACTTTGCTTGTAAAATCACACATAGTGTTAGGGCAGAAGCAGACTAGGTTCCTGCGAATATTGAACTGATACAGAAAATGATGTATTTTCGAGCATAAGGGAAGAACTGATCAGTTCCTATTATCTGTATACCTAGAATGCTTTTGAGGATGAGATATAAATGAATCTGGTGATGCAGACTTGGCAGTTTGAAATAAAATAGTCCTTACAAACTTAAATCCCATTTTTATTGCGTATGTACCTTACCAGTATAGCAGTTAGACAGAAATGTCTGTAAAGAACACATAACCATTACCGTTCTTTAAAAGCACACCGATACTGGAACAAAAAAATGTGAAAATTATGTATGTCCCTGTCGGTGGAGAACTGGATAGAATACAAAGCATGAAGTTTTCGATGCCCAGTGACCGTTACGGTCTTTTTTCTTTTGTTTATGGCTTGTTTTACCTCTGGTACAGACGTGTATGTCAAAAATATGCCAAAATGCATCATGTTTCAGAGTCCACGTTAATCTGCAGGTCATAATGTAGCTAGCAGTTCAACGATCGGAAGAACGCAAGCCGTATTCACTGCAACTTTATATTCAGCAAACCACTCTGAAGTGCATGATAGATTTCCAGTTATCATTATTTGAATGTCTCTGTGCGGGCAGTAATTATTCTAACCTTATCCTCAGAATCCCTATGTTTGCAATGCGTAGGAAGTTGAAGTATATTCCTGCAGTCATCATTTATAGCCGGTTCTTTAAACTTTGTTAATAGGCTTTCTCGAGATAGTGTCCGTCTAACTTCAAGGGTTCTCCACTTCAGTTCCTTCAACGTCTGTGTGACACCCTCCTACGGATCAAGCAAACCTATGACCATTTATGCCGCCCTTCTCTGCATACGTTCAAAATCTCCTGTTAGTATTATTCGGCATGTGTCCCACAAACTTGAGCAATATTCTAGAACTGGTCGCACGAGTGATCTGTACACTATCTCCTTTGCAGAATGATTGCACTTCCATTGTATTCTATCAAGAAACGGAAGTTTACCACTTGTTTCAACCACGAATGAGCCTATGTGATCATCCTATTTTAAATCCCTACACAGTGTTACACCCAGATATTTGCAGGAGTTACCTGATTCCAACAGTGACACATTGCTATTGTAGTCATAGGACACTTTCTTTTTCCGTTTTGTGAATTGCAAAAATTTACGTTTAGGGTCTTTTAATGTAAGTTGCCAATCAGTGCACAACTTTGAAATCTTACCAATACGTGACTGAATATTTATGCAGCTCCTTTGAAACAGTAGATCATTACAAGTCACGGGTTACTACTAGTATTGTCTGAAAGGTCATTAATATACAACATGGACAGCAAGGATTCCAACACACTTTAACAAACTGGTTATGTACATCAACATGTACATCATCAAAATCGCCGATGATTTTGAGAGGAGATGTGATGCTCAAGTTACAGCTTGAGCTGAAATGAAAGCATTCGGTGGTTACTGTTTGCTGGAACTACAGAACTCGTCATCTCCATTTCATGGATATGTGGGCATAGCACGGATCTGTAAGCTTTTCTCCACCATTTTGCATCAGAGATTTCTGTTCTTGCTTCGACCTATTAGCGTTCATAACACCAGTGACCGAGATGACAAAAAGGAGTCGGATAGGTTGGCTGCTCGTCGTGAATTTGTGATAATAATAGGGAAACATTTTATGGAAACCTGTACCCCAGCAGAATATTTGATGACGGATGAGCATTCCATTTCGGGGTCGTTTATCACTTAGGCAGTATTTGCTTAAAGAAACTAAGAAATATGGAATAAAAGGTGTTGTATAATTATTATTATTATTATTATTAGTACATACTACAACATTTTACTTTCACACACTAGAGGTGTGTATACGATTGCAGACTGATTGTCCATCCAGGAAGTCTAATAGTCCTTCACATGTTGTTCAGTGTGTTAGTGCTCACATTACAGACTCAGGAAAGGAGATAACCGTTTATAACCGGTACACCAGGTTCCGCTTGGCAGAACTTTGCTGTTCATCGAACTGACTTTAGTGGGGACACAAGAAACGTCTACCGTGTTATTACTCAATAAACACAGGAATGTGATTTCAAGTCTGTCTGGTTTTGCAAAGAAAATATGAATGATTTATTATGTTCCCAGGACACCTTACTGACTATTAAGGTAGATTCAGAGACATGTGTCGACAGAAAACCAGAAACCGTGATTTTCTACACCTGCACTAAGGGAGGAGTGGGCATGTGTGACCAGCTACGCAGCAGCTACAATGTTGGCCGAAGAACAAGGAGATGGCGCGTTGCTGTGTTCTTCCACTTGCTGAATGTATCTGCACTAAACCCATTTGCCATTTACAAAATGAACTCTGGTCAATATGTATAAAGAAGCATGTTTATGGTAGATTTTGCAAACAAACTCATAATGGACAGTGTTGTCAGGAGAACTGCTAACAGCCATATACCCCACAATATTGTTCCTGATTGCCAGAGGTGCAGAATACGACAACAACAGCAGGATCGCCAAGATCGAGAAATCATGGACACAGGAAACGGACATACATCGCACAAAGGGAAGAGGTGCCACATCTGTCCAAGTACAAACGACAACAAGCATTCAACACTGTGTGCTACTTATGTGGGACGTATGCAAAGTGGATTCCAAAGTCATCCGCATAACATGCACATCTCACTCAGATACTTTGATGGTCCAGAAGGCTTTGTATTATTAGTGTATAGTATTTTTATAGTATTAGGTTAAATTTCCTTTTTCCTCACACAGTAAATCACAGTGGCATTAAATTATATTAAGTACATGCTGTTTTCAGTCATTTATGTTCAAAGATCATCCATAAATCATAACATTTTGTGGGGCGGCGAATAAGTTGTAAACATAAATTTCTGTATAAATGCTTGCATGTTGAATCACTTTCAGGCTTTTAGAATGTTGTTAATGCTGTCTTTTGCCGTTCTCAACACTGGCTCTCTATTTACTTTTTAGCAGCCAGAAAGTGATTTAACAAAACGTGAAGCCTGTAATTAGAGTCCTAGTGCCCACTTCATCTGAGAATACCATTATAGCTGCAGCTTATAGCTCTGAGGAATTAGGAGATTGTCCGGGATATCTAATCAAAAACGATTTTCCAAAATAGTTGAGTATATTCTGAAATTCACTGATAAAAAAACAAAAGTATCCCTACAACCTAACTAACAGAGCAGTTTAGAGTCTAATGCGCTGATGCAACTATAAATGTCCGAATTAAATGTTAAAAAGAATGCTCGCCATAATTTGATGAGAGTATTTCATCAAACGCCACGCTAAATATTTGGTAGAATGTCTGTCCCGCGACGGCACGTGAAAATACGACAATACGCAAACTGAAGCTAGATAATGAAAATCATCCCAGAATTAACCCTTCACTTGAAATGATTTCATGGTTCCGCGTATCTCTAGTAACTTAATACGCACCCGAGGCTGTTTGTAGCAGTGATACCGATGCGACGCGACTCCCGACACAGATGGCGTGCTATTCAGCGTCTGGAGAGAACTGGGGCCTTGCTTCCTCGCGCAGCGGTCTTATATATAAAGCCGCCGTGTGGACAGCTAAGGGAACGCCTGATCAAATCGGCTCTCCCGACTAGCCGCTGGGCTAGTAACGCACCACTTCAAGTTACATAATAATTTATAGCTTCTTTTGCTGGTGGCCGATGAAGCTCTTAATTTAAACGTGCATTCAGCACGCAGGTAAGTATTGATAATAAAATTTTGATGTGGCTAAGTTAAATATTTTGGGCGAGAGAATTAATTAAATTACACTGCACGCAGTAGATGAGCTCTGAACTGGCCCTTTTGAGATCCGCTATCGCTATAATTTTATAGGTATTCAAAAGAAACTTTTCACATCTTCATAGTGATAGCGGACCTCCAACCTACTTAAATCTAAACATCCTAGCCTTATTTATTAGCCTACTTAATCTATCTTGCTTCCATCAGTTTTGAGACGAAAACCACAAAATCATGAATTTCCACTAAAATCTTAATTTGTGAAATCCAAAGTACTGTTTTTATTAAATCATTGTGAAAGATGAATCTAAATATAAATTTTGAAGTCTCTAGCTCTTTTCTGTTGCGCCAATGATTTTTTAAGAAAAAGTCCAAATTTCGAAAATGGCTGAAGTTATCGAACTGATATTTAACACACATTAATTTAGTATTATTCCTGACATGCTAGAAAAGTTTTAGGTCATTTGCTTGATTTTTAAGGTATTGCGCAACATTTATGACGTCAGAGCTAGTTACAGCAGACTGGCTGGCACACAATGGAAACTGATGTGAATTTACTACAGCCTGAGTAGGCTGCTTCCCTACAATTTCTATTTTTCTTAGGCTAAACGTATATGTACAGCTTAAATTGCGTCCAGGTCCAATTGACCTGACGCGAGTAATTATGTTACTTCTTGTGAAGCGAGTACTTAAGTGTTAAACTGACGATTTCGTGATGCCTAATGATGCGTCCTGTGAACCGACATCTTCTTTTCGTCAAATTGTACGATTTATTTCTTTTTTCCTGAATTTCTTCTACCCATCTAACCTTCAGCATTCTTTTGTAGCACAGTATTTCAAAAGCTTCTATTCTCTTTTGGTTGGAACTGGTTATCCTCCATGTTCCACTTCAGTATAGGACCCACTCCAGACAAATAGCGTCAGGAGTGATAAATTGGACTAGTCCCTTGAGGGCGTCTACGAAGAAAATGAACAGCCTTCTGACGCGATAGGAAAAGAAATGGATGCCGATTTCCAAGGCACAGAGCTACAAAATGTTTAGAAAGACTTGCGATCAAACAGGTCGCAACCTGACATCTATTTCACGGTCCATTATGGCTCACCTGTAGAAAACAAGGAAAAACTTTTATACACCAACATATAGCTAAATATATGGAACGTGATGCTACAATTAACAGTTATAAAAAGCCAGAAAGATAACCTTGATAAAATGCAATAAATTTGTTAATTCCAAGGTTTACTGTAAATTATTAATATTTATAGTTTTTATGAAACTGAAAATATCATCATTTCACTGGATGCCCCTCATATTTCTGAGATTGCAGGTGTATCGAGATTTACTTTGCTATGGAACAGTAATTTATTATTGAATTTCTAAAAGTTGTAAGGAGACATGTATCAGACTGCCTAAAACGCCGCTGTTATTGGTACATCTTCTGTACTCTGGCCATGTGAGCAAGTGCAGTCCAAATGCTCCTGCTCTGGTTTTACCCATATCCAGCAATGCACTGACTGACCTTGCACCTGAGCTTGTCTCATGCAGTAAGGTAGTCTCCTCACCTCATCGAATTGCACCCACCCAGAAAAGCAAATTCACCGCTCCTCAATACCAAACCTAGATGGCCAAATAGCTTGCCTAACCACGTGTAACATTATAAGGACAGCATTACGTGAAAGTGAATAATGATCTGTGGGAAAATGGGCATCGAAGCATTTGAAATGTGAAGTTACAGAACTGTGAAAGTTCTACAAGATACAGCAAGGAAAGAAGTATAGGGATAACCCTGATGGAAGAAATACGAGAATAATAGGACATGTGTTAAGACATCAAGGAATAAGCTGCATTGTACTAGAGGAAGCCGTAGAAGGCAAGAAGTGTAAGGCAACACAGAGAGTGGAATATATGTGAGAAATGAGGCTGTCAGGTACAGTTGCTACTTTGAGATGAAGAGGTTGAACGTGGGTAAATTCTCGGCGTTCAAATGGTGGGGTTCCGTAACCAAATTAGCCGAAGTGTTTGGTATTTCAACAGGCACCATATTATTGAGCATTAGTGGTCTGCTTCGGAGGATATGGTATGTGGTCCCTATCTCCAGCATCATTACCTGAAAGTGGTACTATCTTGCAGGAACTGTGGTATAAGATTACCTTGAAACAATAAGATACATGTATTTACCCACTTTAAGATGACTGAAAGTTGTTTGGAAAGCGATCGGTTTACGTAGGCCGCATTAGATATGGTAACGTGTTGCGGTTTTGTTGTTTCTGTAGTTATGTCCATCTCGTACATACAGTATTCATCTTGACAGGCGCTAGACAATTGGCACCATTGCATTGCATTGTTTATGGCCGTCCTGAATCGGTCGACTCCGTATTTGCATGGCAGTTGTGAACAAATCCCAAGCTACGCAAGCAGGAACATCGAACAACGATAAAGAGCTGTCTTGAGCTGTTTTGGCGCTCGCTGTATTGCAGTAGTTCGAGTAACGATTCCGGGTTCGATTGCTGGCAGGGTCGCCATATGTAACGCCCCCTTATAAAAATTATTGAATTACTGTGCTGATAAACCTCTTACATTATTTGCTTTTTAAACAGCTGAGCAAAACTGAGCGTACTCAGACATTCACTAAAGTGACACACAATATTTTTAGCGCAACGCAATCTGACTTTCAGTAATCCCTACAAAAGAATGGCCCTAACTAACAATAACCTACACCTTTCGTGAATTCTTACCTCACAAAAATCTTCGTTACTCGAACTACTGCAATACAGCGAGCGCCAATACTGCCAGCTAAATAAAAGGTTCTCACTACTGAAGGCACTAACTACTGATAGGCATAGTTAGCAAATGAAAGATTTTGATAGAGAACAAACAACGTATTTACCTTAATTGTATTCAAAAGTCATAATATATATATATCAGTTCATGACATCCAGTCTTACTAATTTACTGTCTCTGATGGACACACGTCCAGATCATCTGCTCTCAAACTCCACCATTTCTCTCCCCACATCCACCACTGCTGGCGGCTCACCTCCAAATGCGCAACGCTACGCGTTGTTAACAGCCAACTGCCCAACACTACAATAGCAAACAACAATGCAAACCAGCCACAGACTGCACACAGCACAGCCAGTGACTTTCATACAGAGCACTACGTGGCGTTACCAATAAAAAAACCTAAACAGCCTACTTACACATTTGCTGTGGTCAGGTTAGTACGTTTTCTTTCCTCTGCTGTGTTTCTTTATAACCAGGAACTCCGTTCCCTGTGCCACTTTTATTTGCCCCACCCTGTATATACATAGGAGAAACTATCCGCACGAAATACCAAACGACCACTGGAAAACTTTATTGAACTACTGGTACACGGTGAGGGACAGTACATTTGATAACAATACAAGCTCAGACCAAAGGTATCATTCACAGCAACATCTAGTCAGAGAAACATAATATTATCGTTGCTCAAACAATTATCCTTTGTAAACAGAGAGAGTCTTAGTAAACATACTGTCAAATAAATGGTAATCTTACTGTATAGTAAACGAATTGTCAAATACGTGTCGGAAGATATGTGATACGTTTATAATTAATATATGTCGCGAAGTTAACTACGAATTAGACAGCGACAGTATACTGCAGGTACAATACGAACGTCAAATCCTACATGAAGAAAGTAACAATATATAAATATTCACACGGACAACCACCACATATGTAGACAGTCTCACTTATGTTGTATGTGGAGGTTGCCTGAGAATGACTATAAAGTCAAAACTGCTGTCGTAGAGAATATTAAACTTTTTGTGTTTTGTAGCTAGTCTACCCGTCATTTTCAATATCATAGTGTCACGTGTACTATACTGTGAGCCCAGTCGAACATAAAATAAAGGGACAAGTACGTTCGCATTTTAATGACCACGAACGCCCTGTGACAGTTTTCTTCAGTTTCCTAAGAATCTCACAATAGACTCCAGGACAACACCTATTGTTATCCCTCATAATAGTAGTACACCAATGACAGTGCCAGAAACGCGTAATTACTAAACACAATTTCACGAAATTCCTTCAGAGAAGAACACGAAATAAATATTTCTCAGTCCCAATCAAGAACAGCTGCCAACATGAGCAACTCAGAGGTATCCTCGCTCTAGCGAAGCAGCTGAAATTTCTTAATAAAGGGAGGTCTACAGGTGCACAGTGAATACCCATAGTTTTCTTTTAAGGCATGCTGACGTTATATCTCCATACTTAGCAAACATTTATAACCGCTCGCTCGACAAAAGATCGGTACCTAAATACTAGAAAGCTGCACAAGGTCACATAAATAATCAAGAAAGGTAACAGGTTTTCTTGTTTTGTAAATAAAACCGACTTTTACTGCTGCCAATTCGCCTTTTTCTTGTCTAAGGCATCATCAGTGGAATTTATAACGATACAGTTTTGTTATTTTTAGATTATTGAACAATTCACGTGCGGTTTTTACGTATAAAATTACTTACGATTTGCTGATCTGCGTTTCCTCTCATCTGGTCTGGAGGCCGCACTACCACTTTATTACTGACATATAAGCGCAACTTTGCGTTCTGACCTTCTTCACACTGTTTATCATGTTTCTCCTTCTTTTTTGTTTGCCACTCGATGTAACTATTTCGTCGGACACTGCTTTTAACAACGTAAATTTGCAACTCCATTACGTGTTTCCTCCTCTTTTCCGTGTGTATCTACTTGTTGCCAACCTAACGAAGTATAAGTTCAGGACTAACTTCTATTCATGATCTTAATACCATGTGTGTTACGTGTTCTACCCACCGAATCTTCATTTTTCCTCTGTAGCAACACGTTTCAAATACTTCTAAACTGTTGATCGCCCATGTTTCACTTCCATACAGGGCTACACTCCATACAAATACTTTCAGAAAAGACTTCCTGACAATTAAATCAATACTCGATGTTAGCAAATTTCTCTTCTTCAGATACGGTTTGCTTGCCATTGCCAGTCTACTTTTTATATCCTCCCTACACTGACCATCGTCAGTTATTTCGCTTCTCAAATAACAAACCTCATTTACTGCCTTAAGTTTCTCATTTTCAATTCTAAGTCCCTCAGCATCACCTGATCAAAATTCGACTACACTCAGTTATCCTCGTTTTGCTTTTGTTGATGGTCATCATATCCTCCTTTCAAAATAATGTCCATTCCGTTCAACTGCTCTTCCAAGTCATTTGCTGCCGCTGACAAAATTGCAATGTCATCGGCAAACGTCAAAGTTTTTATTTATTCACCCTGGACTTAATTCCTACTCTAAATTTTTCTTAGTTAATTCCTACTCCAAATTTTTCTTTGTTTCCTCTATTGCTTGCTCAATATACAGATTGAAACAGAAGTAATCTCTTGAACATCCACAACACTGCTGTCTATTTGCAGTATGAATTTAGAAAGTATACTGAATTTGTACACTCTGACCCCGAAGAAAACGATCAACTGACACGTAGTCAGCAAGGGACATGGAAATATCGTTCTTTTGAAGCACAAGTAGCCCTTTATTCACACGGAGAAATGAGTGCTATCTACAGGGGATGCTACGTTGATTCAGTATTTCTACATATCCAGGAAGTTTTTCACAGCGTTCGTCACAAGCGGCTTCTAATCTGAGAGTGTATCTCTGGAGTATCGTCTCATTTGTACTATTGGACTTTTATTTCCTGTCAGGAAGGTCACAGTGCGAAGGAATCTACGGAGAATCACTGTGTAAAACAAAAATGATATCTGGTGTTCCCAAACAAAGTGACAGTGGCCCTCTGCTGTTCCTAATCTGAGTGAACGATTTAGGAAACAATCTGAGCAACCCTCTCAGACTATTTGCAGAGGATGCCGTCAGTTATCGTTCAGTAAAGTCACCAGAAGAGCAAAACCAATTGCAAAATGACTCAGACACGATATCTGAATGGCGAGAAATGTGGCAGTTGTCTCTCAACAAGGAAAAATGTTGGATCATGCAGTCCATTACTAAAAGGACTCTGCTAAGTTTCAATGGCATGATCACTCAAATCTGAACGCTGTCGTTTCACCTAAATACATAGGCCTTACAATTACTAACAACTTCAATTACAACGATCATATGGATAATGTTGTGGAAACGTGAATCATAGACTGTGTATTATTGGCAGAAAACTTAGAAGGTGAACTAAAGAGAATCCATACGCTAAGCTCGTCCATCGTGTCCTGGAGAACTGCTGCGCGCTATGGCATCCGTATCAGATTCGATTGGTGGACGACACCGAAGAAGTTCGAAGGTCATCTTTCTGTTATCATCGAGAAATAAAGGAGACGGTGTCATGGATATGATGCGCGAGTTCGGGTGTCAGTCTTAAAAGCAAAGGCATTTTCTTTGCGTCCAGGTCTTTTCAGAAAATTTCAATCGCCATCTTTCTTCTCCCAATACGAAAATATTTTGTAGACTCCAGCCTAAATGGGAAGAAATGATCATCGTGATAAAATAAAAAAGATCTCGCACAAAGAGTGTGTTTTAGTGCGCTTTTCAAAAGCGAACGTTAGAGGAACAGTCTAAAGATGATCCTGTGAACCCAGTGGCAGGCACTTAAGCAGTAACTGCAGAGTATTCGTGTAGCTGCAGGTGATAGACTTATCACGAGGGAGGATATCGAACAGAATAACCCCTTCAGAGTTCCAGAAGACTGTACCCGAAACAAGGCACTGTTGGGAACGTCTTCATTGAATTACATGTTGGGTGGCGCCCATTCATTGATGGAAGTCCAAGTAGTGAACCCATGTTTCATCACATGTGACGATATCCGACAAGAAAGGTCACCATCAGCCTCACAGCGAGGAAAAAGTTCGGCATATGTGCTCTCGTTACTTTTTATTCTCTTCAGTTAGGCTTCAAGAAACAAAGAACGCAAAATTTTGAAATACACGGCAGTTTGCGGCCATTCTGTGTGTGGGAGACCACACAGATTTCCTTCTCCCCATTCTTCTGACCACATACCCTTCGCCCAGCGACTTAGCGTGCTATTATCCACTGCTCCGTATCACCTGATATTCTGTAAACATTTGTGATTACTTTTGGCGGCCTGGTTTTCCGTCAAAAGAAATTCAATAACCGTTCTTTGCTTGGAACGCACCTCAGGTGCAGACGGAACTTCGAAGACAGCTTATAGCGAGCTGCCATCTACCAGGAGTTGCTTGAAAAATTTGAGATGAGAGGAAAGTTTATCGATCCTTCACAGAAAATTATAATTTCTTGAAATAAAAATGACTGAGTAAAATAGTTTCATTACTTATTGAACGCCCATCGCAGTTTTCAGAGAGAGCTCGGAATTCTGTAGATTTCTTTAAAATTTCTTTATTAATAAAATACAATAATAATAGTAATTATACAAAAACCCACCACCTTAACTAATTAGTGGGTCCTTAGGTAATACGTTAACAAAATGCAGCTTCTACTTAGTTATTGACTGCCACAATTCTGTGGACAAGGTTAATCTAATCTATTAAGCTACACTAATGCTGATTTACTCTGCAGCGTTACAGGTGTGCCAGTTGAGCTACATAACTACTGCTTATGGCCTCTCAGAAATCTGTAAATTTGTACAAATTATGTAATTGTTAAACGAGAGATTTGGGTCATGCTGTAAACCACAAACAATATTCACCAGTTACACTCCCGACCTTCGTGATCAGTTACTCCGTGTGTCCGTGGATTCTGGAAACATCTCCCACGTGTTCTCCACACTGACGGAAGAAAAATCACAACACCAAGAAGAAGTTGTGTTACATAAACGAAAGTTACTAAATGTGTTTCTAAATCTCAAAGATGATATCTATTCATATTTCGCGCCAGGAGCGTAAGAGTGGCGCTAGTATTACCACTACGAGGGTGGAAACAAGTTTCGCTTCAAATACGTGCTGTGACGGTCGTGAGCGTTAGTTACCTTTGAGATTGGATATGGTGATTTCATGTTAATCCAGAATGGTTTTAAGGCGATGAAAGAATGGAAATGAGCGTTTGCCGTCATTGGCCGCGAGGGTCCTTGCGGGGCAGGTCCGGCCGCATTGGTGCAGGTCTTCTTAACATTCGACGCCACATTGGGCGACCTGCGTCCCGGATGGGGATGAAATGATGATGAAGACAACACAACACCCTGTCCCTGATTGGAGAAAGTCTCCGACCCAGAAGGGAACCGAACCCACGCCCGTAGGACGGCAATCCGTCACGCCGACCAGTCAGCTATCGGGGCGGACGTTTTAAGGAGATAAAGACGCCATTATCAACACCTCAGTCAGTTTGAACGAGGTGACGTGATAGGGCTACGTGAAGCTGGTTGTTCCTTCAGTGATATTGGAGAAAGAATTGGCAGGAATGTAACCACTGTGCATGACTACTGGAAGCTGTGGCGACGGGAATACACGGCCACAAGAAGACTGGCTTCCGGACGTCCATGTGGCGCTATCGAGAGGGAAGACCGTCGTGTTCGGTGTATGGCTTTGTCGCATCTTAATGCGTCTGTAACAACTACTTGAAAAGCAGTCGGGACCACGGTGACACAATCAACTTACAAATCGGCTACTGCAATAACAGCTCGGATCCAGACGCCCTATTGCATGAACTCCACTGATCCCAAGCAACCGTTATTTGCGAGTTCAGTGGTGTCAAGTGAGAGCTCAGCGGAGGGGAGGGTGGTGGACTGGTGTGTTTTGTCATGAAAGTTGGTTCAGAGTTGGTGCCAGTGATGGCCGTGCATTGGCTAGAAGTAGGCGAGTGCGAGACCCACTGAGCTTACACTTGAATTTATGATCTGGGGTGGGGTACGGCAGCAGAAGTATTCTCCTCGTTATCCCATGCACTATGGCAGCAAATTTATACGTCACTGATTCGCCCGTTGTGAAGCCATTCATAAACAGAATTCCAGGGGGTCTTTTCCAACTTAGTAACGCTCGCCCACGTACCGTTTTTGTAACCCAATACGCTCTGCAGAATGTTGACATTTAATTTTGGCCTGCTAGATCACTAGATACACTCGGTGATCAAAAGTATCCGCACACCTGGCTGAAAATGACTTTCAGGTTCGTGGCGCCCTCCATCGGTAAAGTTGGAATTCAGTATGGTGTTGGCCCACCCTTAGCCTTGATGACAGCTTCTACTATCGCATAGGTTCAATCAGGTGCTAGAAGGTTTCTTGTGGAATGCCTGACCATTCTTCACCGAGTGATACATTGAGGAGCGGTATCGATGTAGGTCGGTGAAGCTTGGCACGAAGTTGGTGTTGCAAAACACCCCAAAGGTGTCTATAGGATTCAGGTCAGGAATCAGTGCAGGCCATTCCATAACAGGCATGTTATTGTCGTATAACCACTCCGCCACAGGCAGTGCATTATGAACAGGTGCTCGATCGTGTTTAAAGATGCTATCCCCGAATTGGTGTTCAGCAGTGGGAAGCAAGAAGGTGCTTAAAATATCATTGTAGGCCTGTGCTGTTATAGTGCGACGCAAAACAACAAGGGGTGCAAGACACCATGAAAAACAGGGCCATACCATAACACCACCGCCGCCGAATTTTACTGTTGGCACTACACATGCTGGCAGATGACGTTCACCGGGCATTTGCCATACCTACACCCTGCCATCGGATCGTCACATTGTATACCGTGATTCGTCACTCCACTCAACGGTTTTACACTGTTCAGTTGTCCAATGTTTACGCTCCTTACATCAAGCGCGGCGAAGACCGTGAGTTCCGCAGAGAGTACTGTTCTGCTGTCTCACGATGACTAATGACTACTGAGGTCGCTGGAGTACCTGGCAGTAGGTGGCAGCACAATGCACCTAATATGAAAAACGTATGGTTTTAGGGGTGTCCGGATACTGTTGATCACATAGTGTATGTTCCTGAATCCTGCTGCATATGGATGTTAACGTTATGGGACTGTAATTAAGTGGATTACTCCCACTAACTTTCTTGAATATTGGTGTGACCGGTGCAACATTCCAGTCCTTAGGTACGTATCTTTCGTCGATCATATGGTTGTATATGATTATTACGTATGGAGCTAATGCATCAGCATACTCTGAAATGAACCTAATTGGTATACAGTCTGGACCAGAAGAGTTGCTTTTATTAAGCGATTTAAGTTATTTCACTACTCCGAAGACATTTACTTCTACGTTACTCATGTTGGCAGCTGTTTCTGATTAGAATTCTGGAATATTTAGTTCGTCTTCTTTTGTGAAGGCATTTCGGAAGGATGTGTTTAGTAACTCTGCTTTGGCAGCACTGTCTTCTACATCTCCATTGCTATGGCGCAGAGAAGGCACTGATTGTTTCTCGACTCTAAAATACTTCACATACGGCCAGAATCTCCTTGGATTTTCTGCCAGGTTTCGAAACAAAGATTCGTTGCAGAAACTGTTTTAACCATCTCGCATAGAAGTCCACGCTAAATTTCGAGCTTCTGTAAAATATCACCAATCTTGTGGATTTTGCGTCTGTTTAAATTTGGCGTGTTTGCTTCGTTGTTTTATGCAAGAGTGAGGATCAGCTCCGTCGTTTGTTAATTTATTTGGTACAAATCTCTCAATTTCTGCTGATACTATTTCTCTGAATTCAAGCCATATCTGGTCTACACTTGCATTATTAACATGGAATGAGTGGAGATTGTCTCTCAGGAAGGCCTCAAGTGAACTATTATTTGCTTTCTTGAATAGGTATAATTTTCGTTTATTTTTGGAGCATTTGGGGGTTACAATATTCAATATCTTTACGACAACCCTATGTTCACCAATTCCTGTATTCATTTTAATGCCAGTTATTAACTCTGGATTATTTGTTGCTAAGAGGTCAAGTGTGTTTTCACAACTGTTCACTATTCGCGTGGACTAAGGAAATAAATGCTCGAAATAATTCTCAGAGAATGCGTTTAGCACTATCCCGGATGAAGTTTTATGCGTGCCTCCGGAATTAAACATGTATGTTCGCCAACATGTCGAGGGTAAACTAAAGTAACCACCAACTATAATCGTATGAGTCGGGTACGTATTTGAAATCAAACTCAAGTTTTCTTTGAACCTTTCAGCAACTGTATCATCTGAATTGGGAGGTCGGTAAAAGGATCCAATTATTATTTTATTCCGGTTGCCAACAATGACCTCTACCCATACTAACTCACAGGAACTATCTACTTCAGTTTCGCAACAATAACATACCTGTTATGGACTGGTCTGCACAGATTCCCGACCTGAATCCTATAAAACACCTTTGGAATGTTTTGGAACGCCGACTTCGTGCCAGGCCTCACCGACCGACGTCGTTACTTCTCCTCAGTGCAGCACTTGTGCATAATGGGCTGTCATTCCCCAAAAGCCTTCCAGCACCTGACTGAACGTACGCCTGCAAGAGCGGAAGCTGTCATCAAGGCTAAGAGTGGGCCAACACCATATTGAATTCCAGTATTACCGATGGAGGGCGCCACGAACTTTTAAGTCATTTTCAGCCAGGTGTCCGGATACTTTTGATCACATACTGTATATTGACTTCGAACATAGTGAATTATCTCGAAGAAAACAATCTATTGACACACAGTCCACATGTGTTTAAATAACATGATTCTTGTGAAACGCAACTAGCTCTTTATTCGAATGAACTGTTGAGTGCTATTGACAAGGGATTTCAGGTCGATTCCCTATTTCTGGTTTTCCGGAAGGCTTTTGACACAGTGCCACACAAGCGGCTTGTAGTGAAATTGCGTGATAGTGGAATATCGCCTCAGTTATGTGACCGGATTTGTGACTTCCTGTCAGAGAGGTCACAGGTCGTAGTAGTTGACGGAAAGCCATCGAGTGAAACAGAAGTGATTCCTGGCGTTTCCCAAGGTAGTCTTATAGGCCCTTTTGATGTTCCTTAACTATATAATCGATTTGGGAGACAATATGAGCAGCCGTCTTTCTTTGCAGATGACGCTGTCGTTTATCGACTAATAAAGTCATCAGAAGATCACAACAAATTGAAAAACCAATTAGGAAAGATATCTGAACGGTGCAAAAATTGTCAGTTGACCCTAAATAACGAAAAGTAAACCCTAAATAACGAAAAGTGTGAGGTCATCTACATGAGTGCTAAAAGGAAGTGATTAAACTTCGGTTACACGATAAATCAGTCAAATCTAAAGGCCGTAAATTCAACTAAATATCTAAGAATTACAGTTACGAACAACGTAAATCGGAACGAAAACATAGAAAATGTTGTGGGGAAGGCTAACCAAAGATTGCGTTTTATGGCAGAACACTTAGAAAATGCAACCGAACTACTTAGGAGACTGCCAACATTACAATTGTCCGTCCTCTTTTAGAATACTGCTGGTCGGTGTGGCATCCTTACCAGGTAGGACTGACGGGGTACGTCGAAAAAGTTCAAAGAAGTGCGGCACGTAATGTATTATAGCGAAATATGGGAGACAGTGTCACTGAAATGATACAGGATTTGGCGTGGACATCATTAAAAGAAAGGCTTTTTCGTTGCGAAGGAATCTTCTTATGAAATTCCTATCA
Source organism: Schistocerca piceifrons (assembly GCF_021461385.2). NCBI lineage: Eukaryota > Metazoa > Arthropoda > Insecta > Orthoptera > Acrididae > Schistocerca > Schistocerca piceifrons. Next base: position 44,954,062 of record NC_060141.1, read on the forward strand.
CCAACCTCCTCCTCCGAATGCGAAGATATTTTGTTCAAACCGATCTACATAGAGAGAAACGATTACCACAGTAAAATAAGGGAAATCAGAGCTCGTTCGGAAAGGTATAGTTGTTCGTTCTTTCCGCGCGCTATACGAGATTGGAATAATAGAGAATTGTGAAGGTGGTTCGATGAACCCTCTGCCAGGCACTTAAGTGTGATTTGTAGAGTATCCATGTAGAAGTAGATGTAAAGTGCTTGTGCTCACAGCGATTAGTGGGTGATACTGGAGCTAAGTTCAGCGAATTTTATTAGTAGATTTGGGAATGATAAAGGCTGCTGCTAGTTTTGTTTCTCGGGCTCTGACTGACAGTCAAAACGAACGTCGAGTTGAAGCAGGTCGTGCTTTGAAACAACAGCTTGAAACTGATCCAGATTTTCTGTGAGAGATTGTTACTGGTGGTTCGCCATGTTGCTATGGTTACGACCCCGAAACAAAGCAACAGTAAAGACTTTGGAAGACGTCATCGTCATCCCGTACAAAAAATATCAAACCAAACATCAAAACACTGCTGATTTGCTTTTTTTATGCCCAGGGCGAGCCGGCCGAGGTGGACGAGCGATTCTAAGCGCTACAGTCTGGAACCGCGCGACTGCTACGGTCGCAGGTTCGAATCAAGCCTCGGGCATGGCTGTGTGTGTGATGTCCTTAGGTTGGTTAGGTTTAAGTAGGTCTAAGTTCTAGGGGACTGATGACCTCAGAAGTTAAGTCCCATAGTGCTGAGAGCCATTTTTTTTGTCCAGGGCGTAGTTCATTCAGAGTTTGTTCCCCCAGTTAAGACTGTCAATCAAACGTTTTATTTGGAAATTTTAAGAAGATTGCTGCGACAGTGTTAAAAAAAAATGTGGCAGAGACAAGTGGTTCTTCCACCACGACAACTCACCTGCATCCATCTCTGTAACAAAGTTTTTGACTAATAATGGGATTGTTCCGTTGTCCCACAATTACTCAACTGATCCGGCACCTTGCGACTTTTTCTTATTTATACGTATGAAAAGTGGTAGGAAAGGATACCGATTTGATGGCATTGAAGAAGTCAAGAAAAAACGAGGGAGAAGCTGTCCTCCAATTCCAAAGATGACTGCAAAAGATGTTTCGAACATTGGAAACGCCGGTGGAACAAATGTACTAGCTGTAACGGAGAGTATTTTGAAGCGGATAAGGTTGTTTTGTAAACGATTTGAAAATAACATGCCGCTCTCCTTCGAACATTCTCGATGTACTCCGTTGATCCTACCTGGTAAGTTTCCCAGACCGTGCAGCAGTACTCCAAAAGAAGATGCTATCCGACTGAAAAGAAGCGAACTCTACGTTGGGTCGGATCTGCAACAGTCAGTCCCCACGAAATTGTCATGGCAAAAACCCAAAATTAAAAAGGAGAAGGATTTCTGTAGCCAGAATCTTTAGATTCTTATTTCTCTGTGAATGGCGGCGGTCGCTATGGTTGCTCTCATACCTGACCCACATCTTAAATCATGTATTGTATACGGCTGTTATTTGAGAACATAACAACTGGGAAATAATTTAATTCTATTGCACAATATTTAGGGGCTAACACCTAATTTTGTTGACTTCTTTCTTCAATATTTCGACTGACAACCGAGCTGTCATCTTCAGGAGAATTTCACGACTGGCAAATAAGATTAGACGTTAATGCGTTTTTGACAAAATTAAGTGCAGTGGCACTTGAGCACCGGTCTTGCTGCGTGGCCGTGTTTCCTGTCTCGATTTGTGACACACCTGAGGAATTCCGGGTCTTGAGTAACCATTTTACTGCATGTGATCCGCTATGTCGAACTGAGTGGCCACTCAGGTAAGTCTCTGATGTTAAACTGCAGAAATTCACACGTACATACACAAAGTTTTGTCACTGGCTGGGACTGTGGGCAAGAACATCTGCAAACTAAATTAAAATGCACCCCGTCTCCAAGTTTTTAAAGAGGTTTTCCGTGGCTATCAGGAGAGTGCAGGAAGTTGAAATTCCTTTCCCAATATTCCCAATAGGGATTTACTCTCCTCTAGTCCAAACCTGATGGGATATTTGAAAGAAAAGAAAGAAGTTCCTCAACGACCCGCTACGTTCTCACTAGAAGCAAATGAAAGGCGAAACAAAAGTAAAATATTTGTGGAAAGTACTGTGGAACGGGTATGTCGATGATGTTCCACTATACATTTTTCGTGTATAGTTCGAGTGGTCTGGCCTGTAGACATTGAGACAATGACTCGCTCCTCAATACTGTCCACCTTTATGTAATGCGAGATCGTCCACTAACGAGCGGAGAAGAGGAAAGGCCTATTAGGTTGTCGGAAAATTATTTTAATGTAATGCTTTTTAGGATTTACACTGTGCACTATGGCAGCTAGACGCCTACAATTATAAATTCTCGTGTGTGGGACATATCCACTTTCCAACTGATTCAGACGTTTCAAAACGGTAGAAAGCCACCTCTTTCGTCTTCCATCGAAAATTAGATATCATTGACGATTGAATTCACATGATAGGAAATTTATAGTAGCTCTTCTGGCTCTGAGGCCTTGCTTTAAAAAGGTCATCTATTAGAATCAGATGAACTTTATTCTAATTTCCACGCACCAGAGTACCATTTCTTCCAAACTCCCATGAAAAAGAGTGTTATACTTACAAGGGAACCTCCCCATCGCACCCCCCTCAGATTTAGTTATAATTTGGCACAGTGGATAGGCCTTGAAAAACTGAACACAGATCAATCGAGAAAACAGGAAGAAGTTGTGTGGAACTATGAAAAAATAAGCAAAATATACAAACTGAGTAGTCCATGGGCAACATAGGCAACATTGAGGATGGTGTGGGCATACGAGCGCCGTGGTCCCGTGGTTAGCGTGAGCAGCTGCGGAACGAGAGGTCCTCGGTTCAAGTCTCCCCTCGAGCGAAAAGTTTACTATCTTTATTTTTGCAAAGTTATGATCTGTCCGTTCGTTCATTGACGTCTCTGTTCACTGTAATAAGTTTGTGTTTTGCGACCGCACCGCAAAACCGTGCGATTAGTAGACGAAAGGACGTGCCTCTACAATGGGAACCGAAAACTTTTGATCCTGGAAAACACGTCTGATATATTCTGTACGACACTGGTGACGACATGTGCGTCACATGACAGGAATATGTTGTCGACCCACCTAGCTTGCACACTTGGCGAATGGGTAAAAAGATTCTTCTACCTTGCCCGATTTAGGTTTTCTTGTGGATCTGATAATCACTCGCAAAAAAGTGATGAAAACATAAGAGTGTGTCACATAAACTGCAACAAATGAATGCAACGGCTTCACAGTCGCACAGTGGTCTCTGTGCTCTGTCAAAATATATGTTTTTAACGTTTTCAAATTTTTCCGTGTGTAGACCGTCAAATCCTGCATATGTCCAAGCAAATCTGAACATGTCCTGGAACTTTGGAGAGCGAAATTGATTATGTGTGAGTGCCTGAACTCTGATAATTGTCTGAAAATAAAAATTTAAACTTTTTACTGGAGGGAAGACTTGAACTGAGGACCTCGTGTTCCGCAGCTGCTATCGCTAACAACGGGACCACGGCCCTCCTGTGCCCACATCATCCTTGATGTTGCCTATGTTGTCATGGACTACTCATTTTGTATATTTTGCTTATTTTTTCATAGTTCCACACAACTTCTTCCTGTTTTCTCGATTGATCTGTGTTCAGTTTTTCAAAGCCTATCCACTGTGCCAAATTATAACTAAATCTGAGGGGGGGGGGGGGGTGCAACGGGGAGGTTCCCTTGTTAGGAGAAGATAGTGGCCCAATCATGACAACACTGTCAAATTGTTCAAAATATGGTTATATCCTGTGCACGAAAAAATAAACTAACAATAGCGCATCATGGAATACCACTGTTATAGTGGTTAAAATTTAGTTCCACTTCTATCACCAGGAACACAAAAGTAGTCAAAAAGTTTTCATTATTATCTTGAAAATAGAAAGATGTTTAATTTTTTTTTCATTGGCAGATGATTGTCGGGTGTCCTCGTAGACACTGAAATCTCTCACCAGAATAGCGTATGACGCCTCTATAGGAGCCAAGCAATATCGCGCAGACCATTGATAAAGTGACTATGTGGCGGTGACTTAAAGAACGCACAAGAGCGCAGTCCATCGACCAACTCAAAGTATCAGTGGTTGGTACAAACGAAATCTTTTTCTGTAGCCTGTAAGCACCAACACAGGAAGTTCACTGCGCGTATTCGTTCGTCAGTCGCAAGACATGATATTACAGTGCAAAACGCTCAGTTTCCTCATCGACCTTCTGGTGCCCAAAATAACGGACATTGTCATCCATTCTCTGACCTCCAGCATCTTCCCAACATACTGGAAGCAGGGACTCATAAAACCATTACGATATCCAAGAAGGAATCTGTCAAACAACCTTCCGACTATAGACTCCTTTGAGATCCACCAGTATTGTCTAAGGCTTTAGCATACGTAATCTACAAACAGGTTACCAATTATTTAACACTAAATACCAGTCGAGTTCCCGGTAGAATTGCAGTACACGCTCTTATGCAAGTGACTGACAAAGTGAAACAGGCTATGGACAAACAACAGGCGACTATTACGTGCTCTTTGGATTTCAGCAGAACTTCCATCACTGTCGACCTTCACGTTCTACTTCCTACACATTCAGATCAAAACTTTCCATCACGTGCTGTACAATGGTTCCAATCACACCACACATCCCATCAATATGATTTGTTGTTGTTGTTTGGTTGTTATGGTCTTCAGTCCTGAGACTGGTTTGATGCAGCTCTCCATGCTACCCTATCCTGTGCAAGCTTCATCTCCCAGTACATCCCTCCACTGAAAGTTTTTAGTTCCAATCATTAAATCATCTGACGACCTTCTGTTATATCCACTGTCAAGTCCAACAATCTTGTGCACAGGCATCTAGTATGCAAATGTTGATTTCCAGAATGAGATTTTCACTCTGCAGCGGAGTGTGCGCTGATATGAAACTTCCTGGCAGATTAAAACTGTGTGCCCGACCGAGACTCGGACTCGGAGAGCTTCTGTAAAGTTTGGAAGGTAGGAGACGAGATACTGGCAGAAGTAAAGCTGTGAGTACCGGGCGTGAGTCGTGCTTCGGTAGCTCAGATGGTAGAGCACTTGCCCGCGAAAGGCAACGGTCCCGAGTTCAAGTCTCGGTCGGACACACAGTTTTAATCTGCCAGGAAGTTTCATATCCGCGCACACTCCGCTTCAGAGTGAAAATCTCATTCTGGACTACCGTGTGTGTTCCTCACTAGCAGACATCCCTCTCCAGGTGACGCTGCTGTCACCTGGACGCGTTTATGTCGATAGTAGGTCAGTGGTCTCATAATGTTCTGGCTGACTAGTGTAAAACCAAAATGTAAATAAACGAATAAAATTGAATTTGGTCTATGTGGTTCTTGTTTCTCAGTGCCTATTAGTCTTGATATAAAATTTGAGACACTTCGACGGCTTAGTTGTGTACTACGGGAGTCACTCCAAAAGAAATACACACTATTTTTGTAAAAATACTGTTTTCATTCTGCATGTGTTAAAATTTTACAGTGTGTAGCTACATCATACCCGCTTGTTTTCAAACTTGGTTCAACCTGTTCCCGTGAGTGGCGCCGTCACAGCATGTCTTCAAGATGGCTGCTACACTTGACGTTCGTCAGAAGCAACGTGATGTCATAGAATTCATGTGCCGTGAAAACGAGACAGTGGGAATCATCCACAAGAGGTTGAAAAAGGTGTATGGAGATGCTGCTGTCGATCGCAGCACAGTTAGTCCATGGGCGAGCAAGTTAAGTGATGAAAGCAGGCACGGCAATATTGAGGATTGTCCTCGCGGCGGCAGGCCTCCTACTGCACACACTCCAGACAATGTGCAGAGAGTTAACGAACTGGTGACTGCTGACAGACGCATCACAGTAAATGAACTGTCACGTTACGTTGGGATAGGGGAAGGAAGTGTTTGCAGAATAATGAAAGTGTTGGCGTTATAGAAGGTTTGTGCGACGTGGGTTCCCAGGATGCTGGCAGTGGCTCACAAAGAAACAAGAAAAACATTATGCAGCGAACGTTTTGAGCAGTACGAGAATGTTGGAGGTGAACTTCTTGGAAGAATTGTAGCAGGTGATGAAACATGGATCCACCATTATTCAACAGAGACGAAGAGGCAATCAATGGAGTGGCATCATGTAAATTCACGCAAGAAAAAAAAATTCAAAACCACACCTTCTGCCGGAAAAGTTATGGCTACAGTGTTTTTCGATTCCGAAGGACTCTTGCTTGTGGACATCATGCCATATGGAACCACCATAAATTCTGATGCATATGTGACGACACTAAAGAAACTTTAAGCTCGACTGAGTCGTGTTCGACCACATCGGTAAAAGCAGGATGTTTTGCTGTTGCACGACAATGCACGGCCAAATGTCAGTCAAAAAACCATGGAAGCGATCACAAAACTCGGATGGACAACACTGAAACACCCGCCTTATATTCTTGACTTGGCTCCATGTGACTATCATCTCTTCGGAAACTGAAAGACTCACTTCGTGGAGCAAGGTTGTAAGATGATGACTCCGTTGTGCACGCTGCCAAACAGTGGCTCCAAACAGGTTGGTCCAGAATTTTACCGTGCTGGTATACAGACGAATGGAATAACTGGTAGAAGCCGACCTTGTGGAAGATCAGTTTGGATTCCGTAGAAATGTTGGAACACGTGAGGCAATACCGACCCTACGACTTATCTTAGAAGAAACATTAAGGAAAGGCAAACCTACGTTTCTAGCATTTGTAGACTTAGGGAAAGCTTTTGACAATGTTGACTGGAATACTCTCTTTCAAAGTCTGAAGGTGGCAGGGGTAAAAAACAGGGAGCGAAAGGCTATTTACAGTTTGTACAGAAACCAGATGGCAGTTATAAGAGTCGAGGGACATGGAAGGGAAGCCGTGGTTGGGAAGGGAGTGTGGCAGGGTTGTAGCCTGTCCCCGATGCTATTCAATCTGTCTATTGAGCAAGCAGTAAAGGAAACAAAAGGAAAGTTCGGAGTAGGTATTAAAATCCATGTAATTCTGTCAGAAACAGCAAAGGACTTGGAAGAGCGGTTGAACGGAATGGACAGTGTCCTGAAAGGAGGGTATAAGATGAACGTCAACAAAAGCAAAACGAGGATAATGGAATGTGATCGAATTAAGTCGGGTTATGCTGAGGGAATTAGATTAGGAAATGAGGCACTTAAAGTAGTAAAGGAGTTTTGCTATTTGGGGAGCAAAATAACTGATTATGGTTGAAGTAGAGAGGATATAAAATGAAGACTGGCAATGACACGGAAAGCGTTTCTGAATAAGAGAAATTTCTTAACATTGAGTATTGATTTAAGTGTTAGGACGTCGCTTCTGAAAGTATTTGTATGAAGTGTAGCCATGTATGGAAGTGAAACGTGGACGGTAAATAGTTTAGACAAGAAGAGAATGGAAGCTTTCGAAATATGGTGCTACAGAAGAATGCTGAAGATTAGATGGGTATATCACATAACTAATGAGGAGGTATTGAATAGAATTGGGGAGAAGAGTAGTTTATGGCACAACTTGAGTAGAAGAAGGGATCGGTTGGTAGGACATGTTCGGAGGAGTCAAGGGATCACCAATTTAGTACTGGAGGGCAGCATGGAGGGTAAAAATCGTAGAGGGAGACCAAGAGATGAGTACGCTAAGCAGATTCAGAAGGATGTAGGTTGCAGTAGGTACTGTGAGATGAAGAAGCTTGCACAGAATAGAGTAGCATGGAGAGCTGCATCAAACCAGTCTCAGGACTGAAGACCACAACAACAACAACATACAGGCGCTGGTTCCGAGATGGCGTAAGGCAATTGAGAGGGATGGAAATTATGTGGAGAAATGAAAATATTGTTCGTGAAGGATGTATCTAGACAATGTAAGACTTTCAAACATGTAGAATAAAAGATGGATTTTAAAAAAAATTGTGAGCATTTGTTTTCGAGTGAGCCTCGTATGTAATTGAAATACCATTAAAAATTATATCGCTAAGGTGAGCGGCTGTTCAAGCTGCTGCATGTGGAACATCTGTCGTCAGCGTTATCGTAAAATACGGCCGCTCGGCTACGCCCGTCTGTTAGGTTTGCTGCCGACGGTACACAGACGCCAGTATGTGTAGCGCGTCTTGAGGGCGCCCGCCGTGGTGTCGCTGTTAGGATGGACGGCGGCCACAAGGCCGGCCCTCCATCATTCTTACGCGCCCGTGGCGTACGTTTATGAGCGATAGCCGCGAGGAAGCGCGCCCGCTGCAGAAATTACGGGCCGCCTGCGGAGCCGGGACGGCGCAGCGCGTGGCCGGCGGCCTGGCGAGATCGGCGGCGACGCCGGCGCGCCGCCCACTGGCGCAGCGCGGCCAATCAGATTACACTGTCGATGCAAATCGCGCGGCGCCGTTCATCAGCCGGCCTGCCGGCCGCAGTCATTTGTTACAGGCGGCGGTGGCGCCGCGCGGCGGCGGAATTTGTCAGCCGTCTGTGTGACATCGGAACACTGGCGAGCGCAAACAGCGCCGATGTGGACACTGGATTTACAGACCATTGGGCCGGTCAGTGCGAGCTCGACGGTGCCGAAACTGGGGCCGCCCCATCCTGCTGGCCACGGCCGCTAGTCCCGTCACGTGGGGACCGTCGAAGTGCTGCACATTACGAACAGACCAGCTTCTCATCGCTTCCACGTACCAACACAAAGAAACACAAGATCCAGCATAAAACACCAAAGGTAGCGATTGTTATAAGGGACGTAATATAGCAGGATCAAGAAAAGCCTAAAGACGTGAGTAGGAGGAAAGCCTTTACGACCAAAGGAAGTTCATTAGGGTCAAAATGTATTTTAGAATTTAAGCGAAAATATTTCAGTAACCAAATGAAATTTAATAAATGCATGCGCTGAAATGAATCATAAACTGTGGATCGAAGTGACAAAGGTAAACTAAAATCAACTTAAATTTAATGCAGAAGACAAACAATAATTGAAAAAAGCTGTGTAATGTTTTGTGAAATGATATGTTATGCGCCTTTGCGTGATACTCGAAATCACGCGCAGGAGTCGAGATGCTCATACGTCAGGGTCTTAAGCAGGTCATGTAACACTTTCATGCCGATGTGCTCTTTGACCATTTATTATTGTATACAGGGTGTTACAAAAAGGTACGGCCAAACTATCAGGAAACATTCCTCACACACAAAGAAAGAAAATATGTTATGTGGACATGTGTCCGGAAACGCTTACTTTCCATGTTAGAGCTCATTTCAGTTTCGTCAGTATGTACTGTAATTCGACGATTCACCGCCAGTTGGCCAAATTGAAGGAAGGTAATGTTGACTTCGGTGCTTGTGTTGACATGCGACTCATTGCTTTACAGTACTAGCATCAAGCACACCAGTACGTAACGTCAACAGGTTAGTGTTCATCACGAACGTGATTTTGCAGTCAGTGGAATGTTTACAAATGCGGAGTTGGCAGATGCCCATTTGATGTATGGATTACCACGGGGCAATAGCCGTGGCGCGGTACGTTTGTATCGAGACAGATTTCCAGAACGAAGGTGTCCCGACAGGAAGACGTTCGAAGCAATTGATCGGCGTCTCAGAGAGCACGGAACATTCCAGCCTTTGACTCGCGACTGGGGAAGACCTAGAACGACGAGGACACCTGCAATGGACGAGGCAATTCTTCGTGCAGTTGACGATAACCCTAATGTCAGCGTCAGAGAAGTTGCTTCTATACAAGGTAACGTTGACCACGTCACTGTATGGAGAGTGCTACGGGAGAACCAGTTGATTCCGTACTATGTACAGCACTATTAGCAGCTGATTGGTCTCCACGGGTACACTTCTGTGAATGGTTCATCCAACAATGTGTGAATCCTCATTTCAGCGCAAATGTTCTCTTTGCGGATGAGGCTTCATTCCAACTTGATCAAATTGTAAATTTACACAGTCAACATTTGTGGGCTGCGAGAATCCGCTCGCAATTGTGCAATCACGTCATCAGCACAGATTTCCAGTGAACGTTTGGGAAGGCATTGTTGGTGATGTCTTGATTGGGTCCCATGTTCTTCCACCTACGCTCAATGGAGCACGTTATCACGATTTCATACGGGATACTCTTACCTGTGCTGCTACAACATGTGCCTTTACGAGTACGACACAACACGTGGTTCATGCACGGTGGAGCTCCTGCACATTTCAGTCGATGTGTTCGTACTCTTCTCAACAAAAGATTCGGTGACAGATGGATTGGTAGAGACGGACCAATTCCATGGCCTCCACGCTCTCCTGACCTAAACCCTCTTGACTTTCATTTATGGGGGCATTTGAAAGCTCTTGCCTACGCAATCCCGGTACCAAATGTAGAGACTCTTCGTGCTCGTATTGTGGACGACTGTGATACAATACGCCATTCTCCAGGGCTGCATCAGCGCATCAGGGATTTCATGCGACGGAGGGTGGATGCATGTATCCTCGCTAACGGAGGACATTTTGAACATTTCCTGTAACAAAGTGTTTGAAGTCACGCTGGTACGTTCTGTTGCTGTGTTTCCATTCCATGACTAATGTGATTTGAAGAGAAGTAATAAAATGAGCTCTGACATGGAAAGTAAGCGTTTCCGGACACATGTCCACATAACATATTTTCTTTCTTTGTGTGTGAGGAATGTTTCGTGAACGTTTGGCCGTACCTTTATGTAACACCCTGTATATACTTGCTTTTATTTTTATCTATATTTATACGTACACGATGTATGAATTAATTTGTTTATTTTGCTGTATAATCAATTATGTATATTGTGTAAATATCGCTGAGTAATCGCTTAGGGAAACGTTAGGTTTTTGTCAAAGAATAAGTGTCGTTGGAGTAGCGGCGCCTCTGGACGCGGGAGGATCTTACGTCAGAGCGCGCGCTTCGCAGAGAGAGAACTCTGGTGTGGGACTCGGTGAAGTGCGGATGCATGGATGGCGTGCACTGTACTGAAGGAGTGATTGTTTAGCGGCACGTGGCAAGTGATGAGCGTGGGCGGTGGAAATATCGGCTGCAGAAATATCAAGAACCCGCCACGCCAATATCATTGCCAATAACTCCCGTGCTCGCTAATTATCATGGAAAGGAGCCAGCAGCACTATCGACGTCAGAAACTTCGTCACGGCGAGAATGGACTGAAGTAAGATTGCTGCATCACAGTTTATTGCCAACTAGTTTTGTAACGGCGTTACTCAGCTTTGTGGTGTTTTGCGAGTGAGCAATTACCATAGTTTAATCAAAACTGTTTACCCCTGATTCCCCTAAAATCATTCTCCAAGTAGGTTCCTGTCCTGTCCTATTCTTACAATAATCCGAGTACCGTTTATGAAAAATGAAAATTGCAGTGCCAGTTAATTTTGCTTATGAACTAAATGATTCAGTTAGAATAAAGATTTGAACTTAAAGCATTCAGTAATTTCAGTCTCACTAACTTTAAATTAGAACTTTAATCTGAGGCGAAGTAATTGTTTGCAAACAGTAAATCAACGAATCGAATTAAAATTATTCCTGGCACTATGAACAAAAGCACTAACTAGAATAAATGAGTGAGCGCAAATATCAGTGATTATTGTAATTTGTTGTTAGTAAAGTTCTGGTTCACATTTTGACTTGCAGTCGTGCTAAAGTATAATAATTATCTCTTGATACAGAAATTATCAATTTATACTACCCCGTTCAGAAGTCAACAGAGTTTCTTTTAATTATTTTTTGCCATTTTCCAAAATTCATATAAAAATAGTAGACGTTGTTGTGGGGTAGCGCCATTATCAAAAAAAAAAAAAAAAAGAAAAATAATGGCTCTGAGCACTATGGGACTTAACATCTGTGGTCATCAGTCCCCTACAACTTAGAACTACTTAAACCTAACTAACCTAAGGACATCACACGCATCCAAACGCGAGGCAGGATTCGAACCTGCGACCGTAGTAGTCGCGCGGTTCCGCGCCATTGACACTTTCAACAGTAAGTAACCTTTAATCTAAGTGTTATCTTGTATGTTTTCAAAATTTCAGCTCTATTAGTTAATGATATTTCGAGTGCAAACTATTTTCTTTCTCGCTTATTACGTAAATGTGCGTGCAGCCCTCTGTTGCCGCGCGTGTTCAAGTAATTTTTGACATTGACTGTTCGGCTCATTAATTCACCTACCGAACAGAAATTCTGCCCAATTGGGCTGGCGACCGTATTTCTTTTAGCTATAATTATTTCAGTAACTCTTATTATTCTGTTCCTATCCGCGTGGTACCCCTTCTCGTTTGCACAGTACGTGAATGATAGCACAAACCTTTCGAACAACCATACTAAATTTTACAGTAATTAAGTAGGCGGAATAAGTTGTCCTAGAAGGCATCTTGTTGTTAACCTCCCCCTCATTTATCGACTTTATATTGAATCTTCGGAACGATAGCCTTTTCAAAATTTTATTCCAATTGTTTACGCACATGCTTACACGGTCATATATTTCTAACATTGTCGATAGAAGGGAAGGGGGACGTTACAATCACTGACTGAAATTTCAGCAGACAAATAGCCACTAGTACACTCTTTAAAATTCTAAGATTATAAGTTAACACAGAACTTTAAATTCTGAACCGGCACCTCATTTGCTATACATGACTTTGAGCATCATTCAAAGGTACACCAAATACTTCTCTAATCTGTCTTAGTTCTTATATTTTAGGCAAATCATTTCGCAAAACATTTGATCTTTTTTGTCATTGTTTTAGTTTCAAGTTTTATCCAGAAAGCATGAAACATTAGATACGCATCAACGAAAGTTTCACACTACCCCTTTGTTAAGAAAGTGCTCTTTTTTATGCCTCCTGGAAGACGGCGCGTTGGTATGTTCCTGTAAACTGAAGGGTAGGCCGAATGTAGTAAGTGAGTAGGAGCAGGTGAGGTAAAAGTCTGTCGGTACTGCTCTTAGAAATGGTTTTACTATATCACAACAATATTAACGTAAATACATAATGTGAATACCTAACTTTGCACTGAGGAGCACGTAGGTGCGAAGCCGGATGTATCAAAGCTCACAAAAGTTACACAGGCAAAATCCGTAGTGGCTCGCCCACTATGAAATAGAAACAATGTGCTTGGTCGTCTACTCGGAATGAAATGGGCTGAATCTTGAGTGGCGCTCGTGGAGCTGCACAGTGCCGGCTAGAGGGCGCTGTCGTCGGTGTCGTAGTGCCAACCTAAGAACTTGTACCTACGCCGTGGCATCGTAGCTATCGATACCACATGCTTCGTCCAAACGGACCTTGAAAAGCCCATTGGTTCGTTTCATCTTCAGCCAAGAGGCGTCACTGGATGAGGATATGCAGCGGCATGTGGTCAGCACATTGCTTTTCTGGTCATTGTCAGTTTTCATGATGAGAGCCTTTACTTTTCAGTCAACTCAGTCAATTAGCCCCTTAACTGGCCTTAAATGGACTGAGTACAACCCAACGGCACCCACCAGACCCAAACACCCATCCAAGTGCTTGCCATGCCCGACTGCGCTTGGCTTCAGTGATCTGACAGGAACTGATGTTACCACTGCAGTAAGGCCGTTGGTCTTTTTTAGCAAGTCATGGCACAGAGAACAAATGAAGTCTAGTATTACAACTCCAGCGAATCCGCTGAATTTTCCCGGTGACGCAATTCGCGTGCGCTCGCCAAGGACTACCACTGCTTCACCCGTCAAAAGAGATGGCTCTGAGAAGACGTCAGCCAATTGCGCTCTGACCGACCCTTCTCCAGGACGACAACACGACAGTAGCGATCCTTACGCGAAGAAGACATAAGCGCCCCGTTGAAGAGTAGCTTCACGGCTGGGGACGTGGACAGAAACGAGAAACCTAGTTACATCACTTGTACACTCTGTGTACTAGCGAAGCGACTTGGAATTGTTATAGCCAAGAAACTTGCTTGTTTCCTATGCCGGCCTCTGCCTGTGACACATCTGAGTAATTGAAAAGTATTGTATCTTTTCATTTTATAATAAAACTCAGTAATACGACTTGTTTGAACAGTTTATATAGTGAACCGAGTATGTAGGATTCCTACACACCTCATATTTTATGACTAGGCATGGAGAGAGGAAAATTGGCCACAAAAAGTTGGGTGGATACCACAGTGACAAACCAGAACCTAGCTGCCACCGTTTAGTTTTGTCGTGGGCTCTTATGTTTTGCTGGCGCCTTGAACTTACTTTGGCTTTTCCTTGCAGGGGTCTGTCTGCATGTTTTGACAGTGTCTCTTACAGTATTTTTGCTGATCAGTGTTTTCAGGTGAGCGTTGCCGAAATTTTCTTTGCTTGTGTGCTTATTTTTATTGCTTGCCTAGTCTGTTTATTGCATTTGCCTCTTCCACAATGAGCAACTCACCTCTCCAAGCCCCTGCTCATGCGCCACAGCTGCATGTGGTAGATGCAACGTAGCTAACACAGATGTTTCAGTTTTAGACGCAGCAGATAGCAACACTGCAAAACACGGTACAGCAGCTACTCGCCACTCAAGCTGCAAATACGTGTCTGCAGCTCGTGGTCGTGCGGTAGAGTTCTCGCTTCCTGCGCCCGGGTTCCCGGGTTCGATTCCTGGCGTGGTCAGGGATTTTCTCTGCCTCGTGATAACTGGGTGTTGTGTGCTGTCCTTAGGTTAAAGTAGTTCTAAGTTCTAGGGGACTAATGACCATAGAAGTTAAGTTCCATGGTGCTCAGAGACATTTGAACCATTTTTTTACAAATACGTTGTAACAGGCAACAACCATAGCTCCAAATGCTACACCGTCTTTTCGTCAGTTTAATGAGTGGCTGAAGTGGTTGCACCAGTATGAAAGCCACGTAACTGCTCACAAAGTACCACGTACTGTCAAACTACTTTACTTTTTGTGAATGCGGGAAGTGCCATCTTTCACCTCATTCAGAATTTGTTGCCTAATGCCACTCACATTGTAGATTTCCTAATAACTGCTATGACAGACAAGTGAATGTGGTGGCAGCTAGGTACCAACTCTTTAATTGCAAAAAAAGGTCAGAGCAAACTTATCGCGACTGGGTAACAGATTTACAAGGTATGAGGGTATGACGAGGAAATGCAAGTTCCAATGTGCTTGTGGTCCTTTATATTCAAATGCTTTATTACGTTATGTAATCGTTAACAATGTAACTGAGGTCAAATTAAAGGATTTTGAAACAGTCAGATCCATCATTTCAGAACGTAGTGCAAATTCTTGATCGGTATGATTCCGGTGCTATGACGGCCGATAAATCTGAGCAGCGACCAATTTGTCAGGTTGAGTCGTCCATTACTCGTGAGCTGCCTACCAGGCAGCAACAACCTGCACACGCCACGCCTCGTAAACAGGTGTCTACACAGGCGAACAGAATTAAGTCATGCCCTCGGTACTGTCCGCGGCACAAAAGCCAAGGCGGCTCGTCCCGACAAGCTCAGTGTTACACTTTTGGCAAGAAAAGTCAGGTACATTTAATATGTCTGCAACGGAACAAACAAGAATTCTGCCCACTGACAACAATCTAGTCACAAATCCCGTGTAGCCAATGCAGTGTATTCAAAGTCTGCTGCGAACGTTAGCAAAAGTAGCAAGTGAACGGTTGTTGCGGTGCTACGCCAGTCCAACAAGCTACGAGCTGCATTCAAGTTCTAAGGCCTCCGATTTTTTTTCTAATTAACTACTCACCCGAAATCGATGAAACTGGCGTTACTTCTCGACGTAATCGCCCTGCAGACGTACACAGTTTTCACAACGCTGACGCCATGATTCCATGACAGCGGCGAAGGCTTCTTTAGGAGTTGTTTTGACCACTGGAAAATCGCTGAGGCAATAGCAGCACGGCAGGTGAATGTGCGGCCACGGAGAGTGTCTTTAATTGTTGGAAAAAGCCAAAAGTCACTAGGAGCTAGGTCAGGTGAGTAGGGAGCATGAGGAATCACTTCAAAGTTGTTACCACGTAGAAACTGTTGCATAACGTTAGCTCGATGTGCGAGTGCGTTGTCTTGGTGAAACAGCACACGCGCAGCCCTTCCCGGACGTTTTTGTTGCAGTTCCGGAAGGAATTTGTTCTTCAAAACATTTTCGTAGGATGCACCTGTTACCGTAGTGCCCTTTGGAACGCAATGGGTAAGGATTACGCCCTCGCTGTCCCAGAACATGGACACCATCATTTTTTCAGCACTGGCGGTTACCCGAAATTATTTTGGTGGCGGTGAATCTGTGTGCTTCCATTGAGCTGACTGGCGCTTTGTTTCTGGATTGAAAAATGGCATCCACGTCTCATCCATTGTCACAACCGACGAAAAGAAAGTCCCATTCGTGCTGTCGTTGCGCGTCAACATTGCTTGGCAACAGGCCACACGGGCAGCCATGTGGTCGTCCGTCAGCATTCCTGGCACCCACATGGATGACACTTTTCGCATTTTCAGGTCGTCATGCAGGATTGTGTGCACAGAACCCACAGAAATGCCAACTCTGGAGGCGATCTGTTCAACAGTCATTCGGCGATCCCCCAAAACAATTCTCTCCACTTTCTCGATCATGTCGTCAGACCGGCTTGTGCGAGCCCGAGGTTGTTTCGGTTTGTTGTCACACGATGTTCTGCCTTCATTAAACTGTCGCACCCACGAACACACTTTCGACACATCCATAACTCCATCACCACATGTCTCCTTCAACTGTCGATGAATTTCAATTAGTTTCACACCACGCAAATTCAGAAAACGAATGATTGCACGCTGTTCAAGTAAGGAAAACGTCGCCATTTTAAGTATTTAAATCAGTTCTCATTCTCGCCGCTGGCGGTAAAATTCCATCTGATGTACGGTGCTGCCATCTCTGGGACGTATTGACAGTGAACGCGGCCTCATTTTGAAACAATGCGCATGTTTCTATCTCTTTCCAGTCCGGAGAAAATAAATCGGAGGTCTTAGAACTTGAATGCACCTCGTATTTGGTCAACTGCATATTAGTGGAAAACGTGTGAAATTTCAGTTGGACAAGGGTGCTCTGTTATACTACTGAATCGTAACACATACGAACTATTAGGCTCCCCATGCCTGTCTAAAAATAGCACGCACATTACGCCTTATATTGGACAAGATATTCCCGTTCTCATAAAATGTACTTTGCCTGCGATGTATTGTTCGCACACGGGAAATGTGAATACTATCACGCATAGAACCAACTTTGTTTTTTCTGACTCAGTAGTGTATATAAACGAAACAGATAAGTTTCCCTTACTCTCCAGTGTTCCTAGTTTTCCTGCCGGCAAATTTGGAGAGCACTAGGTGAAATTATATTTCACCCTTTATGATCTTGTTGCAACTGTTCTACGGCTGGCGCCGCTTCTCGCTTCCAGTATTCCCCTTCTTCCGACCATGCCAGTCTCCTTTTTGTTGTCCTCTGGCATCTATGGCTTTCCGGACCTCTCCATCCCAGCTCCTTCCTAGTGGCCCACAGTTACTCCTTCCCGCTGGGGTCCGCTGTCAAACTTTCTTTGACCTTCGGCTAACATCCGCCCGTTCCAGACGTCCGTACAATTTTAGACGTTTCATCTCTGCGAAGTTTGTTATTGATTTATCGACACTCCTGGCCTCTGTTACGTTGGTTTTTGGTACATGGTCCCTAATAAAACAAGCATGTGGGTTACAAAATTTTCTCTTCGCAATTTTACTTTTCAATGAATTTTTCTGTGAACCGTGGTTAGTGTACTAATGTTTGTATGACAAAATTAAATGTTTCTTCATTGTCAAGTTCCGTAAATGTTTGTAAGCTAGCGTAAGTACAAATGCTGACCCAGTCAAAGCAATGACGTATTGTCAGAGAGTATAGTGAACTGGCAGTTGCGTTTTCGCAGGGTGCGAAGGCTCGCAACAGTTGAGTACAGTGCAGAGGACAAGGTAGAAAAGTGTTGAGAGTCGAGTTGAGTAGCGCTGCTACTTTTTTGTTAAGAAATGGTTGTGAAACATTGGTGCTGAAGTGTATAATAGCTCGGTTGGAGTATATGGCATTAAATGGACACAGTATAATCATCGCAAGAGGATGTAAGTCAACGTGAAGAGTACTGTGGGCCCAGTATCATTTGTTACGAAGCTGCAAGAAGGAGAGCCTATGCCACACACTGTCAACTAACAGTGCCTTACCTTGGACCGACAACATCTCGTCCCGAAGTAAGATCCAACTAATTACTTGGTCGGACTTGTATATGGCTAGCCAGAGTCATAGTTTATTTTGAGTTTGAGTTATGCCGAACTATACTAAATAGGTGAAATGTAGTTTCATCTACGACAAAGTACCTAAGTAGGGTCCATCCTATCCACTCCTGATAATCCGAGAGAGGACTGATGATTGAGAAACTACTGCAGTGTTTCGTGAAACAAATAATAGTAATTAAAATTTCAATAATTTGCAAGATTGCAATTATCAAAAGCGCTCAAGTACAGCAAATATTGATTTTGAAGACAATACTCAAGAGAGCAAAATTAAGCAAAAATTTTTGTTGTGTAACTTTAATGGATAAATAAATTTCCACTTATATGCATTTGCAGTCAGTTAGAAATATTTCTTAACGTCTTGAACTAATAATAACAGTAACTGCACAAAGTGATTAGCAGTCATTGTTAATGGACTCTAATAGACGTTAAAATGGCATGAAACTAATAAGTCAGTGAACTCATTTCACTAACTATGCTATTCTTTTGCAATAGAATGTTTTACTTTACTTCAAATCAACTCAGAGGAAAGTGATTATTGAATGACGCTATATCATTACAGTAAATTTAGAGATAAATGGCAGTATTCAGTAATGAATAAACATAAACAACTTTCAGTAAATTTGAAGACAGTAAACATTACAGTGAGTGACGCCACGAAATACTGCATTTGCGTGACTGTTTACTACACATGAGATTTTGATGTTCTTTGATTAATACTAAGTGATTTCCATGAGTCACTGCTTAACTGAAAGGTATTTGTTCGTTGTGAAATATCCATCTAAACTTACCATAGGGCAACACTTACTAATTTTGTGTTCTTTTCGCCTTGCAACGAAACCAAGAATTCCCACGTAAGTTTCTTAGTACTAACAGACAGTAATTATAGTAACAGTAATTTTGCTTACGTAAGGAGCTGGCAGACTTTAATTTTAATGCTTTCCCAATTTAACTTACCACTGTAATACCATCCAGCCCTATTTTATATTCATTTACTTTAACTGAGGTTTTCTTTCTTGTCATCGTTGCTGCAAGTACTGAGTTTTGGCGATTCGGTTATAACTGCAGGTACATTTCATTTATTCTTAGAAGTATACGCCATTCCCGCACAACAGGGAACTTTTGACACATTGTTCATATAAGTCCTAACTACTCAGAAGTGTAGGGGATGGTTACGGGTCCAGCTTGAAAATGCCACGACTTTATCTCCAAAAGTCCATCTCCAGCGCAAGCAAGTTGTTTCTTTGACGCGTGTTGAATCACAATTTCTCTGCTCTGTACCTATCACTGTTTACAACAACCGAACGATATATCCACCTGTTTGGTCCTTTTCCCTATTCCATTATTCGAAAGGACCGAGTTCAGCTGCCGTACGGCCCTCCTGCCCTGCCCTATATTATCAATTATATCATCTTCACTTTTTCCATTTGATATCGTAGCCTCCAGATATCAAGATCAGGTCTTACTACGTAAGTATATTTAGATAAGTATGTCCCATTATGGCTATAAATCGTAAAATAACATAAAGCGATACCCAAACAAGTCGCAAAAACACACTAACGCAGCTCAGAAAATCATACGACAAATCTATACAGCTTGATAACATACAAGAGTAATAAAATAAATAAAAACACTGCCACGCTGTTTCACAGCATAAGTTTAACACTTTTTCAATATTACAGTATACAAAAGATAAGAAATGTAGTCTTCATAGTGAAGCAAAGTTTACTGTAAAATGTAATGCTATCATCAGAGGAACTTAATAATGAGTGCAGGAAGCTGTAAATTTCATAAATTTCACAAATGAAAAGTCAACCTATATACCTAATACAGTATCTTTAATCAGAGATAGCAACTGCTTCTAATTATGGAGACGTATATGATAATTATAATGCAAATTCTACTCCCAAATGAATTAATAGCACGCTTATGAACTCGAAGTTAACTAAGGGTAGTAATATATTTACGACTCTTAGTTTTCTTTCAATTGAACTGATTTTCTGCGAGTAGAACGATCTTACAGTTTCTACGTAGTTTTCGTTACTGTTACCGTTGGCTACAAGGCAGCTCTACTATCTCTCGTAATCGTGAAACTCAGCGGCGTTGTTCGTTGGCGGATACGAACCACCCAAATTCATTTCGTAGCGACAAGTTCAATTTCGCAATAAAGTTCGCCGGGGGACTTTACTTGGTAAATATCTAGCACTGGTTTACCATCCGCTGCTTCGCTCGGGTAGATTGTATAATCTGTGCAGATTTTTTGTTTTTGTTTTGTTCATAAACTGCAACGCCTTCTAAGCTTTTCAAAATAATGAAGGTCATAGAAGCAGGGTATTTTCCGAATATACATCTGACCAAAAAGCGATGCTGGTAACTGGGGTCGGAGTTCTTTTTTAATCCATACTATTAGCTCTTGTAGTGATATTTACACAGAAACTTTCATTCTATAACATATATTTGTTTAAAAATCCAATATTAATTTCATATTCGGTAAAAATTATTTTCATAAAAATTTTCATCCCATAAGGATTAACTCTAAAAAAAAAATACTGAAACATGTATTTTTTTCATTTCCAACAGTAAAGCTAAATACAAATTTTTAAAAAATTTGGATTCAAAAATGTCTTCGTAATGAAGTATTTCCATAAAAATAACCCTTAGACATATTTTTATTGTTTCTAACCGAGAAGTCAAACACTGTTTTTCTTATTCAGTTTTAAAATGACTTCATAATTAAATATTTTCTAGGAGAACTTTCACCCGCTATTTCACTCCCATGGGTGTTAAATTTCGAAAAATGCTAAAAGAAGAATTTTTTTATTCCTAACTAAGAAATGTAGCTTCGGAACTGCCTTAATAGTGACGTATTTTCAAAAGAACGTTTTACCTCCTATTATACATCCCTACGTAAGGAATTTCGAGAAATCTGTTCTGTAGGCAAGATGCCTACAGTATAAGACCAACACACTCCTCAAATTCGGTGCTTCTGTCGTTAGCGGTTTGGTCTGGGAAGTGTTGAGTTAGTGGGTCAGTACATTTCCTTTTATATACTGAACTTAATAATTTATGGTTTTACGCAAGATGCTTGTTGGTAGCAATTTATTTTGGCGGAGAAGTTTCGGACGTTGCCAACATCAGCAGCATCTGTTTTACAAAAGTCATGTTGTGTTAGCAGTGTAGACCTTCTAGTAAGTTTTGATGTAGTCTCACTTTTTACAAAAGTTCCTCTTGCAGATTCTTTGACACTGATTGGTAACATGTTTCCTGTTGATATCACTGCTTTGTTCAGGCACGCACTTTCCTCAACTTACTTTATGTTTAATCAAGAATATTTTGAACAGACTGACGGTGTCGCCATGGGTAGCCCCCTGTCTCCTTTGGTCGCCAACCTTTTTATGGAGGATTTTGAAGAGAGAGCGCTTGAATCAGCTGCCCTGAAGCCAACAGTTTTTTGGCGGTATGTGGATGACACATTCATAGTGTGGCCTCATGGAGAAGATAAATTAATGGAGTTTCTACATCACCTCAACTCCATTCATAGCAACATCCTGTTCACAATGGAAATAGAGAAAGATGGTTGATTGCCTTTCTTGGATGTCCTGGTTCGAAGGAAGAATGATGGTTCCCTAGGGCATTCAGTTTACCGGAAACCCACTCATACTGATTTGTACCTGCAAGCATCGAGTTGCCATCACCCATCGCAAACCTTGAGTTTGCTTAAAACACTTGTTCATAGAGCTCATACTGTCTCAGATCTAGATAGCTTATCTCAAGAACTCGCTCATCTAAAGACAGTATTAAGCGAAAATGGGTATTCCATCCGGTGGATTAACTGGGCACTAACAGTTAAAACTAAGAAGCAGGAAGTGAATAAAGAGGAGAACATGCTGGAACAATCTTTAGCTTTTCTTCCTTTCGTTGGCGACACTTCGTTTAAAATAGCAAGAATCCTACGAAAATTTCAGGTAAAAGTGGTTTTCCGCCCACCATCGAAGATTGCGGCCCTTGTGGGATCAGTTAAGGACAATCTGTTACTACGAAAGGCCGGAATTTACAAGATACCGTGCCAATGTGGTATGGCTTACATAGGTCAAACCACACGCACCGTGAAAGAACGCTGCACTGAACATCAACGTTACACCCGCCTTTTGCAGCCAGGCAAGTCCGCTATTGCTGAACAATGTATTTCTACTGGACATTCAATGGAGTATGAGAAAACAATGATTTTGTCCACAGCAACGTCTTTCTGGGACTCCATTATTAAAGAATCCGTAGAAATACGACTGGCGGAAAATCTGTTAAGCCGTGACGGCGGCTACCAGCTGGACAATGCATGGAATCCCATCATCTCCACGATTTGCTCAACTCGAAGACGACAGAGTGCGTCGACGGCCGTCGCAAACAGCAACGCAGAGGGCGACTGAGTTCCGCTATTCCACCAGCGAGGGCGCTGCCGGCGGGCAGTGTTGGTTCAACTATCAAGTTTTCGACGCATGCGCAGAATAGTTACAGGACGCTATATATTGCGGAGCGGAGGACGTTATCGCATCTCCGGCGGTACTCCGCAAGAATACCGCCCTTCGATTGTGCCATTCCAGCACTAAGCGAAGCGCTAGCTTTCAGGTGCCAGCCAGCCAGCCAGCCAGCCACCGTTCCAGCGTTCCAGCGTTCCAGCGGTCCAGCCGAGCAGCAGCAGCAGCAGCAGCAGCAGCAGTCGTCCCGGCCAGCAGCAGCGGTCCCGGCCAGCAGCAGCGGTCCAGCTAGCAGCAGCAGCGGCACTGGCCCCGGCCGCGGCAGCAGCAGCAGCAGCAGCAGCAGCAGCAGCAGCATCCTGCCACCCGTCGTCGAGTCAGCGCCAGCAGCATGGGACTCAGGTCTTCGTCCGTCTTCGTCTTCCTCCGTCTTCGTCTTCATCCGTCTTCATCCGTCTTCGTCTGTCCCCAGTTTTTGTCCTTTCTTTTTCGTTCTGTGCGTTTTTGTTTCTCCCTGTCGTCATGTCAGTCCCCACCACCACTACCACCATAGGCACAGTTTATACTTCCCCCTCCGCCGCCACCACCACCATAACATGGTGTGCCCAGTCACATCCCCATCTTTCCATCCCGCCTCTTCTCACTCTCCCTTCGCCCTCGCTCTTTGTCGCCCCCCTCTCCAGATCCTTCCTCCTGCTCCTCTCCCTCTGATCCTTTCCCCCCACTTCGCCCACCTGTCACTGCAGCTCCAGCTAGGGTGGTGGCCTGTCGGGCCACTGCCTGTGCCCAACTCTCCCCATCGCCTTCGCCGTCACCGCCGCCACCGTCACCGTCGCCGTCGCCTTCACCGTCACCATCTCCGGCGCCGACTGCTGTGTCCACGCCGGGACCTGTCCCTTCCCACCACCTCCCTATAGCACCCGTCCCTCATATCACCACCCGCCCTTCTGCCGCCGTTAAACGCCCTAGTGGCACCACCACCTCCTCCCCTCCCAAAAAGGCCACTCCCCGTCCTCCTCCCCCCCCCCTCAGGGTGCCATGGATATCTCCCCACCTGGCCCTGCTCCCTCCGCCTCCTCCTCCTCCTCCTGCCCCCCTTCTTTATACAAATACCTCCTCTCCCAATCCTTCCCTTCTCGAGGCCCGGAATCTCGCCCTCCTCCTACGCCAACACTTCCCTGGTGCCCCCATCTCTCTCCTCACTCCCAGATGGGATTCCGTTCTCATCTCCTCCTCCAGACCAACCCTCCATACTGACATCCTCTCCCGCCTCCCCATCACCCGTTTTGGCCCCAACGTCTCCCTCACCCCTGCTCCTTCTCCATCTCCTACCCGCCAACCCCAAACCCCACGTCACCTGCCGACCCTCATCGCCATAATCACTTGGCTCAGTTCATTGATCACGGGGGAGGAGGTGTTGGCGGAGCTCAAGGCGCATCCCCCACTGGAGGTGTGGGCGGTCCGCCGCATTTTCAACTCGGCCGGCCCCACTCGCCTTATGCAGGTTTTCTCTGAGGACGCCCCCTCCGTTGACCGTCTCCTGAAGGAGGGTGCCCTCCTCTTCAACCAGCGCTACAAGGTCGACCCCTCCTGTTCCCCTCCTCAATCCCTGCACTGCCAGAGGTGTCTGTGCTATAACGCACATCCAACGCAAGGCCGCCACCTGCCCACATCGTAGGCAAGTGCACTTCCTCTGGCAGTGCCCTAACCTTTAATCCCCTCCCTCCTGCAATACCTGCAATCTCCCCTATCCCACCTACTCCCAAAAGTGTAAAGCCCGACCCCCTCTGACCACTCCTGAACTCACCATCCCTGTCCGTCCTCTGGATGCCCCCACCCCTCCTGGCAATTCCCTTCGTCCCCCCTCCCCCCACCGCTGAGGACATCATCAGGTTCCTCACCATCGTCCTTCAGAATGTTCATCCCTTTCAGCGCCCCCACAGCCTCCAACAGATATCCCTCGCCGCCCATTCCATTTTCCAACTCAAAATGTACCCCACCTACTCCAACAACCAGGCCCATTTCACCTTCTCCCGTCTTGACACCCTCGTCTAAATCCCTGTCATGGTGTGACAACAATGTATCCTTTTCAACAATATCCGCTCCCTTCCCACCAACAAGAACCTCTTCCTGCACACCCTTGCCACCCACCGCATGGATGCCTTCCTCCTCAATTAAACCTTCCTCCAACCCCACCACACCGTCCACACTTCGCCCTATCTCCTCCACCGCTCCAACAATCCCCTCCCAATTGCGCGTGGCGGAGTTGCCATTGGTCACCACCACTAAATACCTGTTCAGCTCCAACCTCTCCATCCCAACCCCACCGAACACCTGATCCTTAGTCTCTTCTTCCCCGGTCTTACCGTTACCTGCGCCACCATCTATGTCCGCCCCAACGCCCCTATTCCCTTCGACTTCCTCTCCCACATCGACCGTACCTTCTCCTCCTACGTGATCGCCGCCGACCTCAACATCCATAGTCGTTCCGCTGCCCAGTTATGGCGGTGGCATCGGTTCCTCTCCTCCCTTCAAGGCGACCTCATCGCCATCCCCCAACACACCCGTCCCGAATCCAACTCCACTCCTGATGTTATCCTCTCCTCCCCCAACCTCCTTGGCCGCATAACGGTGGATATCCTGGAGCCTATTGGTAACGACCATCTCCCTGTCCTCCTAACCGTTTCAGACGGTCGTCGCACCTGCCCCGACCCTCGTAATGACTCTCCCCCTAAGTACGTCCATGACTATTCGTGTGCCAACTGGAATGCCTACCAAGATACCCTTTCCACCCAGGTCGATAGCCACCCTTTCACCTACCACCACCCTGACGATGTCACCCATGCTGCCTCCTTTCTCCAGCAGACCTTGTCTGAGGCAGTGGAAGCCCACGTCCCTACTGTAGCCATCCACCCCCACCGTCCTACCTTACTCCCACAGGCCGTACTCCTCCTCCGTGAATCCCACTGTCTCTACCGTGCCTTCCTCCGCACGCGTGACCCGGATGCACTACGACGCCACCGGCAACTCCAGTGACACATTCGTAATTTTCTCGCGGCTAAGAAACGCCGGGACTGGCGACAGACATGCACCTATGTAAATGCTACCCTACCTATCAACTCGTTCAAGTTCCGGTCAGCCTTCCGTCGCCTTACCAGAACTAAACCCTCCCCGTACTATCCTCTTCTCCATGATGATCACCCCTTTTCTGACACCCTTAGTAAGGCCAATCACTTTGCCTCCTACCTCTCCGATGTATTTTCCATCCCCGATGATCCGCAGTTCGATTACTCCCTCTTCCCGGATGTCCGCGATCTAACTGACACCTCTGTCCCTCCCCTCGCACCTGGTTTCCAGTACTTCGACAACATTGCACACACGGAACTCAATGCCCCTGTCACTACACAGAATCTCATTGCTACACTCCGCACAAAACGCAACGCCGCTCCTGGTCACGATTGTGTCACCTACCGTCACCTTTGTGAAGCTGCTGTCTCTTTCCTCTCCATGCTGGCCAGGCTCTACAATGTAGTCCTGTCCACTGGTTACTACCCCGACCTGTGGAAAACCTCCCGCATCCTAATGTTCCTTAAACCTGGCAAACCGCCGTCCGCTGTCTCCTCCTACCGTCCCATCAGCCTTACCTCGGTCTTCAGCAAGGTCCTGGAATCTATCCTTACCTGACGCATCCACCAGCATCTCCGCCAGCACTGCCTCCTTCCCATTACCCAGTGTGGCTTTCGGCCGTCCTTCTCTTCCGACGACCTTCTCCTTCACCTCACTCATCTCCTTTCCGACCAGCTTAATTCCCGTCACTCCGCAATCTTCCTCTCCCTGGACCTCGAACGTGCTTATGACCATGTATCGCATTCCGGTCTCCTCTTCAAGCTCCAAACCTTCGCCCTTCCCATTAACTACGTCCGTCTGATCGGCTCCTTTCTCTCCCGCCGTCCTTCCTATGTCACCATGCATAACACAGATTGCTACACCATTTTCCCCTCTGCCGGTGTGCCCCAAGGCTCCATCCTCTCCCCCCTTCTGTACCTTTTGTACACGGTGGACATGCCGCCGCCATCGCCCCGCCTCCACCTTCTCCAGTTTGCCCATGACACCGCCTTCCTTGCCCTTGCCCCCACCCTGCAGCGCTCCCAACACCTTCTCCAATCCCATCTTGACCGGTTCACCGCTTGGTGCAACCAGTGGTTGCTCAAGGTCAATCCCTCCAAAACCCAGGCGATCATTGTAGGCAAAACCACCCCTTCCTTCCGCCTCCTCGATTTCTATCTCACCATCTATGGCTGTCCTATCGCCCTCACTCCCACCCTTAAGTACCTTGGCGTCACCCTCGACCGTCGCCTCTCCTGGACTCCCCATCTACTGACAATCCAGGCCAAGGCACGCTCCCAACTCAGTCTCCTCAAGCTCCTCTCTGGCCGTACGTGGGGTCTGGACCCCTCCACCATCCTCCACACCTATAAATCCCTCATCCGCCCTATCCTTTGTTACGCCCATCTGGCTTGGATCTCCGCCCTCCCTACCTTTTATAAATCCCTCCAAATCCTTGAACGCCATGCTCTCCGCCTCGCCTATGGCATCCGTCTCCCCTCCCCCACATGGATCCTGTATGATCTCATCCCCTTCCCCCACATCCTCCTTTTCCTTGAAAGGATACGGATCCTGTACACCTCCCGCAAACTCGATCCTCCTCACCTGCTAGTCCCCGATCCTCTCCCACCCCCACCCACTGCCGCGCCTGTATTCCCATATCCCACCTGGTCTCCATCTTTCCACCCTCCTTACCCTCTCCCAAGGTGGCTTCCGCCAGCTCCCTCTCCCTGGTGATGCCCTCCTCCCCTCCATCTACCCCTCCTACCAACTTTGATCCTCCCACCCTCCTCCTGTGTTTCCTCCTATGGGCACCCTCCCTCCTTTCTCTCCCTCTTCCCTCCCACCTCCATTTCTCCCCACTCCTCCCCTGGGCCTCCCCTCCCGTGTCCCTCTCCTCCTCCCCCCATCTTCTCAGCCATTGGCATCCTTGTTCTCCCCTCTCCCCCGCCTCACCCTTATTCCCCTCTAGGCAGGTCCCCAGACTTCTATTCGTGCGCCAGAGATCATCGCCATTAGTGTCTCGTGTGTGCCGTCGTGTTTAGTGTTCAATGTTCACCGTTACACTCATCGTTCACGAGTGCCAACGTCATCTTCAGTGTTTGTGCTTCGTGTCAACAGTTTGTAGTGTGGACTTTCATCGAGTGTGAACGGCTTCATGTTTTTTTTTTCTCTCTGTTCATGTGTCTACTGTTTTTTCCCGCCGTTTTTCCAAGTCATGTATCTTCTCTGTTTATATCACTGTACTCTCTTTGGCTGACGAGCGGCGTATTGTGCTGCTGCCAGCCTGCCTGTTCTACAGGTTTTAACATCACAATAAAGCAAAAAAAAGACGGTATCGCCAGTCTGCGACGGCTCACCCGAAGATGACTGGCAGGTGCCGAGTTAAAATATCGTGCGAAGTATTGAACGACGACCGGCTGCAAGCCCGATATTTGTTTGAACAATCAAAAGTCATTTTGTTGTTGTTGTGGTCTTCAGTCTAGGGACTGGTTTGATGCAGCTCTCCATGGTACTCTATTCTGTGCAAGCTACCTCATCTCCCAGTACCTACTGCAACCTACATCCTACGGAATCTGTTTAGTGTATTCATCTCTTGGTGTCCCTCCACGATTTTTACCCTCCACGCTGCCATGCAATACAAAACTGGTGATCCTTTGGTGCCTCAGAATATGTCCTACCAACCGATCCCTACTTTTAGTCAAGTTGTGCCACAAACTCCTCTTCTCCACATCTCTGTTCAGTACCTCCTCATTAGTTATGGGATCTACCCATCTAATCTTCAGCATTCTTCTGTAGCACCACATTTAGAAATCTTCCATTCTCTTTCTGTCCAAACTATTTATCGTCCACGTTTCACTTCCACCCCATACAAATACTTTCAGAAACGACTTCCTGACACTTAAGTATATACTCGATGTTAACAAATTTCTCTTCTTCACAAACGCTTTCCTTGCCATTGCCAGTCTACATTTTATATCCTCTGTACTTCGACTACCATCAGTTATTTTGCTCCCCAAATAGCAAAACTCATTTACCACTTCAAGTGTCCCATGTCCTAATCTGATTCCCTCAACATTACCCGACTTAATTCCACTACATTCCATTATCCTCGTTTTGCTTTTGTTGATGTTCATCTTATATCCTCCTTTCAAGACGCTGTCCGTTCCGTTTAGCTGCTCTTCCAGATCCTTTGCTGTCTCTGACAGAATTACAATGTCATCGGCGAACGTCAAAGTTTTATTTCTTCTTCATGGGTTTTAATTCCTACGAATTTTTCTTTTGTTTCCTTTACTGCTTGCTCAGTTTTAATCTACAGTTCATAACCAATAGATTGTGGTCAGAGTCCACATTTGCCCCTGAAAATGTCTTACAATTTAAAACCTGGTTCCTAAATCTCTGTCTTACTACTATATAATCTATCTGAAACCTTTCAGTATCTCCAGGCTTCTTCCATGCATACAGCCTTGTTTCATGATTCTTGAACCAAGTGTTAGCCATGATTAAGTTAGGTTCTTTTCAAAATTCTACCAGGGGGCTTCCTCTTTCACTCTTTACCTCCATTGCATATTTACCTACTACTTTTCCTTCTCTTCCTTCTCCTACTATCGAATTCCAGTCACCCATGACTATTAAATTTTCGTCTCCATTCACTTTCTGAATAATTTCTTTTATCTCATCATACATTTCATCAATCTCTTCGTCATCTGCGGAGCTAATTGTCATATAAACTTGTACTACTATGGTAGGCTTTGGCTTCGTATCTATCTTGGCCACAATAATGTGTTCACTATGCATTTCGTAGTAGCTTACCCGCATTCCTATTTTTTATTCATTATTAAACCTACTGCTGCATTACCCCTATTTGGTTTCGAATTTATAACCCTGTATTCACCTACCTTGTTCCTCCTGCCACCGAACTTCACTAATTCCCACTATATCTAGTTTCAACCTGTTAATTTCCCTTTTTAAATTTTCTAACCTACCTGCCCGATTCAGTCATACGACATTCCACGCTCCGGCCTGTAGAACGCCAGTTTTCTATGTTCCTTATAATTTGTTACTTATAGTACATATAGTATGTTTAAAGCGTATCGCCAATCGATTCGAGGTGACGTTGACCGAAAAGTCGAAAAAAGATTTTATGTTAAATAATTACCCACTAGTGATGAAAATTCTTTTACTTTAGTTAACACATTTACTCTTAGAAAGTCCTTAATTCGTGGCATTGGTTAAATGTGCAATATTTTGAATCTATAGCAGAGTACCAGTCATATTCATTATCATTAAGAATGAGCTAAAAACGTTATTCGTCGGACAGACATATAACAACTGATGTGTTTTGGCCGTATGTAAGTCGTGCATTGATCCTTCAGAAGGTCAGCTAGAGCATTAACCAAAGTTAACCTATTGTTGTTGTTGTTGTTGTTGTTGTGGTCTTGAGTCCAGAGACTGATTTGATGTAGCTCTCTGTGCTACTCTATCCTCTGCAAGTTTGTTGATCTCCCAGTACCTACTGCAACCTACATCCTTCTGAATCTGCTTAGTGTATTCATCTCTTGGTCTCCCCCTACGATTTTAACCCTCCACCCTGCCGTCCAGCACTAAATTGGTGATCCCGTCATGCCTCAGAACATGTCCTACCTACCGATCCCTTCTTCTAGTCAAGTTGTGCCACAAATTTCTCTTCTCCCCAATTTAATTCAATACCTTCTCAATAGTTACTTGATCTTGTTATGTTAACCTATTACAGTTACCTGTTTATAGAGCCATAAATAAAACTTCGCAGATTCTTGATGGAATCGGGGTGAAGTTGACCACATGACTCGAGCGTTTCTTTTATGAAGAGACATTCGTAAATGATACAAGGATGCGACCCAATGAACGTAACAATTGTTTATAGCAATTTAGTGGTGGAGTGAGGAACTCACTGTTGCAAGTGTTTGTATGTGAACTTATAAATCAGTCATGAAGTTCGCATTTTTTTTTTTTTTTGTTGCATCATACAGGTGAGATCTTAGTAAGTGTCAGTCTGACAATGTCGCATGCGGTCAAACGTAAATTGGATGTATCAAAGAAATATAGCCTGAATGGCTTAGAATTGTGTCTCACAGAATTTTTTAATGAAATAACAAGCCTTAAGAACGGTAGCCTAGTGTATAAAGTTTCCAAACGAACCGTGATAAACAGTATTCATTGCCGTCATGGTAAAACACACGGTGGTCAGGCAGATTTGGTGCCAAGGAAGAACAGGATACATTGGTTGGACTTCTCGGTCATGCAGTTTGTGGATTTATGCTTTCTGCCATGGATATTATATGTACAGTGAAGGCATTCCTTCTCATTCTGGCTCGAAGAAAACAGTGGAACGCTATGTGGAGAAAATTCTTATGAAAAGCCAAGGACAGTTGGATGTTACATTTCTTCGTAGAAAAGAGCATCATTCTTGTTTCCAGTAACAGATGATATAAACATAATTCACAGTTTCAGATGATGACAGAAAATTGCTGAAAGAATGTGATTGGAAGAAGGGGGGGATTTTGCATCTGAAGCTGACATGTTGGGGTTCAGCATACTGTGAACACGTTTCTTTTGTGTGTGCTTCTTAAGAATTTCATGAACCAAATTTCTGATCACATTTTTTTGTTTTTTTCTTTGTATTAAATCAACATTAAAATTTAATTATTATGCTTTATTTATATTCGAATTATTGATGAAGTTTCGGGACAATCATAGTCACCAAGAGTCATCCACAACCCACAACAATCACATAACAGGAACTGGTCAAATCACCCCAGGTAGGGTTAAGCTGACCGACACATTTTTTTTTATTTTCATGAACAAACGCTAGCAAACAACAAACATTTTACTACTAAAACTCTATACCAGAACTCTGAAAGAAAAGACAATTCTCTGATTATATTGGTTTCAGAAATATTTAAATTTACAGTAAAAAATTGGTGAAAGTCACTCGTTCGACGGCACATAAATTTTCTTGTCATTATAATGTGACTTTCTTTGCAATTAATACTTTTTAGCGTAGGCCAGAAACGATATTTAGTAATAATACGCCTAGATGATGTACGTATATGTACATCAGTGCCGTCACCATAAAGTGTTTTTTTCTCGAAAATGTAAGTAGTTTTTATTGCCATTAGCTGTACCTGCAAAGATTACACTGAGGTGACAAAAGTGATGGGGGTACCTCCCAATAGCGAGTCGACCCTCCTTTTGCCGGCAGGGTGCATCAGCTTGACGTGGCACGAGCTCAAGAAGTCGTCGGAAGTCTCCTGCAGAAATATTGAGACATCTTGCCTCTATAGCAGTCCATAGTTGGGAAAATGTTGCCGGTGCAGAATTTTGTCCACGAAATGTCCCCTCGCTTATGCCCCATAAATTTTCAAGTCAGGCGATCTCGCTGTCCATATCATTCGCTCGAACTCTCCAGAAGTTCTTCAAACCAACTACAAACATTTGTGACCCGCTGAAATGGTACAGTCATCCCTAAAAAAATGTCCATCGTGGTTTGGGAACATTAAGTCCATAAATGGCTGCAAATTGTCTCCAACTAGTCAAACGTAACCATTTCCAGTCAGTGATCTGTTCAGTTGGACCAGAGGACCCAATCAATTTCCTATAAAGATAGCTCACACTGTTATGGTTGCACAGCGCCTTCTTGGCAATTTCGGTCCATGGCCTCGTTAGCCCTGCACCACTCTAATCCTATCATCAGCTCTTACCAACTGAAATCGAGACACATCTGACCAGTCCACTGTTTTCCAGACGGTTAGGGCGCAACCGATGTGGTTACGAGGGCAGGTTAGGCGCAGCATGCGATGCCGCGCTGTTAGCAAAGGCACTCGCGTCGGTCGTTTGCTGCCAAAGACCATTAACGCCAAATTTCGCTGCACTGCCATAATGGATACGCTCGTCTCATGTTCCACATTGACATTGGCTGTCATTTTTGTTAAGTGAAAACCGTCGCTCACTGCGTTGTCCGTGCTGAGAGGTAATACCTGAAATCTGGTATTCTCGGCACACACTTGTCGCAGTGGATCTCGGAATATTGAATTCCCTAACGATTTCCGAAATTGAATGTTCCATGAGTCTAACTCCTACTCCGCGTTCAGAGTCTGTAATTCTCGGCGTGCCGTCGTAATAGCGTGTGAAACATTTTCGCATGAAATGGCTGAGTACGTATGACAGCTCCACCAATGGGCTACCCTTATATATCTTGTGCACGTGAAATGTATTTTGTATATTTGGTTATATACCATGAAATATGTGTTACGTAGAGCACCAAATACGCAAGATATTCATTAGAACGTCAATAACAAGGCCTGATAACAACGGAATCCACTTACATTGGAGGCAACAAGTATGACAGCGAATCGTAAAAAACTTTCCAGGTTTTATAGCTATTACGTGTCTTAAAACCATGTGTGCTGCATTTGCATGGGGTCAGCAACAAGAAATCTTATGCATGCGTGGATAGTTGTTACTACTTGCTTCTGCTATTTATAAGGTTGTGCCACAATTAACAGTAAAAACTGACATGAGAAAACGAATATGTTGACAGAAGCAAAACCAGCCCCTTAAAAAGAGTCCATACACAACCAGTCTATGGGGTAATTGCGGATGTCTCAATGATATCCAGTTCGTAAAGTTGTATTTAAATGCAAACTTCGCGATCAAGTCCCCTTCCGACTGGGTTCATATTTTATCCATAGCGGCCCAACAAACAATAAAATTCTACTTCAGAAAGTTACGTATAAATACTCTTGACTTGTACCTGTTGAATGAGCTGTACCACGTGCCACCCTTCTAGCTGGATGCAACACAGTATTCCTTTCTACAGTGACTACGATTCTTTCAAACATCACCCGATCATCTCTTGAAGCTTGTTAAGCCTTTACTATATACTGTCTAGTTTCTTACTGCACCAACGGGAGTGACGTAAACCACATTAATAAGGTGGCAGACAGGAAAAACCAGACGACTGAGATTATGTGACCTTCAAGAACACAGTGATAATACCGCTCCATCCTACTGACGCCTCAACTGTCGTATTCCATCAGTAGCAAAATGTACCGGTAGCTCATAATTCATGTTCCTTATTCCTAAACATTGCGCTTAGTATACATTCTGAGACAATTCGGAAAATTACTCTTTGGGACTACTGCTACACGGTACGTTATCCTTAACAGATAGGACTGACGGGAGACATCGAAAAAGGTCGGAGAAGGTTAGCGCATTATGTATTGCTACGAAATACGGGAGAGGCTATCACGGGTATGAGACACGAGTCCGGATTTCATTGCGAAGAGAATATTTCACGAAATTTCAATCACCAACTTACTATTACAAGAGCAAAAATTCTTATTTGGCTTCCACCTACACAGGCCGAAACGGTCACCGTTATACAAAATCACAAATCATCGCGCGCCCAAAATGACATAACCGTTCATTTATCCCGCTTGTTTTTCCCAGAGCGAGACGACAGAGAATAAATGTAAAAGTGCTTCGATCAACCATCTTGCTAGCACTTAAGTGCGCGCTGTAGGAATATCTGATCCAGTGAGACTGTCATCTATCACTCCTAACCACAAATTCAATGAGAAACGTTGCTAACGTGGTGATTCGTAAGCAAATGTTGGCTTAGGCCAGATATGAGCCCAATTAGACAGGTACTATCATGTTAAATGCATTCGTACTAGCTACGACAATATGTCATACTGAAGTCACAGGTAGTACATAATCGCATAGTCCTATTCATCTCGCACACGGCTCGACTGTGAAACCAAGTTTCCCACAACGTTTTTACTCCTAGTAATGTATTTTTTCACCAGTGTCAGTTTTCACTTTTCGGTGTGGTAGACTTTTATATCCACATTAGACGTGGTTTGGTTTATGTAATAATAATTGTTGCTTCAGTCAATTTTTACTATAATATTTATTAGTACTAAGCGATTCGGCAGCTTGGTGCCATCATCATTGAATTACATGTAAATTAATCTAAGGTGTGATGAGAGTTATTTCCTTAGTCTGCCAGTGAGGTTATGAATCAAAATTTATTTTAATGTGTATCTTCACTGAGTTGTATACGCCTACAGGTCTGAATATTAAGGGACTGTCAGTTTAATAAGTGATGTTTGCAAAATACTAACACGCATTCTTTACATAAGAACAGAAAAAACTGGTAGAAGGCGACCTCGGGGAAGATCAATTTGGATTCCGGATAAATGAAGAAACACGAGAGGCAATACTGACCCTACGACTTCTCTCAGAAAGTAGGTTAAGGAGAGGTAAACCTACTTTTATAGCTCTTGCAGTCTTAGATAACGCTTTTGACAATGTTGACTGGAGTGCTCTCTTTGAAAGTCTGAAGGTAACAGGGGTAAAATACAGGGAGCGAGAAGTTATTTACAGCTTGCATAGCAATAGACGGCAGTTACAATTCCAGGGCCATGAAAGGAGAGCAGTGGCTGAGAAGAGGGTGAGGCAGGGTTGTAGCCTGTCCCCGACGCTGTTTAGTCTGAACACTGAGCTAGCAGTAAATAAGACAAAAGGAAAATGTGGAGTAGGAATTAAAGTCCAGGGGGAAGAAATAAAAAGTTTAAGGTTTTACGATGAAATGGTAGTTTTGTCACATCCAGCAAAGGACTCGGAAGAGCAGCTGAACGGCATGGATAGGATATTGAAACGAGAATATAAGATGAACATCGACAAAAGCAAAACAACGGTAGTGGAATATAGTCGAATTAACTCAAGTGATGCTGAGGAATTAGATTAGGAAACGAGACACTGATGATAGTAGATGAGTTTTGCTGTTTGGGTAGCAAAGTGACTAATAATGGCTGAAGTACAGAGGATATAAAATCTGGACTGACAATGACACGAATAGCTTTTCTAAAGAAGAGAAGTTTGAAATTTATTAACATCGAATGTAGATTTAACTACCAGGAAACTTTTCCTGACGGAGTTTGTTTTGAGTGCAGCCACGTATGGAAGTGAAACATGGACGATAGACCGTTTAGACAAGCGGTGCTATAGAAGAATGCTCAGGATGGATTGGTATATCACGTAAGTAATGAGGAGGCACTGAATAGAGATAGGAAGTAAAGAAATTTGTGGCTCGAATCAAAGGATCCGTTGATAGCACACATTCAGAGAGATAAAAGGATCACCAATTTAGTACTGAAGGGAAGTGTGTGTGTGTGTGTGTGTGTGTGTGTGTGTGTGTGTGTGTGTGTGTGTATGGTGGGGAGGGTATATATATAACCATAAAATACATCAGAGATCGAGCAGAGGCATTTAAGTGCTCAATTTTCCAGTGTGCCGTTCGAGCATGGAACGGTGGAGAAACAGCTTGAAGATGCTTCAATGAACTCTCTGCCAGGCACTTAATTGTGCATTACAAAGTAATGAAATTCTGCTCCTGTAGGGGTAGTCATATTTATTCACGGCACCTATTAAACTGAATATTTATTTTGTGCTTCTTGGTTGTTCAATAATAAGACAATTCTTTTTCACAGTTGACTCTTTTCATTAATAAAACAAACATTCCACACTGGAGAAATACGTCAAAAGATATTACATAGGTACTTTCTAGTCTGTCATTTAGCAATATGTTACCATGAATTGTGTCATGAATTAATATTTCTAGTTCATCATTCAATTCCATTTGGCATCCCTTGTCCTTTCTACGTAGAACGTGAAGATCATTTGCAATATCCCTGATTAGATTAGGTTAGATTTACTTTCATTCCGGAATGGGTGATAAGTGTCCTTAATGTAGGTAGCTATTGATGGTTTGGCAAAGCAATTTCTGTGGAAGAAATGTATGTGTTGGTTCTCCTTGTCTGAAAAAGTGTGGAGCTATCTGTTGCTGTTGTTTCTCTGTGGACTTTGAATTTGTGTAAATTATTATTGTTATTGCTATTATTTTGCTGATTTTCAGGTCTAGGAAGTTGATGCTACCATTATTTTCATACAAAACACTATGTTTTATGTTTCTGCCCTGTTTTTGAGTATATCGATGATCTTGATGATGTCGTTTCTATCACCATCTCCCAAGGGAATTGTATACTCAATATCAACTTTATGATACATAACAATATTAATAATTACAACAAATATATATATATTAATTGAATGGGATATTATAGAAGGAGAGGGGAATGTAGATGAAGATAAAACAAGAGAATGATATTGCGAGAAAAATTTGATGGAACGCTGGAAGACTTAAGTCGAACCGAGGCTCCCGGAGTAGACGACGTTCCCTCAGCACTACTGATATCGTTGGGAAAGCCAGCGATAGGAAAACTGTTCCTCCTGCCACGTAAGGCGTGTGGGACAGGCGAAATACCCTCAGGCTTCCAGAAGAACGTAAAAATTCCATTTATGATGGAAGCAGGTGCCGACAGATGTGTTACTGACTAATTACTTTGTTAAGTGATGGTTGCAAAACACTAACACGAATTCTCTACACATGATTTGAAAAACTGGTATAAGCCGACCACAGGGAAGATGAGATTGATTTTGGAGAAATGTTGGAACACTGGATTCCATATTGATCCTAAGACTTACAAATCTTTTTTTCAAGGGGCAAACCTACTTTCATAGCGCTTGTGTATTTGGAGGCAGCTTTTACGATGTCGACGTGAAAACGCTGTTTGAAATTCTGAAGTTAATGGGAGTAAAATACAAGGAGCGAAAGATTATATACAGTTTGTACAGAAAACAAATGGCAGTTACAAGAATCGAAGGGCTTGAAAGGGAAGCAGTTTTGAGAAGGAAGTGAGACAGGATTGTAGCCTATCCCCAGTATTATTCAATTTTACGCTGAGCAAGCACTAAAGGAAACCAAAGAAAAATTTGGAGTGTGAATTAAAGTTCAAGGAAAGCAAAAACAAACTTCGAGGTATATTGATGACTTTGTAATTCTGTCAGAGACAGCAGTGGACTAGGAAGAGCAATTGAACGGAATGGACAGTGTCTTGAAGTGGGATGTAAAACGAACGTCAACAGAAGCCAAGCAAGGGTAATGGAATGATGTCGCAATATATCAACCTACGCTAAGGGAATTAAATTAGGAAACGGGACACTAAAGGCAGTAGATGAGTTTTGAATTTGGGCAGTAAAACAAGTGACGAAGGCGGACGTAGAGAGGATAGAAAATGTGCACTGACAATGGCAGGAAAAGCATTTCTGAAGAAGAGAAGTCTTTAACATAGAATATAGATTTAAGTGTTAGGAATTCTTTTCTGAAGTGTAGCCTTGTATGGAAGTGAAACATGAACAATAATGAGTTTAGGGAAAATGAGAACACATGTCAAAGATTTTCAAATGTGGTCGTACTGTAGAATTCTGAAGATCAGGTGGGTTAGGTCTCATAACTAATGAGGAGGCACTGAGTAGAATGGGAGAGAAAAGAAATATACGGCATAACTTGAAGAAAAGAAGGAATCAATTGGCAGGACACATTCTGAGATATGATGGGATCACTGGTTTAGTATTGGAGAGAAGCAAGGGGATGGAGAGAGGGTGGGACTAAAAATTGTAGATGGTGGCCAAGAGATAAATGAATCAAGTAAGTTGAAAAGGATGTAGATTGTAGTAGTTATTCGGAGATGAAGAGGCTTGCAAAGGATAGAGTAACGTGGAGAGCAGCATCAAACTAGACCTCAGGCTGTAAATCTCGACAACAAACTTATCCACAGAGAATGATTTTATTGCGACGGTTTTTCTCCATGTTTTTGTTATATATTTTGGACATTGTACGTGCTGTACTTGAACCATAGGAGAGGCCTACAAACAGGCACAGTGAACATATGAATGCCTACCTCACAAACAACTATATAGAAGCAGCAAAGGGCACAAAAATTTAGGGTACTGGCCACTTATTTCTGGATACTGCAAATGATATGGCTATATCCGAACAGAATTTTTTCTCGAGGAAGAATGCTCTTAGGTGAGTTTTTAATGATTTTGGATGAAAAATTCATACAAAAATACTTTCCCGATTTCAAAATATAATTTGGCCACATGGCTTCTTATTATGGACTAAAATAACGAATTTTGAAATATAGACTGTTGTAATAAATAATATGATCGTTCAATAAATACAATAGAAAATAACATTAATACATACGTTTTTCGTTGTAATATAACAAACCAAATTGTGAATTTTAATGGACACAAACTGCTGTACACTGCTAAACTGACTTGTGATTTTTTTTATAGCGAAGCCCAACAGTTGACAGCATTTGTACTTGATTAAAAGCATGAACCTCTACAAACGTGTGCATGAGGTTTCCAGTGGGGAAAAATATTTCTATTGAAACTAACACACAGTACAATTTAATGTGCAGAATTGTGGCCAGTGGGTCTAGAAATTACATGAGATGGGCAACGGACAGCAGATGGACGTATCTGAACAACTGTCACTCATAACAGACTACATGGTAACAAACTGCTAAATGATAAACTAGAAAGTAACAATGCAGGTTCAGTACAAAGTTTCTCCGTGGGTGGGCGCTAGTTTTATTTAAATGGAAAAGTAACAGAGGAAGAAGTCTTAATAGTACTGAACAACGAAGTAATGCCAAGTAATTGTACTATTTACTATGCACCATAAGCTAAATTTGTTACATAAATAGGACTGTATTTCCATTGTTTGTACTATCTTAGATAGGAATAGAAATAAGTTTGCCATAGCAGTTAAGAACCTTTGGAATGTAACCATCTGAATGTGTAAGTGTTAAGTGATGATTCTGTGGATACTACTGTGCTCTTTGTGCCACAGAAGCAAATTTTCAGAAAAAAGTAAGTAAGGTCACTGAAATGATTTAAACATACACCTCACATAATGTGTACACTAAAATGAATTTTTTACGAGGTTAAATATCTGTACATTATCTAAATTCCACACTCAGCAGATAACCGTCATCACACTTTGGATTACTGTACATGCAATTGTGAAACACCTGATGGTGCCAGAATGCTGCCAAAATGTGTCGTACTAACAATTATTAGTGAAAAGTGACTGAAGCAGAAAAAGTTATTTCATAAACTTCTAATACAGTTCCTGACCTTCGTCATTT
The DNA here is from genome assembly GCF_021461385.2 of Schistocerca piceifrons. Taxonomy (NCBI): domain Eukaryota; kingdom Metazoa; phylum Arthropoda; class Insecta; order Orthoptera; family Acrididae; genus Schistocerca; species Schistocerca piceifrons. The sequence goes on from NC_060141.1 coordinate 44,994,093, forward strand.
TCATATAACGTGGATAAGCATATGTAGATCGTTTTAATTTTCTACACAGTGATAAACGAAACAAGTGTATATTGTGTTCAGGCTAAATGGAAGTCTGTTTCGGTGATTATTGCTTTCAGAATGAGGTTTTACGTTATTACACAAGTTCTCAATGGGTGAGTCTGGTAACCGCAATATTCCATTCGTTGACGTCACACGTTGTTTCAGTTATAAAACATGGGCGTCGTCGATGTGAGAAACTGTGGAGACGGATCCCCCAACATCTTTTGGAAAGCAATTTCAATATTTTGAGTCTCAGTTGACAAAAAATGACATTGTTGGACGACTGTTTCCAAGCTTAACTAACTACAGGTAGTAAAGGTTATTGTGCAATAAGAATTAATGGTTTGCTGGATTTACTAAGGTGCCAGTTAATCTAATCCACTTATATTTTCACTAAAAAGAGAGTATTCCATGTTTGAATGAACTGTATTGGTACTACTACGAGCCGGCCGGAGTGGCCGTGCGGTTCTAGGCGCTACAGTCTGGAACCGCGAGACCGCTGCAGTCGCAGGTTCAAATCCTGCCTCGGACATGGATGTGTGTGGTGTCGTTAGGTTAGTTAGGTTTAAGTAAATCTAAGTCTAGGGGACTGAGGACCTTTTTTTTTTTTTTGGCACATTTCATTCCCTCCCTATTGGGAAGGGCGGGCCTTCTTAGAGCTTGCTATTTGCTCTTTTTCGGCCATCGGTGTTCAGTACAATTTCTGCTTTTTAGAGTTACATTTGCTTGCAATTGTGCCAAGCATTATTATTCTGGTATAATATGGAGTTTACATTATTGTTTATGAGCAGTACAGGGTTTATACTATTTTGATCTTCGGGAGACATTTATGAAGTTCTTTCAGGAGACATATAGTTAAGTGTATTAAAGAGAGATAAATGAATAATTTAGGGTATGAGAAACAATATATATATATATATATATATATATATATATATATATATATATATATATATATAAGTATAAGTTTAACAAAAAGAAGGAAAGCGTAATGAGGGAGATATAGGTTTAACAAAAACATAATAAGTTTAACAAAAACATATAAGTTGAAGAAAAATAATAAATCATATAGGTTGAGGAGAAACAATAAAACATATAAGTTGAAGAAAAACATATAAATTATAAGTAGCGTAGATTAATAAAAATAACATGTAAATTTGAGAAGTTTATATGACTATGAGAGTCATATAATTAAGGAGATGACATATTATTAAGAGGGAAGTGTATCTGTTCAGATTTTCGTTTTATTGCTGTTGCTTGTTTGTGTATGTGATTGTTTTGTTGCGGTGTTTGTGCGCATGTGTGACTGTGTGTGAGTGTGTGTGTGTGTGGGTGTGTGTGTGTGTGTAGGGCCGTTGCCTACATCCTGGCGTCGAGATGGGGGGGGGGGGGGGGACAGTGAGTGCCGCTTACGAGTGGGATCATGGTGAGAGCAAGGTCGGGAAAATGGGACTGATGACCATAGTGCTCAAGAGCCATTTGAACCATTTGGTACTACAACGAGCGTTGAAGGAACAAGGTGGTGTCGCGAATGGTAGAAAATAGAGTTAAAAATCAAATAAGATGTAGGGTTGGAAATTCTTGCTACCAGCGAGGAGGACGTGACTGGACATAGCTTATATGTAATGTTGACTCTGCTAACAAGAGCGGACTATGCCGCATCGCGAGGCTCGAGAGCCGTCGCAAGACGCAAACCTTGGACAGCGGCGTACGGCCTGCTCGTCATGTAGGCCCGACGTGCTACTGCATGACACACACGCAATGTTCAAGAGTACTGGAAACTTCTAGAGCAAGTGGTGGCGGGTGCAGTACCGCTACAAAATGGCTAGCAGCCATATTGTTGAGAGAGTGATGGCAGTGATGGAGCAGCGGGTCAGTAGGTCAGATATGGCTGGTTCTGATCACAATGGGACTTAACTGCTGAGGTCATGAGTCCCCCTAGAACTACTTAAACCTAACTAACCTAAGGACATCACACACATCCATGCCCGAGGCAGAATCCGAACCTGCGACCGTAACGTCGTGCGGTTACAGACTGTAACGCCTAGAGCCGCTCTTCCACTCCGGCCGGCGGTCAGATATGGTTCAGCTGGAGTTCTGCTGCTGTGAGATCGCATTGCAGTGCTGCGTACCTACGAGCAGGCTTAGACTTATTTCCATGTAGTCAGCACTTAGTCCGGCGCGCCCACCTCTGCTATATTGGGGCTATGAGAAGCTACAATACTAAGAAGGCAGTTAGTAGACTTTGTATATAGAACTGTTTATAAAACGGATGTGCCAGGGGTGCTTCCACTGTATATATCCTCATGCACTGATTTATGATTGCATCCAGTGTACCCTGAGATCCCAGCCGAGTTCCATATTCTAACTCATCCTACAGCCCTCTTTTCAGTGGAGCAGGTACACTGCAGGCAGCCCACGACTACGAGACCTGCTGTCAAGTAAGTTCTTTGACGCGTATCCCTGCAGTCCTTCCACTCCCTCTCAGGACTCGTCAGTGGGACATGACAGTAGATAAGCATGAATCTGCTTGGTTTCGCTGCAAGTTTGTAGGAGAGGTGGCCAGGAGGCAGACGACTTATAATCACGCCACGTGACGATCACTCGCAGTCCGCTGATAGTATTATGATAAATTTAGTCAGTGAATGTGCAAAGATGAATTGCTGTGAAGAGAGCTGAAGGTAATTCATCAACACTGTCTTTTTTTTTTAAAAAGAACGGCAGGGAAATGATTGTAAGTAAATGTTTTTTTTCGAAAATATTATCGAATTTACTTAATTTCACCAGTAGAATGTACTAAACACCTAGGTTATATGAATTAATCAATTGTTTTTCAGATTGATGTAAATGTAGCATATAGACAATTATAATTTATACATGTTCTTTTTCCTTGATTCTTCGGTACAAAAACGCTTAGGAAGTAGTACACAATAATCGGATACGTGTAAATTTAAAAGCTGATATTATACAACTTTTAACACTCGGTACTCGCATAACACGTTTTAATACAGGCTTAAATTAACACATTATTTCAGTTTAGATCCACTTTTGACCTACACCCTAGTTTGGCACTTCATCTAACTCGGGTGAAATTACGTTAGGTGTTCCACAAGGTTCAATCATGGGTCCCCTCCTGTTACTGATATATGTGAACGACCTCCCTTCTTTTGTGAAACAAGATGCTGAACTGACACTGTTTGCTGATGATACAAGAATAATTATTAATCCAGTAAAAGAAAGTCGAATAGGAAATGATACAAATAAGGTCTTTGTTAAAGTTATTAATTGGTTTTCTGCGAGTAGGCTTGCTCTGAATTTTGAAAAAAACACAATACATCCAATTTTGTGCTGCAAAAGTATAATTGCTTCAATAAACATAACACATCAAAAGAAGTCAGTAGCCAGTGTAGAGCATACTAAGTTTTTGTGTGTACATATAGACGAGAATCTTAATTGGAAAATTCATATTTTGGATCTCCTAAAGCGACTAGGTTTAGCAACTTTTGCATAATCAGAATAATTGACAATTTTGAGGATGTACAAATTAGTATCGTAACATACTTTGCATACGTCCACTCTCTAATGTCATACGGAATAATATTCTGAGGTAATTCAACACTACGGCAAAAGGTATTCACTGCTCAAAAGAAATTAGTTAGAATAATGTGTGGGGTTCATAGTCGCACATCTTGTAGGCATCTGTTTAAAAGGTTAGGAATTCTTACAACTGCTTCACAGTACATTTACTCAGTAATGAATTTTTTTTCTCAACAACATGGACCAGTTTAAAATCGACAGCGATATTCATGATTACAATACCAGAAAAAAGAAAGACCTACACTATCCTTTACTTAACCTATCTTTGGCAGAGAAAGGTCTAAAATATGCTGCTATAAAACGTTTTGATAAATTACCTGATGAAATAAAATGTCTGACATGCAGCAGTAATAGTTTCATAAACAAATTGAAATCATATCTCCTTGACAACTCCTTCTATACCATAGACGAATTCTTGAATGTGCGTAAATAAATCTGGAGTTATAATGCATGCATTTTTTGCCATTTAAGGAAATGGGGCAGATAATATAAATATTTAGGTATAACACTATGATGTTTTTGTTGTGGTCATCAGTCGTGAGACTGGTTTGATCCAGCTCTCCATGCTACTCTATCCTGTGCAAGCTGCTTCATCTCCGAGTACCTACTGCAGCCTACACCCTTCTGAATCTGCTTAGTGTATTCATCTCTTGGCCTCCGTCTACGATTTTTACCCTCCACACTACTCTCCAATACTAAATTGGTGATCCCTTGCTGCCTCTGAACTTGTCCTACCCTCTCTTCTCCCCAATTCTATTCAATACCTCGTTAGTTATGTGATCTACCCATCTACTCTTCAGCATTCTTCTGCAGCACCACATTTCGAAAGCTTCTATTCTCTTCTTGTCCAAGTTATTTATCGTCCACGTTTCACTTCCATACATGGCTACACTCCATACAAATACTTTCAGAAACGCCTTCCTGACATAAAAAAAGCCTTGTTTCCTGTGCGCATTTCTTTTGCATTTGACACGTTCCACATCATAACGGTTTTCCGTGCTATTGATAAATGGGACCCGTATCTAACAAACTAACAAACTAACTACTGAATCGCCCTTCGCCCCCCTCAAACAGTTTAGCGCTTGTGAAGCCTGTGTTATAGAATGTGCGTAAATTTTAGCGAGACCTCATTTAAAAATAGGTATATTGATGCATGATACCGTTATAACGCCAATAAAGTGTCTTGCGCATATTATCAATCTCCTCTGCCAGTCCACTGCTAAACGGCTCCGCTTATCGTCAGGGCTACGAATAGCGGACCTCATCAACGTTCTCGCTGCGGAAAAGATGCTGCGATGCAAATGGTCTGCGGCTGCCTTGAGCCGTTGCGCGCGCGTGTGGAGGGAGTGGGGCAGTCAGTGCTGTGCGGTGCGGTGCGTGGCGCGCCATAGATAAGCGCCGGCCGCGGCCGCGAGTACATTATCAATTACTGCGAACTCCTTGGCGAGCGGCGTGTGCGGTCCGGCCGCTGAATAGACTCCGCGGCCGGCAATCCATCACGGCTAGTCTAATGGAAAATGCTGCCGCCTGTTATCTCGGCCGGGCATTGAAATGCCGGCGCCCACCCCAGGGACAGCTCGCCGGCCGCAGCCGCAGCCGCGGCCGCGGTCGCCAACAGCAAGCCACTGTGCGCTGCCCAGCGCCGGCGTAAACACCGCTAAGCGATATCGATTCCCGCCCTCCTCGTGTTTTATCCGATGCCAGTCGCTGTCGCCTGTCGCCGGGTAAAATATCACATTACGCGTTACCTGTGTAATGACGTGCAAGGCTTGACGTACGACAGGTGTGCGGGCGACCTGCTTCGTTCTAGCACTGGTCCGTCATTACAGGGTGAACCTGATCTCCGCCGAAAAAGTTATCGACGTTCTGTTGAGTATTTTGGGATCAGGCACCTATGATACCGATGGATCGTAACGGAGCAGAACCGTAATTAGGATCTACTAACTGCGCCACGTGGTGTTATCCGCGATTAAACAGTAATATACAAGAAGATGTTAACGCTGAAGATCACTATCGACACATATGCCCTAACACAACAGTTATGGTTTATAATTTATACAAAGAACAGCTACCAGCCACATGTATGGTTTAAAAAGGTTTATTGTCTTCAGACCATGACCGGTTTCGGATTTTTCTTTACAAATCCATCTTCAGATGGCAGATTACAAGCATTCTTAGTTGGACCTAGTTTTGTTTGTGTTATTCGTTTGCTGCAATGGGAAAGGAAAGAAATATTTTTGTTGTCATATCAGTAATGGTATTTTTACGAAAGATTTACTTCTTTTACAAGATCTAATTGCTCAAGGGATGGTTTTTATAAACATTAGTAAACTTGCAGGTTAGTGTACTTACGAGCTGTGTAGTTCTGCCTGACAAAATATTCGTGCGTTTATGTTTTCGAACGCAAGCTTAACACACTTTTCAATATGCACTAAGTGAGTGCTATTCCAGTCAATGGACGTCACTTTCAACCTCATCATCTTAATTACACACGCAGCACACACGAATAACGTTTACAAAACGTGGCCCAGCTTCACATTACAAACGAGAACAACATTTGCAAAGAGCTTACAGTCATAACGATGTTAACTTACAGATGCTGTATAGTCGATATGGGTACAGTAAAATATCTCTTTGCTATTGTATGAAATTAATCTAAAACGGAATAAATAAAATTACATACAAATAAGATTACAAACATTATATGTAGTACAGAATTACTGTGTGTTACTAATTAGTTGTTACAATAGTAGGAGATAAATTATAATATATGACATAAAATGCAATGCACATGTTTTCATTATGCAATTTTTTTTTCCATAACATATAAGCAGTTTTTGGGGCCTGTATACTAAATGTTTTTGATGGAAGCCTTGCTGCGCGAGCCCCTTGCTGCCCAGCAAACCGCGCGACGTAGAACCCCCTCCCCACCATACCACCGACCACCTGCCCCCCACCAAAAATTTTGAGACGATGGGGGAAGCTGACGGAACTCACGTCGTTCGCACCTCACTTTTTTATTTTACATGAAATATTTTTTATACGAAGGGGTAGCGAATTACAAAATGTACTAGAAAAGGGAGTGAATAATAACACAGCAGTCTGCAACATGCTTAACATGGGATACACCATAATTGTCTCTGTGTGCACGAAGATCCTGAAATCTACTGTAACATCTCTGTAAACAACGTCCCGAGACATGTTGTTCTCTGCGGATATATTGAGATAGCTGATACCCGGCGCTGCTCAAATGGTTCAAATGGCTCTAAGCTCTACGGGACTTAACATATGAAGTCATCAGACTTAGAACTACTGAAACCTAACCAACCTAAGGACATCACACACATCCATGCCCGAGGCAGTATTCGAGCCAGCGACCGTATTAGCAGCGCGGTTCCAGGTTGAAGCGCCTAGAACCGTCTGGCCACAGCGGCGGGCTGGCGCTGCTCACTTATATATTTTTTCCAGTCTTGTAGTATTCCCGTAGTCAGTCTTCTCCTTCTCCTTATCTCTGTCAATCTCCTTCTTCTGTCGTGTCCGTCCATCCCTTCCGCCCCCATGTCTACACCTTCCACCCCCCCCCCCCCCCCATCCTCTGTTGGTTTCCTCCTGCCCCTGTCGATCCATTCATCACCCCTCCATTTCCTCGTCTTCCCAAGCACTGTTCATATTCTCCCACCCCTCTCCCTGTCTATCCTTCATCTCTTCCTGCCTATGCCCTCCACTCCCCTCTCACCATCCATATCCTACTCCCACCACCATAGCCACATCCTCCTGCGCACTCTCTCTCTCCCTCTCCTCCTCCCCCATACTCTCTCCACGTTATCACCCCCACCACAATCCGTTCATACCTCCTCAGCATTTCTTTCCAACTTGTTTCTATCAAATTTGGTTGAAATCGCTCCAGGGGTTTATGATGAGCTTCTCACTCATGACTTTGCCCCTGTGCACACATGTGAAATCTATTTCACAAACATTTAACATATTTCACGCATATTTGTACCCATATTTCACTCGTATATCTAGCAAATTTGACCCCACAGTTACAATTGCACGCAGATTTGTGTTTAAGATTTCTTATCTCCTGAAGTATGTGTTGCACAATGGTATATTCTTATAGGTTAATTCAGTCTCATATGGGGATATTGTATGCGAAATTCGTTGTGAATAGAGTAGGGAGTAAAGAAATAATACATTTGAACGTCGTGCATGGTGTGGCAGTTTGACACGCATCTGAATGTTTATGACGTCATATCGCCTGAACTAAGTGTTGTACAATGATATAATATTGTTAGTATATTCAGTCACCTTTGTGAACACTGTCTGCAAAATCTATCGCGAAAGAAATAAGTAGTGAAGATGTAGTACATTCAAACGTGTTATTATTTTTGGGCTGTTGAGACGGTAGACCTAACCAAATAGAAGCAGCAGGTGGTAGTTTAGCAAAGATAAGGCTGTGCAGAGAGAATAGCAGAGGTGTCACATTGTTCCGATAGCCTTAGAGAGCGTCCGGGCTCTCAGCCAACGGTAGGTCTCGTCCTCGCAGAGTTTCAGACGGGAGCGACATTGGTCGCTGAGAAGGCCATCTTAGGCAGTGTGCAAAAGGATGTTGTAAATAACTGTGCATCCAGGATGAAATGCCATGCTTCAAGCTAGTATAGACAGAGAAACGTTGAGAGACGTGGTAATTGCAGTAATTTTGTCCCAACAGATCATTGAACACGCAAAGTTATGACAGTGGTACTGGCCATCAGCCCAGTGCCTCTCCTGGTCGTCAATCATTAACTAAATGTTCTGCATTTCACCGAGTCAGGAAAGCGTTTCATGTAGAGGTTAATTAATTTGTGTAAATTTTACTGATATTTTCTATGTGCGTTCGCGTTGGGCGCACTTCAGGCCGAAATAAGACGAGACCCACAAACGGTTCAGTCTCCCGATTTCACTTTCCTTCAGCAGTTGCTAATTAATGGTAAGCCCTTTAGAAGGCTTGTCTGGATTGTATAGTAGGGTTTATTTCGAACTTTCGCGAATTTTTATTTGTGACTGTGGAAGAAGTAACAGTTTCCACCACCTTGTATTACACCCGTTACAACTAATATTTCAATGTGTATAAGCAAAAGTATTAACCAGAAGAACTGCCATTCGGGATTTACAGTGAGATGAGGTACCATTTTCCAGTTTTTAAGGACTTCTCTCTGTACTGATTTGGCCACGTGTTTCACGCCAAACTAGGCAGCTAGTACTTGTGCCACACTAATTATAACTGTGTGCTCCAATTTAATGTTTTGACCACTGGTTAGGAAGGTAGCTCTTCACTGAGAGTAATTTTGCGTATGAAAGATGATTAATGTTTGTAGTTCGATTGTGACGGCCGGCAATGCTACATTGCTCGCCACGTAAGGCCGTGTACATTTGTGTGTTGTGCAGAGACACAAGGTTCATTTTCAGGTAGTTGTAAAGGTGCTTTGTTATGAGTTGGCTCTGCAATCTTTATTACAACACAAGATTTGTTGGAATTCAAATTGCTCAAATACGAGTAAATTTCATACTTATCATGGATTACAATTGAGTTAGCTTTCAGTGTTACTTGTACAAGTTCCCTTTAGCAGCCCACCACGGCAATATCCACAGTGTATACAACTTGATTATAGTTAACGTTGTGAGAGAACGCACGGCCAAGCCATAGCTGAATACTGGCCACTGAGATAAAAATCCCCCTTTTTTTTCTTTGCCTTTGAGGTGTTTGAATTTGATTTATTTGCCATGTGGAGTAGATTACTGTAATTTTTGTGTTCATTCTAACTTTATATTTAACTACAGTTTACGCAATTAAGAGGGAGAGAGCGACTTAGATAACTTTTAATTATTTGCGCAATCAAGTGCCAGTTAGCCATCTCTGACTGATTACGATCAACGTCATTTTTCGATCAGATAATCAGTGCATTGCTGATTTCATTTGCTAAGCCTTATCATTATGTTTTGATGTTCATTTTATGATAGCTAGATACAGAATGTTTTGCATTTCATTGAATCGTGTGTGTTGTGGTTCAAATGGTTCAAATGGCTCTGAGCACTATGGGACTCAACTGCTGAGGTCATTAGTCCCCTAGAACTTAGAACTAGTGAAACTTAACTAACCTAAGGACATCACAAACATCCATGGCCGAGGCAGGATGCGAACCTGCGACCGTAGCGGTCTTGCGGTGTCTGTTGTGGGCTGAGACTTATTACGTTGCATACATCTCCTACCTAACGCCCTCAGTTCAGTTACAGGAGATGACGCAAATCTCTGCTGTGAATAATTACGTACAAAATACAAATGTGAAAAACAACTAAGAATTCTGTTCGTTTGACTGACAGTAACTGAAATTGATAGGTTGGTTTAGCGAAAAGTAACTGATATCTCTATTTGTGTTTTGAGTATAAGAGTTCTTGAGTCTGCAAAGTACGTCTGTGGCAAGTTAATACGATCTGTATACCAAATTATCGAAGCATTGGTGTTGCTACAGAAGTAAGTTCCCATATTCCTTATCAAGATAAATTCCTAGCAAATGTTGCTATTTCATTGACGAGTAAATAACATCAAATTGGAGTACGATCTGAATCTATGAGTAAACAGAATGTGCAAATTGCAAATCTTTACCCTCCCTCTATGTTGATTGTGCTTGTTGTTGACAGGGTCAGGGCGCGCTATCTGTTATGCAATAGTTAACTTGACTGGAATAATGAAAGCTGAATCATTTAAATTCTTCTTATTGGGAGGCAAATAATACGCTATACCCGGTTGTCGTTAACCACAGCAACCAGTAAGAGGTAGCCAATGATGAAAGAATCATGCGAATGCTATGTTAACCAGATATTTTCCCAATGAGTATAATTAAAGTCAATTAATTAAATAAGAGGTGTTGCTATCTAACGACTACACATTTGACGTCGAACAATAAGAGGGTAAGCTTGCAATGCTACAACAAATGTTTTCAAGCACATTTAATACGAATACTGCACTTTCACAAGTGTACTCTTGAAATGAAATATTTCATTGAAATTGGTAGTACTATGTGAAGACAAATCGTCGTTTAATGTTTTTTACCAAAAAACTCGAGAACTTCTTGGCCTACTTACTTCGTCTTTGTACACGATGGTCTAATTAACCTTAGGGCGGAAATAGGCTACAAATTGTTAAATATATTTGGTATATAAAAAGATATATTTAAAATCTATGTTAGTACCCAAAGATCAGTATGTATTTAACGTCAGGTTACCTTCCATTCAGAAGGCCGTTGCACTCAGCGACTGTTATATTGACTTGTAAAGAATAGATTTCAGCTATCAGTCGTCCTTTTGATATTTTATTGGCAGATCTAGATTTCAGGTAGAAACTAACCATTCTCAATGCACTATCATTTTTGATCAATGCATGTAATGCCCGTTCGTCGGGCTTCATGCACAGTCCATTGAAATCTGGATCTGCCAATAAAATTTCAAAAGGACGACTGATAGCTTAAATCTATTATTTACATTTTTTTGTTACACAAAATCTCCAAAAGTTCTTCACTGATTCACTTCCAATTTTTACACGATATATTAAACGTTCGGACGGATATAGGCTATATATATTTTTTTAACTGTTGGCAAAAATCAGGAGAAGTTTTTGACTGCCTTGCTTCAAATTTACACACCAAAATGTGATAAACATTCAGACGGACGTAGGCTATACACTTTAAACAACAATGTACAAGATCCCCTTATGCATAATTTTAAACAAAAATTGTATGCACAACTATTTCTTATTTTGTTTTATTCCTTGCAGTCGGTTTTAATAGAAGACAGAAAAATAGTATTTGTGGATCATTGATTTATGATTAAAATACTATACCGAATCTGAATCGTCCGAATCTTTGTAAACCTACCCGTTCATAGATTAAAACTAAGTAAAATACTATCACTGAAGCTGTTGTTCTCACAAATCGAGCAGCAGGAGAGGTCTTCATCATCTCTTATACTTAAGATTTCAAGCGACTTCAATTTCCAATTAAGACTAGTAGGTAATTACTCGTACAAACACGGCTCAAAGTCAGCGAGCAGGGCGAAGAGGGAATGAACAGAGAAGGGGTAGGAGTTGGAAGTAGAAGGGGGAAGGAAGAGGTGGATAGAGAAAGGGTGGAGAGAGAGATATGGGGAGGGGGAGATGAACAGAGAGAGAGGGGTGAGAAAGTGATGAACAGAGAAGAAGGGACAAAGATATTAGGACGTATATACAAATACCACACATATTTAACAACAGCGAAGCATTGATGGGTTCTCTAGTGATACTCGTGATCAAAAGTATCCGGACACCTGGCTGAAAATGACTTACAAGTTCGTGGCGCCCTCCATCGGTATTACTAGAATCCATTATGGTGTTGGCTCACCCTTAACCTTGATGGCAGTTTACACTCCCGCAGGCATGCGTTCAGTCAGGGGTTGGAAGGTTTCTTGGAGAATGACAGCCGATTCTTCACGAAGTGCTACAGTGAGGAGAGGTATCGATGTCGGTTGGTGAAGCCTGGCACGGCGTTCCAAAACATCCCAAACGTGTTCAATAGGATTTAATTCAGGACTCTGTACTGGCCAGTCCTCTACAGGGATGTTATTGTCGTGTAACCACTCCGCCACAGGCAGTGCATTATGAACAGGTGCTCGATCGTGTTGAAAGTTGCAGTCGCTATCCCCGAATTGCTCTTCAGCGGTGGGATGCAAGATGGTGCTTAAAACATCTATATAGGCCTGTGCTGTGAAAGAAGCACGCAAAATAAGGGGTGAAAGCCCCTCCACGAAAAACACGACCGCACCATAACACCAACGCCTCCGAATTTTACTGTTGGCACTAAACACGCTGGTAGATGACGTTCACTGCTCATTCGCCTTACCCACAACCTGCCATCAGATCGCACATTATGTACCGTGATTCGTCACTCCGCACATCGTTTTTCCACTGTTCAATCGTCCAATGTTTAGTCTCCTTACACCAATAGAGGGGTCGTTTGGCATTTACCGGCATCATGTGTGGCTTATGAGCAGCTGCTCGACCATGAAATCCAAGTTTTCTCATCACGTGCCTGTCATAGTACTTGCAGTGGATCCTGATGTAGTCTGAAATTCCTGTGTGATGGTCTGGATAGATGTCTGCCTATTACGCTCTTCAATTGTCGGCGGTCTCTGTCAGTCAACAGACGACGTCGGCATGTACACTTTTGTGCTGTACGTGTCCCTTCACATTTCCACTTCACTATCATATTAGAAACAGTAGACCAATAGATGTTTAGGAGTGTCTCGCGTATAGACGTATGACACAAGTGGCACCCAATCTCCTGACCACATTCGAAGTCCGTGAGTTCCGCGGAGCGCCCCATTCTGCTCTCTCATGATGTCTAATGGCTACTGAGATCGCTGATGTGGAGTGCCTGGCAGTAGGTGGCAGCACAAGGCAGCTAATATGAAAAAGTTATGTTTTTGGGCGTGTGCAGATACTTTTGATCACATAGTGTATAACACAATAAAGGCTGACGATGACGTGATTAGTCAGTGGTAGTAGGAACTATCATTATTCCTTTTATGTGTCCTAATGCACACTAACTCTCTATAAACCACGCTATTTTGAAAAAAAAGAAAACATTGTATCGATAATACTGTTCATCTAGTAAAATCCTGGTAAATGGGTGTGATAACTTTTCAATACACAATCGTATTAAACTTCATGAAACTACATTACATTCAATAAATAAATTTCAGGCCCAAAGAGCATACTCAAAGTTGCATTTCATGTCAGTACTGCAGTTAAATCTGTCAGTCATTATTTCACCACAGATGTAGTTTTGTCATGGAGGTAACATAGTCATTAAATCTCTTGAATCCATCACAACAGAATATTTTGATAGTTCGAGAAATGTCGAGAGCTGTCCTGCACAAAATTTGTGGTACTTAACTGTGTGGCTGGACGTACGCATCACCGACGTATGTGGCGTTTTCCTCTCTCACGCAGTACCGTCAGCCTGATTTTGTGTGGCAAATACTCCACGGCATTAAACAGTTTCCTCCATCCTCCCAACATTTACTTTTCCCTTGTTTAGCCATATTTCTTCTGCTTTGCGCACTTAGCCGTTAACAGAACCGGGAAGCTGCCGACTGTCCGCCTTCTTGCTCTGCAGCAAGTAATGGCTTTGATCTACGAAGTGCACCTCTCTCTCACATGGTAGCAAATTACCAATACTGTCTTCTACACCATACATTCTACTAATTTTAAAAAAAATGGAATATGTTTCATTGAAATATATTGAAGGCCGGCCGAAGTGGCCGTGCGGTTAAAGGCGCTGCAGTCTGGAACCGCAAGACCGCTACGGTCGCAGGTTCGAATCCTGCCTCGGGCATGGATGTTTGTGATGTCCTTAGGTTAGTTAGGTTTAACTAGTTCTAAGTTCTAGGGGACTAATGACCTCAGCAGTTGAGTCCCATAGTGCTCAGAGCCATTTTTGAAATATATTGAAACCCTGCAAATTGCACAGATTTTTCACGACCCATTAGCAGTTGGCAACTGGCAGTGACTTTTGTAACACAATGGTGCATATGCTGAGATCATTCTAAGTAAAATATGTAATAAAACGAAAAAGAAAATTAACTCTACACTGAAAAGCCAAAGAAACTGGTACATCTGCCTAATATCGTGTAGGGCCCCCTCGAGCGGGCAGAAGTGTCGCAACACGACGTGGCATGGACTCGACTAATGTCTGAAGTAGGGCTGGACGGAATTGACCCTATGAATTTTGCAGGACTCTGTATAAATCAGTAAGAATACGAAGGGGGTGGAGATATCTTCTAACAGCACGTTGCCAGGCATCCCAGTTATGCTCAATACTGTTCAAGTCTGGAGTGTTTGGTGGCCAGTGGAAGTGTTTAAACTCAGAATAGTGTTCCTGGAGCCATTCTGTAGCAATTCTGGAGGTATCAGGTGTCGAATTGTCCTGATGGAATTGCCCAAGTCCGTCGGAAAGCCATGAATAGATGCAGGTGACCAGACAGGATGCTCACGTACGTGTCACCTCTCAGAGTCGTATGTGCACGTATCAGGGGTCACATATCACTCCATCTGCACACTCCCCACACCATTATAGATCCTCCACCAACTTTGCCTCCTGCTGACATGTAGGGTCCATCGATTCACGAGGTGGTCTCCATAGCCGTACACGTACAACCGCTGGTTACAATCTGAAACGAGACTCGTCCGACCAGACAAATGTGTCCGGTCATCAACAGTCCAAGGTCGGTGTTGACTGAGGCAGACGAGGCGTAAAGCCTTGTGTCTTACAGTCATCAAGGGTACACGAGTACCCTTCAGCTTCGAAAACCCGTATCTATGATGTTTCGTTGAATGGTTAACAAGCTGACTCTTGCTGGTGGCCGGCCACTGAAATCTGCAGCAGTTTGCGGAAGGAACGATTCTCTTCAGCTATCGTTGGTCCCGTTTTTACAGGATCTTTTTCCGACTGCTGCGATGTCGGACATTTGATGTTTTATCGGATTCCTCATTTTCACGGTACTCTCGTAAACGGTCGTACGGGAAAACCCCAACTTCATCGCCACCTCGGAGATGGCCGACTGTAACGCGTCGTTGAGACTGAAAGTGTTGGTAACCTGCTATTGTGGCAGCAGTAACCGAACTAACAACTGCGTCAGACATTGTTGTCTTATATAGGCGTGGCCGACCGCAGCGCCGTATTCTGCCTTTTTACATATCTCTGAATTTGAATGAGCATGCCTATATCAGTTTCTTTGGCGCTTCAGTTCATGTCAGTGCCAAGTTTTTAATCTATCATTACAAACACTAGTCGACAGTTCGGTAGTTTCCTTTAGTGCAGATTCCACTGTTACTACGATGCAAGTTTACCCGCAAACTTATTTGTTTACTCTTATGGCACTCGCAATCGTGATAACAATTCCACCTGCGTCAGGACGATCGACTATTGTCCCATGATGATGGCCTCTGAGATATCGCATTGTAGCCGTCTTCGAACACGGTTTTATGTTGAATTTAGCAGCGTCATGCGGCAACCAGTTGCTTCTGATTTCTATAGTCTCCTTGAGTCAGAATGTATTGAGATTTCGCACATTTCGTCAGGAAGACCGTTTATAACTGTCTTCCATTACTAGCACCGGGTGTGCACTTCACTGCTAAACGATATCCACATTATGTATGAATAATTAGAGTGGGCAGTGCGAGCAACTCGCCGTTTTTAATTTGGGAGGTTTATTAGTTTTGAAATTAGGAAATTTGTGGTAACTTCCTATGGGAGAGTGACCCAGCGGTTCTAGGCTCTACAGTCTGGAACCGCGCGACCGCTACGGTCCCAGGTTCGAATCCTACCTCCGGCATAGGTGTGTCTGATGTCCTTAGGTTAGTTAGGTTTAAGTAGTTCTAAGTTCTAGGGGACTGATGACTTCAGCAGTTAAGTCCCTTACTGCTCAGGGCCATTTTGAACCTATGGGACCAAGCCGCTGAGGTCATCGGTCCATAGGCTTACACACTACTTAATTTAATGTTAAATAACGTACGCTAAGAACAGGACACACATCCATGCCCGAGGAAGGATACGAACCTCAGACGGTGGAAACAGTGTAAACCGTGGCAAGACGCCAAAGACCGCGCAGCTACCCCGCGCAGCTTTTGCTTTTAGCGTTCTGTTTGGAGTGGAATGTAGTTGCTCAGGAAACCCATGCTACATATGCAGAGTTTGTATTTTCTACCACTAAAATACGGTCAGATTATCAGATCTAATGGTTAAACAATTTGAAAACTACTGTCCATTACATTGTTGAGAGTGGCAGTTGCCTCGTAGCGCTGTGGAATGGACACAGCAACAGTTGTTATTCCTACAGTTTCCAGGAATGGGAATGTGGAAAGACTAAAGCAGTAGCTGCTTGGAGTTGATGAGCGTGTTAGTATAACACATACTGAAATTTAAGTTTAAAGTATTTCTAAATTAAAGTAGTTATAATTTTTTTATAAAGTATTTGAGATCTTCATATTGTATTGAAATCCGTGCCTGCAACAGAAGTTCACCACTTCTGCCAGTAATTAGATGGTAAGAGTCTCTTGTATTCATCACAGAAGCGCCTTCCGATTCCCAACAGGGACGCCAAACACTATTTGGCTCGTGTGAAACAGGTCACTCGTGTACGATCTAAAATAACAGACCAAGATATTTTGATTGTGGATGTGTCTGTTTATTTTAGAAAACGACCCCTAAATTTCATGACGCTCAATCTATACAGAATTGACAGGATCGATAGATAAATAAAAATGAGCATTTTTCATTCTCATATATACCGCAAACGCGTATTTCCCCATACATCGAGGAAAGCAACTGTTAAGCCCCCCCCCCATTAGGCGTCCATAAGCCACACTCTTCAACAAAAGCGGCGCAGACGCAGCGAGCTACGTATCTGGGTGTGGAGTGGGGAAACCGTGTTCGACTACAAAACGAATTCAGCGGTTTTCTTTTATTTACATATTTTTTCCTAATCAAATTTGGTAGCAGGTTTCATAAGGCAAGTAAAAATGGTTCAAATGGCTCTGAGCACTATGGGACTTGATATCTGAGGTCATCAGTCCCCTAGAACTTAGAACTACTTAAACCTAACTAACCTAAGGACATCACATACATCCATGCCCGAGGCAGGATTCGAACCTGCGACCGTAGAGGTCCCGCGGTTCCAGACTGAAGCGCCTAGAACCGCCGGCGGTAAGTAAAACAATAAGAAAGGGGCCAAATCAATTTATCAAATGGCTTCGGTTAGTAAAGAATTAAAATTTTAAGCCCCGCTACATGAAAAAAATTCAGTGTTACACTGATGACAGCTTGTCCCGTGGAACCACAGACAGCAAACTGTGCGATACTCGTTTACAGGCAGCCACGCGGCAGAATTTCATTCCGAGGCTTGAAAATTCCGATATTTTTGTGGAAATGCGTCGGTAACTGCAGAACCGCGGGTATGCAATAACTAATCATAACATAATTCATGATCATCTGTTGGCACCGATTTTCAGCCGATGTTATCGCACTCGTAGCATGCATCAAAATTAATTCCCTGAACCAAATATTTGAAGTGTAAGCCAAGTTTGTTTTGTGCCGTATCTTCAGAAGCAACCGTGTAGTTGTGCAAAGGCTATATTCATTAAATGTTCCTGAAGCCGCGAGTGTATCTGATGTGAATGTTTACATGGAAGTTACCATCCCTGTTATCTTTTCGAAGAAAGCGAAGACATGTAACAGAGAGAGTGAAAGAGACGTTGTAAGGCGACTAGGATTATAATTTTAATCCTTTACTAATCAAAGTCGTTTGAAAAAAAAAATAATTTCCCACCTTCTTATTATTCGTTATTGTCTTCCTTTCCTTATTTACCCTTCTATTCCTACAAAATTCGATACGGAAAAAAATACAATCGGGAATCGAAGACGGGTTCTTTGCTCTCCAGCGAAACGCCTTGGCCGCTACGCCAGCAACGCTTTTGTTTGCCGGCGCCAACCCTGTGGGGAGGAGAGGGGTACTCCTGTTTCTTTTCTCCATTTCTAGGAACATATCGTTTGTGGACCCCTTGTATGATGATAAAAAATGCTCAATTCTCAATTATTAATCGAACCCGTCAATTTTGGGTAAACTAAGCGTATTAATCTTCATGGGTAGTTTTTTCAAAAAAGGAAAGGTTTTAAGCAAAAATATCTTAAAGTATTTCCATTATAGGTTACGCACAAGCATATGCTACGCCAATGAAGTGTCGAAAACTATATGAATGTGTGGTTTCTACTGTTTCAGACATGTCCGCAAAGACACCATTCATTCATGTAACTGATATGCCTCGATGGGCAATGAATTCGGAACCAACGTTGCGGATCCACATTTACATTCAACTTCAACGAGAATATAGAAAATTTGCGTGCATACGGATTTGTGGCGCTAGATGGGGATGCGAGTGAGCCGGCAAACGTGTCGAGAAAGTCCGTGCGTTTGTGGTAAATACTTTGTCCAAGCGACGCAGTGTTTAACGCAGCGGCCTAACAAGCAGGAGATCCCGGATTCGAATCTCGGTCTGGCACAAAATTTCAGCTTTTCTTCCATTCCATCATCAACTTACATACTAACTACCTAAAGCTCTCCAAAGCTTAGCTCTTATACGCTTAAAATGTTACATTGTTGTAACATTCTCTGTCAAAATTATTTACATCCATCAAGCAATAAATTCAAGACAATTTAAGAGGAAAACTTGAAAATAAAAAAAATGCAATTGAAAAAAGTCCGTCAAATATTTTGTGAAATGAGTTATCTAAAAGTTAAAAAAAGAGCAGATAGGAGAAAATTTTGACACATCCTTGAATGATAGTCTATATCACGTGCTGCAAATGAGGGCGTAAAATATTTGTCTAACCCGTTTTATTTTTTTGCTTTTAGACAAATTATTTCACGCAACATTTAAAAACTTTAGCAAAAACATTTTTTATATCTTTTGTTCTACAAAAAAGTACTTTGCTGGAGAGGGACGGTTAAGATAAAGAATATACTCTCTGTGCAGTGAGGAATTTGCTCCCAACTAAAATGATGTTTTTTTATTGTAGTAGACATTATTGCTAATCAAAAGCAGATGTTGAGTAAGATATTCGACATGTGACTCCTCTGTCCCTTTTTGGTCAATTGTTCTAAACTGACCTCTCGTGGCATAGTTCATCCTGAAAAATTACTCATACATAAGTCACAGTGAAACGGGAATCACGTTGATTAGATCAGATTAGATGTATTTTTCGCTACAGCAGATCCATAGGGAGCAGATCGTCCAGAATGTAGAACATGTCAAAAAACAAGAATACAGAATAAATATACAGCTAGCAAGAATTAATATACGTGGAAATAAGACATAGATTTTGACCCAATGACACCATATGCCACGTGGTGAATAGCAGATGTACTGACAATGGTTTCAGTGTCGTCCATCAACAGATAGCCTATTGGGATAGGTACCAGTTCGCCATTTGTGTCTACGCTTTAATTGGGACAGCTCGCAGCCAGAAGACTCAGTATGGTGCTGAAGTGTGAAGCAGGCAGATAACCAAGCCACAAAGAAGGACTCGTGCTTCCTACAGCCAACTGAGAGAGTTTGAAAGTGGTCAAATTGTGTGGCATTTTGAGTGGCGGGGTGGTACTTTTGGAGAACTGCCACACAAGTTGGAGGTGCTGTGTCAGGTACGCAAACTTTCTGTCACTCGTAGGCGACGTTATGGAGGTAAACACGGCACAGACGCCCATCAGCCCACCAGGATCGTCGTATTGTAAGGGCAGGAGTGGTAGATCGTATATCTATCACAGAACAAATAAGAGGACTTTTGTGCCCGGACGTGTCAACACGAACAGATGTGAACCGGTTAACAGACGTGGGACTACGGGCATGCATGCCCCTAGCCCATCCTCCACTCTCGCCACAGCATTGATGTGCAAGGCTCAATTGCTGCTGTAAGTGGATCACTTGAAAGGGGGCACACCGCGGCCTATAACGATGAAAGAAGAGTTTGCCTTCACGTAAGTGATGGTCGTTTGTGCATACGACGTAGACTTGGTGAGCACTGTCTCATAGAGCACATGTGTCAAAGACAGACTGGCCCCAACTCATGCCTTACGGTCTGAAATGCGATAAGCTACAACTCCCGTTCACCTTCGGAGTTTTTGGAGGGAATGCGAACCAGTGCTTGATATGTACAGAATGTTGTTGGACTTACTCTTTTGCCTTGTTACAACGTGACAGTGATGAGCTGTTCCAACAAGATAATGCTCGCCCACATATTCTCCGTAAAACTCAGCGTGGTCTGCAACACATGCAGCAACGTTCCAGGCCAACAAAATCTCTGGACTTCTTTTCAATCAAGCACTTGTGGCATACGATGGAACGAGACGTGTGACTCGTCCATCAACAACTCTTACAGAATTACGTGAAGAGGTAGAGAAGGCGTGGAATAACGTATCTCACTACAGCATTCACCATCTGTATGATCGACTGAATGCAATAGGCAGCACCTGCGTTGCCGCCCATGGAGACTACACCACGTGCTAATATAGGTGTTTCAGCATGGCTTACTACCTGGTATCTCAGAACCAGTTGTCCTATTGATCTGTAAAAGTGATAATTTTGTGTACTCCATATGCACTGTTGCAATAATACATCTTGACTGAACTGGAAACCTCTGAAATGATGCGCTAATTGTTTCTTCCAGCTGGTATTTACAAAGACAAACGA
Source organism: Schistocerca piceifrons (assembly GCF_021461385.2). Classification (NCBI taxonomy): domain Eukaryota; kingdom Metazoa; phylum Arthropoda; class Insecta; order Orthoptera; family Acrididae; genus Schistocerca; species Schistocerca piceifrons. The sequence continues at coordinate 45,015,043 of NC_060141.1, forward strand.
ATGTGCTAACGTAATTTTCAGAGACTGCAAGTGATATGGTGCTCATGGATGCGGTTTAAGTAAAAAAAATTCATAAATATTTTCATTTACAAGGGAATAAAAATCTTGTCGCACAATGTGTGAATGTTCACTATACCAAAGTGTCTCTGATACTTTTTGAGCTATTTTATTAAACTTATTCACAGCGATACCTTTAGTATACTTGATTTCTACACAAGTCCGACTGTATGCAATGCTCACATTATTTCATGTTATTACACACATTATATAGTGCTACCTCAAACTGAACTTTACTACAAGTTAAATTTGTTTTCGATGCTGGAAACTTATTGAAAATAAGGGTTCCTGAATAAGAGGCAGCTTTCTCAATAAAAATAAGTGCCTTAAAATATTTGTCATGATTATTCTTATTTCTCGTATACTTCCATGAACTGAGCATTGGGTCTGAAAAAGAGATATATTTTTAAGGACAAATTTATTGAAGTATTAAATATATTGGTAAGCAGTAATTACTATCCATGGTTCCCTAAATAGGCCTCTGCAGAATGTTTGCTGAGTTCACACGACAAATAACACTAATTACAAGTTTCTGGATTACAAAATATTCAACATGGCTTGATCAGCACCCCCAGAAAACAATCTCATATGACGTTACTGAATGAAGCAAGGGCACTACAGTAGCTCGTTTATACTTATAACTCCTAAATCTGAGTCACATTGCTGACAGATATTCTTTTAGGTGCTTCAGTGATTTTCTGGAATGATACTCCCAATTGAATTTGTTTATCAAGTTGTAACCCCAGCGTCTAACACTATCAAGTTGTTCTGTCTGCTTCTCGTCATATTTTATTCATATACTGGTGGGAAACCTCTTACAAGTTCTAAACTCCATACAGTGTGTTTTCCTTTTTAAATTTAATGACAACAGTGTGCAGGAACTGTATATCATATTAATGTTCATAAAAATATCAGTAACCTTCTTTCAAAAACTACACTTGATTTACTATTTATTGCAGTGTTTTTATTACCTGCAAGTAAAACAAACTTAGGGTAATGTAATGTTACAGATGAAAGGTCATTGATATACATGTGCAAAAGTAAGGAAACTAAGGTAGAACTTAGTGGGACACCACTATTATTAGTTACCAGTTCGGATTATGACTGTAGCTTAATATACATCTACTTCTATTGACATTCCTGTTAGAGAAATAAGATTCGAACCATTTTTCAGAATTTCTTGTTGGACCATAATATTCTAATTTAATTAAACGGATTTTTGCTTTACATATGCCCAATGAATTTAATATGTTCTCATTGTATGTGCTGATAGCCTTCGCAGTACTGGAACCGTTTATGAGTTGGAACAGTGAATTCTGCAATATGTTATCGTTGTCAAATGATTAAGAAGCCAACTGTGTATTACCGTCTCTAAAAGTTTCAACAATTCTGGCAAATTTGACATTGAACAGAAATTTGATGACATTCCTTTATCTCCATTCTTTAAGCAATGCTTGGCTCCACCATATTTCAACGATTCAGGATATGTTCCACTGATAAATGACTGTTTAAACAACTAACTTAATATTCTACTAAACTCAGAAGAACACGCTTTAATTAATTTTGTTGACATTTTATCATAATGACTACAATTCTTTGATTTCAAATAATTTATGATAGACATAACATCTACTTGCGTAGTTAGGGTCATACTCGTATTACTGAAGTAATTTGTAATGACTGGTCTTAGCAATTCCACAGCAGCATGTCGCGAACCTGACATCACCAAATCTTGTTCAGTATTAATATTTAACAAAAGATGAGCATGTCATGGCCTGATATTGATTATTGGTGCTGTAACATAATTTTGTTCATTCAGTCTTGCTATAAATGTATGTTTGTTTGTAAGCATTTCCACACTTCATTTGTGAAGTTCAAATTCGGAATTAAGTTGTATGATAATGTTATTGACTCTAATAAATCCTTACTGTAATACTATTTAAGGAAATTCACCTTAAAATCACCAGTAATCACACAATAATTACAATTTATTCGTTTTTTCTTGTCAAATAGACTATCTGTCGCTCATGCTTCCATACACTGCTTGAAACAGAATTTATGCATGTCTGTCTTCTGAATTTTGTGACTGTTCTTCATGAATACAGCAATGGCTCCTTTTGTTCATTTATTTACGAAGTGAGATCCCTACCAATATTCTATAACATTTAACCCATCTATACCAGTAATCACACGATGTTGAGAGAGGCAGATTATGTCAGCTGCAGTTGATGACTCCAATTCATCAATACAGATCTATTGTTCATTAATTTTATACCTCAATAATCGAGTATTTTGTTACAATAAAGACAGTTTTTATTTCACACTAACTGACACAAAACTGGATGAATGTAAAGATTCTGCAGGTTCTGAAACTAATAATCTACGGGTTTTGGTGCTGATGAAATATGCCAGAAGTATATTAATTAGTTTCTCTCTCAGAGTGAAGTTTTTTTCAATCCTAATTTCTCTTAAAATATTACTCCTTTCTGTCCTTCCTTTAAAAAGGGGGAAGCAAAGGTGCTGCACTGACACATGTAGCCATAGGTATTTAGCAATTCATAACAGTGCCTCTACCCCCTCCCCCCTTAAGTGTTCAGTTAATAGCCCAGCCAGTTTATCAATCCTTCCCACGATGAGGTGAAGGCTATGTCTTGTATAACACCAGCCACTGCAGCTAATGACGGAAGCAACAGGAAGCACATCAATATGCTACACTGTAACTGACTTGAGCAGCCATTTCTACTCCAAATTAGCTCTCCTGGCAGATGAATTCAAATAAGGTTGGTGATGGCGTCTCTGAATATATACAAGCTTAACATGGTTACGTCCATATGCTGAGGTAAAGTTTAACAGGTCACGCTCTACATTATACACAGGATCTCTGCTGCGCAGCCCACCCACAACACCACTGTTTTCCTTGGAGAAATCTTTACGAAGTGATACTAAATCCTCTCTCATCTGCCACAGACCGGCACTACGTCGCAAATAATTTGTAATCTGGCATTCAGACACCAGTTTATCCTTCAAAAGTATGCCTACCCCTCTAGCATGGTAACAATCTAACACCAAAACTTTTTTCTCTTTAGATACGCCCCTACATTCGTACAAGTCAGTCTACTACTGAAAGTTTAATGTTATCTGTCTGCATCTGCATCTTCCTGAGTCTCATCATTTTCTAACTGAAGCAAACTTACTTTTCACATTCACCACAAAAATGTCAGGTGAAGTTCTAACTTTGTTCCTTCTGGTATCTGTTACCGCTTCCCATCCCTCTTTACTGTTCTTCCGCCTTAACGTGTCCAGATCTTCCCCAGCCTTCACCTGTTCAGCCTGAAGGGCAGCAGCAGCAGTTTTCCCCGCCCGTTCCACTAACTTCCTACCTCTACAAATTCTACATCACTTCCCCAATTCCCACACACTACTGTCATACTAGTGAAAAACAACATCACTCAAGAAATAACAATTCTATGGGAAGTCGGGCACTTTTCACTCATGGTAAAAATAATACTTTAGTAAGAATAAGTCAGTCAGATTAACAGTAAACAAGAAAAGACTTTAAAAAAATGTGGCCTGTACACAGCTGTATGTTAAAATACTAGTGAAAATTTCTGAATCAAAGAACTGAAAATTTACGCTATGTTCCAGATATTATGAAGTAAATAATGAAGAGGTACGATCTTCAAAAATATAAACGACATTACCTAAGTTTACTGCGGCAAAAAGTAACAGAAATACGATTACAACTCCTTGACATTTCGCGTTTTCTGGCATCATACGAAAAGAGAAGTGCAACCTACAACAGTAAGCTTAAAAACACACTAATACACGTATTTACTGATTAATCTGTACTAAAATAAGTCTTACTCTTAAGAGCCAAAGAAACTGGTACACCTGCCCAATATCGTGTAGGGCCCCCACGAGCTTGCAGAAGTGCCGCAATGTGACGTAGCATGCACTCGACTAATTTGTGAAGTAGTGCTGGGACAACTGACACAATGAATCCTGCAGGGCTGTCCATAAATTAGTAAGAGTACAAGAGGTTAGAGATCTCTTCTGAACAGCACCTTGGAAGACCTTACAAATATGCTCAATTATGTACAAGTCTGGGGATTTAGGAGCCATCGGAAGTGTTTAAACTCAGCAGAGTGTTTCTGGAGCTACTATATGAAATTCTGGACTTGTGGGATGTCGCATTGTCCTGCTGAAACTGCCCAAGTCCGTCGGAATGCACAATAAACATGAATGGATGCAGGTGATCAGACAGTATACTTACGTACGTGTCACCTGTCAGAGTCTTATCTAGACGTATCAGTGGCCCCATACCACTCCAACAGCATGCACCCCACACCATTACAAAGCCTCGATCAGCTTGAACGATCCCCTGCTGACATGCAGGGTCCATGGATTCAGGAGGTTGTCTCCATAGCCGTACACTTGCATCCGCTCGATAGAGTTTGAAACTAGACTCATCCGACCAGGCAAAATATTTCCTGTTATCAACAGTCCAATGTTGGTGTTGATGGGCCCAGGCGAAGCGCAAAGCTTTGTGTCGTGCAGTCATCGAGGGTACACGTGTGAGCCTTCGGCTCCGAAAGCCCATGTCAATGACGATTCATTGAATGATTCCCACGCTGACGTTGGTTGATGGCCCGGCACTGAAATCTGCAGAAATTTGCGGAAGAGTTGCACTTCAATCACGTTGAACGATTCTCTTCTGTTGTCGTTGGTCTCGTTCTTGCAGGATCTTTTCCCGGCACTAGCGATGTAGGAGATTTGACATTTTGCCGGATTCCTGATATTTACAATACACTAGTGAAACGGTCGTACGGGAAAATCCCACTTTATCTCTACCTCGGAGATGCTGTGTATCATCGCTCGCGCGCCCACCGTAATATCACATTCAAAGTCACTTAAATGTTGACAATCTGCGATTGTAGCAGCAGTAACGGATCTAAGAACTGCATCTGTTGTCTTGTGTAGGCGTTGCCGACCACAGCGCCCTATGCTGCCTTTCTATATCTCTGTATTTGAATACGTATGACTATACCAGTTTGTTTGGCGTTTCAGTGTATTGCAAACTGTAAAGATTATCTGTCGCGATAGCAGAAAACTGGCGTGTCTCGCAAGGTGCAGGGCTACCAACCTTACATGGGAGTAATTATAGTCTGCTCGTAGGAGCTACTGTCTGCTCACGAGGAGATCCCAGTTGATTACAGAAGTTTAACCTGTTGTGATAATATCTGCGACGTGTTTATTCAGCCCCGTGGAGTTACCGAGCGGGCTATCGTGTTTTACTGTTTATGAGATTCGTAGAACTAACTAAGGGTTCTTGATTCCAGAGACCCTATCGAGATTTCAGCTGTGTTAGGTCAAGCTGATACACGGTTAATTACTCCCCGTGTGCTTACGTCTGATCTCAACTGTTGCTAGGTCTGTTTAACCTTGAGGACAGGGTGAACTGTTGTGTACAACTGTCGTTATTATTAATCCATCGAGAACTGTTATAGATGAGAGCTTACGGGTTCTCAGTTCTTTTTTTTTTAGGGTGAAATCGTGTTGCCGGCCGAAGTGGCCGTGCGGTTAAAGGCGCTGCAGCCTGGAACCGCAAGACCGCTACGGTCGCAGGTTCGAATCCTGCCTCGGGCATGGATGTTTGTGGTGTCCTTAGGTTAGTTAGGTTTAACTAGTTCTAAGTTCTAGGGGACTAATGACCTCAGCAGTTGAGTCCCATAGTGCTCAGAGCCATTTGAACCATTTGAAATCGTGTTGCGTGAATAAGAAAAATTTATTATTTTATAGGAGAAAGCCAAGAGGCGGATATCAATAGATTCATGTGTGTTTCAAAACGTAAACCACAAATGATCTCACGGGTCTCAAACATCGTCGATTTTTTTCAGTTGTCTTAAGGGACACCGTAGACAGGCTTTGAACTTCGAGACAAGATTACTTCTTCGTAGCCCTATACCTCTGATGCCAGTTCTCTTGCAGTATGATTCCATTCATAGAACTCACGAACGTACATTTGGATCGCATACTTGACGCTGCTGACAATCTCTGAGTACGGGGATCAAATAGACAGATGAGACAACTATTTAGTATTAGGAACAATACATAGGTTTATTGTAGACAAATCTAGCTGTGTTTGTTCATTCGATTAAAACCTTCTCGCTCTACCTACAAAGAGATCCGGGTTTGTTATCGACACGTAGGACAGACACACATCACTCGCTTTCGAGTGATCTACTCCAGTCTACACTCTGCGACACTTCAGACCAGCTTCCATCATTCTGTGTGCAGAGCTTCTGCTATTAATTCCCCAAAATCTTGAGTCCTGAGCATCTCTCAGGTAATGAACATTTTGCGTCTCAATCAGTCAACGCTCTGCTTACAAATTCTTAGATTTGTGTCATACCAACCGATTCTCATTGATTGTGATTCCTCTTCTGCCACGTGTTTTCCTTTATTGGTTCCTGTGTCTGATAGGACATATCTATTAATTTAATTCTAGTTTAGAAAAGTGTGTAGTAACATTGTGGTGAGCCCATCTTAAAAATCTTAAAAAATGTCCCGTGGGAATTGGCAGCTCCCTGACGTTGCAGAGCGCAATTTACCCACATTAAAAACGTGTGCCGAGCAAACAGGTAGCTGAACCTATAACGGTATATGTTTCGTTACCGAAGACTATGAATGGATCACAGTGTTTTTAATAGTTTGGATTTCGTTTGGACTATATCAGTCCCTCGCATTTCCTGAATTAAACTCCAGTTTTGGTCATTGACTAATGGTTCAAATGGCTCTGAGCACTATGCGACTTAACTTCTGAGGTCATCAGTCGCCTAGAACTTAGAACTAATTAAATCTAAGTAACCTAAGGGCATCACACACATCCATGCCCGAGGCAGGATTCGAACCTGCGACCGTAGCAGTCGCGCGGTTCCGGACTGCTAGAACCGCTAGACCACCGCGGCCGGCGTCATTGACTAATATGCACATGTATTCCATATAGGTAAAGAAACAATACAGTCACTTCACCAAACATTGGCTACCCTTGTGACTTCTGGATCGCAGTAAGGAAGGCCATGCGCAACTGTCATAACATGAAGCAACGCACTGAGGACGCTGATGACGACTTTAAATCAACTGCGTTCCTTCCATACGCCGGGAATGTGTCGTCGAAAATAGGCCGATTACTGAAGAAAAATAAAATCAAGGTTATCGTCCGTCCACCAGCAAAGAACCGGGCCCTGGTTGGATCTGTTAAAGACGATTTACAACTGAAGAAAGCAGGCGTCTACAAAATTCCCTGTGAATGTGGCTCCGCATATATTGGACAGACGACAAGAACTGTCCATGAACGATGTACAGAACATGAAAGATACACCCGTCTGCGGCAACCGTCAAAATCGGCAGTAGCAGAGCACTGTATTTCATTGGGACATTCAATTCAATACAATGGAACAAAAATTTTAGCTCCGGTTTCCGGATTTTGGGATTCCGTAGCCAAAGAATCAGTGAAAATACGTCTTGCCGATAATCTTATAAATCGTGACAACGGCTTTCAGCTGGATAAAAATTGGAATCCTGTTATTAAAATTATACAATCACAACGGAATCGACAGCGTCATTCAATGACTAGATGATCTTTTATTTTCACCACCGAGGGCAGCACGTACAACTCGGCTATGCCGCGCATGTCAACACCTGACGGATGCCAGTACATTGCGCATGCGCAAGATTCGGCATAAATACCGCGACTGCACCTGGGCTCTTCAGTAGTTGTGTACTCACCTGATGATGGCCGGACGTCTCTGGGCCGAAATATCGTGGCAGAATGTCGACGGAATCCGGCTGCATACCCGGAAATTATTAGAAGATAGGATACCCTTATTTGTGTCATATCTCTCTCCTGGGAAGACAATTGAGGTGAGAAACCCTATAAATGTACAAGTAAATATTCTGCTTTAGTTTTAGGGAATAAATTCCAATTTAGTCTATTGATGGTTGAAATAATTTACCTGAGTCTGATAATTTCCGAAAACGCCTAATTCCACCCACCTCTGTTACTAATATTCCATTTCACATGGAATAATCCCTTGCTAAACATTCTTGTATTTGTCTCGTACAACATCTACTGCCATTACGCTAGCTACAGCGACGTTAGACACCCATAGCAATTTTTAAACTGATGCTACTCGAACTATGAGTTTGTGGGGTACCTACGTTGTACCATCACTGGAAGTTGTACGATCCAGGTCCGCAGCTCGCGGTCGTGCGGTAGTGTTCACGCTTCCCGCGCCCGGGTTCCCGGGTTCGATTCCCGGCGGGGTCAGGGATTTTCTCTGCCTCGTGATGACTGGGTGTTGTGTGATGTCCTTAGGTTAGTTAGGTTTAAGTAGTTCTAAGTTCTAGGGGACTGATGACAATAGATGTTAAGTCCCATAGTGCTCAGAGCCATTTGAGCCTTTTTTTTTTTGTACGATCCAGCACGGAAATATATGCCTTAATTCCACGAACTCACAAATTAAATGGGCTATCTGAAACATTTCGGAACCAACGTGGAAAGAAAATACGCCTATGTTTTACTAGTTACCAGAAGAAACGAGTTTGAGTGCATCGGTCTTGTCCGTGCTTGCCCCCTTATTTTTAATGTAATAGTTGAGTATACGGGAGTTTGCTCTTATTTTATTGTCAGATTAATTTAGAAATACATAATGAGTTGAGTAACTGCTGGGTTTATATCTAGAGCGGGTTCTTCATTTTATACCATCTCCTTACACACTTAATGCATGTATCATAACACTAGTGCACGTGGTACAGCGAGGCGCAGGCTAGCTTTCGGCTAAAGTTCTGTATCCGCACTGGGTGAGAGGGAGAAGGCTATACGACTTCCTTCCTGTTTCGAAAATCGCCGGACTCATGGCGTGGAGTGAGACGGGTGGCATTGGTTCGCTAGGCCATTCGCTGGGGCCGTTGGTAGCGATGTATACCGGCCTCAGCAGATGGCAGGGGTGCCGTACAGCCTGTGTTCTGCAGATTCATTGATGGACGTGTGAACGATGCATAGCGACCTTCTGGGTAATATAACACATCCTCCAGTGGCACTGCGCCCCACCGAGAGGACGGCAGAAGACGTCTGCTCGATAAAAACAATCATGATCCTTATAAATGCGGTGGCAGAGCATTTCAAGACGGATAATATCCAGAGTCTTGTGACTGCATAGAGCAGTTAATGTTGCTTGTCTGACTTTTGGCTTGCAATACTTTGGGAGAGGTACTCGACACCTGCAAGCGAAGCAGGAGTGGTGAGTTTCGGCAGGCGCATCTTCCTCAGGTGGGAGCGCATTTGACGGGCTCCTCTGCGCTGACTACAGCGGTGGGAGCTAACTGTTACTGTCAGTTCCTTTAATGACTGGGAACTGCGTCTCGTGTCTGATTCACGATTGGGCGGGGGAACGAGGGAGCGGGGGGGGGGGGGGAGGAGGGAAGAAAAGGGCGCACAGCTCCACGCTCCCTCCGCCGCGAGAATCATTTGGCTTTCGCTCGCTACTGAAGTCTGTCATACTGCACTGGGCGGTGGAGCCAACTTCAGCATCGGTGTAAGGTGGCCCACTGGTGTAGCAGTCTACCTAAATACGCTAATCGCGAACGAAGCGAAGAGGCGGCTTGCTGCAGCACTGCATCGTTTGCAGCCGTAATCATCGGACCAGCTGAGGTAAGAAGAGAACGCAACGCGAAGTTTACAGTCGGTAAGGAGAGTTGGACGTTTAGATTGCAGATCAAGCAACGTCGAGATTAGTTTAGCAGTAAAATCACTTTGCGTGGACCAAAGAGTTTAGGCGTGCTGATAACGTACTTACGGCCTTCTCTCCTTCACCGGTTTGCGTCGAGTAATCACTTGTCTTAATAGTCACCTTGGAAACCCGTGTGATTGAGCCTTGAGAAAGATAATTGCATCAACTGTCTTAACCACAAGCACGTCGGTCTTCCCTACACACTTTCCAGATCAAGTAAAGTGCTATTCATTATTGACCATGTATGGTTTTGTACCGTATGAGAAAGTTCAATCCATCTTTTTATTTAAGGCGTAAAAAGTGGTTGTGGCGACCCTGCTTTGTTTATTTTCTATGACGCCACATCCTTAAATTTCTTTTAATAGAGTAACCATTATCACTATTATACTACGCATATCATCACTTTTAAATTATTTGTCGCGGCCACCTCTTCAGTTATTGATTGTTATCAAATGGAAAGAGTAGTGTGTCCTCATGTGAGGCAGCTTTTTAGCCACTTGGTACATGGGGCTCCTTGGAGAATTAGGTTCAAGTGGCTTGGAGCAGCATGAGACTTAACATCTGAGGGCATCAGTCCCCTAGAACTTAGAAGTACTTAAACCTAACTAACCTAAGGACATCACACACATCCATGCCCGAGGAACGATTCGAACCTGCGACCGTAGCGGTCGCGCGGTTCCAGTCCGAAGCGCCTAGAACCGCTCGGCCACTCCGGCCGGAGAGAATTAGGTACAACGTGAGAGGAGACAGTGGGAAATTTGCTTCGTTATGCCAGGGGGGCTAGCAACCCAAGGTGTGTGCACATTGCAGTACACATCACTTTGTCCTTCTCCTGATCTGCGATGGAGGAGGTTTCATCGACGTCAGTGGTTTGGAGTAGCATCACACATACAACGTTTAGTATGGTCTGTATCCGATTAGAACGTCTGATAATAAATACTCCCTACCGGATCTCAAGCTCAAGGTTGGAAACAGACTCGACAGTGGCGAGTTGTAGTCTTACGATTCTAAATCTCATTTGTCGGTGATAGGTGACAGAGACTGTTTTATACAGATGTGTTGGAAAATAATGCAAACGCCAGAAAGAACATCATTATTATGCAGTTAGACCACCATTGTCCTACATCTTTATTCCTTGTGTAAACAAATGCATATAATTGTGTGCTTGAACAATTCCTATCTCCATGAGTAATTATTTACTCACTCGCCTCACGGCCTGACATAAGTAAAAATGACGCCCCTTGAGAGGCTAGCATGTGTGCTTTCTTAATTTCCTTGTGGAGAATATTGCGATAAACGTGTTTATAATGTAATGTATTTGTTGATGGTAGGGACTATAGGATGAAATTTAGCGTTGAATCATACCTGAACCTGAATGAGATTTTTCACTCTGCAGCGGAGTGTGCGCTGATATGAAACTTCCTGGCAGATTAAAACTGTGTGCCCGACCGAGACTCGAACTCGGGAGCTTTGCCTTTCGCGGGCAAGTCCTCTACCAGCTGAGCTACCGAAGTACGACTCACGCCCGGTACTCACAGCTCTACTTCTGCCAGTATCTCGTCTCCTACCTTCCAAACTTTACAGAAGCGCTCCTGCGAAACTTGCAGAACTAGCACTCCTGAAAGAAGTTTTAATCTGCCAGGAAGTTTCATATCAGCGCACACTCCGCTGCAGAGTGAAAAATCTCATTCTGGAAACATCCCCCAGGCTGTGGCTAAGCCATGTCTCCGCTATATCCTTTCTTTCAGGAGTGCTAGTTCTGCAAGTTTCGCAGGAGAGCTTCTGTAAAGTTTGGAAGGTAGGAGACGAGATACTGGCAGAAGTAGAGCTGTGAGTACCGGGCGTGAGTCGTGCTTCGGTAGCTCATTTGGTAGAGCACTTGCCCGCGAAAGGCAAAGGTCCCGAGTTCGAGTTTCGGTCGGGCACACAGTTTTAATCTGCCAAGAAGTTTCATACCTGAACCTATTTAAAAGTACCGTTCCAGCTCCTGAACTCCACCATGAGCAAAATTACAGAGACTTAATTTTTGAGGCAATGCGGAGAGGTGTGTGGTTTAAACTAGGACGTTAGTGTAGTGACCTGTAATGATGAAATGTGCGTCTACACTTGTCGTCACCTTATTGCTAAAATACTGGCGATGGAAGTTTCTTACGTAACGTTTACTACATCGGCTGCAGAAGCAGTAGATACCGTCTATGTGACAGCACGTCTATTCTGGTCTAATCAAGGACCTGACCATCATAGGCGAAGGGCTCATTACAAGCAGAGAACAAGCTCATACTGAAGGATCAGGTAAGAAATCCGCAAAGCCCTTCCTAAAGAAACCATCGCAGCATTTACAATAAGCACTATAGGGAAACCACGACATGCCTCAGTCTGAATGGCTGGACCGGTATTTCAGTCGTTGTCCTCCCGAAATTGAGTGCAGAGGCTCAGAAATTCTGCACCTCACTCGTCTGCCACAAACTATGTGTTCAAAAACTAATAAGATTTTCTCGATCTTCCTGCCAAGTGATGTAGATGAAGATCTAAAATCTCTCAGATGATTTCTCGTGCGTCATTGCCAAGCGACCACCACCTGACTATGGGCAAGGAATACTCTTCCTAAAGCTGGTGGATATACTAGCTGAAAATGTAAAGCATCAGGACGACATGGCCGGATGTCAATGGAAATTCACTCAAAGTGGTTCAAATGGCTCTGAGCACTATGGGACTTATCATCTGAGGTCATCAGTCCCCTAGAACCTAGAACTACGTAAACCTAACTAACCTAAGGACATCAGACACATCCATGCCCGAGGAACGATTCGAACCTGCTACCGTAGCGGCTGGAGCGCCTAGGACATCTCGGCCACAGCGGCTGGCGGATATTCGTAAACCTACTAGCTATCAGCAGCTACGTAGATGATTTCTAAGTCTCTATGACAGATATAACGGCCAACATAGTGCATAAGGGGCATCAATAGCGTTAGTTATTGACTGATCACTGTGAAGGACATTGAAATATTTTGCACTTGTCGGAGACAGAGTTAGCTGCCCGAGAAAGAGTTCGAAATTGGCAGTTGATCGAATTGTGCAATGCCCAGATTTGTTGGCATTCGGATGATACAATGGCGTGATGTTTATCTGCACAGGAATGCGAGGGCAGATATACTTGTTGTAAAGGTCCTGATCAACCACGTATAAAAAGGTCGATCGCTTTAGTGTGAACTGCTTCATTGCTATACCTACTGTCTGCGAACAAGTAATGGATGTTTCAGAGAGGAACAGCTGTGTTTCTCCTGACATGATCGTATGTAGAGCCATGGGGAATGAGGTCTGCTCATTGCTGGCAGTGACTAAGGGCATACTGACGATACAAGAGACCGTCATGCACATCTCGCATCCTCACATGTTACCTCACATTTGGCGGTATTGTAATGTCCTTCCTCAACAGGACAACGATCCTCCACACACGGAACATATCGCTATGAACAGTCTGCATCTCGCTGAGGCATTCCCGTCACCAGTTGGATGAGTAGATCTGGAATATGTGTGTGACCCCCACAGTTGGCAACTCCATCCCAATGGCATTGTGAAGGATACCAAGGACCCGTTGAATCAGTTGTTGGCTAGCTTGCCTCAAGGGAGGACGCTGCTGTCTTATAATACCCTTCCCAAATGAATCAGTGCAGGCGTGGTTGCCAGAGGGGGTGCGAAGTCAAACTGGTAAGTGTGCTCCTACTACAGGTCGCTTTTAGACATGACTCCATGTTGTAATCGCTGCAGTAACATCAGATACCCTCTCAAACCATTAAGTTCCATTCCATTTCGTGATCTCCTAATTGGTGTTTCACTTTTTATGTCATTTGGTGTATTCAGCTACTTGACGGGGCTTGAAACTAGAGAACATGTTTTTAGGCTATATTCGTGCAAGCTACTCACAAGTTTGTATGTCCGGCACTTCAAAAACTCGTTGGGCACACGGGAAAGCTTGGTGACATAAAAATACGAGAGGCATTCAATAAATAAAGACACAAGTTTCTTTTTTGGTCAGTTTCGGTTGTTGTGGCTCATCATGGAATATTTGCACTTCGATTCATATAGTTCCATGAAGTTCAGACGATTGGCGCCTCTGTATGTAGCCTTCAAAATGGTGTCCGTAACGCGGTTGAATTCCAAGTAGGGAGTTGTCACTGAGTTTCCTTTGGCAGAAAACTAAAGCATCGCAGATATTCATAGGCTTGCAGAATGTCTATGGCGACCTGGCAGTGACCGAAAGCAGGGTGAGTCATCGGACGAGGTATCTGTCATGATCGCAACGAGGTCCTGCGAACCTGTCCAGTCTCTCACGTATTGGCTGGTTGCATACAGCGGTGACTCCTGCAACGTTGGAATGTGCAGTGAAGGTGATCGACAGATCGCAATCAAATACCTCGCTGAACAACTGGACGTCTATGTTGGTAGTGCTGACACATTCGTCCACCAGTTGAGAGTACTGAAAGGTGTGCGTCCGGTGGGTTAATCGCTGTCTAAGAGCAACAAAGAGCCAACTGCAACCAATGGTGGATGTACTCGATCATGAGAAGCACTACATGGATGACGGGGAGGTTACGTGGGCATACAGGGGCTCCCAGCAAGGTGACGTAAGGCCGTCATTTTTTACAGCCCAAAGAGTGGCGAATAATATGGTGTATTGGAACCTAAAACCAACCTGCTTTTAGAGAAAAAGTGTTGCGTTACTTATTGAATGCCCCTCACACATTTACCTAAATGCCACGGACCCGGAAAGAGCCGTGAGACGGCAGGCAGTGTTTGCCTTGAGAATCTGCCAGCATCTGGCCTGTGGGTGGGGGCAGCGGGAGACGGGGAGGAGGCGGCGTGCCGTTTAACCTCGCGCTCGACTTGCTCCGGCCGGCGCGCCCGCTAAGGAACCGGCCGGCTTAGCCCAGTCTTGGCTTTATCTCGGGAATTACTTGCCGGCCGGAGCGCAGCGGGGCCGGGCTGAGCTTCGGAATTTACAGCGGCCGGCGCCGCTGTCTCCCCACACCGCGCCACAGGCGCCCCCTTCCCCCTCCCCCTAACCCCCCTCTCCTGCCAGAGGGTCGCCAGCGCGTGGCTGGGATTACGCCGCCTCAGATTAAGCGCGCACTGACCAATGACGGAACAACAGAGGCTGCGGCGGCAGCCAACCCCTCGGCAATTTGGCCCGAATCTGCAGCCCCCCAGCAGGGCGCCCATCTGGCGGCGCAGCTGCTGCGCTCCAGTGTCCGCCACTGTCGCTTTGTTTCGAAATGCTGCCAACTTTATTTTCTGGGGCTAATCTACAGGAGAAAAGTACAAAACGTGTGCAGCTGTGATTCAGATATAATTCAGACCAGTTGATATGCTTCACCTAAGGAAAAAAATACCTGATAGCATGAGCTGTGTTCACAAACCATCAAGGATAGAAATACGAGGGCGTGCTCGAAAGTAATGCCTGCGAATTTTTTTAATGGTAAAGATAGTAAATCTTGAAACTTCCTGGCGGATTAAAACTGTGAGCCGGACCGAGACTCGAACTCGGGACCTTTGCCTTTCGCGGACAAGTGCTCTAACCGACTGAGTTACCCAAGCACGACTCACGCCCCGTCCTCACAGCTTTAATTCTGCCAGTACCTCGTCTCCTACCTGCGAGGACGGGGCGTGAGTCGTGCTTGGGTAGCCCAGTCGGTTAGAGCACTTGCCCGCGAAAGGCAAAGGTCCCGAGTTCGAGTCTCG
Source organism: Schistocerca piceifrons (assembly GCF_021461385.2). NCBI lineage: Eukaryota > Metazoa > Arthropoda > Insecta > Orthoptera > Acrididae > Schistocerca > Schistocerca piceifrons. The sequence goes on from NC_060141.1 coordinate 45,030,630, forward strand.
CTCCGGCACACAGTTTTAATCTGCCATGAAGTTTCATATCTGCGCACACTCCGCTGTAGAGTGAAAATTTCATTGTAGATACTAAATCTTGTTTACATAAAACAAACGTTATTAACATTCTACATTTTTATTCTTCATGTCTACATAGAACGTCTAGTAGCATTAACGTGAGCACCCGTCAAAACTGTGAATAAACAACTTTTGCAGCGTGGACCGATGCGAGAGGTGCAGGCAGGAAGTCAGTTAGGCTTTGTAAGGTACCGACAGTGATGTGGAGCCATGGTGACCCCAGAGTCATGACTGGCCGTGCTAGGTTTATCAGCTGAGGATCGATTGCCCAAACAGTCTGATCGAGGCGGTCCCACAGATTATCGATTGGCTTAACGAGAGTTTGCTGTCCAGGGAAGTACGTTAAACGATGATGATGGTGTTTGGTTTTTGGTGCCTCAACTGAGTGGTCATGAGCGCTCGTACTGTCCCAGTTTTTACACAGTCCAATTTCTACGCAATCCAATCGAGCCACTGTCGCGAATGATGATGACGTTGAAAAGATGAGGACAACACGAACACCCAGTCCCCGGACAGAGAAAATCCCCAACCCAGTCCGGAATCGAACCTGGGACCTTGTGATCCATAGGCAGCAACGCTAGTAACTATACCACGAGCAGCGAACCTACTGCCCTTCGAACCACGCATCTACACTGCCAGCTGTGTGACGTGCTACGTTGTCCGGACATGGTCTTCAACGGTAGATGCATAATTGTGTTGATCCATTGTGTCTTCCAGAATGACGTGATCACCAGCGATTGCCCCTAAAATAATTCCCAGACCACAACGCCCCCTCCTTTTTTTGCCTTCAAGCGTTTTCAAACCTTACGCGCTAACAGCCATTTGTATGATGGAGCATGAAATGCGATTCGTATGGAAGGACCACCTGTCACCAGTCAGAGAACGTCAACTTGCTGTATTGGCGTGAAAATTTCAGCCTTCGTCGCTGATGAACTGGAGTTAGCATGGGTACATGAACCTGGCACCCACTGTGGAGGTCCATATACAGCAACGTTCACTGAACGGTCGTTGGCGACACACTGTTGGAAGCACCTTGGTTCAACTGGATGGTCAGTTGCTCAACAGTTGCACATCTACTCGCCCGTACACATCTCCACAGCTCTCGTTCACCCCTGTCATCTACCCGGCCCATGTTGCATTTCAGTTGCCTCGGCGCCAGTTTCGTATAGCGACATTTTTCCAGTCACTGTATACGTTAACCACTGCTGCACCCAAACAGTTTACAGACTAGCTCTTTTGGAAATGCTTCCACTCTTTAAACAGAAAGCCAATTATCATGCCCTTTAGGGCATCAGGAAAATCTCTGCGTTTCCGCAAACGACAACGACTGCACTGTTTGCCTCGGTCCCCCGCCCCCCTGCCCCACCCCCACCCACAGGATTTATATACCCTACATCGGTAGTGCTGCCATCTGCCCTCTACGTGTGATTATTACACGTAACGTCCAACATAACCAGCAATCACATTAATGTGACGGGAACGTGCATTTGTAACTCTGATGCTAGAGGGTTCAGAATTATGGGGTGTAACATGGCGTCGAATTTCGAATTCCAGGAGTTCGTCCAAATATGGAGAACCCTCCCCTTCAGTATGATAATGCAAGTCCACACACGAGCGCTGCGACACCTAAAAGCAGCCGAGGCCTTGGATTCACTGTCACAGATCACCCCCCAAACAGCGCCGACTTGGCCCCATCCGATTTTCGTCTGTTTGCGTAGCTTAACGAACACCTTCGTTGACTTCACTCTGACGATGACGAAGTAGTAGTGAGGTCCTGAATTTCATCAACAAAATCAGACATTCCACAGTGATTGTATCAACAAAGTGTTTGGTCGTTCAGAGAAATGTGTTTGCCCCAGTGTGACAACGATGAGAACACGATAAATAAAGTTGCAGAATGTTAATAACGTTTGCTTCATTTAAACAGCTTTAAGAGTTTTCGCCGGCCGATGTAGCCGAGCGGTTCTAGTCGCTACAGTCTGGAACCGCGCGACCGCTACGGTCGCAGGTTCGAATCCTGTCTCGTGCATGGATGTGTCTGATGTCCTTAGGTTAGTTAGGTTTAAGTAGTTCTAAGTTTTAGGGGACTGATGACCTCAGAAGTTAAGTCCCACAGTGCTCAGAGCCATTTGAACCGTTTTTAAGAGATTTCACGTAAAACTTCGGAGGCATATCTTTTCATCGTGCCCTCATAGTTAATTTACATAAATTTTTTATTTAGACGAGATCTGTATGAATACTTCAAGAGAAGCTAGAAGACCGTCCGTTTTTAAGTTACGAGTATTTTGGGATTACGAGCCTAGTCTTATCAGTGGAGAAACTCATTTGCTTGAGTAATGATTTAATTCTTAGTTAGCGCTCACAGCTACGTTGCTACCATATGAATTCGAATAGTGCTACAAGCACTATGTGTAACATCTGTGAAATAATAAAGCTCACAGTGAAAGAGGATGCTATGATGCGAGCGATATGGAAGTCATATCTGTTTCTCTGCTGCCTTGGGTGTGACACTATGAGTTTCTGTTTCGTTTAGTGTTTCGTGAGCACTTTGTACATGCTTTCGCGTGTCGTACTTTCCGCAGCTTATTACACAATCTGTGGCTCGTGTCAAAGGGACCGATTATCACAAGGAGCCCAGAGCTGATTTTGTTTAAAACACGCACACAAAATTACTGCACTTCGTGAAACAGGGGCGTCTCGGCCTGCATGCAATCGTAGTGATGTGTGTCACACAATAATATCAAATCCCATCTCCATAACAAAATCTGAATGCACGTTCGAAGAGCGTAACATGTAAATAGTAAAGGAGCGTCGCAAATTCTGTCAAAGATCTACTGGCGCCGCAGATGCTCTAGGCAAAGAAGAAAAACAAAGGAGATCACATGACCGTCAGAAATACAAACTACCAATCTGAATTTTAACGACGCGCAGTATTTGCAGTCGAACATTTGTCTCGAAAGGAAGAGAGAATACCAGAACAAAGGAAGGATATAACGTATGTAGGACGCGGGGCTGGAACGTTTGACTATTGCCAAGATGTAGACGGATACAACGGGAAATACGAGTACGTGATAGGAATTTAGGCGCGAAACTATGCTTGCTGAAAAGACACTCGGAAAAGAACTTCGAGAACCAGAACGTATACGCCATGATATCCAGTCACAGATCATACTGCGCTGTCAGAAATTTTTACGAAAAGCTATTTCAGAATTCTCAGTTACTAACACAAAAATGCTATCCTGCATTTTTATGTATTTATTAGAAAATTAATAGTGTATACTTGCTTAAGGTCGTAGTGACCACAATGATGACCAATACCATTAAAGAAAAAACACCATAAAGTATTACTTGATGACGAAAAGGAAACTAGACATTTTCATACCATCGAAATGCAGAAGAACCAGCTGCTAGTATTGCTTGGATATAAAGGGATAATCGGTTAGGTCAGCTCAATAAGGCTCCCATGTCCTGGAACCAACAACTCCGACACCAGAATGTGGCCCTACTTTTAACTAAAAGAAATCATCTTATTTCCTCAAACGAGGGCATACACAAAGGATAGCACACACCTGGGTCATAAGTCGGAAGCATACTGATACTGCAGTTTGTAACTTTGGTCTAAGTCAAAAATGTCACTTTTCAAACGGTGCAAACAATCTTATGTTAAGAATACTGCAAGTATTGAAGAATGGACCAAAGACAGCGATTGATGTAAACAAAACGTCGTCTGTTCGAAAATGAGTGTTGTCTCACACACTTATTTTTAGTTTACGGATGAATTCTGTGGTGCACATATACTTTCACCTTTTGTATATTTGGAACGCAGTGTCTGTTTCAGACCCTGAACACAGTCATTGATCTTGAATGAATAACATCAACAACTCGCACCTTTCCCGTCCCACTCCCACTACTGTACCTCTCATCTCCCCTCCTCCCCCTTTCCCTTCACCTAAAATTAAAATGAAGCAGCATATCACAGCCTAGTGTATCTACAGTCATTAGAATGAAAAATCTAATCACAATTCAACCACAGAGCACCCATCTTAGTCGTGCTTAAAAGTGTCCAACTATCTGAATTTCTTATCTCATGTTGGAAACTGACTATCCAAATAATTACATAAAGGTTTGTAACCTTCCACATCCAGGAGTGATCACACACACACACACACACACACACACACACACACACACACACACATCCATCAGAACTGGTATCTAAAAGCAGCGCTGTGGACTCTCAAAGTAAAAGCCCCAATGCTGTTTCTATGCCAAAATAGCTACAAAACACATGTGACTTACGTAAACGTCAAAAACAGGTGGATAGTCATTGTCTGAAGCACACACCTGACGCATGAGATGCAAACACGCCGATACTGCTGTTTGTGACTTTGGTCTAAGCCAAAGAAATCACTAGTCAAAGTGAGCAAATTATCTTATGTCAATGACATTACAAGTTTTGTTAAAAGGAAATGATTAATGGTGGCACACGGTACCCTACACCATATGGTGGCTTGCTGAGATGGTGTGGAGATGTACACTATGTGATCAAAAGTATCCGGTCACCTGGCTGAAAATGACTTACAACTTCGTGGCGCCCTTAGCCTTGATGGCAGCTTCCACTCTCGCAGCACACGTTTAATCAGGTGCTGGAAGGTTTTTTGGGGAATGGTATGGTAGCCCATTCTTCACGGAGTGCTGCACTGAGGAGAGGTATCGATGTAGGTCGGTGAGTTACACTGCATTTTCATCATCATCTGGTCACTGTATTTGTGCTGGTTAACTATGAGAAACAGCTGTCGTTATGTGCTTTGAGTAAATAAGGAACATGTCAGCTGGAGAAGTCAATGATTTTGATCATCTAAAATAAAACTTTTTTCAATAAGGTCAGAAGCTGAAGCAATGAATTAAAATTTGTGCCACAGACGGGACTTGAACCAAAATCTCCTGGTTACTTGGCAGATGTGCAAACTACTATACCACCACACCATTACTACTATCACAGCTGCACAAATACCGCACTCAAATGCCCTCCCTACCAGAAACTTCAATTCACACCTTCAGCCCACTTGCTCCTTCTTAAATCGTTTGAGAATTCTGTTAGGGAGGACACTGGACTACAGTGGTCTGTGCCACTGTGGTAGCCAGACTGCTAAGGTGATGCAGTGGTCAGCAGATCTGGCTAGTGAACAAACGATCTCGGTTGAAGTCCTGGCTGTTGCACAAATTCTAATTCATTGCTTTAGCTTCTATCCCTATTGAAGATAAAGTTGAGACTCATATGTCTCCAGGAAAATGTGAATTCATCGGATCAATAAAACTGTTTCATTTTAAATTTGCAAATGTAATTTATTACACCAGTTATACAGGTGCATATACAGGGTGATTCAAAAAGAATACCACAACTTTAAAAATGTGTATTTAATGAAAGAAACATAATATAACCTTCTGTTATACATAATTACAAAGAGTATTTAAAAAGGTTTTTTTTTCACTCAAAAACAAGTTCAGAGATGTTCAATATGGCCCCCTCCAGACACTCGAGCAATATGAACCCGATACTCCAACTCGTTCCACACTCTCTGTAGCATATCAGGCGTAACAGTTTGGATAGCTGCTGTTATTTCTCGTTTCAAATCATCAAAGGTGGCTGTGAGAGGTGGCCGAAACACCATATCCTTAACATACCCCCATAAGAAAAAATCGCAGGGGGTAAGATCAGGGCTTCTTGGAGGCCAGTGATGAAGTGCTCTGTCACCGGCTGCCTGGCGGCCGATCTATCGCCTCGGGTAGTTGACGTTCAGACAGTTACGGATATATAAGTGCCAATGTGGTGGCTCTCCATCCTGCTGAAATATGAATTGTTGTGCTTCTTGTTCGAGCTGAGGGAACAGCCAATTCTCTAACATCTCCAGATACTGTAGTCCAGTTACAGTAGCACCTTCGAAGAAAAAGGGACCAAAAACATTATTGGCTGAAATGGCACAGAAAACGTTCACCTTAGGCGAGTCACGTTCATACTGAGTTGTTTCCCGCGGATTCTCAGTGCCCCATATACAGACATTGTGACGGTTGACTTTCCCGTTAGTGTGGACAGTTGCTTCATCACTAAACACAATCTTTGAGACGAAAGATTCATCTGTTTCCATTTGAGCAAGGATAAAATCACAGAAATCGATTCATTTAATCTTATCAGCTGCAGACAGTGCTTGAACCAATTTCAGTCGATAAGGTTTCATAACTAACCTTTTTCGTAGGACTCTCCATACAGTTGATTGTGGAATTTGCAGCTCTCTGCTAGCTCTGCGAGTCGATTTTCCTGGGCTGCGAACAAATGCTTGCTGGATGCGTGCTACATTTTCATCACTCGTTCTCGGCCGTCCAGAACTTTTCCCTTTGCACAAACACCCATTCTCTGTAAACTGTTTATACCAACGTTTAATACACCACCTATCAGGAGGTTTAACACCATACTTCATTCGAAATGCACGCTGAACAACTGTCGTCGATTCACTTCTGCCGTACTCAATAACACAAAAAGCTTTCTGTTGAGCGGTCGCCATCTTAGCATCAACTGACGCTGACGCCTAGTCAACAGCGCCTCAAGCGAACAAATGTACAACTAAATGAAACTTTATAGCTCCCTTAATTCGCCGACAGACAGTGCTTAGCTCTGCCTTTTGTCGTTGCAGAGTTTTAAATTCCTAAAGTTGTGGTATTCTTTTTGAATCACCCTGTATAATTGCTTATTAATCATACACTTAATGCCAGTGGCTTATCATAATTTGCCAGCAGGAATGAATTACGCATACCAGATGATGATGATGATGCTGTCGATAGTAACCGTTAAATGTTGTCATACGAAGTATTTCAAAAAGTTTAATCAGATATCACAAGATGATATGTCCTACACCAGGGCAGATTTCATCACAGTTTCCTTACACATAGGACTACAAAGCTTCTAAAAGAACTCTCCGATTTCACGAGGGTAAATCTTCTGCAGGCAAATAAACGCAACTTTGAAGAACTTTTTACAGTTTCGTTTAGGATCAAAGTTTTCGTTTAGCCTTCACAAAATGTCCAATGTTCCCTCCATCAGGGACTCGACATGTATCCAGACGATAGGCGAACGCATCTCATATCTTAGGGAGCATACCTGGAGTTAGAGCAGTGCTGTGACTATGCGGCGTTGCTGTTCATCCAAAGTGTTTGGAGGGAAAGGATGGACATAGATGAAGTGTTTCAAAATCCTTTAAAAATGTATTGCTATATAATTTGTTCAGAAGTAAGGTTAGACAAACGTCTCACGCGCTCGAAGCTCGAAATCATGTTCAATCACTGGGATTATCATATTTTAGCCAATTAAGTGAATCGCTGAGCTAAGTTCCACCAGTTCTAGTACTCATTAAAATTCTGAGATTCTAAGTAAAACATTTAAACCTAAATTTTCAATCGCCATTATCATTTGCTGCACGTAATTTCGAGCATCATTCAAAGGTGCGTCAAATGTTTCTCTAATGTGTTTTATTTCATACTTTTCGACAAATTATTTCACAAAACATTCGAAATCCTTTTTTCAATTTTTTTCATTTGCAGATTTTATTCATAAAGCATGAAGTATAATATCGTTTGGTATACAATTAATGTTAAGCGTATATAGATCAAGAGAAAGCACAGAAGTTTCAATTTATGTTGTGCTATGATATTTTTCTGCACTTCATTTACACAACCAGCCGCAGCTCTTCGTGTAATGATTCAGTTTTCCGTCAAGTCGCTAATTTATGTTGGTCAAATCGATTCTCCATTTGTCCATCTGTCACTCTCCTTTCGGCTATGAAAGTTTGGAGCAAGATCACTCGTGTCATTTCTAGGGCGCCTTATTTTTATCCGCTGAAACATTTAGCGAGAAATAAGCATCATGTACTACCGTGAGCTCAGGAGGACCTTGCTGGCCAGTGATGAAGTGCGAGATGCGGGGGTGGAGCCCCGTAGTTTGGTGTAAAATAATGCCGAGAAGTTGTTAAGTGAGTTGCAGCTACTGAAACGGAGAACGTAAAGTCTTTTATACTAGTGATCTCGATTCAACACATGTTGAGCAACGAGCGGTAGAGCGAGAGACATAGCAGCAACAACTAAACTACTACGAGCTACCACATGATCCGGAAACTTACAGTTGACATAAAGATAAACTTTTAGTTTCGCTTTGTCAGTTAAAATGCCTGTCTTCAAACGTGTACTTTGTGCTACCGAACGAAAAGTTTTGAATCTATCTGTCTTGAAACCTCTTGGCGGCAATGTCTTCCTTTTGAAAATTCGGTCTTGGTTTCATTACGAATACACGACAACCGGATGGATGACTGTAATGGGATCCTTTTTGACTATTCAGTACAAAATGAAACCACCCATATCGTAACTAGGTAAACAAAGCAACTCTTTCTCTCCCCGTGTCTCCGACATAGATGTAAGAAACAACTACTTGTATTTAACCGACCTTAATTGATACAGAAATTAGATGCTAAGGAGTGGATCATTTTCTTCTACAGACGCCAGGAAATATTCTATTGTGCATTCTCGTGAATGTCTCCATTGTAATGCAATAATTATTTCGACGAGGTACTGAGGTTCGTGTTTCTTGCAACCTAACCTTCATTAGCCCAGATTTCGCAAGGCACGGTCTGTGTAATAGATATTCTTTGAAACACGGTGTTTCCTTTGCAGTGTGTTTTTGCACCATATAGAGCGTTCCTAGAATTTCTCATTAACCTACTGTAGAAGGGTTATGTTTAATGCCTATGAGTCTTCCATTTCATCTTGAAAATGTTTCTTCTGTAAATAAATGCTAGCAGCTGCACAACACAGTTATCTCTCTCTGACGATCTGACTGAACACAAAACTTCCCGACAGGTAAAGTCATACCTTTCACCGGATACAAAGATCTGCCCATTGATTTTAGGAGGAAAAGGAAGTTAGATTACCTGAAATTTTCGTCCTTGTCTGGTAGAACATAACAATATTAAATCGGAAATATTTCCAAATTTTCTGCAAAATTATATTTATTGAGTCACGAATATAATTCGGTTTCTTAGGCCTCTGTCATGTGAAAACTGAGTGTTGCAAACAAAGATAAAATGACGTGCGATTTACATATGTATTATCAACCGAAGTGTTTGTAAATTCATGTACATATCAAACCTCTGTGTGCTCAAAATTTAATTTTTGTCGCTAACCTTATTAAAGAATTGCAATGGCTGCACTGTTTTCTGCAAAACTCCATTAAAATGAAACTGAATGAATCACTTTTTAAAGAAGACTCAAAAACTACGACATGCGCAGTGTTTGCATTTTTTATGTGACCCACTAATTAACTAAAACACAATGCATGTGATGTGGAGATACATTTAACAACAGCGAAAAAATAAAATTGAATTAGAATTTTAATCTAGTATTGATAATTAAAGACTTAGTTTAACAGAGGTGAAACAGGTAATTAAGTTAGATCACTACACAGTAAGCTGGTATTACATGGCTTATATTTGTTGATTTCTAGAGTCCTCTTTTCCATTCCTTACAAGAGTTAAAAACTTCATATCCTACATCACATGAACCGTTTTCTGTCAAGAGATGATCGGCTGAGGGTGTATATTTGTTTCTTAATCTCCAGCTTCTCTCATGTTCAGATAACCAAATTATCACAGCTCTACCTGACTAACCAACATATATTGTTCCACAGAGCCTGCATGTGATTTTATGCCTCTGTTTCCAGGGTTACAGTTTTATTATTGAATAAAATTTGTTGTATGTTGTTGCTGTCCGTGGTTGTTACACTCTTAATTTTTTCCGACGTCAATCAAAATTTCACCAACATGTGGGATGTTTCTGTAACTACTGATTCAGTCCTGCCGGCGAGGGCACACTACAGACCTATAGCCATGTGTGGCTGCGATGTGTTTGGTGGCCTGTAGTTCTGTGTGAAAGGCAGATTCAGATAATGGAACAGGTATAGATGATGAACCATTGGATGGAAAGCTGTATGTTAGTAGCTGTTGGGGTGCAGGGAGCTTACAGGAATTATTGTATCTGCAGCTCTGGCTTTCCTGTATAAATAAGTGCCTTCTTGTGGTAATATCTCTATCAAGATCAAAGAATTTTATAGGAGAACTTCATTGCTCCATTGTGAACTGATTTTCTGTTAAGTTGGGAGTCCTAAAAATCTTTGGTTTGACAGATATAAAATCCCACGACCCCGTCGGTTGCCACAGGAACTCTTCACTGCTTTATTTTGCTATTTTTGGTATGATGTAGGTATTATGAAATGCAGACCTGTAGTTGCGAGACTAACGTTTCCGTTATGTCATCTGAAATTTTATCACCGTAAGGAAATCAACGGATATATGAGACAAAATACCTGCTTATTGTTAAATGACCAAACTTAGTTCCTTCGCATGTTTTATATGAAATGAGCGACTTGTAAGCCGAGAAGATTTTATTGAGAGACAATGATTCGTTTCATATATAAGAACCACCTGTGTCTTGCCACAATGTATTTTGGTAGTTCCAGAAGACTTTCGTCCATCACTTTAATGAATCTTCAGTTAGCTCTTGAATGATACAGTATTGTTTTCCAGATACGTTTACGTCGCTATATGGCTATACGACCTTTGAGTTTCACACTCAGCTCCTTTACATTATCTGTTAATGCCCAAAAAAGGTGAAACGCGTCATTGACATTAAATAATTTTGCAACCAAGACTGCTTTTTATTCTAAAATACTCGGGTGTAATCATTTTGTTCCATGTGGAGCGTTATGATATTGATTTACTGTAGTGTGCATTAGATAAACAGTAAGACAATTCACTGTAGTGAATGTGTGTCATCGAGTGAAATATGGGACAGACCGAGACCTGGTAACCTTTCGTGGGCACCATTTCCCGTGAACGAGTATTCATACAGAGTGGTGTAGGCTACAAGGGACTATGACTTAACAGTACGAATTTCAAGATATAGAAAGTGGTTCTGCATCATTTTTCAGATTTATTTCGTTGGATTTTATTTTAATTTCTTCCATCGTCAGTTATGTAAAAAGGAGAATGTGTGCCTTGTAGATGATAGAGGACTGTACTTCTGATTTCAAAGGGTGTTTTGTTAAGTTAAAAAATGGTTCAAATGGCTCTGAGCGCTATGGGACTTAACAGCTGTGGTCATCAGTCCCCTAGAACTTAGAACTACTTAAACCTAACTAACCTAAGGACATCACACACATCCACGCCCGAGGCAGGATTCGAACCTGCGACCGTAGCAGTCGCGCGGTTCCGGACTGCGCGCCTAGAACCGCGAGACCACCGCGGCCACCTGTTAAGTTAAATTTCAATACGATTCTCACTGGGAAACTGTAATCTTATGCCTTCATTTCAATAAAGTTCAATACACTAGTTTTAGCTTATAGTGTTGAACAGTCTTTTCTAGTTAGATCACTATCTTTTTTTCGTGTTTTGTTTAAATACACGACAAAAAAATAGCTCTGAGCACTATGGGACTTAACAGCTGTGGTCATCAGTCCCCTAGAACTTAGAACTACTTAAACCTAACTAACCTAAGGACATCACACACATCCATGCCCGAGGCAGGATTCGAACCTGCGACCGTAGCAGTCGCGCGGTTCCGGACTGCGCGCCTAGAACCGAGAGACCACCGCGGCCGGCAAATACACGACAAATGCGTGGACTATTCAGAAAGTAAGTGAGCAAACACACGGGAGCCAATTACGGGCTCTGTTTTGGGTGATCGAACACTTCCCAGCGAAAACGGTGCAGGAGCACCTTCTTGGCCCCTGCAGAGTGCCCCTGAGAACTGTCACAAAGAAAGAATGCATGACAGTTATGTGATGTGGGCTGCATTACATCAGGCGAAGTCTCTCACCAGGCTCTCATACTCTGTGGAAGATACCGTTTTCTAGGCATCTTAACATGCTCAGAACTGAAAAGAGCGACGTGACGTGATCGATGGGCTTACTAGAGACATTGCCGAGCACATATGTGCAAATCTTCATTGGATTTTCACAGCGGTTTCCTTATCGTCACTGACCGGAACTTATTTCCCGAATAGTCCTCGTAGGATGCCACCCTCTTATGAAATGTGGCTTGGCAAATAGTGACACAAGTAAAAAACGTCTGACCATTAGAATAAAGTGCCATGAGACAAGAGCGCACGGAGGTAAAGCAATGTGCTAAAATATGCTTTAAAAGGTAGTTAGCAATTTTCAGCAACCAGATGAGGTAAGATTGCGTTGGCTACTGTAGGTGGATCTCAGGCTGCTACATGTGGTGTCACTGGGTCAAAGTGTGACATTCGTTTTACATATGAGCAATACAGAAGTGCTTAATTATTGCATTCTTTGTGAACACATATTCGGAGAGACAGCCCCATTGTAGTGCGGACAGATACAAGCGGAAGCTAACGCAAAACCGATGGCACGAGTAGCTTTCATGAATCTGTTTACTTGTGTGATATATATACTGAGATATGCTGGCCGTTAATTAACCATTGCTTCTAATTATATAAAATTGTACGCTTTGTGACTACTCTTGCTGCTTTAATTCGAGTCAGAAAGTGTTAATACTCTTATCATGGTCGTTATAAATTTCTGTATATGTATCACTATATCAGGGCTTGCTCGTTACTACTTTTAAGAGTGATATATCTTCTCATGGAATGTAGTAGAATTAAGTCGGGTGATGCTGAGGGAATTATATTAGGAAATGAGACACTTAAAGTAGTAAAGGAATTTTGGTATTTGGGGAGCAAAATAACTGATGATAGTCGAAGTAGAGAGGATATAAAATGTAGACTGGCAATGGCAAGGAAAGCGTTTCTGAAAAAGAGAAATTTGTTAACATGGAGTATAGATTTAAGTGTCATGAAGTCGTTTCTGAAAGTATTTGTATGGAGTGTAGCCATGTGTGGAAGTGAAACATGAACGATAACTAGTTTGGACAAGAAGAGAATAGAAGCTTTCGAAATGTGGTGTTACAGAAGAATGCTCAAGATTACATGGGTAGATCATATATCTAAAGACGAAGTATTGAATAAGACTGGGGAGAAGAGAAGTTTGTGCCACAACTTGACTAGAAGAAGGGATCGGTTGGTAGAATATATTCTGTGGCATCAAAGGATCACCAATTTAGTATTGGAGGGCAGAGTGGAGGGTAAAACTCGTAGAGGGAGACCAAGAGTTGAATACACTAAGCAGATTCAGAGGGATGTAGGATGCAGTACGTACTGGGAGATGAAGAAGCTTGCACAGGATAGAGTAGCATGGAGAGCTGCATCAAACCAGTCTCAGGACTGAAGATCACGACGACGACGACGATATCCTCTCATAAATCATCGACGCAACTTCGAGACGAGAGAGACAGACGGTTTGCTGGAGACTACCACAATGTGATGGCGACCACTTCAGACACCAGTTTCTCCACAGTCCTGACATTCATTATACTGCACGACAGGGAATCCACGTTTGCACCGGAAAGCAAAATGTAAAACGGTCCTATGCTCTATTTGAAGGTTTTCTTAAAATTAAACAGAGTGCACTGAGTAGTTCTGAATTTTTCTGAACACTTGATGAACATAATTACCAATTTCTGTTTCCTTTATCTAAGCAACTCCTAAGTTACATATTCTCTATAGCAACAGACGTACTTATTCTGTCGCAACACCAAAAAATACTTAATGTAGAGCAATGAAATTTCAATAATACTTTTGCGTCGGTAACATATATAAGGGATTAACATTTCAAGATTGCAGGTTTATGTTAGAGCGAGATAAGCCATTGCGAGTGTGAAATGCTGGTATATTAATAAAAGGTGTATCTGCCAGAATACTGAATGAAAACATGCAAACGTGCGTGCAGTGTGTTGTAGGGATACCGGATATTAGTTTGTGGGGTACAGCTCCGACTCTCCCCAGAGCATGTTGGCTTACAACAACGGTATGTGGGCGAGCATTATCCTGCTGGAAAGCAACTGCTGCAGTGCTGATCATGAATGGCAGCAGCACAAGTCGAACCGCAGGTACACGCAGAGTCAGGGAGCCTGGGACAACGACGAGGGTTCTCCGGCCGTCATACAAAATCACGACCCAGGTCATAGTCCTAAATATAGGTCCAATGTGTGTAGGACGCTGATCAGTTGGTTGCAGGACCTGAACTTGCCTCCTTCTAATCAACACACGGCCATCACTGGCACCGAGACGGAACAGGCCTTCATCAGAAAACACAACAGATTTACACCCTGCCCTCCAATGAGCTCGTGCTTCATACCTCTGAAGTCGGAAATGGCGGTGGTTGAGGGTCAGCGGAATGTATGTTGCTGTGATTCGGATTCGGAGCTGTCCTTGTAGTAACCGGCTCGTAACAGTTCGTTGTGTCACTGCGGTGCCGACTGGTGCTCAAATTGCTGCTGCAGCTAAGTACGATGGGCCAGGGCCAAACGCCGAACACGATGGTCTTCACGCTTGATAGTGGCGCGTGGCCATCCGGAGTCCGGTTTTCTTGCGACGTACTTTCTTGTGACTGTCGCTACCAGCACTCATGTAAAGTTGCTACATTCCTGGCAAATCTTTACGCAGAATCGCAGAAGGAAGACGCAGCTGTTCGTAACTCTATTAGACGACCTCGTTCAAACTCTGTGAGATGATGATCGTGGCGTCTTTATCGCCTTAAAGGCATTTCTAGGTAAGATCAACCGAACACGTCCAATCTCAAAGGTAACTAACTCTCAAGACCGTTACAGCTCATATTTAAGCTAATCTGATCTATATCCTCCTAGTCGCGCTAGTAGCTTCACTCTTACGCATTTGGAGACAAGTCTAAGTAGATATCATCTTACAGATGAAGATACACGCCTACTAACATTCGTTTATGTCGTATAACCCGTTCTTCTCGTTGCGATTTTTTTCCGTCAGCGTATTTAGTCCTAGTGAATACATAACACGTTACTACTAGCCCCAACAGCAATTTCAGTAATTTGACGCTCGCATTAGATCAACAACTTCTATAGTCCAAAGTTTCTTGCGGCGGCCAATTTCCCCAGCAGACACGTATAAATTGTAGTAGTTTGAAAGAAGAATGTCGTTTTCACCCTAAACATTTGTTTATTTTGTTTCGTTTATACACCTTTTGGCCTTCTTAATAAGCATCTTCAGTGAGCGTCAGTAAAGTGTGTAATTCACTAATTGAAAACCATGCAGGTTCATGTAGAAAACCGGGTGAAAACCTCCGCATTTTCATGTAATTGCTCCTAGGTTAAGACACGACGCTTTCAATTAAAATTCTTTGTCCCATCAAGTAATTTTTACTGGAATCCAGTTTCCTGTAGTGTGCAAGCAGCTGTAATAGCATCGATTATTATCGAATACGAAACCTGAGGTAACTTGACCATTACACCTCTTGTGCCATATTAGGTTGGTACCTAAGCTTAGATCTTGCATTATGGTGAATACGGTTATGGCAATAACGCTTTGTTTTTTGTCCAAGGCATTGCACTTACGACAGTACCAATGAAGCATCAGGTGCCTTCTTACCGTAATTCTACGGTGCACTGCTTAAATCCACGGTAGAGCGGTCACTGTGTTACTGTCACGTGGAGGACTTTTGTTTGATACTTGGTACCACTATGGAATTTCCATCTACAAATGTATTGGCAGAGTAGTTTACTTAGCAACATCACGAAAAATGAAGTGATGCTTCAAGGCGAAACCGCTGCTCAAATTAATATGAGACAATAAGGGGTCTTCAATCTCTAATGACTAACATACCCGTAAAGCACAGCCGTATAAAGGTACAAGTCAGGTTACCCTCCATTCGGAAAGAGGGTGCATTCAGCGACTGTTATGTGACTTATAAATTACAGAATGCAGTGATCAGATGTCCCTTTTTTAAATTTTATTACGCAAATCCAGATTCCGGCTAGTAGCTGGCCATTCTCAATACACTATTTTCTAGTCTCAATACATGTAAGTCCCTGTCGGTTACAGTTCTTTGAGGAACCTGTTTGGGCACCAAGTAAGACTGACGTCAGGAGGACCCAGGATAACCAACCAGTATCCTTCCACTGCGGACGACCGTGACACGTGGTGCACTATTGTCGAGAAAGGCGGCGGATATTTGATGACACCCGCGCCAGAAGACACCAGCACTATCTTAGCCGACGCCAACTCCGCGTCGTCTGCCACTATGTGTCGCACTGTCGACAGAGCCAGAGGAGAAAGGCAGTCCCTTAGAAACCACCTGGCCGACTCATACCAATTCCACCAGCCGAAACGCCTTTCCAGCGTGTTGGGCTTAACCTCCTCGGACGATTTCCAGCGTCTGCTAGTGGCAACAGATGGATTATTGTTTGCACTGATTACCTGACACGCTATGCCATTACAAAAGCCGTGAAGACAGCCGAAGCGTTCGAAGTAGACAAATTCATCGTGGAAGACATTGTATTAAAACACGGTGCCCCAAGGTCGTTAATTAAGGATCGAGGGAAAGATTTTTAATCGAATCTTGTGACTGAGATACACCGTCGGTGCAACATTACTCATCACATGACGACTGCCTACCATCCGCAAACTAACGGGCTTACTGAACGCCTTAATAAGGCCTTGGCCGACATGCTACCAGTGTTCGTCAATGCTGAGCAGAGCAAACTTTCGTGACGTTTGCCTGCAACGCCGCCAAACAAGACACCACAGGATTTACGCCATTTTTCCCGGTGCAAGGGCGTGAGGCGACTACGACGACAGACACTGTGTGTCCGTTCCATCCTGATGACGTGGACGACGAATAAATCGGAAAGGTGTTAACCAGAGCTGAGGAAGCTCGGCAGTTAGCTCGACTCCGCATGCTACAGGCTTAAGAAAACGATCGCCGAAGCTATGACGCGAGCGACCGCCCGCTGACCTCGTCTGGATCTTCGCTCCTGTTCGGAAGGTTGGTCTCTCTGAGACGACGAAGACGGTCCACGTACTTCGAGTGAAGCCCTATAAGGATCCTGTAACCCAGGGTAAATTCGAAGCTCCAGCGAGAGGCAACAAGCGGAAAGGTGAGGAAGAGCATAGCGGCAAAGTTCTAAGAAGATCACCGCCAGGCGAAACATCAGTCATCGGAAGTCGGAGTATGCAGGACCGATGACTCGTTTCCGGACTAGGAGAACGTAACACCGAGACGCTGTTCTCTTAAGGAGGGACCAGTGTCGCAGAAAAAGCTGATTAGTACAGTCAATGTGGTGTAATGGTTGTCACTAGTCTGTTTATGGAGTGTCGCGAGTTTAAAACTCACCTAACTCGAAAAATTTTCATTTCTATATTCGGTTCGAGAACATTCTCGAAGTATCCAAAAATGTCAATAATCATTGTACTGGAATGTTCTGTAACTGTTTATACACTGTACGTGTTCTGGCCGGAGACAGTTCGCTCCGCGCTCTAGTATGTGCAAGTGCTGAATAGACCTTCGTTAAGTGAAGTTAGTGTTCGTCATTCATCTCATTACACCTTCTACGTGACAATATTTTAAAAGAGAATAACGAGAGTAAGGAGGATTGGTTGTTCATCTTAAGATGATTTGGTGAGTACTCAAGTATAGTAGGAATAAATGATCTAATTCTAATACACTGAAGGAAGCAAATCTCAACGCCAAGAAGGAGTTGTGCGACATTAAAAAAAGTTGATAGCCGTCTTTCTATATCTGAAAACTGATGTCTGTTCAGATTCCGCGCCAGTCGCATAAGAGTGTCGCTAGTAGCGCAACTATGAGAATACAGATCAGGCATTTAGCACACGCTGTGACGGTCGTGAGCGTCGGTTACCTTTCGGCCGCGCGGGATTAGCCGAGCGGTCTCAGGCGCTGCAGTCATGGACTGTGCGGCTGGTCTCGGCGGAGGTTCGAGTCCTCCGCCGGGCATGGGTGTGTGTGTTTGTCATTAGGATAATTTAGGTTAAGTAGTGTGTAAGCTTAGGGACTGATGACCTTAGCATTTAAGTCCCAAAAGATTTCACACATTTTTTTGGTTACGTTTCACATTCGATGTGGTCATCTGATGTTAGTCAGGAAAACCTTTAAGGTGACAGAGTCTCAATTATAAATACCTCACTGTGTTTGAACGAGGTCATCTAATTGGGCTACAAGAAGCTGGATGTTCTTTCTGCGTTAGTGCAGAATGTATTGTTAGCAACATAGGCACTGTTCATGATTACTGCTAGCGGTGATCACCAGAATGTATGGCTTCTAGGAGACCGGTCCCCGGACGGCCAGTTGGCACTACCGAGAGGGAAGACCACCGTGTTCGGCGTACGGCGCTGGCGCATCGCACTGTATCTGCAGGAGCAGTTTGAGTAGCATTTGGCACAACCGTGACAGAACGAACTGTTAAAAATCGATTTCTTCAAGGACAGCTCATAGCCAGATGCCCTGAAGCGTGGATTTTCTTGAACCCAAACCATCGTCATTGGCGATTGGAGGTCGTTGGAGGTCAGGATGGAAGTCTGGTCTGTTTGGTTATGAAGGCTGGTTCTGTCTCGTTGCCAGTGACGGCCGTGATTTGGTTAGAAGGAGTCCAGTTGAGGCCCTGCAACCAATCCATCTGCGTGTTAGACACACTTGTATGACAGCAGGATCACTCTCGTGGTTACCTCATGGACCCCGACTGCAAATTTGTACGTCAGTCCGGTGCTCCGCCCTGTTCTGCTGCCATTCATGAAGAATATACCAGTGGGTGTTTTCCGACAGGATAGCACTCGTCCACACACCGCTTTGTAACCCAAAATACTCTACAGAGTGTCGACATGTTTCCTTGGCCTGATCGATCACCAGATCTGTCTCCAGTCGAGCATATGTGGGACATCATCGGACGACTGCTCCAGCGTCATTAGTTTCCAGCGTTAACAGTCCCAGTATTCACCGACTAAGTACAACAGTCATGGAACTCCACCCGCAAACTGATATCCGGCACCTGTGCAACACAATGCATGCACGTTTGCACCCTTGCATATAACATTATGACGGTTACATCAGTTATTAATGCACCAACATTTCACATTGACAGTGGCTTATCTCGCGCTTACATTAACGTGTGATCTAGCACTATTAATCACTTAAATATACTACCTAGAAAAATATATTCCCGAAATTTCATTATTCTACAAGTTCTTTCTGTGTGTTGCGATTTTTTTGCGTCAGTGTAGTTCAGTGTACTATAAAAGGTAGCACCACTGTGTTAAGCCTACTCGTTTTAGATAAAGACGCAGCCGAAATAACATTCACACTCACAGCCAACTGGTTAAGGTAAGAAGATGGAGAGGAGGTGGACTGACATTTGATCTCTTCGACTAAACTAGGTGGCGGAATTGCTTTCCTTTCAACTGGATCAGTACAAACAGTGGATTCTTTACTGTGTGTATGTGTGCGTGTGTGTGTATGTATAGGGAGTCTCACGTAACTCTGCCACTTCAGATATTTCTGAAATAACAATAGATATTCAAAAAGGTTGTCACCAGCATGAACGTACATCAGGGATTTAGGAAACCAAATACTATGCCTAATTTTAAAACGTAAACGAATACTATTATCAACACAAACTTGTGTATTTTTAAATGGACACCCTCTATTATTTCATATGCCATCAATACGTTACCATATAGAGAGGATATAAAACGTAGACTGGCAATGGCAAGGAAAGCGTTTCTCAAGAAGAGAAATTTGTTAACATCCAGTATAGATTTAAGTGTCAGGAAGTCGTTTCTGAAAGTATTTTTATGGAGTGTAGCCATGTATGGAAATGAAACGTGGACGATAAATAGTTTGGACAAGAAGAGAATAGAAGCTTTCGAAATGTGGTGCTACAGAAGAATGCTGAAGATAAGGTGGGTAGATCACGTAACTAATGAGGAGGTGTTGAATAGGATTGGGGAGAAGAGAAGTTTGTGGCACAACTTGACTAGAAGAAGGGATCGGTTGGTAGCACATGTTCTGAGGCATCAAGGGATCACAAATTTAGCATTGGAGGGCACCGTGGAGGGTAAAAATCGTAGAGGGAGACCAAGAGATGAATACACTAAGCAGATTCAGAAGATGTGGGTTGCAGTAGGTACTGGGAGATGAAGAAGCTTGCACAGGATAGATTAGCATGGAGAGCTGCATCCAACCAGTCTCAGGACTGAAGACCACAACAACAACAACATAGAGTAGTTAAGCAGACCAGATTAGGAGACTCTTGTACACTGAAGGTAGAGCGTGCCGTGGTGGTATTTGTATGTTTACGACAGGATACAGGTGCCAGTGCAGGCAACCCCTACTCTGAGCACAGTACTACATGCGATGCATTACGTCAGAAACTGTGACGCCGTTCTATCATTTACAAGCCACATGTTTCAGAACTTACGAGGTTAGCTAACGTGAAACCATGTGTGTTACCACTAATTGTACCTCTAGTTGTCATTTTGCAAGAATAAACATTACGCGCAGACATCCATCATTCTGATACCGCATTATTTGACACATTATAGGAGGTGGACCGGTTCAAGTAAGGTACAGCTCAAGAAGAGGCTAAACTATCCCCTTTTAGGAGTGCGATCGATGAAATATGGGACAATGATGTGTTGTCATACACTACCACACCACACATTAACACTCCACTGACGTAGAACGTCAATCACATCACGATTACCGGCAAAGTGAGGTGCACACTTGAGTCTCAGGATGTGCGCTAGCTGTGCGCTTCATTCATTTCAAGAGTCATCTTCGCTTCGGAATTTCTCGTGATGTAATTGACGTCATTGCGTTGCTACAAACGCCATTATTTTTGTGATTTTTTCATGCTATTGATTGCATACGAATAATTGTTCGCGTCCATTTAAAAATACACAAGTTTGTGTTGAAAATGGTATTTGTTTACGTTTTAAAATTTCGCATACTATTTGGTTTCCTAAGCCCCTGTCGTACATTCATGCTGGTGAAAACCATTTTGAATATCTATTATCGTTCCAAGAGATATTTGAGGTGGCAGAGTGAGGTGAGTGCTTCCAGAGATGCAGATATAGCTTGCCAGTAATGGAATGATTTACTGAAAAACTTACGTTCGATTTATGGCACCTAACTACTACCTAATAAAACTGCTGGCGAGCCTTTTAGTTACTAAACCCATGCTATAAACCGTTCTCATCAAATAGATAGCAAACAATCAGTGGTCTCGTAAATACTGTAACTCAGTTCTCATTCTTTCTTGAAAGTATATCTAAAAGGAGCTACTGACATTCTACAGTTTTGAGTTGCTATTGAGATGTTAGCTAGCTCAGCAGGTAAAAGTGCCATAAGTGAAAAGTAAGTATTTTGGATCGAGTCCTAGTCTGGTTCACGGTCTTTTACATGTTCCAGTTCAGCAATATAAGTTGTAGCCTGAAGTGAGTGAGATGACTCCATATCTGCTATTTTATTTCTGTGGCAGCTGGCTTCCAAGGCTACCGGGAAAGTTTTCAAAATAAATGAGTTGGCAGTGGGCAATCGTGGTGGATGGTCGCACTCTCCAAGCGCTCTAGCATAAATAATAGTGGCAGCAGAATGTTTTAGATTTGTTGCAGGACTTGTCGTAATTTCCGGATAATGTGTTGAATACTGTTGATGGAAATATCTTGCTTTTCAGGGTTAAGTGAGCTGGTAAGATTAAGTGAGCTGGTAAGAGAATAAATGAAGAAGACACCTACAGACTGAGCAAGAAAAAATGTACGGAAAACTAGAAAAAGGGTAATAGTAACAGAACAGCTGGAGGATGTCTCAAACAGATAAATATACAGAGGAAGACAGTGGATGGAATATGTAGTACACGTAACTTAGGACATTTAGTGTAAGCGCTACCATGAGGTTGACACAGCAGAGGGACTGTTGGTGGGCCCCATCAAACCAATTGTGGCATTATCAATGTAAAGAAAAAAATGTAATTGTGCAGTCTTAATTTTTTAGTTTAAAAACAAATCCTCGCAATAATTTCCTCTGTGCATTCTTCTCATGAATTTACAAGTGAGTTAGTTCTTTCTTTGACAGAACTTGACTGTACCAAACAAGTAATTAGTTTCAGCGAGGATCAACTTTAGAATGGAATAAACATATACAATTAGTACTTGCGGAAACAAATGCTAGACTTTGTTTTATTTGTTTCAGGCGAAGTCAGAATTATCAGATACATTTGTATTATATAATTCAGAATAAATTATCATACTGCAGTAGCGTGTGCTCTGATTTGAAACTTACACGAAGATTAAAATTTTTTGCGAGACCGGGGCCCGAACCTGGGGCTTTTACCTTTCACTGACCGCTTTCCCAGAGCGCTAAGCTTTCTTCTTCGTATTTTGTTTTCCCTTCGCTCGTTAGTTGCGCTTCATCGGCTACCTTCAGGTAACGTAATCACAAATGAATAATACGGATCTTCCGAAGATTCCATTTTCTAAATCAGTGTAATTATTAACTTCTGACGTTCTCATTCAAGAAATAAAATTTTATTCTAAGAAGATGCAACTCAAAATTAGGTATTGTACATGAATTATAAATTAATCTTGTACATTTCGTATGTAAATTCTTTCTCAAAAACCGAAGTTCACTACGAAACTTTCTGGTAGATTAAAAATATCTGCCGGACCAGAACTCGAACCTGGGACGGTTCCCTTCAGTGGACAAGTGCTCTACTGACCTATGTTCTCCTTATCTTTCCTGGTTCTAGGCCAGGCTTCTTCGCAATTACTTCTGTTTGTTTCTGTGGGCGATAATCACATCCGGTAATTTTCTTTCGCGTGATGTAGTGTGATTTAATTAACTTAGATTTTCTTCTTCCAATTAAGGAATGTGGTTAAAAGTAAACGCCATCTTCTACCACTATGATTCGCAAAACAAAAGATGTTCAAAGAAATTTTATACATTTGCATGAAAAGATAACTGGATCATGTCATTTTCTGCTGTCGTTAGAAACATTGTTCTAAAAATGAAACAGTCCCCCCCCCCCCCCCCCCATGAACTTGTATTCTATACTGTAAATATAGAACTGGATCATGTCATTTTCTGCTGTCCTTAGAAACATTGTTCTAAAAATGAAACAGTCCCTCCCCTCCCCCCCCCCCCCATGAACTTGTATTCTATGCTGTAAATATAGAAAATATTAAAATAGTGTAATTGACATCTTATGCAAAATTAAATGCTTTAAAGAATCATGCGTCTTATGCTGTTGGAGGATATTCGTAAATGGTGGCATCTTACGACACTGAAGTAAATTACAAGTGGAAAGCTAAGGCTTCTTATGTCTTCTTCGTTTGTAAGAAAGGTGTTTTGATATACATTAAATTAAATCATCTTGTTCAGCTAGAGATGTGTATTTAAAATTAATTACGATGGCTGCAATATTAAAATATGAGATAAATGTAATTGAAAGTAAGATTATAGCTTCTATGATGTCACTAAAATTTGCGATTTAGTTACCTTGCACCCGTCCCATTAAGACACCCTGTCCAGTTCAAACAATTTGCAAAGTTCTCTTTACACTTCTTTTACAATCTCTGACAGTGATGTTGTGCTGTTAAATATTCTAAGATCAGTTCTTTTGTTAAAAGGAAGAAATTTATGTGTCGTTCCTACCAGTTCATCGCGTTTCGTTTAGTTGTAAAGAGTCGGTGTGGTAGCGGGTATCGTGTATACTGCTGTTATACGCATGTTTTTCGTTGGGGCCCACCATTTTCAAAACGCAAATGGCAAACATTGTGTTTTGGTAAAGGCGGACCCTACCAAAAACATGTGTATTGTTAAAGCAAACACGGATAAAACAGCTTCAATCTCAAGATTATTATTCTGCTATGATTTTATTTAGAATCGTAAGTTTGTGTTTTATGAAATACCGTACCTTCTTCGAATTTGCTTCAACGAATCTATGTCGCTGTCTACAGTCGCATACGGTACATATGGGTGAGGCCGCTAAGGGAATTCCGTGACGCTTAGAATTTGCTGGGGTTTTACTGTTCACTGAGAAGCACCACAGGTCCCCCACGTAAGACGCCAAATATTGGTCGTGTATGCTTTACCGCATGGCTGACCATTACTTGTGATCGTAATTCTGTTGTACCACTTTCCTTCTCTTAAATTGTAAAAGGTTCTTATAAATTTCGTTGACTTTCATGAATCTATTTTTCTGTATTCTGAAAGGGACGTAATTGTACTCCACTAAAAAGCATTTTGAAATGGTTCGAATGGCTCTGAGCACTATGGGACTTAACTGCTGTGGTCATCAGTCCCCTACAACTTAGAACTACTTAAACCTAACTAACCTAAAGGCATCACACACATCTATGCCCGAGGCAGGATTCGAACCTGTGACCGTAGCGGTCGCGCGGTTCCGGACTGTAGCGGCTATAACCGCTCGGCCACTCCGGCCGACAAAAAGCATTTTAAATGTGACATATCTTGAGGAAAAAGGGTCTTATCAGACGGACAGACAGGCAGAGGGACAATACGGCGGCACAAAGATGGAAATGGGCATGTGAAATGTGGCGCTGTCAGATACTGCACGATAATCAGATGAGACTGAAATAAGGGGTTGTATGGAATTCCCATCAAGTCAAGCGTTACTAACTGTGGAACATGATGATATCATTGTTTCCAACTCAACACTCATACTTCACATCAGTTCGTCCTCTACTTTCCTTCCTGCTCTTAACCACGAACGCCGATTAACCGTATTCATTTTTACTGGTAATGAAGGACATGCGCAAAGGATCCAGTTTGGTTCTACCTCTTCAATGTAGAACACAGGAATTTTGTAACAGTTCACTAACCTGATATCTTTTGTAAATGTGTTCGTCCCAGGGCAGATGTTGTGCCACGTCGCAAGTTCGTTGTGCATGAAAAAAAGCTGTAAAATAACTGGTGAGATGTTTCAGCTCTGAATCCTACTAAATCATCTGGAAATTTCCAAATCTGGGATGCCAACAGAAGTTCTTCTATTCACAACACACGAAGCAGCCTTATGTAACACCATTTCTCGATCATTTCATTCACTTCTTTTCCGATTTTCCTACATTCCATGGTTCATTTCCTTACTATGCTGTAAAGCACAGGTACTTTTCCATAATAAATTTTCGCTCTGTAGCGCTGATATGAAATTGCCTGGCAGATTAAAATTATGTGCTGGACGGGGACCCAAACCAGGGGCCTCCTGCCTTTCGTGGCAAGTTCACTGCCAATTGAAGTACCCGAGCACGAATGACGACCCATCCCCACAGCTTTACTTCCGCCAGTTCCTCATCTCCTGTCTTACGAACTTCACAGAAGTTCTCCTGAGAAACTTCTGGGACTGGGTTAGAGGTCCCGGCTTCCAATCCCATCATACAGTTTTAATCTGCCAGGAAGTCTGATATCAGTGCCAACTCCGCTCCAGAACGAAAATCGGTCCGGGAAACGGTTCCCAAGGCTATAGATAAGCCATGTATCCGCCATATCCTGTAACCCAAGAGTGGTAGTCTCTCACACTTTGCAAGAGAACATCTGTGAAGTATACCTTTAATCCAGGAGTGCTAGTACCTCAGACTTGGCAAGAGAAAATCTGTGAAGTTTGGAGGTTAGGAGATTAGGTAGTTGTGAGGAACAACTATGAGGAAGCACTGTGAGTCGTACTCTGGTGGCTCTGCGTGTAGAGTACTTGCCTTGGAAGGCCAAGGGATCCACGCTCGAGTTCGGTATGGCACACAGTATTATACTCCCAGAATGTACTTTGTCGGAAATCTATTTACGAAAGGTGGGCAATGTTCAATTCTAGTAGATTTCTTTTGGCAAGCAATGCTTTGTTATGTATGTTTGCAGATGGGGCTGTTCAGCCTCCGAATAATTGTCAAAATTCATGGTGAAACGTTCAGCTGTCATTTATTTTGCTTGCTAAGCTTGATAATGGTCACTAGTGGTGAACTGTGCAAAATAACTGACAGGTAAAAGCTTCGCAACGAACTTTAACAATGCTGTCTTCATCTGCCTAACCCGTCTTCCCTTATGGACCTTGTTTCCTCCATCAAGCAGCATTAGTTCACTTCGTCTACTACGAGGTGCAGTCAAGTTCTAAGGCCTCCGATTTTTTTCTCCGGACTGGAAAGAGATATAAACATACGCATTGTTTTAAAATGAGGCCGTGTTCATTGTCAATACGTCCCAGAGATGGCAGCACCGTACAGCACATGGAATTTTACCGCCAGCGGCGAGAATGAGAACTGTTTTAAATACTTAAAATGGCGACGTTTTCCTTACTTGAACAGCGTGCAATCATTCTTTTTCTGAATTTGCGTGGTGTGAAACCAATTGAAATTCATCGACAGTTGAAGGAGACATGTGGTGATGAAGTTATGGATGTGTCGAAAGTGCTTTCGTGGGTGCGACAGTTTAATGAAGGCTGAACATCGTGTGACAACAAACCAAAACAACCTCGGGCTCGCACAAGCCGGTCTGACGACATGATCGAGAAAGTGGAGAGAATTGTTTTGGGGGATCGCCGAATGACTGTTGAACAGATCGCCTCCAGAGTTGGCATTTCTGTGGGTTCTGTGCACACAATCCTGCATGACGACCTGAAAATGCGAAAAGTGTCATCCAGGTGGGTGCCACGAATGCTGACGGACGACCACACAGCTGCCCGTGTGGCATGTTGCCAAGCAATGTTGACGCGCAACGACAGCACGAATGGGACTTTCTTTTCGTCGGTTGTGACAATGGATGAGACGTGGATGCCATTTTTCAATCCAGAATCAAAGCGCCAGTCAGCTCAATGCAAGTACACAGATTCACCGCCACCAAAAAAATTTCGGGTAATCGCCAGTGCTGAAAAAATGATGGTGTCCATGTTCTGGGACAGCGAGGGCGTAATCCTTACCCATTGCGTTCCAAGGAGCACTACGGTAACAGGTGCATCCTACGAAAATGTTTTGAAGAACAAATTCCTTCCTGCACTGAAACAAAATCGTCCGGGAAGGGCTGCGCGTATGCTGTTTCACCAAGGCAACGCACCCGCACATCGAGGTAACGTTACGCAACAGTTTCTTCGTGATAGCAACTTTGAAGTGATTCCTCATGCTCCCTACTCACCTGACCTGGCTCCTAGTGACTTTTGGCTTTTTCCAACAATGAAAGACACTCTCCGTGGCCGCACATTCACCAGCCGTGCTGCTATTGCCTCAGCGATTTTCCAGTGGTCAAAACAGACTCCTAAAGAAGCATTCACCGCTGCCATGGAATCATGGCGTCAGCGTTGTAAAAAATGTGTACGTCTGCAGGGCGATTACGTCGAGAAGTAACGCCAGTTTCATCGATTTCCGGTGAGTAGTTAATTAGAAAAAAAATCGGAGGCCTTAGAACTTCAATGCACCTCGTACGTAGTCAGGAATATACTCTACCTGATCAAAGCCATCCAGACAGTTGTTAGCAGACAATAATATGGTGTGTGTCAGTCCTTTTCCTTCATGACGACTTGAATTCTGCAGCTGAAACTTTCAGTGAGGTGTCTGAGTGTCAATGTAAATGAATGGTGTCGCTGATGCGCTTGTCTACAACCACCCTGCGAAATCCTCGACGGTTCCTGCCTTGTCTTGTCTTCGGTGTGGTTGTTCCTTCACGTTTACACTTCAAAAACAAACTACCGACAGTCGATTTGAGCCACTTTGGAAGTAACGTCCCTGATGGATCTGTTACTCAGTTGACGTCCAGTGACTAGCGCACATTCTAAGTCACTGAGCTCTCATGACCTTACCATTCTGTGGCCACTACTTTTCTTGACAATTAAACCTGCCGAAGAGATAGGATTTGAATATGGTGTAGTGTAGAGCAAAATAAGAGACACACATTTTTTGCACGTGCCAATACGGCCGGAAATTCCCCTTAGAAACTTCTAGGACTTGTAGAGGAGAGTTAGTAGACAATATTTTGGATTGGAATACACGTCCAGAAACGCCATGTTTCAGTGCTACAATCGTTTAAAAATATGTTGGCAACGCGGCCACATTTACACGTAATTTAGTAGGTGAGACACAGTACACCACTTGATTTACAGTTCCACTCATTAATAACCACAGAAACACGCGCAATAGTTTGTGTAGTCGTTGACGGGCTCTTTTCAACGTGCTGCAGTATGGCGTCTTTCAATTCAGGGGTACAGCGTCTCCTTGGAGCACCACAACCACGCCTACTGAAGGTGAAGGTACCCATTTCTCAAAGCCGTTGCGCAAATGTGGCGAAAAGGGTGCGCTGTGGAATCAGTCTTTGTTGATAACGGTCATGATAAAAGCAAAGAGCAGCTCTTCCACTACCTTGGCGTACAGAAGGATCACGTCCTTGTATTCTTAAAACATATACTGTAAGTAGGCTGTTTAGGTTCTTATATTGGTAACGCCACCGCCACGTAGCGCTCTGTATGAAAATCACTGGCAGTGCTGTGTGCAGTCTGAGACTGGGTGGCATTGTTGGTATTTGCTATTGTAGGGTTGGGCAGTTGGCTCTTAACAGCGCATAGCGTTGCGCAGTTGGAGGTGAGCCGCCAGCAATGGTGGATGTGGGGAGAGAGATGGCGGAGTTTTGAGAGGGGATGATCTGGACATGTGTCTATCAGAGACAGTAAATTTGTAAGACTGGATGTCATGAACTGATATATATATATATATATATATATATATATATATATATATATATATATATATATATATACACTCCTGGAAATTGAAATAAGAACACCGTGAATTCATTGTCCCAGGAAGGGGAAACTTTATTGACACATTCCTGGGGTCAGATACATCACATGATCACACTGACAGAACCACAGGCACATAGACACAGGCAACAGAGCATGCACAATGTCGGCACTAGTACAGTGTATATCCACCTTTCGCAGCAATGCAGGCTGCTATTCTCCCATGGAGACGATCGTAGAGATGCTGGATGTAGTCCTGTGGAACGGCTTGCCATGCCATTTCCACCTGGCGCCTCAGTTGGACCAGCGTTCGTGCTGGACGTGCAGACCGCGTGAGACGACGCTTCATTCAGTGCCAAACATGCTCAATGGGGGACAGATCCGGAGATCTTGCTGGCCAGGGTAGTTGACTTACACCTTCTAGAGCACGTTGGGTGGCACGGGATACATGCGGACGTGCATTGTCCTGTTGGAACAGCAAGTTCCCTTGCAGGTCTAGGAATGGTAGATCGATGGGTTCGATGACGGTTTGGATGTACCGTGCACTATTCAGTGTCCCCTCGACGATCACCAGTGGTGTACGGCCAGTGTAGGAGATCGCTCCCCACACCATGATGCCGGGTGTTGGCCCTGTGTGCCTCGGTCGTATGCAGTCCTGATTGTGGCGCTCACCTGCACTGCGCCAAACACGCATACGGCCATCATTGGCACCAAGGCAGAAGCGACTCTCATCGCTGAAGACGACACGTCTCCATTCGTCCCTCCATTCACGCCTGTCGCGACACCACTGGAGGCGGGCTGCACGATGTTGGGGCATGAGCGGAAGACGGCCTAACGGTGTGCGGGACCGTAGCCCAGCTTCATGGGGACGGCTGCGAATGGTCCTCGCCGATACCCCAGGAGCAACAGTGTCCCTAATTTGCTGGGAAGTGGCGGTGCGGTCCCCTACGGCACTGCGTAGGATCCTACGGTCTTGGCGTGCATCCGTGCGTCGCTGCGGTCCGGTCCCAGGTCGACGGGCACGTGCACCTTCCGCCGACCACTGGCGACAACATCGATGTACTGTGGAGACCTCACGCCCCACGTGTTGAGCAATTCGGCGGTACGTCCACCCGGCCTCCCGCATGCCCACTATACGCCCTCGCTCGAAGTCCGTCAACTGCACATACGGTTCACGTCCACGCTGTCGCGGCATGCTACCAGTGTTAAAAACTGCGATGGAGCTCCGTATGCCACGGCAAACTGGCTGACACTGACGGCGGCGGTGCACAAATGCTGCGTAGCTAGCGCCATTCGACGGCCAACACCGCGGTTCCTGGTGTGTCCGCTGTGCCGTGCGTGTGATCATTGCTCGTACAGCCCTCTCGCAGTGTCCGGAGCAAGTATGGTGGGTCTTACACACCGGTGTCAATGTGTTCTTTTTTCCATTTCCAGGAGTGTATATATATTTCCAGGAGTGTATATATATATATATATATATATATATATATATATATATATATATAATGACTTTTGAACACTATTAAGGTAAAAACATTGTTTGTTCTTTATCAAAATCTTTCATTTGCTAACTATGCCTATCAGTAGTTAGTGCCCTCAGTAGTTAGAATCTTATATTTAGCTGGCAGTATTGGCGCTCGCTGTATTGCAGTAGTTTGAGTAACGAAGATTTTTGTGAGGTAAGTCATTCATGAAAGGTATAGTTTATTGTTAGACAGGCCCATTCTTTTGTAGGGATTTTTGAAAGTCAGATTGCGTTGCGCTAAAAATATTGTGTTTCAGTTTAGTGTTAATCAGAATAAATGAAGTGAGTAATGTCTCAGTACGTTCGGTTTTGCTCAGCTGTTTGAAAAGCAAATAACGTAAGAGGTTTGTCAGCAGAGTCATTCATTAATTTTTCTAGGGGGACGTTTCAGTACTCCATTATCACAAAAAACCAGTGACGAACCGAATAAGGAGGATATCAAAAACAGACTAGCACTGGCAAAAACGGCATTCCTGACAAAAGTAAGTCTGCTATTATTAATCATAGACCTTAATGCAGGGGCGGGAAAACGTTGCACGCGGCTCATGAGCGCACAGCACTGCACGCATGCTGCTCGCGTGCAATCGTCGACTGGGGCAGTGGTGACAGCCGGCAGGTTGCGGCAGTGTAGTGCCAGGCTAAGCTGTGGACGTTGATGCAAAGCGACCATTACGTAGTGAACGTTGTATTTCAAGTACAGGAAAGTGCAGAGTGAATCAAGGAAACGGAGGAGATTTGCAATCTTTTAAAAAGGAATGGGAGAATAAATTTTTCTTGGTGCAAATACGTGAAAATTCGAAATGTTTAATGTGTGGCAGTATTCTCGCTGGTCAGCGGAAGTTTAGTATTGAACGCCATTATAATAAATTTCACAAGAACGAGTACAATTTATTGTCGGATTCTGAGCGGATGGGGAAATTGATTGGACTTAGGAAGAGTGAGCTGACGATACTATATGAATCTGACGTAAGTTGCTGTTGTCACGAGAGATCTGCGACTTTCTTCCGTCATGTCTCTCTTCTAACTGATTTAACGTTTTATGGAGCACTGTTTTCAATTTTTCAGGTCGACAACAATGATAGCTCAGCGGCACGTGCAAGATATAAGATTGCGCTTAATACAGAGAGCTGTGAAACTATTTGTTGAAGGTGAGATTATAAAGGAGTGCATCAATGACGCAGCTGATTTACTTTGCCCGCTGAATGGAAATCAGATTCGAGCTATCACTCTTCCTCGGCGGACTGTAAGTTGTCGAGTAAGTGCCATGGCAGGTGACGTTTACCGTCAATTAAGGAGTGCAGTGCAGCAGTTTATTGCATTTTCCATCGCACTTGATGAGTCCACAGTCATTTCAGACACCGCGCAATTAGTGATTTATGTCCGCGGCGTGGACACTGCTCTGCACATAACAGAGGTCTTTTTCTTTTTTAGACATGATATCTTTAAAAAAAAACATGAACCATGGACCTTGCCGTTGGGGGAGGGGGGGGGGGGGGAGAGGCTTACGTGCCTCAACGAAACAGATAGCCGTACCGTAGATGCAACCACAACGGAGGGGTAAGTGTTGAGAGGCCAGACAAACGTGTGGTTCCTGAAGAGGGGCAGCAGCCTTTTCAGTAATTGCAGGGGCAACAGTCTGGATGATTGACTGATCTGGCCTTGTAACACTAACCAAAATGGCCTTGTTGTTCTGGCACTGCGAACGGTTGAAAGCAAGGGGAAACTACAGCCATAATTTTTCCCGAGGGCATGCAGCTTTACTGTATGATTAAATGATGATGGCGTCCTCTTGGGTAAAATATTCCGGAGGTAAAATAGTCCACCATTCGGATCTCTGGGCGGGGACTACTCAAGAGGATGTCGTTACCAGGAGAAAGAAAACTGGCGTTCTACGGATCGGAGCGTGGAATGTCAGATCCCTTAATCGGGCAGGTAGGTTAGAAAAATTAAAAAGGGAAATGGATAGATTAAAGTTAGATATAGTGGGAATTAGTGTAGTTCGGTGGCAGGAGGAACAAGACTTTTGGTTAGGTGAATACAGGGTTATAAATACGAAATCAAATAGGGGTAATGCTAGTGTAGGTTTAATAATGAATTAAAAAATAGGAGTATGGGTAAGCTACTACAAACAGCATAGTGAACACATGATTTTGGTCAAGATAGACATGAAGCCCACGCCTACTACAGTAGTACAGGTTTATATGCCAACTAGCTCTGCAGATGACAAAGAAATTGATGAAATGTATGATGAGATGAAAGAAATTATTCATATAGTGAAGGGAGACGAAAATTTAATAGTCATGGGTGACTGGAATTCGAGAGTAGGAATAGGGAGAGAAGGAAACGTAGTAGGTAAATATGGATTGGCGTTAAGAAATGAAAGAGGAAGCCGCCTGGTAGAATTTTGCACAGAGCATAACTTAATCATAGCTAACACTTGGTTCAAGAATCATGAAAGAAGGTTGTATACATGGAAGAAACCTGGAGACACTAAAAGGTATCAGATAGATTACATAATGGTAAGACAGAGATTTAGGAACCAGGTTTTAAATTGTAAGACATTTCCAGGGGCAGATGTGGACTCTGAACACAATCTGTTGGTTATGGACTGTAGATAAAAACTGAAGAAACTGCAAAAAGGTGGGAATTTAAGGAGATGGGACCTGGATAAACTGAAAGAACCAGAGGTTGTACAGAGTTTCAGGGCGAGCATAAGGGAACAATTGACAGGAATGGGGAAAGAAGTACAGTAGAAGAAGACTGGGTAGCTTTGAGGGACGAAATAGTGAAGGCAGCAGAGGATCAAATAGGCAAAAAGATAAGGGCTAGTAGAAACCCGTGGGTAACAGAAGAAATATTGAATTTAATTGATGAAAGGGGAAAATATAAAGGTGCAGTAAACGAAGCAGGCAAAAAGGAATACACATGTCTCAAAAATGATACTGACAGGAAGTGCAAAATGGCTAAGTAGGGATGGCTGGAGGACAAATGTAAGGAAGTAGAGGCTTATCTCACTAGTGGTAAGATAGATACTGCCTACAGGAAAATTAAAGAGACCTTTGGAGAAAGGAGAACCACTTGCATGAATATCAAGAGCTTTGATGGAGACCCAGTTCTAAGCAAAGAAGGGATAGCAGAAAGGTGGAAGGAGTATATAGAGGGTCTATACAATGGCTATGTACTTGAGGACAATATTATGGAAATGGAAGAGGATGTAGATGAAGGTGAAATGGGAGATATGGTACTGCGTGAAGAGTTTGACAGAGCACTGAAAGACATGACTCGAAACAAGGCCCCTGGAGTAGACAACATTCCATTAGAACTACTGACAGCCTTGGGAGAGCCAGTCCTGACAAAACTCTACCATCTGGTGAGCAAGATGTATGAGACAGGCGAAATACCCTCTGACTTCAAGAAGAATATAATAATTCCAATCCCAAAGAAAGCAGGTGTTGACACATGTGAAAATTACCGAACTATCAGTTTAATAAGTCACAGCTGCAAAATACTAACGCGAATTCTTAACAGACGAATGGAAAAACTGATAGAAGCCGACCTCGGGGAAGATCAGTTTGGATTCCGTAGAAATGTTGGAACACGTGAGGTAATTGTATGGAGTGTACCCATGTATGGAAGTGAAACGTGGACAAGAAGAGAATAGAAGCTTTCGAAATGTGGTGCTACAGAAGAATGCTGAAGATTACATGGGTAGATCACATAACTAATGAAGAAGTATTGGTTAGAATTGGGGAGAAGAGAAGCTTGTGGCACAACTTGACTAGGAGAAGGGATTAGTTGGTAGGACATGTTCTGAGACATCGAGGGATCACAAATTTAGTATTGTAGGGCAGCGTGGAGGGTGAAAATCGTAGAGGGAGACCAAGAGATGAATACACTAAGCGGATTCAGAAGGATTTAGGCTGCAGTGGATACTGGGAGAAGAAGGAGCTTGCACAGGATAGAGTAGCATGGAGAGCGGCATCAAACCAGTCTCAGGACTGAAGACAACAACAACACAACATCTTTAAAAAGGACGACCACCGACGCGGACATCCTAAAAGCCGTTGAAGAAGCTGTCAATTTAGCTGGCTTAAACTGGGAACGTTTGGTGTCAGTGACAATTGATTGAGCACCTGCAATGAAAGGGGAAGAAATGGGATTTGTTGGATTACGTAGAAAAAAGCTACAGCGTGCAGAAAAATCGTTGTACAGTATCTACTCCATTTTGCACCAAGAAGTACTCTGTGCAAAAGTAGCAAAACTGGAGGACGTCATGCAAGTGATTATTCGGGCAGTTAATTATTTGAGATACCACGGGCTTACACATAGACAGTATTACACATATTTAGCTGAAATTGGGGAAAAGTCGGTGACATACCATACCACAGTGAAGTACGCTGGCCTAGCCGCGGTAATGTACTCAAAAGATTGTTTGAGCTGAGAATACCAATAAATCAGTTTTTAAAGGACAATGGAAGGTACGACCCCAAGTTGGAAGATCCAGAGTGGGTTGCCGCCATTGCATTTTTAGTGGACATTACCGGACACATGAATGCATTCAACACAAGTTTACAAGGAGAAAATCAGCTAATTTGTGAAATGGCTGAAAAGGTGCAAGCTTTCACTAGCAAGCTTGAGCTGTGGGAACGACAGCTCTCGTCAGGGAACGCAGTCCATTTCCCTACTGTGTCTACTGTGCGAGATTGGAATTGCAAAGAATATGTTTCTGTACTTAGTGCATTAAAAGAGGAATTTCTCAAGCGATTTGGGGATATATAATATTTATCCCAAGCGTTTGAATGGTTCAAGAGACCATTTGCTGTTTCTTTAGATGATATTCATCCCAATTTGCAAATGGAATTAATAGATCTACAGTGTAATTCTCGTCTGAGAGAATTACAAGATGTGTAATAGACTTCTAACACGACTTTCCACAGCAAGAATTTCCTCGTCTCCATCGTGAAGCCGCGAAGATAATGTCAATGTTTGGCTCGACATACGTTTGTGAGAGATTTTTTTCTGTTACGAAAATTAGTAAGTCTCGGTTAAGAGGAAACATCAGTGAAGAAAAATTTACGTAACTGTTTGCGGGCGCAGTTAATAGATACTCTTTCAAACCATGATTTCTTTCGAGCACTCCTACTAATCTTATTCCTTCATTCAATAAAGCAAGCTAGGAAACAAAACGCAGTACAGAGGAAGGAGTGGAGAGACGGTATGGTGGGAAGGGGAGAGAAGCGAGTGGCCAGTTTGCCCCTGTGTGCACGCAGAAAACCTTTTAACAGCTCGCGTGCAAGTGCACCGCACACCTGCAGGATTCCTGCCCGCCCCTGCGGCTTAATGTGAGGAAGAATTTTCTTAGAATGTACGTTTTCAGGACCGCACTGTACGGTGGTGAAATATGGATTGTGGGATTGCTAGAACATAAGATAATAGAAATATTTGAGATGTGGTAGCAGAGACGAATGCAGAAAATTACAAATAGATGGACTGATAAGGTAAGTTTGTGCGGTAGATTTCTCACTTACCACGCCCGAGTTCCCGGGTTCGATTCCCAGCGGGGTCAGGGATTTTCTCCGCCTCGTGATGACTGGGTGTTGTGTGATGACCTTAGGTTAGTTAGGTTGAAGTAGTTCTAAGTTCTAGGGGACTGATGACCATAGATGTTAAATCCCATGGTGCTCACAGCCATTTTTGGACCATTTTATAAGGTAAGTTTAAATGGCTCTGAGCACTATGGGACTTACCATCTGAGGTCATCAGTCCCCTAGAACTTAGAACTACTTAAATCTAACTAACCTAAGGACATCACACACATCCCTGCCTGAGGCAGGATTCGAACCTGCGACCGTAGCAGTCACGCGGTTCCGGACTAAAGTGCCTAGAACAGCTCGGCCACCACGGCCGGCATAAGGTAAGGAATGCGGAGATTCTGCGCAGAATCGGAGAGGAAAGGAATATGTGGAAAACACTGAGAAAGAGCTGGGACGGGATGGTAGGAAATCTGTTAAGACATCGGGTAATGACTTCCATGGTACTAGAGGGAGTTGTAGAGGGCAGAAACTGCAGAGGAAAACAGAGATTGGAAAACATCCAGTTAATAATTGAGGACGTAGGTTGCTAGTGCTACTCTGACATAAAGAGGATGGTACAGGAGGGAAAATCGTGGCGGGCCGCATCAAAGCAGTCAGAAGACTGATGACTGAAAAAAGAAACTATCAGGTTCCTCTAATGCTCACAGACCCGCGAATGAGGCTCGAATCAAGTGAGAGAGTTAGGACAGTCATCAAATAATGGACGTAACCCACCTTCCCCCGCCTTTCCCCCCATGACTACCCTGTTGCATACATACGTTTCCGGACGTGGATTTAAACTCGAAACATTATGTACTCAGTCCCAGATACAAGTCCTACAAGCTTGCAACGGGAATTACCGAACATCCTGTACAGTGGTCAGTAATTGTGCATTGCACAGAGGTGCTTAGATACGGTTTCTCAGGTAGGATAGATGTTATCTTTAGCGCTAAAATCATGTGTGGTGCTCCTCAGTACTTTCGTCTATCTTTGCTTTACTTCAGCCTACATTGTGTGTCCTGTAGACAGTTAATTCTATTCAGCAGATCCTGCAGATCTTTTTCTCTTTCACAGGGGACAGCAATGCCACCCACTAATTTTATCATTGATATTTTTTTACAGATTCACGCCAAATATTGGACCTTTCTTTCATTTCTTTCATCGTATATTCGGGATACAGCCTGAACAGTGCGTACTAATGTAGTGTATACCAGAGAGGGGTTTGAAACTGGTACTGTTAGTGTTTAGTGCGGCAGCGTTGCTTACTGCCTCGACGTATTGCAGCCGCGCGCCTTGCTGTTGAGTCAGTCGGATTTAACTTCCCTCCCGGAGAGCCGACACTCTCAGATTTGACTCGCGTGATTAATAATGGACGGCAGGAAAGAGGACCGCCGCCTTGTCGGGCAATAAAGCGCCACGGCGCAGCTTATTTTATAGCTTAATAATTGCATAATCCTCGCAGCAGCTTTCATTAAATACTAATTAGGCGCGGTTGTAGCCGTCGCCCGGCCCACGCCGGCGGCTGCCCCGCTTAACGGCCGGCTAGTGCGTTTCCGTGCGGGGCTGCCTACGCACACCCACTTACCCCCACCGTCAACCTCCACGCCCCCCTTCCTCCCACCCCCGCCCCCGCCAAGCCACTCGCAACAAGGCCCGACTCAGTCGCGCTCTCCTCGCGACGGGTCTAAACGTTTACGACACAATAAAGAAAGTTTTTCTGGATTGCTTAAATGCGCCGCCTGGTGGCGCAGCGCGGGCTGCCTAGCGGCAGGGTGGGCAGAGTGGGGGAGGCAGAGGGGGAGGAGCAGCTTAATGGACTGTAAACTTCCAATCTGCTAAGAGCGAATAAAAGTCGTCCGCGGGCGCCCGGAGCTCCCGTACCGGACACCACCCATAACCGGCGCGGTGCGGCTTACACGCCGTGTACTGCACTCACCCTCTCTCTACCCTGGCGGCTCCGCTCTCAAACTGGACGACTTCTTTCTTTCTGTCTCCCGATTCTTTGTCCCGGAGACTGTTATAGTTGTGTCTGCGGAGGTAGATACGAGGAAATAGTTCCCGAACCAGGACTCGAATACAGATGCCCCGCTGCTCTTGGACGGTTGCCTTAACTGCCTCCGACATCCGTGCACATCTCCCGTCCAGCCCTAATTCCCTCATGCAGCGCACTATAGATGCAGTTTCCTCCCTCAATTATCCCCTGTCTGCTCACAGCTACTCATCTGAGTCCCGCAAGTGTTCGAACGAGTGAGTGCATCCACACGTAAGATACCATTTCGCCGTCAAGGCGCATGTATGCACATATTTTCATATGTGGTAACTGTTGTTTGAAACTTGCCCGAAAGAACAGACACCACACATATAAATATAAGCAAAGACATACAACTGTACAGCTACTATTATACACTTTTACTTACAAGAAGCCAAACTTGCAAAAGCAATACCAGAAAGTACTTACCTTTCCCTGTTGATTCGATGGTAGTTCATGTAACCGACTGACGTTCCTGGTTTACTGTTAGTATACTGATGATCCCAGTGCAGGTATGGACTCGCTACCTCGATGAGATTTCCAATGGCAGCCTTCCAGCGTTCATCGTATCCCATCCTCCGAATTGCTGCGTGCGCTCAGGGGCGATACCAGAAGTCGGTCAAGGGGAGGGGGCTAAAGTGGGGGAGGGAGTTTGGTTGAATGGAATATTACTTAACAAAAGGAGAGTTTGAGTCCTCCACCGACGAATTGTTAAAATCTGGCGTTACGTTTTGCCAACTGTTTTGGAGTTCAGGGTAAAATATGTACATTAATAAACATTAACACGTCCATTTTAAGTTAAATTATACTTATTGATTTAGACAGTAATCTATTTGCCGCTCTTATTCTTTTGTTAAAATCTGTTTGAAAACATTGCAACATATATTGCTACACAATTATAAAAATGTGGTTCAGTCTGTTGGAGTAATATATTCGCTGATTTCATTTCATCCCGTCTAATATGATACTGCATTGGGGGAGGCGGTGGGGGGGGGGGGGGGGGAGTTGGACTATAGCCCCCATAGCCCTCCCCTTGCCACCGTCCCTGCATGCGCCGACATACGAGGAGGTTCTGAAAAGTAATGGCTCCGATTCTTTATATGAACACTCTTAAAGCTCTTTAAATAAATCGAAGCTTGTTAACATTCTGCATCTTTATTCGGCTCGTCTCGATACTGATTTCTCAACATAGTCCCCAAGGCCACAAACACATCTCTCCCACTGTCACTGTAGGGTTCCTGAATTTGTTAACAGAGCCACAGCCTCACCTCTGTTTGCACCACTTCGTTACTATCAAAGTGAAGTCCGCGGAGTTCTTGTTTAAATTTTGTAGGCAGATTAAAATTCGGAGGGGCCACGTTGGAACTGAATTGAGGGATGATCGATGACAGTGGACCCATGTGCCATGTTGTTTCGGATGTCATAGCATTCATATGTTTCCAGAATGAGATTTTCACTCTGCAGCGGAGTGTGCGCTGATATGAAACTTCCTGGCAGATTAAAACTGTGTGCCCGACCGAGACTCGAACTCGGGACCTTTGCCTTTCGCGGGCAAGTGCTCTACCACCTGAGCTACCAAAGCACGACTCACGCCCGGTACTCACAGCTTTACTTCTGCCAGTACCTCGTCTCCTACCTTCCAAACTTTACAGAAACTCTCCTGGTAGGTAGGAGACGAGGTACTGGCAGAAGTAAACCTGTGAGTACCGGGCGTGAGTCGTGCTTTGGTAGCTCAGTTGGTAGAGCACTTGCCCGCGAATGGCAAAAGTCCCGAGTTCGAGTCTCGGTCGGGCACACAGTTTTAATCTGCCAGGAAGTTTCATATCAGCGCACACTCCGCTGCAGAGTGAAAATCTCATTCTGGAAACATCCCCCAGGCTGTGGCTAAGCCATGTCTCCGCAATATCCTTTCTTTCAGGAGTGCCAGTTCTGCAAGGTTCGCAGGAGAGCTTCTGTTAAGCTTGGAAGGTAGGAGTCGAGGTACTGGCAGAAGTAAAGCTGTGAGTACCGGGCGTGAGTCGTGCTTTGGTAGCTCAGTTGGTATAGCACTTGCCCGCGAAAGGCAAAGGTCCCGAGTTCGAGTCTCGGTCGGGCAAACAGTTTTAATCTGCCAGGAAGTTTCATTGATATGTTGTCTGCCACTGTCATGATGAAGGAGAAGGTGCTCCATATCTGAAAGAACTCTTCGAATTCGAAACTTGTTCTAATGTTCAAATGGAGATGAAACCTTATGGGACTTAACTGCTAAGGTCACCAGTCCCTAAGCTTACACACTACTTAACCTAAATAATCCTAAGGACAAACACACACACCCATGCCCGAGGGAGGACTCGAACCTCCGCCCGGACCAGCCGCACAGTCCATGACTGCAGCGTTTCAGACCGCTTGGCTAATCCCGCGCGGATCGAAACTTGATTGTAGCACTCTGTTTCCCGCATACCGACATAGTTAAGTTACTCGCCCCCATGGTACTCGTACAGTTCGGAGGTGTCTATCAACAGAGGGATGCAAATACACAGACAGTTCTCACAAGAGGAATTCCAAGGCATTATTCTTCAGCACGCTCTCTTTTACCACGTTCGGTGCCCCAGCCCGCCAGGTTTGGTAGCTCGGGAAATGGTTACCACACCAGGCGGGGCGGGGGGAACTGAACGTGGTAAGGAAGCACGATGAAGGTGCGTTCAGGGTTAGTGAAGCGCCCGTTTCTGCCAAATCTCGAATTGCTGTACTCAACTGACTTCGGAGCAGCGTGATGGTAGCCTAGTGTGCTGTCGCCGTAAACACCGGAGACCCCTCAGTGCGTAAATCAGGAATGCAGGTGTTTCGTACTCGTAGCGTACATTTACGTTAAACGCAATCATCTATGACTTTACAATGAAATGAATACCCCTAGCTGCATACGGGCGATGATATACGTCAACGGGGAGAGTTGAAAATGTGTAACCCGACTGAGACTCGAACCCGGGATCTCCTGCTTACATGGCAGACGCTCTATCCCTCTGAACCACAGAGGACACAGAGGATAGAGCGGCAGCAGGGACTTATTTCTGGCACGCCTCCCGTGAGACACACATTCCCAACTTAAAATCCCGCATTATATTCATAGTGCCCCTGCCCATTATACTAATTACTCGTGGCTTTTTGCCGACTCCCGTAAGAGTTCGGGCACTGTTTGTGTATCCGTACTGAAGAAGAAGATGATAAAATGGCCGGTGAGCCTTAACTGTATTTATATATGAAGATAGTATCTGGTCTTTCGGACATGTCTGCCATGTAAGCAGGAGATCCCGACTTCGAGTCCCGGTCGGGGCACACATTTTCAACTGTCCCCGTTGACGTATATCAACGCCTGTATGCAGCTAGGTGTATTGATTTCATTGTAATTTCATTCTTATCAGCTGCATGGTCACCGATGGTATCGGTCCTTTCGGACATGTCAGAAAGAACAGACACCATCTTCATATATAAATCTATGACTTTACAGCAAAAGCCGGCAATAGGCAATTCCCAGACTGCAGAAATGTAAGTAAGACGACTTCAACAAATAGTGTCAATATCACTAAAATCCGTCTGGGGGTAGTGCCAAGTTGTATACAAAATTTTTTAACTGCACTTTTTCTTTAATCTTCCTGGCAGATTAAAACTGCGTGCCGGACCAAGACTCGAAGTCGGACGAGGTACTGGCAGAAGTAAGGCTGTGAGGACGGGGCGTGAGTCGTGCTTGGGTAGCTCAGTTGGTAGAGCACATGCCAGCGAAAGGCAAAGTTCCCGAGTTCGAGTCTCGGTCCGGCACACAGATTTAATCTGCCACGAAGTTTCATATCAGCGC
The DNA here is from genome assembly GCF_021461385.2 of Schistocerca piceifrons. Classification (NCBI taxonomy): domain Eukaryota; kingdom Metazoa; phylum Arthropoda; class Insecta; order Orthoptera; family Acrididae; genus Schistocerca; species Schistocerca piceifrons. The sequence goes on from NC_060141.1 coordinate 45,072,376, forward strand.
ACACTCCGCTGCAGAGTGAAAATCTCATTCTGGATACACTTTTTCTTGATTAAACTTGCAGAAACGCGATCGTTACTTGCAACAAAGTCTAATCAACATTCAAAGCTACTATACTGGAGTACAAAATTTAACGACAAAAGTAGGTAGCGAATGACGTGTCACTGCCAAGTAACATAGCTTGATGGAACTTGGGCCATTTAAAGAAAAAACTGCTACGGTATAGTCCAGAAAGTGATTAAAAGGAATACGATATGAGACGAAGGGAAATAACCCTTTTATTCAAAGACAGAATTTACAGTGAAGTCGCCGCTGTTGATGAGAGCCACCTGAACAGTACGAAAGAAGGGAGATGGTTATCTGGTGGGGTACTTGATCACCACGGTCAGCGATGCATGCTGTGCAGCTTGGTCACCATAAGACTCCCTCGTTAGAAACATAAAAATGGTATTCGTAACTGTAAGAGAAACTATTGCCAATGTATTGATACCGATAGAATCGCCTGTTTGCAGTGATCTGTTTGTAGTAAATAAAGTAATAATGGACACATATGTCTGTGGTACCCCTGTTCACCAGTACCACCAAAAGCGTACAAAGGCGTCGGTATAAAGTCGTGTATTAGCCCGTAGGTTGGCCTTGCGACTTACCTAGGTAGACGGAGTGAAATCTCGCTAGGTTGCGCTACGGTTTGCAGAGAACGTAACAGTACGTGTCGGAATTTGACTACACGAGGGTCGAGTTCTACCTAACTGCAGTTTACCTTTCCTACATTGTACTGCCCCACGACTCTCCTGCAAATATCGACTGATGGGTTCAATAGGGCAAAAAGTGTGCCTAATGGCTCCAGAAAACTGTTTGCGGGTGGTGGAAGTAGGTATAATCCCGCTAGCTCAGGAATTTCAGTTACCTGACATAGAAGTAACAAAAATTGGCTTTCAGCGTTCAAAATTAACTACTCTTCAAGGGAAAAATGTTGACAATACAGTAGAACTTTGGCAAGAGATCGCATCATATAAAGACACTAGTTCCCAAAATCCGTTTCAGGAGCTCTTAGATTTTGCAATGACGCTTTTGGTAGTACCTTGGTCAAATGCTGAGGCCGAAAGAGCATTTAGCACGCTCAACAATGTGAAAACCTCTCTCAGGAACAGACTTAAAACCAATATGGATACTCAATTCTCACTGTGCGGGCCGGTCTTTGGCGTGTGAACACTTGCTGCCATAATTACGTCTCACCTGAGCATGCTTTCAAGCAAATTGGCACAATGGCTGCGTGCCGAGGAGACCAACAATCCAGCACGTCAACTGAAGAAGAGGCAGAATACGATGTGGATGAACTGTTATTATTTTAATCGACATAGGTGAGTAAATATCTTTAAATTTGTGCATCTCCACCTTTTCGTGGTGCAATGACTGCTCCATTAAATTTTGGGCGTGCTGCGCATAATTTCTGCATTTTCTTCTAATATTTAGTATTTATACTGTCCAGCCATGTGTCTGTAGACTCATTCTGAAGATGACTGGACGTTATAACGCCGAAATATTAGAAGTACAAGCTGAATTTAGTAGGGTGTGTTTAAATTTGTTTGTTACTGTTCCATTAAAATGTGACGTAGTTATATAATATATACGAGGGTCACACCAAGAGAAATGCACACTACCCTTTTAAAACCCATCTTTTATTCTACATGTTTGAAAGTTTTACAGTGAGTAAATACATCCTTTAGGAACAATATTTTCATTTCTCCACATAATTTCCACCCCTCTCAACCTGCCTTACGCCATCTTGGAACCAGCGCCTGTATACGCACACGGTAACATTCTGGACCAACCTGTTCGATCCACTGTTTGGCAGCGTGCACAAGGGAGTCATCATCTCCAAACCTTGTTCCATGAAGAGAGTCTTTCAGTTTCCCAAAGAGATATAGCCCCATGGAGCCAGGTCAGGACTGTAAGGCGGGTGTTTTAGTGTTGTCCATCCGAGTTTTGTTATCGCTTCCATGGTTTTTTGACTGACATGTGACCGTGCATTGTCGTGCAACATCAAAACATCCTGCTTTTGCCGATGTGGTCGAACACGACTCAGTCGAGCTTGAAGTTTCTTCAGTGTCGTCACATGTGCATCAGAATTTATGGTGGTTCCACTTGGGATGATGTTCACAAGCAACAGTCCTTCGCAATCGTAAAACACCGTAGCCATAACTTTTCCTGCAGAAGATGTGGTTTTTATTTTATTTTTTTTCTTGAGTGAATTTGCATGATGCCCCTCCATTGATTGTCTCCTCGTCTCTGGTGAAAAATGATGGCGCCATGTTTCATCGTATGCCACAGTTCTTCCAAGAATTTCATCTCCACTACTCTCGTACAGTTACAAAAGTTCGCTGCATACCATTTGTCTTGTTTCTTTGTGAGCCAATGTCAACATCCTGGGAACCCACCTGGCACAAACCTTTCTTAACGCCAACACTTTCAGTATTCTGCAAACACTTCCTTCCCCTATCCCAACGTAGCGTGGCAATTCGTTCACTGTTATGCGTCTGTCAGCAGTCACCAGTTCGTTAACTCTCTGCACATTGTCTGGAGTGTGTGCAGTACGAGGCCTGCCGCTGCGAGGACAATCCTCAATATTGCCGTGAACGCTTTCATCACGTAACCTGCTTGCCCACCGACTAACTGTACTGCGATCGACAGCAGCATCTCCATACACTTTTGTCAACCTCTTGTGGATGTTTCCCACTGTCTCGTTTTCACAGCACAGGAATTCTACGACAGCACGTTGCTTCTGACGAACTTCAAGTGTATCAGCCATCTTGATGACATGCTGTGACGGCGCTACTCATGGGGACAGGTTGAAGTAAGTTTGAAAACAAGCAGGAAGGATGTATCTACACACTGTAAAACTTCCACACATGCACACTGAAAACTGTATTTCTTTTGGAGTGACCCTCGTAATTTACATTTTGGCCGAGTACGGCTGATTTTGAAATGTTTGCTCGATGCATAAACAAAGTAATGTATGTAGTGTTTTGAATAAGTTTAATTTTTTCTATATCTTTGGAGGATTTTGACGGATTTTAACGGATTTTTGGGTGTTGGCAACACTGGACACGCCATTGTTAAGAGACGCGCGGCTTGGTAGCTAAGCGGATGGACGGGTGCCGAGTCTCTCTGTTGGGTTTGCCCAATAAGCTATGCCAGCGCTCATTCCGTGATACTGACGTTGTCGAAGTGAAACCTCTCAGACAGTGAACTCAATGAACGTGTCTTAAGTACGTTTGTGCTGGTGATACATACCTGAGGCTTAGACACAAATGTTTGAAGCATATGTCATGTTCTATGCATCGCTCCCAAGAATGAAGGTAGGTGGAGACAGCGTAGTGGCAAGCTGGTAACTAGTGCTAGCAACGGTGTCAAAAATTATTTTGTAATATACACTGCTGGCCACCGTAAATGCAACACCCTGAAGGAAGCATCCGAATCAAGTGAAGTTTACACCATGGGTTTGCAGCGATGAGATATGCAACTGATTAGAATTTCAGCGCAGACGCACATCACGCGCGCCTGTGGCGCCACCTCATAGCGCCATTTAAGGCTTGTCGATTTCTACGAGTGTACGTTCGGCACGTGTGTTTATCTTGTGGTTGTTTCACAAGACGATCAGTTATGCCTCGTAGACAACAGCGAACATCGTTTGATCAAGTATCCGAGTTCGACAGAGGAAGGATAGTGGCTTACCGAGATTGTGGATTATCACACAGAGAAATCGCTAGTCGTGTTGGACGAAACCAAACAACTGTAATGCGGATATGTGACCGCTGGATGCAGGAGGGTATGACGGACCGACGTGGTCGACGGCATTCACCTCGGTGTACCACTGCACGTGCTGATAGGCAAATTGTGCGCATGGCAGTGAGGGATCGCTCAGTGACATCCCGAACCATAGCACAGCACATTGCGTCTGTAACGCATCATCCAGTGTCTGCGCGTACCATTCGACGCCGTTCACAGCAGAGTGGTCTGTCCGCAAGACGTCCATTGCTTCGTCTACCATTGACGCAGAACCACAGACGTCTCCGTCGCCAATGGTGTGATGACAGATGGATGTGGACGGCAGAATGGAATGACGTTGTCTTTACTGACGAGGCACGCTTCTGTCTGCAGCACCACGATGGTCGGATTCGAGTGTGGTGACACCGTGGAGAGAGGATGCTGGACAGCTGCATTATGCACGGCCACGCTGGTCTTGCACCGGGTATTATGGTATGGGGCGGTATTGGATATTACTCTCTGACGCCTCTAGTACGCATTGCCGGTACTTTAAATAGTCGGCGCTACATATCCGAGGTGCTGGAGCCAGTTGTCCTTCCTTACCTTCAGGGCTCGGCCACAACCATATTTCAACAGGATAATGCGCGACCACACGTGGCACGCATTGTCCAAAGATTCTTCGTCAATAACCAGATTGAATTGCTTCCCTGGCCGGCTCGCTCTCCGGATCTTTCGCCGATAGAAAACATGTGGTCCATGGTTGCTCAGCGAGTGACCCAGATTACACCCCCAGCTGCCACACCAGATGATCTTTGGCAACGTGTGGTAGCTGCTTGGGCTGCTGTACCCCAGGAACACATCCAACGTCTCTTTGACTCAATGCCGAGACGTGTGGCAGCGGTTATCTCCAACAATGGCGGCTACTTTGGCTACTGATTCTGGCAGGAACCACATGTCACAGACGTCTGTAAACGTAATCATTTGATACTTGGTCAACATGTTATCTACAAAATAAATTTTGTTGTGCTACCTCTTGTCTTTCTTGGTGTTGCATTTACGGTGGCCGGCAGTGTAATTAAAATTGGGTTATAAAGAGATCTACACTGAACAACAAACCCAAACTGTGTTGCTCGCGTGTTGTTATTTTGACGCCACTGTCATCTACAATGTAAGTGACATTTATTTAATGTCAATTTCTTTAAAGTGAAGTACAACTGGCTCTCTTTACCCCTCATGTCATCAATGGACATTGTTTGTTGCTAGCGTCTATGAAATTTACAGGATAATATAAATTTTAACTAGGTAACTTTGCGACAATCAGCAGCCACACACTACTACTACACTTTCGCGTTAGGCGATTTTTTGCTGCCGTGGCCAACAGCGCGGCACTAGTTAACAGAAACGCAGGCCGCCCGCCTTTACTACATGATAAATAATAATATTTTGGACAGAAAATATTTAATTTGCATAAGGCACAAATTAAACTGCAAAATCAAGCTTTGTCAACGAATCATAGCGTTGATTGTGGGTTCAGTCCAAGGTAGAGCACTGCCCTGGTTTTCGTACACGGTCGCACTTGTTACTTTATACACTCTCCTGTACGTTTTGGATTCCAACCAGTAGCGGTAACAGCAGCAAACCTCAGGAAGAGCCGACGAGACTATTGATCGCTTACCGTGAGCTATCCCCGGTGAAGAATTGACTATAATAGGCCACTTGCTCTCAAGGACCAAATTTTGTTCCACGTTCCTGAAACTTGAATTAGTTTTAGCACACTGTAGACAACTTTACTGCCTTGTTGTCTGACTGAAAATCTACCTGCGTGAATGAAATTTTATTTCTCTGTAAACTCAGATGCAAGATAGAAAAGTGAACTGAATTGTAAATTTTGTTAGCACACTTGCTACTAATGCAATACTACCGTTGATAATAAATGCACTGATTGATTTTAACTTAAAATAATTCTTTGCAATAACTTTTGTAATAAAATGAAAGGTAATTTTAAACATACGACGTACAAAAAGGCGACCATATTGTATCTGCACTAATAGTGCTGCTCTGAACAACCATATAACATCATGATGTAACGATGTATAAGATGACAAGTTTTTGTCCTTATACTGTACTACAAATAAACTTGAATAGTACTACTGATATTTAAATTGAATTTGCTCTAGGAAAGAGAAATGCTGTTTAAGGTAAAATAACTTCACGAGAATTCCAATAACTTGTTGTATATTACTACTAAATTGATCACAAACTGAAATTACTGACTAGCGGTTTTCTGAACAGATTTGAAAGATATTTAACAAACGGTCTCTTCTTTACCTTTTGTCGTTGCAAACTGAGACGCCGTAGTTGATATGGAACGGCGGCTGAATGATGTCTTTGAGTGTCCTTACAGGCAGCCATTGTTACTTGTACACTTATCTGCATTTCGATGCCATTACGTCACGGTTAAGCGCATACCACATTGCCAACAGTTCAGTCTGAAATTTTTGCAGTACGATCATTTACGTACCGGAAAGTACTTTTTCTATCATCCAATCCATCTATCTTCAGTCTTGTCCCCAATCTAATTTAAATAAGCATCATCAAAACTGTTACAAAAGAACGGATCTTACTCATGTTTCACTCGTGCTTCTACCACAACGGCCGTCCGACGTCTGACCACTGTTTCCAAACCCTGTCTTTGTTCGCGCATTTTGCACGCGGCACTATCCACGTGCAAGGACACTCAACGCTAACCCTTTACATTTATTTATGAAATGGAAAGCATTAAAACTAATGAAGCATTACTTTATTACATTTTCAATAAAACAATTACTGAACGAGTTAATATAATTAACAATAATTGTGTTTAAGATAGCGACATATTGACACGGTGTACATCTTACATTTAAGTGTCATGGCTTTCACTGGTGCGACCTTATGGACAGTATGTACCTAATAGTCAGTTGTAGTGTCCCTTTTTCAATATTCACCATTATCGATGTGAAACATAAATAAAAATGACTGTATGTGACTCAAAATGAATTGCAAACATCGATTTATCTACGAAAGGTAATAACACTAACTGTAAAAATATACAATATAGATCGATAGATGCAGAAAAGGCATTATTTTTGTTGTATGAGATTATAATGTGTAAGTAATTAAAAAGAGGACTATTATCTTTGTAAGAGTATAAAACACAATGCAATGTTCATTCTTCTGTCTAGTCTGTTTTGTTCTGTTCGTTCTGGTGTTAGGTGGAATAAGGTACGCAAGCTATTGTGCTGCGCTAGCATTTGTTTCTGTCGTAACGTAATTGCAAATATTTAACGGTGTAAACTGTGTCCTAGTAAGAATATATTAGTATAAAGTGATCTCTGTGTGTTATTTCAAGAACCTACGCCACATTTATCTTATGAAAAGAATATTTAATGAAAATTATTTAGCATGTTTCCAGCTGCTGCGGAGCGAGTAACAGTGATCTCTGACTGTTAACAATTAGCCGCCATTACGCGGTACATTTAAAAATATTTTTTCACAGCACAGTGTCTGATAGCCGGAGCGGAAGAAATTATGTTAAAATATTCAGCGAGATTAATTGAAGGAATCCAGTGAAATAATTTTATTAAAACTTGTCTATCTTCTGTGATAGTAACAATTTCAGAGCTGAGTAATACTACGCTATTGCATTTACAGTAATTTGTAGAGAGCCTGGCGCTCGGTAAATCCAGATACAATATGTAATTGGCAACCTATGAAATTCATTATTTTGCTTATTATATCCCCTTTTTTTTTTTTGGAAAGCTAAACGTGAAAACTAACTTCACTAAAAATCAGTAACATATCACGGTAAATCAAAGGACAAACAAATTTACTAGGAGAAAGTTTCCTCTAAATAAATAGTATACACTATGTTTTTTAAAGATATAATGCAGTCCAATCGCCGATATTATCGATTATAGCTTGGCACCTTATTGGCATGCTTTTCAAGACATTTTCTGCATATTTTCTTGGTAACGATCTCCATACCGTCATACCGTCTCAATTTTGTATGACAGCAGCTTAAAAGTACATACTGACTTTCCTTTACGCTTCATCTTAATATACGACCAAACATTTCAAATCGGATTTGCATCCGGAGACACTGCAGGCCAATCCATCGTGGACACCCCATTGTCTTGTTTCCATACTGTACAGAGGCGGCAGCTCTGTTTCTGATCATTATCCCCTTGAAGCGCTCACTTTGGCCCGTCCGAACCGATAGCTTCACAACGGACCATAGCAGGCATTTTTGATAAATATCGCACACTTTTTCAGCGTTTAAATTGGCTGTAAATAAGTGCAAACAGCCGAAACTGCAATCCAAAAAACATAACATTCAATTCTCACACTGTTTACCTATGCATTGTGAAGAAGCGCATTGAGTAGAGATTCGAGACCATTACCAGACATGTCGCGGTGGACGTTACATTTAACATTATGGCGTACACTTTGTTGTGGAAATGACTGTATGCTTTGAAAAAATTAGTACTCAAAGCTATGTTAGGTTGAATGTTGTCATATTGTTGCCGATGATGTTCTTTTGGTGGCGATTCGTAATTTACTGGTATCTGTCGACTTGGACAATACCTCATTAGTTATTTCAGACTTTCCAAAGCATTGTGGCCATTTGTGATAAGCACCGCGTGGCAGAGAGCGTTACTTGCGTCTGCCGGACATGGATTAGCTGTACTGTCACACTTATGAAACATAAATCTTTACGTGGGTGAAGTTCTGTGTGGCCTATGGGACACTGGCATCAGGACACAGTACACTCTGTGATGTGTACTGTGACATACTATGTAGCCTACGCAAGTCCTTCCGGAGCAAACAACCTGTGCTGCTCTTAGAAAAAGGTTATTTTTCTCCACGATAACACGCGTCCCCACGTCTCCCAGATCACATGAAGTGTGATGGCCAAGCTCAAATGACAACAGCTTGTGCATCGGCCCTACAGCCTGAACATGTCACCCTCTGGCCTACTTGTGTTTGTGACTCTGAAGGAACATATCTGCTTTGAGCGCCCATAACCACCCACCAACAAGAAATATCACAAAGGGAAGCAGTTTAACTAGAACGACGAACTGAAGGACACAGTTCAGGACAGGCTCCTGTTACAGTAACAGGAATTTTGGGAACAGTTCTTCATGCACCTCTATCGAGTGGAAGCCTTTTCATCTCCGATCAACTACTGCAACCTTCATCCTTCTGAATCTGTTTAGTGTATTCGTCTCTTGGTCTCCCTCTACGATTTTCACCCACCACGCTTCCCTCCAATACTAAAGTGGTGATCCGTTGATGCCTCATAACGTGTCCTACAAACCGACCGCTTCTTCTAGTCAAGTTGTGCCACCAATTCCTCTTCTCCTCAATTCTGTTCTGTACTTCTTATTAGTTACCTGAACTACCCATCTGATCTTCAGCATTCTTCTGTAGCACCCTATTTGGAAAGCTTCTATTCTCTTCTTGTCTACACTGTTTAACGACCATGTTACATTTCAATACACGGCTACACTTCATACAAATACTTTCAGAAAAGACTTCCTGACACTTAGATCCTTACTTGATGCTAACAAATTTATTTTTTTCTGAAAAGCGTTCCTTGCCATTACCAGTCTACATATTATATCCTTTCTACTTCGACTGCCATCAGTTATTTTGCTCCCAAAATAGCAAAACTCATTTACTGCTTTAAGTGTCTCATTTCCTAATCTAATTCCCACAGCATCGCATGATTTAATTCGACTACATTACATTAACCTCGTTTTGCTTTTGTTGATTTTCATCTTATGTCCTCCTTTCAAGACACTGTCTATTCCGTTCAGATGATCTACAAGATCCTCTTCTGTCTCTGACAGAATTACAATGCCGTCGGCAAACCTAAAAGTTTTTATTTCTTCCCGATGGATTTTAATTCCCTATTCTAAATTTTTTGTTTTGTTTGGTTTACTGCTTGCTCAGCATATAACTGAATTACATAGAAGACAGGCTGCAATCCTGTCTCACTCCCTTCTCAACCACTGATTCCCTTTCGTGTCCCTAGACTCTTATAACTGCTTCCTGCTTTCTGTACAAAGTTGTAAATAGCCTTTAGCTCCCTGTACTTTACACCTGTCACATTCATAAATTGAAAGAAAGTATTCCAGCCAACATTTTCAAATTTTTTTCTAAGTCCACATATGGCAGAAACGCAACTTTGCCTTACCTTAATCTACCTTCCAAGATAAGTCGTAGGGTCAGTATTGCGTTGCGTGTTCCAACATTTCTGCGGAATCCAAACTAATCTTCCCCGAGGTCGGCTTCTATCAGTTCTTCCATTCGCTTGTAAAGAATTAGTATTTTGCAACCATGACTGATAGTTCGCTAATTTTCACACCTGTCAACAGCTGCTTTCTTTAGGGTTGGAATGATTAAATATATTTTGAAGTCTGAAGGTATTTCGCCCGTCTCATACATCTTGCTTACCAGATGGAGGAGCTTTGCCATGGCTGGCTCTACCATCGCTATCAGTAGTTCTAATAGACTGTTGTCTACTCCCGCGGCCTTTTTCGACTTAGGTCTTTCACTGCTCTTCCAAATTCTTCAGGCAGTATCATGTCTCCCATTTCATCTTCATCTACGTCCTCTTCCATTTCAATAATTTCTCTAGACAGCATCAGACCCGAAATTCGCCGTTTCCCTATTCAATTCGCTTCTAGGCACTTAACATTACTTTCACCTTTGTAAATGCTATCGTCTCTGTAAATACACATTAAACATAGATTCCTATCTCATAATATGCTATCTGCACGTCATTAGTTCTTTTGACTTGCATATAACACACACACACACACACACACACACACACATACGCACACACACACACACACACACACACACACACACACAAACAAACACACAATTTGATTATTTCATCGTTCTTTCCTACTGCAGGGCTTGATGTATTGAGGATAACTTATCGCGGATAGTAAAACAATAGCTTGTGAATGGTACATATGCTCTCTCAAATCCCAAAAAATTGTTTCGTTGACAACTATGAAAGTAAAATGGTTCCAAACTAACAGACTAAAGCTATCGTCACCGTGTGCGTCCATGGCTTTCATTTGTTGTCGAAAATCGCGGAGCAATCGCCGGTAGTGAATTAGGCGGCAGCCGCTGTAGCGCAAGCGTCATGTAGCACGGTTCCCAGCTGCTGCACTGAGTAAACGACCTATCGACTCGCGGGCGCCAGAGTGATGAACGACTCTCGCCAACTTCTGAGAGGCGTATCCGACTCCGATACACAGAGGGGGAGCTTATCGATGGAATTTAAACAGGCTCGCAGCGAACCACCTCGGCCAACTCCTGAGCTGTGACGTGAACACTGGCTTCACCCTCGCCACACGAGGTGGTGGGAGGGGAGGAGGGGTCGGGAAACAGCCTAACCCCCAGATCCTATCACGCGGCTAGAAACCCCCAGGCTAAATCTGTGCTGTTGGGAAGAAGTAAACATGTAGGGAACTCGATAAGTGACTAGTTGCGCTTCTTTGTTGACTCCAACCAGTACTCAAGTAAACCATACACACCAAGAGCTCTCCTACCAACTATATGGCCTCTGTTCGCTATCATCACCTCTGGTCTATCCCTTCGCCCTTTTTCCCTATCGCTTCATAGACTTCACAGATGCACCATATAAAGGTCGCCTAGTCGTAGATATTGCAGTAATCGCACTATTTCACTCCAATTTACGGGGAGCTTGTTAGCACTTGATGTTAGGTTGGCGCCATTAAAATGTATTGTGGTAATCGCTGCTGCTTGCTGGATCGCTGCTGTGTCTCGATGCTAATGCTGGCTCTAAATCTGGTTGCCTAGGGGTAAAAAGATGAGGTCCCGTGGTTTTGATGTGCTTTTGATGATAAATAATGAGCGAAACCAACAAATATTTAAACTTCAAACATTTATTACTCTGGTGGGTTGTCCGCAGCTCGTGGTCGTGCGGTAGCGTTCGCGTTTCCCACGCCCGGGTTCGATTCCTGGCGGGGTCAGGGATTTTCTCTGCCTCGTGATGACTGGGTGTTGTGTGCTGTCCTTAGGTTAGTTAGGTTTAAGTAGTTCTAAGTTCTAGGGGACTGATGACCATAGCTGTTAAGTCCCATAGTGCTCAGAGCCATTTGAACCATTTGAACTCTGGTGGCCATCTTAATTCCACTGTCCACCAAAGACAATGACACAACAGAAAGTAGCACTTCTTTTACATGTTCTTTGCAGTGTTTAACCACCTCGAACAATAACACACATACACTTTACCAAAGTGACATTCAGACTCCGCTCCCGACCCTTGTTGCTGCTTGTATTTATAACCTTGTCAAAGTACTACTAAAAAGAGATATAGTTTCTAAGTCACATGTACATCTGTTATCGTAATTGGAGCAGAAAAGTTATTAATTTATATCGAGTGACATAATTTAACAGGTTATTAAAATGACAGACAGATTTGTTGACTTGACAGAATAATTCTTTGTTACAAAAAGGCCGTTTTTTAGAAGTTTGTCGATTGACTTCTCTAATTTGCATAAATCAGTAAATAACATGAATTATTAAGAATTACACTGGTCTTCGTCTAAAATAGGAGTGTTTACGTGAATACTGAGTGAAAACGGTCCTAGTGAACAAATACTTTTCACTGGGTGATTTTTATTTAAGGAGATCCAAAATACGTAAGTTGGCCGCTATTTTTCGTACTTCATATTAATTATTTAAGATGAACTTAGTGTTTTTACATGATGACATTTGCTGTATCAGTGATCAAGTGATATTAACATTTGTGTGGGTCAGTTATTCAGTATAATTTAATGGGTTGACTGTTTGTGGAGACATGTTATGCAATCATTGTTAACATACACAATAATTTTCTATATTCATAAATACTCCTTAAACTGGTTGAATTTGGAGGGTATCGCATACTTCGGTAAGTTAAAGCGTTTAATAGGTTCCGTTACAACCACTATCATTGTAATCGGCGACTGTTCTGTTCTTTCCGGTTCTATGAGTACTGCCTCGCATTTATACGCATCTGTGACAACTGGCATTAACACTTTGCCGTCCGCACGGTCCGTAAAAATATATTCGCTTAGCGCCGGCAGCGCTGGTTCGGATTACTTGGCTTGTCGCCGGTCGCTTGTCACCTTTCCGTTGATGACAAGCTTCAAACACATTGACTTTTTCGAGCTTTAGTTTTCCTGAAATCCTCTATTTTGCCGTATCGTTCCACAAACTCGAATTTTCTTTTGAAGTAACTTGTCTGCAAGTTCTACACTGTTATAATAATCATCTATGCAGAGGTGATGCCACTTTCCATCACAAGGTGTCAATAGTTCCATTACTGTTTTTGCTAAATGCTGTCCAGCGCCGGAATATATCTCGAGTGAGGAAACGTATCCCGTACTCGAATGACGGAGTAGCCGAATGAGTATGCCGTATTTCGTAATTTTCGACGAATTGTAAACTTTAAAATTCAAGCGTCCACGCCTCGGTATCATTCCTTCAATTTGAGACGGTTTGACTTAGATTAATGGTTTCTTTAAACTTTCTGGAAAAACAATCAATTACGAATTGAACTTTGACAAACCCGTCGGCATTATACGGTTCATTGTTGCTTTCGGAAAAATGTAAAAATGATAATATTTGTCTGAATCGGTTGCGGGACATGGTTTTGCGATATATCGGTGTGTCTATCAACGGATTCGTTGACCAAAATATCGATCCAAGCTGTTTTTACAATTCCTATAGGATCCCGTAACGTCGACAAATTTGGCATTTTTTTTAAACCAGTTTCCCGCTATTGCAATTTTGACTGTAGTACTTTTTGGTTTCGTTGCTAATATATTTAATTAGATCGTTCCCAATATATAATTCTATGACATAATCGACGCTCTGTGTATCTTTGGGAAATATGTTTGGACCCAGGGATCCTTAAAATTTATTTTTGGTCCTTGGTAATTCAAAGTCTGACCTCTGTGCACTGTCTTCTTCGTCTGATTCAGCCGAATAAGTTGGCAACCGTAGCGTTCGGCGAATTATTCTCGGTCGTATTTCACCACCTTCCTACGATTCTGCTTCACTTTCATTCTTTTGATATCCATTGTCTTCTTCCCAATGGGCCGAGTCGTCCGGAACGTCAGACAAGAGGTACGCGCATTCAAAGTAAATAATCCTATTGTCTTTCGTCCGCCATGATGAAAGGGCACAAGTACTTATAAAAACTAAAAACTTGTTGTTTTGTGTAACTTCTAGTTACCTAAACAAAACACCTACAGAATGCAAAAGATACTAGAGTGCTGTCGCCGGTCACTGCGCGATACTATGCACACGACACCACTGTGGTGTCGCCGGCCGTTGACCGCTGTTTCAAGCACGACACCACTCTGGTGTCGCCGGACGGAATAGTGTTAACTGCACATTTTACTATGATGATCATTCTGTCCTACGAAATGGATGCCATCAAAATATTTTCACATTCATTGGCGACTGACATACCATATATGTGGCACTCTATCCCCTATTCCGCGAGAAACCAAAACGGGACGCCCTTCTTTGAACTTTCTTCGATGTCCCTCGTCAATCCTATCTGATGCGGATGCCACACCGCTGAGCAGTACTCCAGAACAGGGCGGACAAGCGTAGTGCAAGCAGTGTCTTTAGTAGACCTACTGCGTTCTCAAAGCTTTCTGACAATAAATCGCAGTTTTTTGTTTGCTTTCCCCACAGCATTGTCTACGTGATAGTTTCAGTTTAAGTTATTCGTAATTGTAATCCCTAAGGATTTAGGTGAATTAACAGCCTTCAGATTTCTGTGGTTTTTTTTCCTGTTACCGAATTTTAGCAGATTCCTTTCAGTACTCATGTGGAGGACTTTACACTTTTCCATGTTTACAGTCGACTGCAACTTTTCACACTATGCAGGTATACAGTGTAAACCGCCTTGCCATTTGTTTTGATCATCAGCTGACTTTATAAGACGGAAAATGATAGCACCATCTGCAAACAATCTCAGAAGGCTGCTTAGATAGTCTCCTAAATCGTTTACGTAGATCAGGAACAGAGGGTTTGTAACACTTCTCTGGGAAACGCCGGATGTTAGTTTCGTTTTACTCGATGGATTTACATCAGTTACTACGAACTGTGACCGTCCTGAGAGGAAAACACGAATCCAGTTGCACAACTAAGACGATATTCCACATGAATGCAATTTGAGTCGAAGTCTCTTATGGGGAACGGTGTGAAAAGCCTTCTTAAAACGTAAATATATGTAATAAATTTGAAATCCTCTACCGCTAGCACTCATTACTTCGTGAGTGTGAGTGCAAATCTCAAGACTATAGCGTTACCAATAGGCTTCTAATGTATTCCGACCATACAACATGTGGACACTACAAGAACGATATTTTCTAATCCTCGCTGGCTGCTTGTCCATAAACCGTTTCCTTCGAGGAAACCCATAATATCAGAATACAGCTTATGTCCCAAAATCCTACTGCAAATAGAGAGTGGTGTGGGCCTGTAATTCAGAGGATTATTCTTATGTATTTTCTTGGTTATTGGTGTGACTTGTGCAACTTTCCAGTCTTCAGTGAAGGATCTTTCGACAACGAGCGGTTGCATATTCCTTAAAAACCAACAGCAACGCCATCGAACTATCTGAGAAGCTTCTGACCGTATCTGAAAAATTTTGACGTATTTCGGGGACATTAAGTGTCCAATTACTCTTTCTTTGTGCACACTTTGTCAACCTCTCATATATGGGAACAGTTAAGCGACCACATAACGACTGGACTCTACCGGTGTAAAATTTTTCCAATCAGTTACAGGTCAGTGAAACAATTTTGTATCGTCAAATCTTGGTTGTTAGTGTACAAAAACATCTTGGAACACTTTTAAGAAATCTGTTCAGCTGCGGAGAATTTTGTGATGACGCTTTTCAGTTAACTTCTGTATCCCCGACTAGTCAAGCAAATTCTCCATACCGAGCGAGGTGGGGACTCGCATTCTGGAGGACAACGGTTCAGAACCCTGCCCGACAATCCAGAGTTAGGTTTCATGTGATTTATCTAAACAGCTACACGGAAATGTTGGGTTGGTTCCTTTGAAAAAGGGACGGCCGGTTTTCTTCCCCACCCTTTCGAAATCCGAGCTTGTGCTAAGTCTCTAACAAACGCACTGTGAATAGGACTAAAAACTCCAACTTTCATTTTCTACGGAAGTCTTCAGTTCGTTATCTATTGGCCGTAACCTAGGACGCTCAAAACGCGCGAAAAATACGCTTAGAATATAAATCGTTCAGCTTAAAAGCAATGTATGAACAATTCGCATGCAAAACTGTGCGACTTACCACAACAGTCATCGTAGCGATCACCTGTTTAAGGTCTAACAAAGCAAGTTTGGTAACCGCGAGGAAGTAAAATGTCTTTGTAATATGACTAAAAACAGACACGTTTCAATGTCGTAACTTATTGCTGTATTTCTCTCTGCTTAAAATAATTACGCTCTCTGAATGGCAGAAGCCTTCTACCTACGTTACAGTGTTGCACAGTATGAATGTGCATCTGTGGGATATGAAAGAAGTGGTCAAAGCAAAGAAGAACAGAACACTACGCACGTCTGACTAAAGCCACTTTTTTACATCCAACATCAAATAAATTGCGGGAATTCAGCCAGGTAACACTTTCAGCGACCGCCGATATCTCGGCGGGAGAACACTCCGCCATTTTCAAGGCAAACTGCAACGGTCATGCGACGTACATGCAAATTCAAAACCTCTGTTCTCGGACTGAAGCAGGAAAGATAACACACACACTGAACACTAGTGCCACCAAAGATGACCAGAGTAAGAGCAATCGATAGTGAGACTACGAATTCGTAGGTGAGGTAGCATTGAGTCTGTTCCTCTGTTTTTTGACAAGGGAAAGAGCCGGATTCCAAACAGAGTTTAAACAGTAACCTCCATCCCTGTTAACGAGGTTGCTCGCTAATTTAATCTCTACATCTACATCCATACTCCGCAAGCCACCTGACGGTTTGTGGCGGAAGGTACTCTGAGTGCCTCTATCGGTTCTCCCTTCTATTCCAGTCTCGTATTGTACGTGGAATGAAGGATTGTCGGTATGCTTCTGTGTGGGCTCTAATCTCTCTGATTTTATCCTCATGGTCTCTTCGCGAAATATACGTTGGAGGGAGCAATATACTGCTTGATTCTTCGGTGAAGGTGTGTTCTCGAAACTTCAACAAAAGCCCGTACCGAGCTACTGAGCGTCTCTCCTGCAGAGTCTTCCACTGGAGTTTATCTATCACCTCCGTAACGCTTTCGCGATTACTACATGATCCTGTAACGAAGCGCGCTGCTCTCCGTTGGATCTTTTCTATCTCTTCTATCAACCTTATCTGGTACGAATCCCACACTGCTGAGCAGTATTCAAGCAGTGGGTGAACAAGAGTACTGTAACCTACTTCCTTTGTTTTCGGATTGCATTTCCTTAGGATTCTTCCAATGAATCTCAGTCTGGCATCTGCTTTACCAACGATCAACTTTATATGATCATTCCATTTTAAATCACTCGTAATGCGTACTCCCAGATAATTTATGGAATTAACTGCTTCAAGTTGCTGACCTGCTATTTTGTAGCTAAATGATAAGGGATCTATCTTTCTATGTATTCACAGCACGTAAAACTTGTCTACATTGAGATTCAACTGCCATTCCCTGCACCATGCGTCAATTCGCTGCAGATCCTCCTGCATTTCAGTACAATTGTCCTTTGTTACAACCTCTCGATACACCACAGCATCATCTGAAAAAAGCTTCAGTGAACTTCCGATGTCATCCACCAGGTCATTTATGTGTATTGTGAATAGCAACGGTCCTATGACACTCCCCTGCGGCGCACCTGAAATCTCTCCTACTTCGGAAGACTTCTCTCCATTGAGAATGACATGCTGCGTTCTGTTATCTTGGAACTCCTCAATCCAATCACACGATTGGTCTGCTAGTCCATATGCTCTTACTTTGTTCATTAAACGACTGTGGGGAACTGTATCGAACTGCCTCCTTAATAACACTGTCTCATTAGCTGGAGGTGCATGCCAATATCTCGGTGTTATTATAGAACATGCGGTGACCAGTATCCAGGCAATGTTCGGGAATAGCAGATCTACTTGGCTGCTGTAATCGTGTGTGCCGTTTATGCTCAGTACATGGGTCCTCCACGGTCCTGATAGTTTGCCCAATATATGCCATGCCGCAGCTACAAGGAATACGATATACACCCACCTTACGCAGACCAAGATCATCCTTAACGCATCTCAAAAGCCCTCTAATTTTATATGGAGGTCGGAAAACACATTTCACATCGTATTACCGCAAAATACGACCGATCTTGTTGGAAGCGTTTCCTACGTAAGGTAGAAAGGCAGTAGACTTAGGCGTTGACTCAAAATTATCATCAATCACCCGATGTACAGATGGTCGATAGTGCAACGCACGTTCGATCTGTCTATCAGTATTACCATTTTGACGAAATGCAACTTCAAGATGGGACAGCTCGGCTGGCAAAGTCTCAGCGCCAGAAGCGACATGTGCCCTGTGTACCAAGGTACGAAGTACCCCTTCACGCTGATCCGGATGGTGACAACTATTAGCCTGTATGTACAAGTTGGTATGAGTACGTTTCCTGTAGACTGCATGTCCCAATGATTCACCATCCTTCCTCCTAACCAACACGTCAAGAAAGGGAAGACAACCATCTTCTTCCACCTCCATTGTAAAACGAATGTTCGCGTGGGTCGAGTTCAGATGTTCTAGAAAGAGATTCAAATTCTCTTTACCATGAGGCAAAACAACGAAGGTATCGTCAACGTATGTAAAGAAACAGACGGGTTTCAAAGGCACCGATTCCAATGCACGTTCCTCGAAGTCTTCCATAAACATATTTGCGATCACAGGACACAACGGACTACCCATCGCAACTCCATCTGTCTGCTCGTAATACTGGTCATTAATAAAAAGTAAGTGGATGTCAACACATGCCGGAAGAGATTAGTTAATTCAGCACCAAACCTGGCCTCAATTAACCCCAACGAATCAGATAGAGGTACACGAGTGAAGAGAGAGACCACATCGAAACTCACTAAAATATTAGATATCTGTTTAAACTCTGTTTGGAATCCGGCTCTCTCCCTTGTCAATAAACAGAGGAACAGACTCAATGCTACCTCACCTGCGAATTTTCGTAGTCTCACTATCGATAGCTCTGGCTCTGGTCATCTTTGGTGGCACTAGTGTTCAGTGTGTGTGTTATCTTTCCTGCTTCGGTCCGAGAACAGAGGTTTTAAATTTGCATGTACGTCGCATGACCGTTGCAGTTTGCCTTGAAAATGGCGGGGTGTTCTCCCGCCGAAATATCGGCGGTCGCTGAAAGTTTTACCTGTCTGAATTCCCGGAAGGTATTTGAAAGTTGTATACGGCAGGAGAAACTCAGGTCTCACATCCAACATCAGTTTCTCACAGAAACAGGTCAGAAGCAGACGACACATTAATTAAATTTTCAAACGATGATACTGTTATGTCGATGTATTAACCTGCTTTTCCGAAGGATATTGTAACGTAGGCTTTTACATCGCTGCGGAATGTTGATTGCACAGCACAGAGTTAAGTCTGGCAATGAAACGACGACGTGTAAGTTCCTTATTTTATTTTTTATTTTTAATTGAAGCCTTAAAACATCTCCGACTGTCGTTATGAAAATCTTAGAGTGCCTAAGAAGCACTCATCAAGAAGTTGTAAATTGTTTCTGCCTTCTGTGGTACTATCTTGTTCGCACAACTCTCCTCGAGCAGAGTGTGCTCATTATGGCCTTATCAAACCCAGCGCAACTTTACCCTCCTCGCATCATAACTTAAATGCCCACCAAGAACAGTAGTTACAAAAGCTATCATATGCTCTTACGTCATTTTTTTCACTTCTGCTTGCCCCCGCATTAAGATTTCGGGGACATGTTGATTCATGTTTCTTTGATATACTTAGGCCAAAAGTCCCTTGTGGCTATTTAAAGCAGATGCATAAATAGTTAGCCAATTTCTCACTCACTGTTGAAGCTACGTCATTTATGTAGACGTGTGTGTATCTATGGACGGACTGCAACACACTGTCCGTAGTTTCCTCTCTACTGTGAGATAGTGTTGTCAGTCAAGAAATTACCTAATTGAACTGACTTTGGGCACTGTGCTACAATTTTTCTTTGTTAACACTCCAGTCTGTTACATATTTACCGACTTCCTCCAGAAACCCTTGTGCATTGTAACTAATACTATGGTATTCTTGTATGCCCTTACTTACCAGGAAATTTAGTGATATGCCTACATGAAATGACGGCTTGAGCCAAAAGTTTGTCTATGAAAGTAATCGAAGCTGTGGAACCGTCCCAGCCACCCACTTTAGACGCTAGTAGAGCCCATACTTGCAGATGTTAGTAGTGAATAGTAGATCGGTGTGTCCATGGCTGATTAAATTGTGACATCGCATTTCCCAGAGTGTCCTATTGTGATAGCCTACTTTCATCAAAGTGAATTAGACCTCGTCTTTTCCTAGTCACTTAGCGTAATAGTACCTCGCAACTGGATTTACTTCGAATACGCTCACAATGAGGTGACAAAAGTCACGGGATATTTTCTAATATCATATCGGACCTCCTTTTCCCCGCCGTACTGAAGCAGCTCGACGTGACGTGGACTCAACAAGTCGTTGGAAGTTTTCTGCAGAAATATTGAGCCATGCAGCCCCTATGGCCGTCCACAATTACGAAAGTGTTGATGGTGCACGATGGTCGATGGCACTCACGTCGGGCGATATATGTGGCCAAATAATTCGCTCGAATTGTCCAGAATGTTCTTCAAACCAGTCACGAGGAATTGTAGGTTCAACGATATGGCGCTTTGCCAGCCATAAATATCCCATCGTTCTTTGGGAACGTGAATTCCATGAATGTGTTCAAATGGGCTCCAAGTGACCGAATATAGCCACTCCCAGTCAAAATCAATTCACGAATTGCTGAAAATTGTCTCCAAGTAGTCGGACATGACCATTTCCAGTCAATGGTAAGTTTAGTCGGACCAGAGGACTCTGTCAGTTCCATACAATTCAGTCCTCGCCATAACGAAGCCACTATCAGCTAGCACAGTGCCTTGTTGACAACTTGGGTTAATGGCTTCGTGGGGTCTGCGCCACACTCGAACCCTACCGATCAGCTGTTACCAACTGAAACGTGTCTCTTCTCAGCAGTCCACGATTTTCCAGTAGTGTAGGGTCCAACCGATATGGTCACTAGCACAGGAGAGGTGTTACAGGCGATGTCGTGCTGTTAGCAAAGGCACTCAGGTTTGTCGTCTGTTGCCATAGACCGTTACTGCCTAATTTCGCAGCACTGTCCTGACGCATATGTTCGCCGTAAGTCCCACAATGATTTGTGCAGTTATTTCTCTCACAAGGGAACCTCCCCATCGCACCCCCCTCAGATTTAGTTATAAGTTGGCACAGTGGATAGGCCTTGAAAACTGAACACAGATCAATCGAGAAAACAGGAAGAAGTTGTGTGGAACTGTGAAAAAATAAGCAAAATATACAAACTGAGTAGTTCATGGGAATATAGGCAACATAAAGGACACTGAGACCGCAGGAGCGCCGTGAGTAGCTGCGGAACGAAAGGTCATTGGTTCAAATCTTCCATCGAGTGATAAGTTTAATTTTTCATTTTCAGTTTATGTGACAAACTCTTATGTTTTCATCACTTTTTTGGGAGTGATTATCACATCCACAAGAAAACCTAAATCGCGCAAGGTAGAAGAATCTTTTTACCCATTCGCCAAGTGTTCAAGTTAGGTGGGTCGACAACATATTCCTGTCATATGACGCACATGCCGTCACCAGTGTCGTATAGAATATATCAGATGTGTTTTCCTGTGGAGGAATCGGTTGACCTATGACCTTGCGATCAAATGTTTTCGGTTCCCATTGGAGAGGGACGTCCTTTCATCTACTAATCGCACGGTTTTGCGATGCGGTCGCAAAACACAGACACTAAACGTATTACAGTGAACAGAGACATCAATGAACGAACGGACAGATAATAACTATGCAAAAATAAAGAAAGTAAAATTTTCAGTGGAGGGTAGACTTGAACCAAGGACCTCTCGTTCTGTAGCAGCTCACTCTACCACGGGACCACGGCGCTGCTGAGCTTACATTCTCCATTATGTTGCCTATGTCGCCCATGGACTACTTAGTTTGTATATTTTGCTTATTTTTTCACAGTTCCACACAACTTCTTCCCGTTTTCTCAATTGATCTGTGTTCAGTTTATCAAGGCCTATCCACTGTGCCAACTTATAACTAAATCTGAGGGGGGTGCGATGGGGAGGTTCCCTTGTCAGTGTTCTTGTCTCTAAGAAACCGCCGCTGCTCTCGATCATTAAGCACAGGCCGTCGGACACTGCGCTGTCCGTAGTGAGAGGTGTTGCCTGAAATTTGGTATTCTCGGTGTGGTGTCACCGCCAGACACCACACTTGCTAGGTGGTAGCGTTTAAATCGACCGCGGTCCGTTAGTATACGTCGGACCCGCGTGTCGCCACTGTCAGTGATTGCAGTCCGAGCGCCACCACACGGCAGGTCTAGAGAGACTTACTAGCACTCGCCCCAGTTGTACAGCCGACTTTGCTAGCGGTGCTACACTGACAAATACGCTCTCATTTGCCGAGACGATAGTTAGCATAGCCTTCAGCTACGTCGTTTGCTACGACCTAGCAAGGCGCCATTAACAGTTTATATTGAGATTATTAATGTACCGTCAAGAGCGATGTACACCAATTATGGATTAAAGTTAAGTATTCCCACAGCTACGTACTTTATTTGTTAGACTCAAATCCTTTAACTGTTCCAGACCTCACGCCAGTCTGCGTGAGCTAAAAGCGTGCATTTCGGCCTCCTCTAGCAACACAGTGTTGGCTCTTCTGCCAACACTTCACTCGGCACACTCTTGACACTGTGGATCTCGAAGTATTGAATCCCCCACGATTTCCGAAACGCATCTCCCATGCTTCTATCTCCAACTGTAATACCGCGTTCAAAATCTGTTAATTCCCGTCATGCGACCGTAATCATGTCAGAAAATTTTTCACATGAACCACCCGAGTACAAATGACAGCGCCACCAACGCATTGCCCTTTTATACCTTGCGTTCGTAATACTTTCGCCTTCTGTATATGTGCATATCGCTATCGCATTCAGTGGTTAGACACTGGACTCACATTCGGGAGGACGACGGTTCAATCCCGCGTCCGGCCATCCTGATTTAGGTTTTCCGTGATTTTCCTAAATCACTCCAGGCAAATGCCGGGATGGTTCCTTTCAAAGGGCACGGCCGACTTCCTTCTCCGTCCTTCCCTAATCCGATGAGACCAATGACCTCGCTGTCTGGTCTCCTTCCCCGAACCAACCAATCAACCAACCGCTATCGCATTACTTTTTTTCACCGCTGTGTAGAATACCTCATAAATTTGCTACACGCAACAACGGTTGCAAAAATGATCGTTGCACATTTTTGACATCTTCGGAAATGCCATTTTTGACTTTCTTATGATGATTTGAAAATGTTTCACGGCCCGAAACTGGTCATAGAAAAGTAGAAACTTGCAACTTTGACTAGTTTTTCGTTCTGCTGATTAGCAGAATTTTCTGACTGAAGCTACTCCAGCATACTGGAAGTTCATAAAATACTTGTTTGTTAGCAGACAGTTGGTCCCGCCGACAACAATACGTTCTTCCAACGTATTACATTCGACCATTCAAAAAAAGAAGTCTGTTCCTGATTGTTTTGTAGAGTTGTACTTTTTGTAAGACGTTATTAAATGCTTTCCATGTTTACTGATGAAATTGTTTTATACGACAGAACGATGAAAGTTGTGGTTGTAAAGAAGAAACAAATTGCTGCGCGTACCACGAACACTGCGTAGCGTTTTAGTCTACTTGGCTTCCGAAATTTTCCCTTGGTAGCAGTTTGCACTTAACTCGTGATTAGTAATGTTGACGTGATATAATGTATCTAATGAACAATTTACTTGAATGACATGATACTGGTAAGCTAGGAAGTCATATTGTAGTCGTTGTACTATGTCTCTTATCGGTGCTGAAATGTACCATACTTTCCTGTCTTCCGATACTAGTTATGTGTTGTCATTTTCAGCCTTTGAAAATGACGGAAAGTCGAAACGCGTAACATTGTTAGAAAATAAAATTGTGCTCAAGACATAAGAAAAGTTATTAAAAGTAAAATTACACTGCCATAACATATTGATTCACATTATATTGCTTTCACTATGTCACGCTATGTACTATACATATGATACTTTGTACACAAAGAGAAGAGCAGCTAGTTAAAATTACACTACTTCGGAAAAATAAATTGTCAGAAGATGACTTCTTACAGTCAGTTTGCTCGAGTTACAAATTTTGTGGTGAACTCTTACCGTGGCTATACATTACCATTTGAGAAAATTATCAGGGTTCAATAGTTCGGCTGGTGCAATGGACAGACTGAAACTGTGTATCGTTATTTTCAGTTGCAGTTCAAGTGGCTCTGAGCACTATGGGACTTAACATCTTAGGTCATCAGTCCCCTAGAACTTAGAACTACTTAAACCTAACTAACCTAAGGACATCACACAACACCCAGCCATCACGAGGCAGAGAAAATCCCTGACCCCGCCGGGAATCGAACCCGGGAACCCGGGCGTGGGAAGCGAGAACGCTACCGCACAACCACGAGATGTGGGCTTCAGTTGCAGTAAATAGAACTCTAGTACTACAGGGATTTTCTCTGCCTCGTGATGACTGGGTGTTGTGTGATGTCCTTAGGTTAGTTAGGTTTAAGTGGTTCTAAGTTCTAGGGGACTAATGACCTCAGCAGTTGAGTCCCATAGTGCTCAGAATCATTTGAACCGTTTCTGAACCATAGGTGTTAAGTCCCATAGTGCTCAGAGCCATTTGAACCATTCTAGTACTACGACGTAATTACTTATTTCTAGTTTATTTTCGGCGTGTTGATAGTAATTAGTAAATTTACATGATTTCGCTCTACACAGATGTGCCTTGTATCAGAGCTATCAAACTAGCACGGAAACAGAAAAATATATTTTCTGTGGGTCTTCGAACTACTTTTCTGACTGGCATAATGCATGTTGCTGGCAACGGAAAGCAGAAAACGAAGCGGAAGGAGGTACGCAACCGGCAAAAGCCCGCGCCTATGGCGGCGTGTAACGGGTGTACGCGACAGGTGGCTCCCCCCGGGGCCGTGGCGGCATTTGCAATTAAAACGTGACCAGGTGTTGTCTGTCGTCGGAACTATTGTTGGGGCGCAACTCCCGCTGCAAAACCGCCTATTAATGGCCACGCATGAATATTGAAATGGCCAATTTTTCCCATCGCAAAACCTTTAATTTCTGGCCACGTTCCCCCTAATGTCCCTGATTGGTATTCCGTGGACAACACGCGTCGGCAACCCGCTGCGCACAGGCTTCCGCTCCCCCACCAGCCAGTACCAAACATCATCACAAAGCGCTTTGCTCTGCGTCCCAACAAGGAGCAGAGGCGCGCTGGCCGACCGCGAAGTCCGACTCCGGTTGATCGACAGATCTTTCTGGAATATTACCTCTTGATTGCTGAACACATTTCGAACGAATTAACTATGTCGATCGATATCGCTTTTCCGGTTTGCTGCTTCTACTCGCGGTCCGCTTCATTCGTTTGCAGAATTAGTGACATGTAGGCGCGGAGAAATTACTGATTGTGGTTTGCCTTGCGTTTTATAGCAGAACCTTTGCGAGGTGGCGGGGTGAAGGAGAGTTTTTACCTCTTTAATTCAGACGAATTTTGCTTGAGAACTGGACAAGCACTCGAACCCTTCCCTACATACCACCTAATTGATTATGTGCGCAACGGTAACGGAAGAAAATCATGGTGGACCCCGATAGTTGGTAAAATAAGGAGTGCACACTCACAATAATTTAATAAAAATCGTAATCTACTCAGAAAAAGAGAACTTTATCATAATAAACAACATTAAATGGGATTCTGCATATATCTACGAAATGATATGCGGATTAAATATTACAATGAGATTTATTATACATCACAACATAAATGTACATGATTATCGACACAAACATGGACAGGTTATACTGAAATATTATGAGAATAAGAGTTGGCTCGAGAACAAGGGACTCCTACTCTCTGTGATACAAACGATTGACAATAGTGACTGGAGGCCCTAATGAATCAAGTATTAATCTCCCGACTATATAGCAGTATCGCAATTAGTAGTGAGAGCTGAAATGGGATCACATGGAGAAACAATCAGGGTGGACTTGTAGCAAAGCGAGCGCCCGTGCAGCTGAGGGATTCAGTACAAAATTGATAAGATCCTACAATGCTGGAGCCGCAAAATACTGTACCAGTACCGAAATCTGCAGCACGTCGTCTTTAGGCAGCGTCCTGGTGATGTAGGCGCCGACTTCTGCCGTGCAGCAACTCTGTGTCAACCCCTGGCCGCGAAGGCTCTCCGAGAATTCTAAGTTCTTCCGAAAACGAGCGACCAAGCCGCAAGACCGTCCGACTCCGAGTAAGATCAGATCCGAATGCCCCACCCACGCAATGCAAGAGCGAAGCCAACATTGCTCTACTCCCTACTCTCCTCGAAAACTGCAAAACAGCATTCAGTTCTGATTCTAAAATTCCCCCACACTGTCTCTGAGCATCATTCGCGCCAATAGCGAGCGCTCCCTCCAATTTCGAGCAGGGCTTTATGACGTCAAGTAGCCTCAGTTTAAGTTGACCAATCATGCCTCTGCTATTCAGCTGAGGGCACTGAACTTGCCGTTTGACCGGCTACGAAAACAACCTTCCTAGACCACCGGCCATCCGGTGCCAGACAGTCGCACTCAGCAGGGCACAGTCCACGAGTTTTCTCCGAATCAAGAGGACAATGCAGTGAGTCATCGCCAGGAATCTTCGTTCCGGACGTGCCAGAACGTTAAACACATAAACTGCGGCGGCACTCAGACGTCTCGTAGGTCGTTTCACCCTGCATACAATAGGCGAAACTTGAGCGACGTCAGTCACTCCGCCATGCGCTTATGCCTATTCTACTAACCTTTCAGAATTTAGGGAAGTGGAGCCCCCTAACCGGAAATGCCGTGTGTCGGAGGCGACGCTTGCCTGGCACCCGCCACCCAGGGAAATAACCCAACACGCATAGGAATCAAGTGAAAAGTATTTTTTGAGCTCTCAGTACAAATACTCTCATTATTATAACCTTATTCGGTCTGTTACTACCGTGAAATGACGTACAACATCAATACAATTGATGAAAATGAGAGGAGACATGCAAAAGAGGGCATAGAACCTCTCACCTTAACATTTTTTCCTACTGTGTGTCGTTTTAAAATTGTAAGAACGCAGGAGGAAGATCGGTTTTAACACTGGCTGTTCGCATTATAACATCGCACTTCTTTTTATTTTGTCATTTCTCTTAGAGGAAGTACTGTAAAAATGTGTAAGCTCACACACACACACACACACACACACACACACACACACACACACACACACACACACACTATATATATATATAAGCCAATTGCTCGAACTGTTAATACTCTCCATCCGTTATCAGTTGTGATCCCATCTTCCCCACTACCAGATTGCCAGTTAACAGGCTAAACAGAACAACATCCCTTTGATGGGTTAGACTTAAAAAAATTTGCCACATCGTCAGTGTTCTCGTTGTACATACCTTTGGCACAGACTTTATTTCTCTCGTCCTTTTCTTGAAAACCACATCGAACTATCTGCTAAAACGGTCTCATTAATCATTGAAAGTTCAAAAATTCCGCATTCCCATTATTTGGTATGAACTTGGACTTTTAATTTTCTGCAGCTGACCAATAACAGTAGAACTTGTTGTGACTTTTGATGCCTTCTTATTTTTGGCGGTATGTAGACGATGCCTTTGTGGTGTGGCCCCACGGAGTAGAGACATTACCTGTGTTTCTCGGACATCTGAACTCGCTACATCCCAATATACAGTTCACTATGGAAGTGGAAAAAGATGGCCTCTTACCATTCCTGGACGTCTTAGTCAGAAGAAGAGCTGACGGTACACTGGGACACAGCGTCTATTGCAAATCAACTCATACAGAGCTATATTTGCAGGCCACAAGTTGCCATCATCCTGCTCAACGCGGTAGTGTACTATGCTCTTTGGTGCATAGAGCACATGTAGTCTCAGATGCCGACAGCCTACCTTGTGAGCTACAACACCTGAGAACGGTATTCCAACAGAATGGCTATTCCGAAAGGCAGATATGCCATGCATTCCGTTCTCAGCAAACTCGACGCAGGGATGTATATGAAGATGCGGAGGCACCCACTGCAACAGCGTTCTTGCCCTATTTTGGTGGCATGTCTTCGAGAATAGAAAGAATCCTCAAAAAGCACGACGTCAAGTGTGTTTTTCGGCCACCAGCAAAATCGAGGAATTTATTGTGCTCTGTCAAAGACGATCTTCGCCTCAGAAAACGTGGCGTGTACAAAATCCCATGCCAATGTGCAAAATCTTATATTGGACAGACATGCCGAACCGTGCAAGAACGCTGCGTCGAACACCATCGTCATACACGCCTGGGGCAACCTGATAAATCAGGGGTAGCGGAACATTGCCTGGACACGGGACATCGCATGCTTTACGAACAGACGGAAATTTTATCCCCAGCGTCATCTTTCTGGGACTGTGTTATTAAGGAGGCCATATATATTCGCACGGCGGACAATCTAATCAACAGGGATGCAGGTTTTCAACTGAGTGCCGCCTGGAATCCAGCACTGGCTGCCATTAAATCAAAATCAGGGAAAATAAGAACGTCCGTTTCCTCAAGTGACTCAACGCGTAGCTGAGATTTAGTTCAAATTTTATCCGCAGGGGCGTCCGGCAGCACAGTAATTGCCCAAAGCGCACGCGTGGATGGCCTTTCTGCAGCTCCCAGTAGGGGGCACCAGGAGCGCCGCTTTCTCCAACTATGAGCGTCTTCTCGCGCACGCGTATTGCCTGCTCCCGTCATGATAAATTCCGACGCCGCCGCGCGATTATCATCAGATCAGGTCGAGTTCGCGATGCCGACGAGCGAGGACGACGCGCGCGCGGCCGGGGCAGCCGCCTCGGACGCGCTGGAGTCGGCCGCTGGTCGGTCGGTTGGGCCTGGCCCGCCGGACGCTCCAGCGGGCGCTCCACACAGGACGGATCCCAGGTTGACGACCCAGGCTACGGCACCGGTTCATGACAGGATAGAACGACGATCGACAGGCGCTATTCGACCGCAGAAAACTACACACCACACGACGAAACCATATTCGGACGTCGGCCATACATCACATCACGACGGACGCAGCAATGAAGACGACCGCCAGGACTACGCCAGAAGGCTCGATATATGTCGGGAGGAGGACAAAGAAACGCTGAAGGACATACAACGCCTTATCCGCTATTCACGGGAAACGCAAGAGCAGGAGAACGACACCTGTCTGGCATCTCCATCTGTGGACTCAGATGTCGAATCACAGCACTCCCACCAAACGGTCGACGACGCGGAGATGGCAGCGGCCTTTCCAGCGGACAACGACAACGACTCCCTACACGCAGAGGGGGACTTTACGCTCGTACACAACAAACGGCGCAGAGGCAACGCATTAGCCAAGGACTTAGCCAACCCGGCTAAGAGACGAACGGAGACCATCCCCACAACGAACCGATTCGCCCCACTGACACCTCAAGCTGCGCCTCCATCAACCAACAAACCGCAGGAACAAACTTCTAATGCCGCAGAAGCCGTGGACAGAGACAAGAATGTGCTTCGCAAAGTGCCCCCAGTCACAATTTATTACACAAAGGATTACGTTCACCTCAACGAAACGCTCAACGGACTTCTAGAGGGCAACCTTAAAGCTATATACCAAAAGGACCGCATCAAATACCACTTTGAGTCCTTCGAAGACCAAAGGCGTGCAATAAAATTCTTCACGAACCACAACTTCTCCTATTTTACACATCAAGCACCAGAAGACAGGGAACTGAAAGTAGTTGTCAAACGCCTTCCGGCGGAAGTTACCGAAGAACAACTTTACTATGCCCTCAAGGAAAAAGGCTTCAAAGTGCTACAAGTCTACCAATTTAAGGAACGCGACGAGAAGACGAAACAATTGATACCGCAACCTGTGTACCGAGTCACCCTCCCATCCGGAAAAGACAGTGACAAGATCTATGATGTCAAATACCTGCTCTACACACGAGTGATAATAGAAACCTATAACAGTAAAGAAGGACCAGTCCAGTGCCGACATTGCCAACGTTTCGAGCATACAGCGAACTACTGCAGCATGCCAGCACGCTGCGTCCGCTGCGGTGGATCCCATAAATCATCGAATTGTACCCATCCTAGGACGGCGCCCCCAAAGTGCGCCAATTGTGAACAAGAACATCCAGCGACCTTCCGTGGCTGCCCCAAATTTCAAGAACTCCTACGGAAATATACTAGAAGGACACCAAAGAAGTCGACCCCACAACGGCCTATAATTTTTAGGAACTCGGCCATGGCTGCGATTCCGGCCACCCAACAACAAGCGGCACCTCTCCCTGTGGAAACAATCGCCTCTCGACCACAACCGGCACCCAGAGTGACTCTACGGCAGACAAGACAACAGCGCACGTACTCCGAAGCACTACATGCCCATCCGCCGACTCCAACACCAGCGGAGACGTCATCTGCCTGGTCGACCACCTTTACACCAGCGTTAACAGATATTCTTCAACTACTCACCGCCCTCCAGCAGAAGCTGACGTCTATCCTCTCGCTTGTAGAAAGCGTACTGACAGCTTTTCAAACACCCTAAATGGATAGACGGCATCACGCGAGGAATCTTAACTTCTGCATTTGGAATGCCAATGGCCTGAAACCGAAGAAAATAGAATTCACGGACTTCTTACATCGCCACAAGATAGACGTAGCATTTGTCTCCGAAACACATCTTCGCGAGTCAACCGACCTGCGCTTGAGGAACATGCACATCTACCGGACGGACAGACGGGACCAACGGGGTGGAGGGACCGCAGTTCTGATCAAAAAATGTATTCGTCACCACCAAGAACGTTTACCTCAACTCCAGACTTTAGAGGCCACGGCAGTAACAATCCACACGACGCTCGGAAACATTACCTGTATTGCGGCTTACCTTAGCCCAAAGAAGCTTCTCCACCCAGAAGACCTTTACTCCGTTACAGAGGGTTACGACAAGATCCTCCTTGGAGGGGATCTTAATAGTAAACATGTTGCCTGGAATTCCCGTAAGACTAACCCAAAAGGACATATGTTGTTTGCACTGGCTGAGAATTTACATGTTTCCGTCCATGGACCACGGGAACCGACGAGGATACCTTACGTCCAGACACAAGACGCTGATGTTCTAGACATCGCCATAATCAAGAACATCAATCCGAATCTCCATCTGCGGACGCTGGATGATCTTTCGTCGGACCACAGACCGGTGTTAGGACTCATAGAGAGGGCTACTTTGCAACTCCCACTGCCGACGACAAGAACTTACGACTGGCAGCAGTTCCAAGCGTACCTCAACAACAATGTGCGACCAACCCAGGTTGTTACTACAAGAGAAGCGATTGATGTGGCAGTCGCAGTACTCACGAAGAAGATTACCAGTGCGAAACAACGAGCACTCACGGAGCACCTGCAACCGGAAGTCAATTATGACGAGTTTCCACCACCACTGCAGGAGCTTAAGACAAGGCGCAATCGCTGTCGGAAACGATGGGTCCGTTACCGTCATCCGGACGATAGACGGGAAACTCACAGACTAACCCGAGAACTCCGGCGGAAGGTTCAGGACTGGAAGCAACACACATGGGAACTCAAAATGGACAACTTTCTATTACGCACCAAAGATGAATGGCGAATAGTTAAAAGTCTCAGACAGCAACAGCCCCCCAAAAGGGCAATTCGAGGACCCCATTGCCTCTTGTACGACTCACTGGCGCAGGCGGAGCTGTATGCGGATACATACCAACAACAGATGACTACGCCCCCCACGGAGGATGGAGATGATGCACTCCACCGTGCAGAGGAGGCCACAGCGGCGGAATGGGAAGCTATTCGGGACGCCCCGACTAACACTATGCCCCGGCTGACAACGCCGGAGGAAATTCGGAGGATTATCAAGTATAGCAAACACACCTCACCTGGAGCAGATAGAATCAGCAATACGGAATTGAAACACCTCCCGAGAAAGCCTGTTGTGCTTCTCACCCGGATAGTGAACAGCTGCCTCAGGATTGGATACTTCCGAGAGGCATGGAAGATTGCCAGAATAGTGCCAATACCAAAACCGGGCAAGGATCTCTCACACCCTGGCAGCTACAGACCCATAAGTTTACTGTCGACGCTGGGAAAGGTACTGGAACGTGTCCTACTGAAACGCCTGCTGGACATCCTTGTGGCACACAACATCATCCGACCGGAGCAGTTCGGCTTCCAGGCGAAGCTATCGGCTGAGTTACAACTACTGCGCATCACGGAATTTATCCAGGACAATTTCAACAAGAAACGACATACTATTGGAGTCTTTCTCGATATAGAGAAGGCTTACGATAAAGTATGGCAACGCAACTTGATCGTCAAGCTCCGACGTACCACTCCCCTACCAGACTGCTATTTAAAACTTCTCGACAATTTTCCTCAGGATCGCAGATTATATGTTCGCATTGATGACAAGAATTCAACAACACGGCCTGTCCTTGAAGGACTTCCACAAGGATCGGTCATCTCTCCACTGCTGTTTAATTTATATATTGACGACCTCCCGACGGTGCCACATGTTACTGCCAGTTTCTATGCCGACGACACAGCGCTCCTGACTGCAGGCACCAGAATGGACCACCTCGTCACACGGATGCAGCGCCAACTAGATTTAGTGGACCACTGGACCCACATGAACAAAATAACGGTCAATGCGGAAAAAACCAAAGTTATTGTTTTCACACGTCGGAGACCCATCGTCAATGACCGCCTGCGGATATCAGACCAGCCACTCCCCTGGGCAACAACTGTAAAATACCTGGGAGTGCATCTAGACGCCAAACTGTTGTATAGTCATCACATCATGGAGAAGAAGACGTCTGGCCTCAAAATGCTGGGAGCTCTCCTCCCCTTTCTGAAGAGCTCATACCTCAGCCAACGCACGAAACTCCAGTTGTACCATGCCACAGTCGAACCATCCATTTTGTATGGATCGACCTCTTGGGGTACTACGTGTGCCACGAACTACAAGCAGTTACAGGTTGTACAAAGCAGATGCCTACGATGGATCACAGGAGCCAAATGGTGGATCCGAAATCATGACATTCATCGAGCCTTAAGCGAATCTTACCTCTCAGACAAGGTCAAGGAGAAGGCACGAACCTTATTTCGGAAGTTGGACATGATACGTGACAGTACACCACAACTCACCACAGTAGGGGCGGTAGAACCCTTACGCAACCACAAATATAAAGTACCGAAGGCGATAGTATTTGAGCCTCCGTAAATGATATCCCTACGTAATTCTCCATAATTTAAGGACATATCGTCCTTTAGCACTTCTACACACATGTTTTCAAACACACACCAAAAGCAGCGAGTTAAAGGACCCTTCTGTGTGCCCAAACTAAAGCTGAAAGAAGAATAAATAAATAAAGAGAAAATTTTTACCCCTTCCATTCCCTACAGAAGTAAAAATCAACGAAGTTGATCAGACTTCAGCACCACCACAAAAAAAAAAAAAAAAAAAAAAAAAAAAAAAAAAAAAAAAAAAAAAAGCGATTATCATCAGTCGCACCTTGCAGCAGTGATAGCAGCAGCTACCACCACCTGATGATGTCGAGCAGTTGCCTCGAAGAAATATTGTACGATTTACACAATACGATCCGGCGGCAAACCCGAGAAGCGTATTTGCAACAGTAGAACTTGTTTGCCGCAATTCACAAGAGACCTCCCACTGTTAAAGAATTCAGTAGCTCTGCTTCTCTTAAGATTCTCATGTCCGTCAGAGCACAACGGCAATATGAAAGCTTGTTGTTTATGATTTTGTAAAAGCTCCACCCCGGCAAAGCACAATCACTTATAATTCTAGTTTACGAGTTTCCGCCTTCGAGCATACAATTTTAGATTTATCAAACCGGAAGCACCTAACAGTTGGGGTTTCATGTTCTGGAAACAAAACGCAGTTTCCTCACCGATAAACGACTGGTTCGACTTTGTTGCATATGTATATACATATGAAAATAAACTAAGAATGTTTACCATATAAATGATACGTGGCTTTTCAGGCCATTCCGACGGATTTTACTGGGTTTGGCACCAGATAACACTATGCAAGTCCCAGAATATTTGGTCGACATCTTCGGGTTGTGGCGAGACAAGCGCTGTATCATTTGAGAGCTACAGAGGCGAGCGAGTGTTCCGGGACTTTCCCCAGTTCACTGCTAGTAGCGCCACGTCACTATAACCTGTCTGTATGTAGCGCTCAAGCATTACACCATAGTCAAAGGATGAAATTAAAAATTAAAGTAGCTTTCCCAAATTTTGCAAATCTCAGAGTGATCAGATGAATGTCTTTTCCTAAATACATCTTTTTAAATAGAAAACAAGTGGTGCTAAATAATAAAGCAAGAAAACACTCAGAATGTACAAATGTACTTCTAAACCAACAATTAGAAGTTTCAACTTGATTAGAGCAATATTTTGGTCAAAATCCACGTTTTAAGAAAAATTGAAGACGCTAAATACTAGAAAGATGAAAATTCATATGAAGCATCAGTCTGATATGAGTACCTGAAGTATGAGACCTCATTAAGCTATCTCTAATAGTTTTCGAGTAATTTACTGAAAAATAAATTTGGAAGAAAAACGCCCTTTTTTGTAGTAGATTAAGCATCATTCATATTAATGACAGAAGATTTTGATCACAGTACCTGATAAAATTCCTTAAATAATAGAGCTCTATTATGTTTCAAGACTTTCATGTAAACAACAATCCATACAAGGTCTCTTAAAGTTGGAATTCAGAGGTCAAATTCCACTGTCAGTTCCGTTCTAAAAATTGTAGACGGGAAAGTTTAAATGCAGTCGATGTAAATCTTTTTATGCGATTATAGCCAGCTTGATTCCATTGATAAAAAAATTACGAGAATTCTAAATTAATACACAGCACTGTTATAAAACATTATGTGTCCGATAAAGCAGCCATTTAGATGCTACTGCCGGGGGCATAGAGCGGATGACAGAAGGTGTTCTCTTGGCCGTTTGCTGCACCCGAATATAGTAAATACAACCTGAGGGGCAGTGACTTACGCGATAGTGGTCTTGGACGTCGCTATCATCAAGGGTGCTACACACGACGCCATTGCGACCACACGCGTGGCATTATCGTCCGATCACCTTCCTGTGATCTTTAATCTCGCCACTGACGGAGCGGCAACACGGAGTGTGGCAAGCAGTACCGTAACATCAACTGGGACCACTTCCGGGACCACCTAGGAGAGAGAGTCGCCGCCATGCCTGACCCAGAGGACGAGGGCGCCGATGCGGCCCTTGCCGCATTCACGCGTCTGACGCTCGAAGCGGCTGCAGCTGCAGCAGCCACGCCGCGTGAACGAAGACGCCCACGGGATCAATCGAAGCAGCTCCCACCAGACATCCTCCAGGCCATCCGGGAGAAGAACCGACTGTTCCGAGAGTGGCAGATTATGCGGCAGCCGGCAACGAGGGCCACCATCAACCGCATGCGTCGCGAAATTAAGTACGGAATTGCAAACCACCGCAACCGCGACTGGGCTGGAAGAATTGCCACTCTCAGGATAGAGGACGGATCCACCTGGAGGGTGACAAAAAGCTTCCTGCAACAACGCCAGCGGGTGCCGCCGCTCCAGGACGGCGGTGACGTCGTCACCGAGCCCGACGCCAAAGCCGGTGGGTTAGCCGACGCATTCGCCGCCAATTTCACGCCGGTGGCGGACGTCGTGGACGAAGAACACGTCCGTTTGGTGGAACAGCGCCTTCCTGTGTACCTGGCGCACAGAGACGTGGACGACGTCATCGCGGAAGTGACGTAGGATGAGGTCGCGCAACAGCTCGCTCGCCTGCAGACAAGGAAGGCAGGGGGGTGCGACAACATCAGCAGCCAGCTGCTGAAGATGCTGCCGCCGAGCGCCATGCGTCAAGTTACGAAGATCGGGACGTTGTAGCGGTCCCCAAGGCGGGAAAAGACCTGCGGCTGCCGTAAAACCACAGGCCCATCAGCCTGTGGCCTGCATTTCCGAAGGTCTTCGAGAGGCTCTGTGCCAGGAGGCTGTGGCGACACGTCGGGGAGGAAGGCCTGCTCCCTGACGAACAGTTCGGCTTCAGGAGGGGCTACGCAGTAGCAACTGCTTCGACTGGTTGAGCAGGCGATGGGGGCGCTGGAGCGTCGCGAGTATCTTGGGGCGGTACTCCTGGACGTGTCCAGAGCCTTCGACAGCGTGTGGCACTTCGGCCTTGTCTATAAACTACTTACACAAGGCCTACCGGTGTCGCACGCCCGCCTGCTCAAATCCTACCCGACTGGGCGCACCTTCCACGTGCGCGCTGACGACGGGACATCGACAGCAGCTGGAGTACTGCAAGGGTCCACCATCGTCCCCTTGCTCTACTCACTGTACACCGCCGACGTTCCGAGGAGGCGGGGCGTGCACGTTGCGCTCTACGCGGACGATAAGGCGCTCTACGGCAGAAGCATCAACGCCAGGCTGATGCGTCACTGCCTGCAGTCGGCTTGCGACGTCCTTGGGGCTTGGGCCACCAAATGGCAGCTCGAGTTCAACGCAACCAAAAGTCAGGCGGTCATCTTCACCAGAAAGAAGATTCCTGCCGACCTCCAGCCACTCATCAACATGGGAGGCCCCATCCCGTGTTCGATCACCGGACGCTACCTAGGCGTCACTCTGGATCGGCGCCTGACGTGGAAGGCGCACATCAGGGAAGTAAGGGGTAAGGCGCTTGGCAGATTGCGCTTGTTGTACCACTTACTCAACCCAGCGACGACCCTGCACAGACACTGTGGCATAACTCTGTACCTGACACTGATCACGCCTGTCTTAGAGTACGCTGCTGTGGTGTGTGGCAACGCTGCCGACTCGTCCATCGCCAGGCTGCAGACGGTCCATAACGAGGCGCTTAGGTTAGCGCTTCACCTGCCACGAGACTTCAGCACCGGAGAACTCCACAGAGTAGCGGGAGTCCCGCTGCTGAAGCACCGATTCAGGCAGGCGGCTCATAGTTTTTACGCGGCCGCCCAGATGTCAGAGAACGAGCTTATTCGCAATTTGGGACACCAAGTGCACTTGCGCCCGACCACACGGTGGCCACACCCGTCGCTGGAGTGAAGGCGCGCCGCAACACGAGCCAGATGCAGTAGAAAAGAAGAAACGCAACCGTGAGGAAGATTCCGAAGAGCCGGCCGGTGTGGCCGAGCGGTTCTAGGCGCTTCAGTCTGGAACCGAGCGACCGCTATGGTCGCAGGTTCGAATCCTGCCTCGGGCATGGGTGTGTGTGATATCCTTAGGTTAGTTAGGTTTAAGTAGTTCTGCGTTCTAGGGGACTGGTGACCTTAGATGTTAAGTCCCATAGTGCTCAGAGCCATTTTGAAGTTTCCGAAGAGAGGACCACTACCAACTCACCAAGGCAGAAGTAGGAAAGGCGTGATCCGCTCACCCTACAACACACCGGAGCACGAAGCTCCGTGCATTTGCGTAGCGTAGGCAGTGACTTCACCTCGCATCCAGCTACCATACGGTCCGTGTCAGTCAAACGACGGCTTTCGCTCTGCCTCAGGTGACGTCACAGCCACACTACAGCTAAACACATATTTTTAGTAATAATAGAAAGTGAACTCGCGAGGACTGTACACCGTCCTGGGTCGCTTAGATTTCGGGCAAGTACCTGTTAGTGCGCCGCCTGTAATGATAACAAATCAACGTCGCAGGTGGTCAGATTACTTTCCACGTCTGTGGCGAGCAATTAACTTATACTAGAAGACAGGTCGAGAGACCATTTATTGGGAACTTACCTTAGAGGTCGCCTCTGAACTGCTCATGGTGCTGTTTATGACAGAGGCATCAGATTTATTATTAGTATTATCATCAGGAATCGTACGTCCTGCGTGTGAAAGATGATCAACTATATATATGAATTAGAGTTCAAAATCTTCATTTATAATCATAGTTCCTGATCCCACTGAATAAACAGAGAACTGAAGTATTTATTTCAGTGGGCTGGACAAGAATGTGGGCTTGCTGACTGGAAACTATGGTCAGTATGTTCTCAATCGCTTCCTGGCTGATCACAGAAATAGTTTTCAGGCTCTCGTAAAAGATGGCGCCGCCGCCCCACAGGGTGGAGCAAAGGCCTTCTTGTCGTAGTTCCGTGGTATGTCCGCAAGAATGGAAAGGACCCCCCCGAAATACGACATTAAGTGGTCTTTTCGTCAACCAGGGAATTGAGGAACCTGTTACATGACGTCAAAGACGACCTTGGTTTTACAGAACGCCCCATATGTAAGATGACTCGCCAAGAAAGAAAGACTTTTGTGCGGCAGACGGGTCGCACCGTGCAAGAGCGTTGTGCTGAACACCATCGACATACATTTCTGGGCGTTCCTGACGAATCATCTGCGGCAGAGAACAAGTGGCATCGCATGGTCTCTGAGGACACTGATTTATTGTCCTCAGTGTCAGTCTTCTGGGGTTGTATTTTTAGAGAGTCCATACGTATTCGTACAGCAGACAATCTCTTCATAAGGAATGTGAGATTTGAACTAAGAACTTCTGGCAGTCCGCTACTGGCAGCCGTGTAAAGTCTGCATCAGAGCCAGTGCCAGTCACGGCGGTGTTTCTCTACTGCTCATAGGTTGTCAGCGTTTCAGTTTCAAGTAGCCAGTAGGACCATACCTTCACATAGTCAATGAGAGGCGAGAAGAAAAACCAGTGAACGATAATTAATTGAAAGCCTCAGCTGCCGACAGCTGTTGTTGATATACCTCGATCTGGACAGCTGAAAATGTGTGTCCCCGACCGGGACCTGAACCCGGCATCCCCTGCTTACATTGCAGACGCTCTATCCATCTGAGCCACCGAGGACACAGATGAACAGAGCGACTGCAAGGACTATCCCTTGCACGCTTTCCGTGAGACCCACATTCCCAACTGTCCACAATGTACATATGTAATGTACTAATAGATATTTGCCCTACCACTCATTACTCGTGCACACTAAGGTGACGATTCTCGTAAGAGTTCGGGCAACCCGTGCGCATTCGCACAGACGAAGGTCAGTGGCTGGGTAGCTTTTAACTATATATATGAAGATAGCTGAGGGTTTCATCAGTGGTACCTGTTCTTTCGAGAACAGTTAGTATCTTCATATAAATCAGTGAACATCTAGCGCCGAAGCAGAAACCACTCTCTTCTTCACCGTTGTCACAAATACACTCTAACATAACAAAACTACACGCTCGCGAAGAAATTATCCATATGGAACGAAAATCGTTAGATGTAGCAGTACGTGTAGAGACGGACAAATGATTACAATTTCAAAACATTGGATGATATCTGGCCCTTATCCAAGCAATTATTTGGATTGGCACTGATTGGTGGAGTCGTAAGATGTCCTCCTGACGAACAACGTAACAAATTTTGTCCAGCTGACGCGTTAGACCGTCAAAATCCCAATCTGGCTCGAGAGCCTTATACTCCAAACGTTATTAGTTGGGGTCGGGCGACCTTACTGGCCAAGCTAGTGTTAGGCATGCATGAAGACGAGCAGCAGAAACTGTTGTGAGCGGGTGGACATTATGTTGCAGAAATGCAAGTCCAGAATGGCCTACAATGAAGGGCAACAAAACGAGGCACAAAATATCGTCGACGTACCGCTATGTTGTAACGATGGAGCTTATAACAAACAAAGATGTCCTCCCTGGAAAGAAATGGCATAACAATCACTCCAGGTTGTCGGGCTGTATGGCGGGCGATAGTCGAATTCGTATCTCACTGCTGTCCAAGGCGTCTCCAAACACTTCTTCAGTCGTCACCGGGGCTCAGTTAGAAGCAAGACTTAACGCTGAAGACAGTTCTGCTCCGGTAAATGAGATTCCTGGTCGAAGACGCGTCTGAAGCATTGTGAGATACACGCGATACGACCCGACAACCAGGAATGATATCTGGAATGCCATTTCATTTCATAGCAAGACTCCTTTATTTACTATCCTCATTCCATCACAGTGATAGGTCGACTATATTCTACCCTCCGTTTTGTTAACTTTCGTGGCAAACTATCCTGGACTTACATTCCAGCAAGATAAAGCCTGCCTTCACACGGCGACGGTTTCCACTGGTTGTCTTAGAGCTTACCAAACGCTACCTTGGGCAGGAAGGTCATAGAATTTGTTCCCAATTGGGAATGGTGGCGATTATGGGCGGTGTCCTACATCAATTTCGGGATTTTGACGACCTGACGCACCAACTGGACAGAATTTGGTACGGTATCCTCCAGGAGCACATCCAACAACTCTATCAATCAATGCTGTAATACGTCCGACCGCGGCCATTTTGTCCTACGCGCCGCGAGCGGCCGAGCTGGACATCCTGGGGCGAGCCCCCGGGCGAGGTCATTCTGAACGGACTCTGCGGGGAGGCCGGGTGGACGTCCTCGCATTTCTCAAGGAGGTCACGATGCGAAGGGCCTGTCTGATAACGAGAAGCGTTCCGAGAGCTGATGGACACCTGCAGCCATTAGGACGGGACGCCAAGAATGTATGCGTGAAAGCATCTGAGTTTTACTAGCCTGGGCGAACCTCCTCATTCATTATCTTATGCAATGTATGGGGTAACAGGTGAGTTGTGGCACCCTGAAAATATTCTATGTTCAGATCTGGCGTGGCCACACAGGCCACTCGGCAAGCTGGGGCTCGTCACCATCGACGTGGTACCGAACACTAGCCGGACCCAGCCACGCGGTCTGCGTGATACAGGCTGACCGCGTGGCTGGGAATTCCGTGTTCACGGTGTGTCGGGGACGGTGCTTTGTGTCGATGAAGGAGATTTGTACACCGGGAGTGCCAAAGATGGTGGACTTTGTGAAACTATAACGGCAGACATTTAACAGTTCATGCAGAAATTAATAATCGCCAGATGAATCATGATACCTTAAAAAAGAAACATCTACATCACATTATTTGCACGACGATTCTGATGGTGCAATCAGATTTTCAATATCATTATTAGTTTAAATTTTATTATCGATGGTAAATTATACAAGTAACACCCAGCAAAGAATTTCTAAAATCTAAATGGTTCATCCGATTTTGTCGATGGATGTGTCTTTAGAAAGCTATTAGTATAAACATAAATTGGTATGAATTACAGGCATGGAACGTGAATAGTACATGAGTTATTGGAGGCCAAAGTCGTCTATTACTGTTGATCGCGTCCCGTCATAAGTACTCCACAGTTGATTTTCAATACCATTATTAGTTTAAATTTTATTATCGATGGTAAATTATACAAGTAACACCCAGCAATGAATTTCTAAAATCTAAATGGTTCATCCGATTTTGTCGATGGATGTGTCTTTAGAAAGCTATTAGTGTAAACATAAATTGTTATGAATTACAGGCATGGAACGTGAATAGCACATGAGTTATTGGAGGACAAAGTCGTCTATTACTATTGATCGCGTCCCGTCAGAAGTACTCCACAGTCACACGAAGAAACGGTAGCAGCATGCTTATTAATATATTTATGGTTCAAATGGCTCTGAGCACTATGGGACTTAACATCTATGGTCATCAGTCCCCTAGAACTTAGAACTACTTAAACCTAACTAACCTAAGGACAGCACACAACACCCAGCCATCACGAGGCAGAGAAAATCCCTGACCCCGCCGGGAATCGAACCGGGCGTGGGAAGCGAGAACGCTACCGCACGACCACGAGATGCGGGCATTATATTTATTCTTCGATGTCTTTGTTTATATCCGATATATACTAATCATCAAGAAAATGGTCAAATATTTACTGTGTTTTAGAAAGCACAGAGACATTAGGCTACTGGCCTACTTTTATTTCTGTTCCTTTGATATATGTTTATTTGATTTGTTTATGTATTTAATGATGTGTGTTAGAGCGTGCTTATGGTCCAGGCGTAGGAGTATTTGTTTAATTTCAAGCTATTTAAATGTAAATCCAGTATATCGTATGTGTTTCAATGTGTTTGCGAGTCGTTGGCTTGGAGGCATGGCGGAAGCGCTCTAGCCAATCACAGCTCTCGTTACTAAGGTAGTCGACCCCGAAGTCAATGGAGAGACTGTATGGAAGTGGGGAGGAGCATCGAGTCGCACAGGACATGGGAGAGTGCTGCACAGGAAGGCACAACGGACAGTAGAGGGAAATGCTTGGAGAGTGTTGAGCAGTTGGCACGTGGTCGCGGGAGATAGAAATATTTCGTAGTGCCGACTTGTGCACTTGTGAGATTTCCATGGCTTCTGCAGTGAAGACGTAGTATGCGTTTAGATGTGCATATCTAGTCAGCTATGTTGTTGTTCATAACTAATTATGTGAAGTAGGAATCTAGTGTTTCCCAGTTGTTCAACTTATATTTTATTTAGTTGCTGGACTATCGACACCAATAAGTGTTTTGCAGTAATAATCGGTTCAAAATGGCTCTGAGCACTATGGGACTTTACATCTTAGGTCATCAGTCCCCTAGAACTTAGAACTACTTAAACCTAACTAACCTAAGGACATCACACACATCCATGCCCGAGGCAGGATTCGAACCTGCGACCGTAGCAGTCCCGCGGTTCCGGACTGCAGCGCCTATAACCGCACGGCCACCGCGGCCGGCAATAATCGGTATTCTTGAAGGTAGTTCTGCTATTGTACCCATCATTTAAAGTCGTTAAAAATAATACCTGCAGATTTTATTTAATTGCAATCTTTCGTTTATAAATTTGTATGCTACATTCAAAATACGCAACTGCCGAGAGATAGGAACCTCCGACCAGTCGAGTCATGTGTATTAATATTGTATACTGTAGAGTCAGCAGTATTTGGTTTGTAATGCGACAATTACGTATCCCAGCCCCTAGACAACGAAACCAGCCAAAACTTTTAATATGTCATCTCTGAGTCTGGGGATACGTGATTGAGGGTCACAATCTTTTTTATATGAAAGCCAACAAATCTGTACTCCAGAAGTACATTCTCAGAAATTTCTTTCTCAAATTAAGGCCTGTGTTTGATACTAGTAGATTTCGCTTGGCAACGGATGCCATTTTTGTCATTGCTAGTCTGCTTTTGGATGTCCTCCTTGTTCCGTCCGTCATTGGTCAGTTTGCTTACTGGGTAGCAGAATTTCTTAACTTTATCTACTTCGCAACCATCAGTCCTGATGTTAAGTGCCGTCCGGAGTGGCCGAACGGTTCTAGGCGCTACAGTCTGGAACCGCGCAACCGCTACGGTCGCAGGTTCGAATCCTGCCTCGGGCGTGGATGTGTGTGATGTCCTTAGGTTAGTTAGGTTTAAGTAGTTCCAAGTTCTAGGGGACTGATGACCTCAGAAGTTACGTTTCATAGTGCTGAGAGCCATTTGAACCATTTTTTGATGTTAAGTTTCTCGGTGTTCTCACTTCTGCTACTTCTCATTACATTCATCTTGCTTCGA
The DNA here is from genome assembly GCF_021461385.2 of Schistocerca piceifrons. NCBI lineage: Eukaryota > Metazoa > Arthropoda > Insecta > Orthoptera > Acrididae > Schistocerca > Schistocerca piceifrons. The sequence goes on from NC_060141.1 coordinate 45,116,104, forward strand.
TTTACTCTCAGTCCATATTCTGTACTCATTAGATTGTTCATTCCATTCAGCAGGTCATGTAATTCTTCATCACTTTCGCTCAGGATAGCAATGTCATCAGCAAATCGTGTCATTGATATTCTTTCATGTTGAATTTTAATTCCACTTCTGAACCTTTCTTTGATTTCCATTATTGCTTCCTCGATGTATAGACTGAACAGTAGGGGCGAAAGGCTACATCCCTGTCTTACACCATTTATAATCCTAGCCCTTCGTTCTTGCGTTTTGAGCTTAAGGTATATTACACGCCTCTCCCTATATAGCTCACACCTATTTTTTCTGAATTTCGAACATCTTGCACAACTTTACATTGTCGAACGCTTTTTCCAAGTCGACAAATCCTATGAACGTGTATTGATTTTCGTTTATTTTTGCTTCGATTATCAAAATCAAGGGCAGAACTGCCACTCTGGTCTCTTTACCATTCCGAAAACCAAACTGATCGTCATCTAACTCATCCTGAATTTTCTTTTCCGTTCTTCCGTATATTATTATTGTCAGCGACTTGTATGCGTGAGCTGTTATGGTGAGTATAGATTTTTACGCAGTACAGATTGCATTACTTACTGGGAGACTGCACTTGAGTATTGTTGTTGTTGTTGTTGTTGTTGTTGTGGTTCTCAGTCGAGAGACTGGTTTGATGGAGCTCTCCATGCTACTCTATCCTGTGCAAGCTTCTTGATCTCCAAGTAACTACTGCAACCTACATCCTTTTGAATCTGCTTAGTGTATTCATCTCTTGGTCTCCCCCTATGGCCTTTTTCCCTCCTCACTGCGCTCCACTACTAAACTGGTAATCGCTTGGTGCCTCAGAAATGTCCTACCAACCGATCCCTTCTTCTAGTCAAGTCGTGCCACAAATTCCTCTTCTCCCCAAATCTATTCAAAACCTCCGCATTAGTTACGTCATCTACCCATCTAATCTTCAGCATACTTCTGTAGCAACACATTTAGAAAGCTTCTATTCTTGTCTAAACTAGCTATGGTCCATGTTTGACTTTGATACATGGCTACACTCCATACATATACTTTCAGAAAATACTTCCTTACACTTGGATCTATACTTGATATTAACTAATTTCTCTTCTTGAGAAACGCTTTCCTTGCCATCGCTAGCCTACATTTTATATCCTATCTGCTTCGACTGTCATCAGTTATTTTGCTCCCCAAACAGAATAACTCTGCTATGTGAAGTGCTCCTTTCCTAAGCTAATTCCCTCAGCATCACCCGATTTAAATACTCTCTTCTAAATTATGGCTATTTTTTCATGTCCTTCGACACTTGTAACTACACATGGGTTTCTACTCACACTGTGTTTCACCGTCTCCATGCGGATCACTGTCTGTGTCTTGTGGATTACTTATTTTCCTATGAACACTGCAATGCCACAGTTTTCTTTTGTTTGGCATTAATAATCTCGCGACGTATTGCTATAGTCTTAACAGTTACACAATACTTCGTTCGTCCTCATAGATCTTTGGTTATAATGTCCATTATGCCATCTTTGTAATAGTACAATTGTAACTTATTTATTCGTTTATATTAAAGATGTGTGATATTTGCATACGTGGTTACATTTACAGTATTTTTCCTTTCTCAGTTTTCCCAGTTATCACCCATTTTATTCTTAAGCAGACTTTACTTGGGCATCCCAGCCAACATCACAATTAATTTACAGGTTCCTACATGACTGCAGTGTAGTTTCTGTAGGGGAGGGTTGGTTTCATAAGTTTTGGCTTGCTATTCTTACGTGTGCAATGCGCAGGTGCTCAAATGGGAGCTTAAATTATTCGTAACTTTATGTTACCTCAGTTGGGTTTGTTGCTGTTGTTGCGGTCTTCAGTCCTGACACTGGTTTGATGCAGCTCTCCATGCTACTCTATCCTGTGCAAGCTTCATCATCTCCCAGTACCTACTGCAGCCTACATCCTTCTGAATCTGCTTAGTGTATTCATCTCTTGGTCTTCCTCTGCGATTGTTGCCCTCCACGCTGCCCTCCAATGCTAAATTGGTGATCCCTTGATGCCTCAAAACATGTCCTACCAACCGATCCCTTCTTCTAGTCAAGTTATGCTACAAACTTCTCTTCTCCCCAATCCTATTCAATAGCTACTCATTAGTTATGTGATCTACCCATCTAATCTTCAACATTCCTCTGTAGCACCACATCTCGAAAGCTTCTATTCTCTTCTTGTCCAAACTATTTATCGTCCATGTTTCACAGCCATACATGGCTACATTCCATACAAATACTTTCAGAAATGACTTCCTGACACTTAAACCTATACTCGATGTTAACAAATTTCTCTTCTTCAGAAACGCTTTCCTTGCCATTGCCAGTCTACATTTTATATCCTCTCTACTTCGACCATCATCAGTTACTTTGCTCCCCAAACAGCAAACCTCCTTTACTACTTTAAGTGTCTCATTTCCTAATCTAATTCCCTCAGCATATCCCGACTTAATTGGACTACATTCCATTATCCTCGTTTTGCTTTTGTTGATGTTCATTTTATATCCTCCTTTCAAGACACTATCCATTCCGTTCAACTGCTCTTGCAAGTCCTTTGCTGTCTCTGGCAGAATTACAATGTCGTCGGCGAACCTCGAAGTTTTTCTTTTCCACGGATTTTAATACCTACTCCGAACTTTTCTTTTGTTTCCTTTATTGCTTGCTCAATATACAGATTGAATAACATCGGGGAGGGGCTACAACCCTGTCTCACTCCCTTCCCAACCACTGCTTCCCTTTCATACCCCTCAACTCTTATAACTGCCATCTGGTTTCTGTACAAATTGTAAATAGCCTTTCGTTCCCTGTATTTTACCCCTGCCACCTTCAGAATCTGAAAGAGAGTATTCCAGTCAACATTTTCAAAAGCTTTCTCTAAGACTACGACGTAGGTTTGCCTTTCCTTAATCTAGCTTCCAAGATAAGTCGTAGGGTCAGTACTGCCTCACGTGTTCCAATATTACTACGGAATCCAAACTGATCTTCCCCGAGTTTTCCCATTCGTCTGTAAAGAATTCGCGTCAGTATTTTGCAGCCGTGACTTATTAAGGGGCTCCGGAAAGGCTCAAAATCATGAAAAGTTTAATTTTTACTTTTTTGCGTTTTCTGAATCTGCAGACTATTACCTTTTAATAGATATATAATTTATTCAGTTCCGAAGACTATAACTATTTAAAAAAATTTTTTGAAATGTGTTCTACATGGGCGTGACCCACTGTGGCGCTGTTAAACTGCTGTCAAATGGTGTTATTATTAACGTCCGTGTTCATCAGGTACATTTTAGTGATGTGAGATAAAGTATGTGTTGTGGCTAACCTGTGATGGTTCAATATATATCGCTGGTGTGATTGTCGATTGTTTCATGTTTATTTACTCTGTCGTTATCTCGAAAATATTCGTAATTAATTCTGTTTCTTGAGTCTCTGTTTTGTTGAAGTATAATAATGAGTAAAAGTAAAGTTATTAGAAATCCTCTGAAGGTTTTTAAGAAAAGGAGAAATGTTGGAAAGCCAAAGGTATGTGTTATTACTGTAAACAATAAAGACGATAACCAAGTGAGTGAACCTAACCTCTCAAGTACACCTGCCTATAGCAGTCAAAGTGGTAAAGAAAACACTTCACAGAGGAAGCTTGGTTCAATGAGTGAAAACTATGAATGTTTTATGGGCGAATCGGATGTGAATGAAATATTTGATATGTCGGTTCTCAAAGGAATTTTTTCAAACTGTGTAAGATGTATTCATTGTAGTGAAGTTTGTCTGGAACTCTCCATAATAAAGCACGTAGGACTTGCTAGTGAAATACAACTGAAATGTGATAAGTGTTCATACATGACCACCTTTTGGAACAGTGTTGCAGTAACTGTAACTGAAGAAAATGGTAGCAAAATCTACGAACACAACAACGAGCGATGCTTGCTTTAGACAAGGAACGCCTTCGGGCTGCAGACAGGGCTGTAAAGAGTCTAGAAATACAAGCAAGAGTAAACAGGAGGAGGAACAAGAGGAAGCTGGAGGAGGAGTTTGCAGAGGATGAAGATAATCCATCCTATGGACCTGGAATGCTCTAAAAAGTTAATCCAATCTTTGTCGCTCGATTCCCAAAATTTTTATTTTCTCATACTAATTACATGTTTTCTAAGGATCTTCCAAACATATTTGTTTCAAACTTTCAGTAAATGTTACACAGTACCTTCTGCATAATTTAACACAGCCTTTTTCCAAAAAACTGTATATTTTTGAATATATAAATAAAAAATTGCAAAAAAATGTTGTGAATTTTCATTACAATTGAAAAAAAATCATCTTTAATAACTGAACTAAAATTTTGTAAACTCTCTGTGTTAAGTTGTAGCCCATATTCCAATAAATAATCTGTAAAAAGTTCAACTTCCTACCTCAAATACTTTGTGAGGAAAGATGTAATTTATAAGCGTTATTTTAACATTGCAAGTATAGGGCGTTCCGGAGCCCCTTAAACTGATAGTTCGGTAATTTTCACATCTGTCAACACCTACATTCTTTGGGATTGGAATTATTATCAGTTGGGTTTATTGCCATTGAATTTGTCTCCAGTGGTGTACTCAGGTCACTACTGGCTGCATTATTGCCTTCCATAATATAACTGTTATCTAGCTTTGCCTTCAGTCTTTCAAGAAGGAATTAACTTAAAATCTATCTCGAGATTGTAATTACTGTGGGCAATGCTCTGTGAGCTCATATACGGAATCCGATTGTTAAGCTTCGTCAGTCAATCAATGACTTTTGTTTAGGAAAAGCTTTTATTGTAAAAAAAAAGGTGTCACTGACACTATTGCACACGCTACTTGCCGTGAGCGTCAGAGTGATTTTCTCTTGAGAGAAACAAGAGGCAGCCATCACGCGCTCCACCCCGGCCACGTCACACGTCGTGACTAAGCCCGCCGCCGCCAGCCGCCGGCCGCTGAGGGCTTCGCACGTCTGGCGCGCCCTGTTCTCCGCGATTGATGGGGAGGATCTGTGCGGCGGTGAAGTGGTGCGTCGCGCGCCTCTGAATTAATTAGGAGGCGTCGGCGGGCGCGGCAATCGCAGCGGGGGAGGCGCTGGCTGCCGATACAGGAAGCCGCGCGGCAATTAGCTGCTCCTAATTAATTATTCGCCGTGGAGCCGGCGCTTTATCGCCGGCCGGATAATGCTCGGCGGCCGGGATGGATGCCTGGCGCCGTGGGACGGCGCGGACCCCTGCTCGGCCAGCGAGGCACAGCCGGCCGGATAGCGGCCAGAAAAACGGCGACCCGCTGCCGGCCGAGGGCCGCGTCCATCTCGCACTCTGATGGCGACGTTTAAGCAATGGGAAGGCCCCAAAAGCTTTCCGATCACACAGGCTGGAAGCTCTCTGTCGCACTGCGCAATGAAAAAAAAAGATCAGTTTCTCACACTCCTGTAAATTGTAACCACTCAGACCTTGAAGTTTGAAATTGGGCTCGACGCTGCTTACAACCTATGAAAGGTTCCTTCTTTAGTTAAAACTTCCGGGCTGAACTGCCATATATAAAACTGCTTCTCTTTCCTGACGTTTCGTTGCCTACTGCAGGCTACATCTTCTGAGGCGAGTCGGCGACCGGCTGCTACGCGCTGGAGGTCCCGCTTATATAGAGCGTTTAGATGGCGCCACTACTCGTCACGTGCTTTCGACTTTAAAACTATCTCTGGCTACTACCATCTCTCTCGGCTATAGGTAATCGAGTCACTTCGTTGGTACAGAGTCGACCGCCATATCTTGTTTAGTTTTAATCCTTCTTCTTTTTTATTAAAATTATTTTCGTGCTTGTAGATCTCTATAAATTCTCTATACATGCGGGTATAATAATGTGAGGTCCTAGCTATCACGTTTGTCTAACTAAATTTTATCTCATGATCACCGTCTTTGAAATCGTGTTCCGCTACAGCTGATTTGTCAATTTGTCCCAATCTACAGATCCTTTTGTGTTCCGTTAGGCGGATATTAACAGTCCTTTTAGTTGTTCCAATATAAACCATGCCACAGCTACACGGAATTTTATACACAGCTAAGGGGTGTCTTGCGTCTTTCACCGATCTTAAACTTTCAAACCAATTGATGGGGTGGCTATGGGTAGCCCTCTGAGCCATGCTATTGCAAATCTATTTATGGAATTTTTCGAACAACAAGTGCTGCCGTCGGCCAAAAAAAGCCCTTTGAAATGGTATCGATACGTGGATGACACCTTTGTCACATCGAATCATTCTGAAGAGGAACTGAGTGATTTTTTGGTGCACATAAACAGTTTCAATCCAAAGATACAATTCACCATGGAGAAAGAGAGTAATGGACAACTAAATTTTTTGGATGTATTGGTTATTAAACGGGCAGATGGGACTTTAGGGCACAAGGTATATAGGAAAGACACACACACCGATCGTTACCCACATAAGGATTCGAATCATCATCCTAGGCAGAAGAGAGGAGTCATAAAAACTTTAGTGGACAGGGCTAACAACATCTGTGAGCCAATTTATTTCCAAGATGAATTAAGCCATTTGCGAACGGCTTTCAAGAGAAATGGGTGCACTGACAACGAAATAGATAGAGCACTCCACCCTAGAAGAAAAGTGTCCGGAAATACACGACAACAACAACCGTCGGCTGCAAAAGTTTTCCTTCCATTTATTCATAACATCACGGACCGTATTGGGAAAGTTTTGGCCAAGTTTCAAGTGGAGACAATCTCATGACTTACCAAGAAAATTAGTGGAAGTTTAAGACCAATGAAAGACGCAAGACACCACTTAGCTACCCCAGGTGTGTATAAAATTCCGTGTAGCTGTGGCATGGTTTATATTGGAACAACTAAAAGGATTGTTAATACCCGCCTAACGGAACACAAAAGGAACTGTAGATTTGGACAAATTGACAAATCAGCTGTAGCGGAACACGTTTTCAAAGACGGTGATCATGAAATAAAAATTAGTGAGACAAACGTCATAGCTAGGACCTCACATTATTATACCCGCGTGTATAGAGAAGCTATAGAGATCTACAAGCACGAAAATAATTTTAATAAAAAAGAAGAAGGATTACAACTAAACAAAATATGGCGGTCGACTCTGTACCAACGAAGTGACTATGGATTACCTATAATCGAGAGAGATGGCGCTAGCCAGAGATAGTTTTAAAGTCGAAAGCACGTGATGAGTGGAGGCGCCATCTAAGCGCTCTATATAAGCGGGACCTCCAGCGCCTAGCAGCCAGTCGCCGACTCACCTCAGAAGATGTTGCCTGCAGTAGGCAACGAAACGTCAGGAAAGAGAAGCAGTTTTATATATGGACCACGGCAATTCAACCCGGAAGTTTTAATTAATGAAGACTCCGGCCGTGAAAGCTTACATGTTATGAAAAGGTTCCTTCTGTTTCGTTATGCGTCGTTATCTTTTTGTATCTCTCTTCCTCTGTTTCCTTCTATCTATGCTAGAGCGAGCCAGACGTGTGTGTGGCCAATTCGCCTCATTGACACGTGCTTGCCTGCTTGATACTTTGCTCGGAAGGATTGAATTTAAGGGGCCGGCCCGACGTGTGGTTAAATGATCTGATGATTATTATGTTAATATTGCGCAACGGATAACGCGGAGGAGGGCTCAAATAACCAAGTGGGCAAGTCAGTAAAGGCCACGCCCCATCATAATCTATAAGGACACCACTTTGTTGGTAACATTGCTCTCTACACAAGACTGGGGTTTGTAATGATCATTAAATTCACGACACTGCTCTCGACACAGGACTTCGGTTTGTAATGACCACTAAATCCGAGACATCATGTTTATAGGACATTTATTGTCTAGATTCCGAGAAACTTTACAAACTTAATATGACATTTATTATCTATATTCCCCAAAACTTTACAAATTTAATAATTGCAGCAAACAAAGTGAAGTCAAATAACTTCTAGTTTTGTATTGCACTGAAGGTGCTTAAACTAACAGGCATCTCGATTCTACTTAAGCACTGGGAAAGAGGATGGGACTACGTTGCTGCCCTTGTGGTCTACCTGCTGGGACAGTGATCGAAATTCGCACCCAAGATTACTACTAGGATCGAATAACAAAAATTCTCTTGGGCGGAAAAACTGGGGCCAAAGCAGACACAAACATCTCCCATATTCACAAAAGAAAGCAAATTCTTAAAAAATAAAACATCCTGTGAAATACGGCACACGCAAATAATCAATCAACAACACACATATGCATCCTCCCCTTAACTCGCTGCTAGCCAATTCGGCACCACGTGGGTGACCGAAACCAACAGCTAATTTCTTTGTACTCACCCCTCTGTTCATTCTTGCTTTCCATACTATACAATCATTCACACGCTCAACCTATTCTTTATCAAAGTAGTTAGGACGTGTTGCTTCTAGATGGGGGTGAAAGGAACCGTGAACAAAATTTATGAGATGGATTAGAAAAATTTAATGTCACACATGTAGAAACTTAAGTATGTCACACACGCATATCCTACCAGGTTTCACACGGAATTTTGATCAAAATTACTCATCAGCCGCTACGACCACGTGTTAACTAGGGGGGGTGAGGCTAACTTCAAATGGTTCAAATGGCTCTGAGCACTATGGGACTCAACTGCTGAGGTCATTAGTCCCCTAGAACTTAGAACTAATTAAACCTAACTAACCTAAGGACACCACAAACATCCATGCCCGAGGCAGGATTCGAACCTGCGACCGTAGCGGTCTTGCGGTTCCAGACTGCAGCGCCTTTAACCTCACGGCCACTTCGGCCGGCGGTGAGGCTAACTATTTCAGTCCTGAAAAAGAGCGGATTAGTAACAGTGTAAAACATAATATCTCATCCCAAGGTGAAACTGGAGGCAAAGACGGAGTTCGCCCTCGATTCCATCCGCTCAGTTCAGCCGCTACTCCAAGAGTGACCATCATGCCGGCTCTCAACGGCCGTTCCCTTACATGGAGGGGAGGGGACCTGTTGCCAACCCCGGACTACTCCCTGGCAAACAGGTGCATCATGTCTGTCTCTACTCCAGGCTTAGGTTGGCACTAACCGACCTACAGGGTGACCACATCTCTGCCTTGGCACTACCATCAGACGAACTCTTAATACAAACCCCAAACTTAATCAACCCAAGGCAACGTAGTGCGATTAGGGAAAAGAAGTGCATTTATGTAATTATGAACTGAATTAAATAAACAGGTAGTCCAATTCTTCACTCGAGATATCACCCTACTTAAACTGAAACAAATGTTGAAAGTATACTCAATATAATGCAACAAAAAACTAATTGTAATGAGATGGAACAAACTGCTCCCTCTCATCTTTCTCTGCAAGGGTGGGAAAAGCATGGGGCACTGAGACGCCTCCGTGCTGCTTGGCGACGCTTCAGACGCCAGGGTGTCGACACATTTGGAAAAAAGGCTACAGCTCAAAAGTGAGCTATAAGATGGCTCAACAAAGTCACAATCGCATCAGATTTCACCACAATTCTGCCCAATGCTACTGTGTGTTGCGTACTACGTCGTACCTGATAATAAGGAGAGGTAGGCTGCAGAGTGATGCAGCTCGTAATAAAGCTGGACAGGATCACAAATGATTGCTGAACACGTGAATACAGAAAACAGAAATTTTTCCTTGGTTGCAGCTGCCTGCAAGCGTTGTGAAGCAACTTTACAAAAGGACAAACAGCAATAAATTCCAGATACGGGAGCTGCCCGGTTTGTCGCGAAATGAAAACCAGAAACGTTTAATTTGCAACAGTTAGGTACACCTTCCACTTACTTCTCTCCATAGTCGCCGATCCAACTTCGAGTTTTGTCATAGTGTTGTACCAACTTTTCCATATCCTCGTCATAGAAAGTGTGGTGTCACCGCCAGACACCACACTTGCTGGGTGGTAGCCTTTATATCGGCCGCGGTCCGTTAGTATACGTCGGACCCGCGTGTCGCCACTGTCAGTGATTGCAGACCGAGCGCCACCACACGGCAGGTCTAGTCTAGAGAGACTCCCTAGCACTCGCCCCAGTTGTATAGCCGACTTTGCTAGCGATGGTTCACTGTCTACATATGCTCTCATTTGCAGAGACGACAGTTTAGCATAGCCTTCAGCTACGTCATTTGCTACGACCTTGCAAGGCGCCATAGCATTTGATATTTATATTGTGTAGCATGTATACACAACAGCGATGTTCTACAATTATGGATTAAAGTTAAGTATTACATCAACTACGTACTTTATTTGCTACTATTAATTCCCTTAACTGCTCCAGACCTCACGCCAGTCTGCGTGAGCTAAACGCGTGCCTCTCGGCTACCTCCGAGTGGCTTGGCTGTCTTGCCACGCCACTACAGAAAGCACCCGCCTGTGCTTTCAGCCAGTTATCTGCACTGGTTTGCGGCTCGTTGTCTGTGGAAAATTTTTGTCTTCATAGCCAACGGTTCCTGTGAGTAGAGATGAGACTCACGGGGAGCCAATTACGGACTGCATTGTGGGTGATCAAACACTTCTCAGTGGAAACGCTTCAGGAGCGTCTTCATTGCCCCTGCAGTGTGCGACCGAGAATTGGCAAGAAGAAGGAACTGCTCGACAGTCATGTTATGTGGGCCGCATGATACAGGCGAGATCTCTAACCAGGCCCTCCTACTAGGCGGGAGACGCTATTCCCTACCCATTTTTACGTGCTCACTGTTTACTCAAAACCGAAAAGAGCGACGCGACACGATCGATGGACATACTAGAGACACTGCCCAACACATCTGTGCAAAGCTTTAACGGATTTTTCCAGTGGTCTCCATTTTGCGACCGATTGGAACTTGCTTTCTGGACAGCACTCGTATTAGAAGCTAATGGCTAATGGCCGTCATGCAGTGTAGTTCTCCCACTAGTAATGCACGAGCAAACTGTCAAAGACTGACTAACACCTGACACTTTCGAAAACTGCGATTGGGACTGGGCCGTGTAGTTGCCACACACGATCCTATATTACGGCAGCAACGAGTCTTCTTAGTCGGAGCTGCCGAAACCGTGGCTAAGCGGGCGTGCGTCATTGGATCCGACAGGTCCCCACGGGAGCACTGCTTTTCCACTGCCAACTATGAGACGCCGATGCGGCTGGTATCGACCTATGATAGCACACCATGGGCGTGTCACAAGATGAGAAGGTAATCAAACTTCATGTTACCCATATGTCACATATTCTTTTTATACCTCTGTAGCGGAGATCAATACCGCAACATCCAGCGTTGAAATAAGGGGATTGTCATGTGCGATCAGAGAAAACATCTCAGCCACACCGCCGCTCCAAATCGACACGAAGAGGCACCACGGGGCGGCATTAACGGCTTCAATAAAACCACTTTTTCCTTGGGGCATCCACTTCCACACATTTAGCAGCTGAAAAAGACAGAAACCTGATAGTCAACGGAAGACAGGATTCGGTTACGACTGTGGACGGGGCTATAATCAGTTACTATTGGTTGCCCTTTACAGTTACACACATTTATTTTTAAAACAATAATTCTAGACTCAACAATAAATAAAAAAATACCACATGTTATTAATGAAGGAATAAACAACTGTGTAAATAATAGTGTTTTCAGTGCGTTACAATTTAGCAAATCACCATAAAATGCAGATGCAGATAATGTTTAAAGTAAACAAGACACCGTGATCACATTTGAAGGCCTTTCACGTCAAGAATGGCAATAAATTAAGAATGTTTAAGAGCTCGCAGCAATTACAACTCACAGGTATTGAAATATCAAAGGGTAAGTGGCCACAAACACAGCAGAAGGTACCAGACGCCAGGAATGGCAGTAAATGAGGTTTTAAGGCTTACTGCTAAAATACAAATGTCGAATTATTTTTTCAAAGCAAATGACCACAATCACAGCTCAAGGCCTTACACGCCAGGAACGGCAATTATATAAAAAATTTAGAAATCTGTTGTAAAACAGCAAATAAAACCAAAGGATAATTAAAAGAAACAAGCAACTGACCACCAGGCAAGTGAAACAAGATTATGGTAACGTTGTAACACAACGTTTACACTGCTAGATTTATTCCAGAAGGTGACCAGAACTATTAGCTAGACATACATAACCTTTAATTAAGGCATTACGAGGTATGCTAATAAACAATAGAATAATAAAACACAACCACCAGTCACAGACGGTGCTCCAGGGATCGATCTCTGAGAAGGTCCGGCAATAAACACTTTCGCGAGTGATGAGATAGGCAGCCAAGAGTTGCATTCACTTCACAAGATGGTAACTCATACTAGTGGCAGTCTAACGAAAGACTAATGATAATCTTTCTGAAGCTACTTGAAGTCCGATAAGCCAAATGCAACGATGGAACAACACCCCAAAGCCGGAACCGGCAGACTGCACTAGGCCCCCATAATATTGTCCTTAGAGCGCCGGGCACGAGAAAGGAATTACTAGCACCAAAGTAGAAGAATCACAAATGGCCTAAAATCAAGAAAGCTGTCAAAACTACACGCCTTACGGACAGCAGTGTCAAGGCGAGGAAACGTACACATTCGTTACATACACTAACCGCCAGGGCAGGTAACTGGGCGTTAATGGCCACCAGGCAGGAAAAATTCCACTGGTTGAACTTAACAAATTGTAACAAGCTGAACGCAGTAAATAGTAATAAGAAGTCGAGGAAAGCTAATCAGACCCACTTTCCCCAAGCACTCCACTCGCTGCTCTTCGCCTCGACGACACTATGAGCAGCAACACGAACCCAAGTCATTGGAGAATCGCGAGATGTCACAATGGTGAAGGTTTCTCTACCTGGGTTGAAATGCACTCATCTTAAAGCATGCACGATCTGGTTTACGACGAGGGCGTGCACCCTCGTTGACCACAGCCCTTCCATCCGGCAGTCCACGCACACTGCCAGCAGTCCCGGTGTGTTCCCGCATTGTGCGGACCTGGCTCCTCCTGAGTCCCCAGCCGAACTGCCACACTCACACGACACGGAGAAACGACGACGTCGCCCCAAAGATAGGGCAAGGCAACAGTTACTACATACCGATAACCGCCGCTGCTGCCACTAGCGGACAGGCAACGCTTGCGAAACGAGTGGCGCCAGTCAAGACGAGAAGAAAACAAGCAACTGCAACCATGCCAACTAATGGATATGGTCTGACCTCCAACAGAGGGCGGAAGGCTACAAACAGCACCAACACGAGCCACAGCATTGCTCAAAGACAGTTTACAATGTGAAGACCAACGGAAACATGTTTTTGACAACGTTTAACACAGGTGACGCCTTTCAGTCTTGTCAACCGTACTCGAAGGGTTGGGACTGCAATGAACGTGATAGCAACCCTCTGCAGATAAAGTTTCCTCTCCTGTACCGGTTGCTACCACTAGGGACCGTTAAAAACTGTTCAACAAACTTGAACGTGTTGGGTACTTGCAAAGGGTATGTCAACCCTCCCGTTCATCACACTCCTGTGAGTATTGCAAAGTTAACATGTGCATGAACAAAATGGCGAGGAGTCGCTCTAAGCTTCCCCAGTTCTTCACACCCGCAGTGCTATCAGGCAACTTTGTCGCACACGTTGTAAATGTTCCTTCACAAACATCGACAGCAAATCTTCCTGCTGTAGCACCTTAGGGTTACGGAACGCCTTCGACACCCACTTGGTGCCGAATGCCGACCTTAAGGCGCTAGAGCAGTCGCCATTAGAAGTTCCTGACAACAATGTTGCATGAGTGCACCTAGGTTGTTGCCGAACACTGAGATCTTAGAGGGACCCTTCACGCACATGTTAATGTTCCACTTGTAGTGGGACGAAATTGAAGCGTCACCCATCCACCAGTGTCAGCCCAGTTTGCAGGTGAATATAAGTTTAATTTAGTTTTGTTTATGTATTTTTCTTAATATTTGTAATAGCTGTGAATTAACTAAAAGTTTTGTATTTTTTTTATGTTTCATGTACGGACAGGGCGGCGCAACGAACGGAGACAGCATCTTCGCTGCCGCGACCAGAGAGGAAATTGCTGGCCGCTATACGTCGCGGGTCGACAGCCAAAGAGCAACAGAAGATCCTGGAACCGAGTTGTTGCGTCGTGCTTCTAAAAATTAAAAATGAATTTTTTTGTACACTTTTTGTACAAAAATGACGTCATAGAGAGCTTAATCTTATTGAAAAGTCAGTCCTAGTTTGTCAACGGTCAAGTTCACATCTGTATGTGTAGGAAGCTAATAAAATAGTGGATGCTACTAAAGTTGAAACACGTGTTCTGAGGATTTATTTATGAAGAATTATGTGAATGGATTAATAATATATTTGACAAGATTATTGAATTCTGACAGCGTTCATCGAAACTTTGAATCTCAAAGGTTTATTCAATGTGTGATTCTGATATCGATTAAATCAAGATAACGTGTGTCAATATAATTTCTGAGGAGAAACAAACGAAATTTAAATCGAAAAAGTTTACGAAAACCAATTGGCCCAAGTGATGTAATTCTTTGCATACGACTCAACTGATGTTTTACAGTTTCGTTCAAGAACCATTCTATGACAATTTAAAAAGAATATAAATCATTTTGAAGTGGGTTGTAACTGACGTAGGTGACGAAGTCTGCACATGGTCATATATCAAACGAAAATCGGTTATAAAAAACTTACGTCGTTACACTACACACTCCAGCATGATCACGCTACGGGAGGGTGGAAGACAGAAGCGTTAAAAAAGCGTAAGTGCCCTTTGATGTTTCGCATCACGTTCAAACTTCGTCGAATGTTTTTGAATAGACTAGTCGTTCCAAATTGTACACTATAGCAAAAATTGCGGTCGCCCAATGTCCTTAGAGAAAAGTTGAAACGTCCGAGGGTGTCCCCAACGTCAAAGGTTGTTGAGAACGTCTTCCCGTTGCTCAGTCGACGGTTAAATGTGTGAGAATCAATGTTTGAAGGCAAGGGACGGTGTCATTGATGATCTTTATGCCACCCTCAATTCCGTGTCGATTCTGAGAGGTGGTGTATTTGAAATGTTTTCATCGGCCACCCACAATGAAACTGAGTCATTTCAACGCAGGTAGCGCGGTTCTGATCTAATTCACAGATGCGTGAAAAGAAGTGAAATGTGTGTGAGAGGGGCTGTGCCGACTTTGTCATCGTGTGACACGTCCACGGTGGCGCTGGCAGAACTTTCTTGAAATTTTGTGCCAGTGTGACATTGTTAACCCACCTTAAAGCTCCCATATACTTCACATATTCACATATAGGTATAGATAAGAAAGTTATTTCTGTGGAGGCGTCTAATACAAATGTGGAAAAATACCAACAGGTAGTATTTTTAAGCAGTAGGCACGCACTTAAAATAAGAAATGTTCCTAATATTGTTATTTTTGTGCACACGTGTGCGTGCTGTGAAAACGTTATGTATGATATCGAAAAGAAACTCGTCCATTGCTTGTCTCACAAGTTCACATACATAGCGCAGTGGGAAGAGGTAGAAGGCACCGTATTAAGACATGACCAAGGCTTCCAAGTGATTTAATGTTTCCAGCTGTAGTGCCATGTTCCTCTCGGCTTGCGTCACCGGATCCCGCAATAACGAACACTCCACCTCAGCGACCTGTGAAGCGCTCTGCTAATATGTCGGCCTTGTATGGCCACAGTGATATGACACCAGGGCAGCGCCAGCAGCCGACTCAGCAGCCTTCGTCCTGTGCTGCCTCAGCGCCACCCACTGGTGGCCCGTGCCATGATTCCCTGCCGGTTTGGCTTCGACTGCAGCGACAACAAGCGCACGTGATCTGGCTTGCTGAATCTGCGGCCCTCGCCCTGGAGATCTCCGGTGCGTTTTGGGAGCCAAGACGACTATCCGTGGTAGCGAGCCGTGGAGTGCCCTGTCGCTGGCTGTCTACAGACCCCACGTCGGCCTCAGAGGGTCGAACCAGCGACCTGCTGGGGACTGCAACGCTTGCGCTCCATCTGCTACTGTGTGTAGCCGGTGGTGTGACACGCCCCGTCATCCAGGAGAGCTGTCACACTTGAATGCTTTGTTAGTTTTTTTTATTGATTTTCAATTCCCCCCGAAGGGGACGGGCTGGCAGCAGCTTACTACGCTGCTCTACAGCCTACAGACTTTTTTTAAATAAAGGAAGAAGAAAGAAACAAGGAAAAACAAGCGATGAAATGGTGATTTAAAGTGTAAAATGGCGTAAAATTGCGGAAAGTTAAAACAGAAAGCAAAAGGGGTTGGCAATGTAGATAAAATACACAGGAATCAGACAAGGAACATGGTAGACACACAATTAAAAAACATGGCGACAGTCTGGTTTCTGTTCGCAAGAGATAAAAGACACACCCAGCGACAGCATGATGGCCGTTCGCAACCAGTCCCAAAAAAACACAACACGGAACACTCACTGTAAAACACGCACTGTAGAACACTCACTGTAGAACACTGCACGAAAGTGGCAGCACAAAGACGACACGCCCTAGCCAAAGGCAGATGGGGGGGGGGGGGGGGACCTGCAGGAGGGGGAAAAACAAGGAGGGAGGAGAGGAAAAAACGAAAAGGGGGGGGGGGAACAATGCTTTGTTAGCGAACCGGCACCTATTTATACGCGGCTGTGCACCTCTGTTTTGCTAAACGCGCCGCTCTGTACTCATAACACTGTTTGGCCAGTGGGCCCCTTCTCCCTGTGACTTGCGCCATGCAACCTGCTGTGTGTCCTTTTTCCGGCAGTTCTACGCCCCTGTAGCCTCTGTTGCACTTCGCAACTGCTGGTGAGCGTTGCAACAGGCCCACATCTGGCTGTAACTTGCACGTTCAGAAATATTGCATCAAAACTGACTTTTTGTATCCCAAACAATAGTGCCGCTGCAGTAGTATCTGCATTTAAAAACAACCACAAAATGAAGAGTGACTAAAATGATGAGATACAATCGCTTTCAGCTAGCATTCAGGTGATATCGGAAATCGGTCACGTGATGCCCCTTGCTAGCTACTTTTGAGACATCCATCGTATTTCGTTGTTCTCGTATCATGATTTAAATGTTATGACAGTATTCCGTTTCAAAGCAACAGTGCACTGAAAGTTTGTCACAAACGTCGGTTCAGATATGATTTGCTAAGTTAAGTGTTGGTTCAGACAGGTAACCTCTAAGGTCCGTTAGGACATGCGGTTCCAATCTAGCCCCATGGGACACGGCCGCACGAGGGGGCACTCAAGGGTTGGCTGGCTCTGAGCACTATGGGACTTAACTTCTAAGGTCATCAGTCCCCTAGAACTTCTAATTAAACCTAACTAACCTAAGGACTTCACACAGATCCATGTCTGAGGCAAGATTCGAACCTGCGACCGTAGCGGTCTCGCGGTTCCAGACTGTAGCGCCTAGAACCGCTCGGCCACCCCGGCCTGCGCTCAAGGGTTCGTCTGGCGAGCAGGCGCTAGGTGGTATGCCGCACGCAAGAGTCCTTTTCATCGCGAATCCGCACTGCTGCGTTAGGTGCTGATGCTTTGTAGTAGACGTGTTACGACAGTGAGTTCTAGAAGCAGCCCCTTGCCAATTTTTCCTAGTTGGGAAGACCAGTTTTTGTTCGTTGAGGATGGGATCCTTCAGTGTATCGTGTGTCATGAAGTTCAGAATACAAAGTATAAGTATAATACACAGCGTGACTACATGTCTCTTCATGTGGTGCAATACGATGAACTGAACTTTAATGAAACAAAGCGACTCATCGCCACACTGAAGGGCGAAGTTCAGCGACAGGTAACTCTGAGGCAAAATAAATAAACAAATATAACAAATACACAATCCTTCTAAGCGCTCTGTATATGTACTGACTTCGTTTCTTATTAAGTTTTATGCAACTACTGTAGTTTGCTTACGCTGACGCATTCAAATGATGCAGTGCTTCGAACAAGCTACAGAGTTGGAGACATCATTGCAACAACTGGGAAACCGTTCTCGTTGGATCCCTGGGTTAAATCATGATTGCTCGCCGTCTTCGAGGGCTTAGAGCCAGCAGAATTTTGAGGGAGTTTGTTCCTCCAAGCAAACGGTATCTCCTCAGATCCGCGATATGGGCACGGATTTGGAAAATGAACTGAAGCAGACATGCCACATTACTATAGGTGTTTTGTTAGCCCTTAGCGAAAGCACAGATGCCACAGACTTTGCTCAGCTCGCTATATTTTATTTCGGAACTACACGTTTTCGAGGAGCTGCTAGGCGTGGTACGGATGTACACAAGCACAAGTCAAGACACATTTGAGGTTGTCTGTGCGTCTGTAGAAAATACGAACTTGCTGTGGGACAGGTTCTGTTCTGTGACAACAGGCGGTCCACCATGAATGGTTGGAAGACAGCAAGGTTTCGTGACTCGTCTGGAGAAAAAAATCAAGACGGAGTTTCGGAAAGATATATAAAGAATACACTGTTTTATGCACCAGGAAGTCATTTGTGATGAAAGCGTGAAATGCGCCGACGTCATGGAGGTCGTGGTGACATATGTAAACTTTGTATGGCGCGATGGTGTCGACCACCGACAGGTCAAAGGCTTTTTGCACGACCTGGAAGCAGCCCATGGTAATATTCCTAGTCAGTCCACAGTATGATGGCTTATTAGAGGCAAAGATCTCGATGTATTCTTCGTAATTTGGGAAGAAGTCGCATTTTTTGTGGAAATGAGAGAGGCAGCCATCGCTTGTTGACGAGACGAGTAGCAGATATCATCTTCCTAACTGATATTACAAGACATTCAATCAGCTTAAATACACCACTTCAAGGAAAGGAGCTATTAGTTGTTGATACGTGCGATAAAATTAATGCATTCGTGGACGAACTTCATCTATGAGAAAGCCAACTTGGTAGTGGAAACTCAACCTTTTGTCGAGTGTTTTTCATTCTTCAATATCATGGAGAGATAAGTTTTGGTGATTATCAACAAATCACTTTACGTCTTAGTTTTGGAGCGAGTTTTCAGGACATGCGATGCCTACAAAACGAGCTAAAACTCTTTAACACAAGTGTTTCAGTTGGAGCAGATACTCTTCCTTCACAAACGCAGCTAGAGCTCATAGACTTGCAAAACAGCACGCTGTTTAAATGGTTCAAATGGATCTGAGCACTATGGGACTTAATAGCGGAGGTCATCAGTCCCCTAGAACTTAGAACTACTTAAACCTAACTAACCTAAGGACATCAAACACATCCATGCCCGAGGCAGGATTCGAATCTGCGACCGTAGTGGTCGCGCGGTTCCAAACTGAAGCGCCTACAACCACTCGTCCACACCCGCTGGCTACGCTGTTTAAGGACAGATATTACAACAGAGAGAATTTTGTTTGATGGTGTCGCGATCTTCTTGCAGAAGACTGTCCCAAATTTTGTAGAAATGCAGCTGACATCATACATATGATTGGCTCCATATATCGTTATAAACAACAGTTTTCTATAATGAAGAGAGTGAAAACGGCAGAAAGATCCCAGCAGCACGACCCAATATTTAAGCTATGAGTGTTCTGTGTCTTGCGGCAGCTCGAGGACTGACACCCAATATTTCGTTAATCGTGAATAAACTGAAAAGTATTTCTCCAAATAATTAAAATGTTGGTACGTTTGGCTTATATTAATGTTTTTTGTTAATTTTAATCATTCATCCTGTATTGCCTTGTACATGATCGCCTACCTAGCCAGTGTTCTGTGCACAGTGGTGTATATAAGATGCTCGGCCAGCCTTGTGCACCTGTCACGCCGAGCACACGTGAGCAAGCTGTTTACTCACTTCTGCCCGCCCGTGTCCGCGGGCGCCCGGTTGCTCGCAGATGAGCTCTCGATCTGGAACAGCCTGCTTAGGAGAATCTAAGATGAATGATAAAAATGTTGGAAATTGTATGCAGTAGCTCTAGTCATGTGGTTATAAACGTGCAGGTATGGATTCTAAGGCAGCATGCTTGCGTACTGGTGGGTGGTAGTTTTTTTCCATCTTAGCGTTTGTAACACCTTCGGGGACATTTTTATGCATGTAACATCAGCAAGTTCTGCAACATTTGATGTTATTTAACTGTAAGAGTGTATACTGTCAGAAATGAGTTTCTTCAATTTCATGATTTCACTCTGATTAAAAAACGAAAGTTGAAATTGCTCTGAGTGAGACAACCGGCAATGACATTTATATTCTTTCTTGTCACAAATATTTTTCTGAATATGTCTTCATTTCCGGGGGTGCGGTTAGGAGTAAATCTTAGAGTACACCTAAAACCGCTGCCAATGAAAAGAGCATCAATGACATTTATGTTCCTGCTTGCCACGAATATTTGGATATTTATTTCCGAATATGTCGCGACTTTCAGTGGTGTGGTTAGGCCGGATCTTAGAGCACAGCACAGATCGTAGTGAATGAAACAGGCAGCAATCTATTTTATAGTCTTGTCACAAACAAATAGCTGAGACCGAATTCTTAATAGCGCTTTTGTAAACTTGGGGGTCAAGGTAAATACCGCGCCGCACAGCAAGCTTTCGCATCACGTGACCGATTTTCGATATCAAAAGAACGTCAGTTGCACGCTGTAGTCCATTCTCGTTTTGGTCGGTCGTACAGAGTGGGTTCCAAAAATATGGTGGATAATAGTACACCGTGGCACCACAGAATGCTGCATGTGCCGTTCCACAGGCCCTCTATGTATACTTTGATAATTTTGCGATGGTTTGGGGCCAAAGACACGTAATACATTTAAAAAAAAGTTCCGCTATTTGCCTCTATAGATCGTTTATTTTACTGTACAGTTATGATTTCGGATATCCGCCATTTTCAAGTACCACATTGAAAAGATGTACAGAACACATGAAAATACAATTTAAAAGTAGGTGCGTAACATTATACCCATACAACGTAGGATCGAAGAAATCGCTTTAAAAAATTTTTATGAACTTACAAATTTTTAAAAATTATTCACTATATATGGGAATGAAAATACAATCTAACAGGGGTGGGTAACATTATGCCACTACAATGTAGCATCGAAATTTTTATAAAAAAAATTATGTACGAGGGCTGGAACTTTAATAGTGGCAACTATTTATTTACAGATCATACGAAATAGATACGTGTTTAAGAGTTTTACTGACCTTCAGAGTAGTCATCAGCATTTTGTATAACCCGTTGTCAGCGATATAGAAGTCGTAGGATACTCTTAGAAGTGCCAGTTGTGTTGACAGTTTGAGAGGCGCTGCCAATCCCCGCCGAATTTGTAGCAGCTCTGAAGCGAATGCCGTGAAGTGTTTCCTGCAATTTAGAAATCGAGTTGACCTCACGTTGGCTTAAGTCAGGGGGGTTCAGTAGGTGGTATAGCATTTAGCAGAGTTATCAGTCAAACAAATCAGTAACAGCTTGCACTGTATGTGCTTGAGCATTGTTCTGCAAATTGATGGCCAGGTCCTGCAGAAAGTGTCATCACGTCTGTCTCTAAGCTGGTCGCAGGCTGTGTTCCAAAAATGAACAGCATAGAGACACAACTGATGACAATTTCTGCAGGGTCTGACCATCATTTTGCAGGACAATGCTGAAGCACGTACAGTGCTGGATGTTACTGATTTATTTGACTGATGGGCTGCTAAGTGCTATTCCACCTACTGAACCCCCCTGACTTAAGGCGTCGTAAGTTCAACTCGATTTCTAAGTTGAAGGAAACACTTCACGGCATTCGCTTCAGAACTGCTACAAATTCGTCGGGCAATAGAACGCGTTGATCGAACTGTCAACACAACTGGCACTGCTAAGAGTATCCTACGACTATACATCGCTGGCAACGGGTTGTACACAATGCTGGTGACTACTTTGAAGGTCTGTATATTCTTTATATCTGTGGTGTCACCGCCAGACAGCACACTTGCTAGGTGGTAGCTTTAAATCGGCCGCAGTCCATTAGTACATGTCGGACCCGCGTGTCGCCACTGTCAGTGATCGCAGACCGAGCGCCACCACACGGCAGGTCTCGAGAGACGGACTAGCACTCGCCCCAGTTGTACGGACGACGTAGCTAGCGATGCACACTGACGAAGCCTCGCTCATTTGCAGAGCAGATAGTTAGAATAGCCTTCAGCTAAGTCAATGGCTACGACCTAGCAATGCGCCATTAGTAACATTGCATGTATCTACAGAGTCTCACTTGTATCGTCAATAGCGATGTACTACACGGATGGATTAAAGTTAAGTATTCCAGCAGCTACGTACTTTTCTTTATAGCATTCATTACGTATCCTGTTTCAGACCTATCTCTAGCCTGCGTGAGTTAACGCGTGCCTTTCGGCTACTTCCGAGTGGCGTGGCTGTCTTGCTACGCCACTACAATATCCTTTAATCTATTGGTAAAATATATACTGTATTTAAATTGTCCGAAAGAAGAGACACCACGCAGAATCGACACCTGTTATGCATTTTTAAGTAAACTGAAGGTGGAGGGGCGGAAAGGAAATGAACTTCTGATGTGAGCTACATCTGGGCCTCATGCGGAATCAGCGGCGACAGCTGAAAATGTGTTCCGGACTGGGATTCTAGCAGGGAGCACCTGCTTACTGATTCGCCTCAATGGGTAATGAATCCACCATCATAAATGCGGATGCACTATCACGTTCCGTCACCTGCGGGAATCTCGAAGTTGCAAGAATGGAGAACATGGACGGGCACTGTGGGAAGGTGCGGCTATGTGAGAATGTGGGGGGCGGGAGGCGAGTCGACATGGTCCTCGCAAGTGCGAGACACACTATTTTCGGATGGGGCAGTCGTTAACGTAATTGTAAATTAAGCAGGAGATCCCAGGTTCGTTTCCTGGTCTGGCACATATTTTCACTCGTAACCGCTGATTCTGCATAAAGTCCTGGTGGCATAATTGGTTCCTTCCCTTTCGATTCTTTTCTGCCTTTCAATTTACATTAAATTTACCTTCTTGTTCTGAGCAAACTCTTGTCCTAAGGATCTTATACTAGTAATAAACGTAAGGTAAATCGATGTCTTACGTCAGAATAGAAAAGATACGATCTTGTGTCTTCAGCTCACTCATTGGCTCCATAATAAACATTTTTCATGTCGTATGCACTGTGCGACTCGGCAAGTCTTTCTGTTAATATAGTACATTATTTTCAGGTAATGACACTCAAGTTTGTCTGGAGAACTTCAGAGTAGCAGCTACTTCGTCGTCCTGATAATACTTTGTGATAACCTTACGTTAGCAGATCACAACAACCAAATCATATAAATTTATGGCTCAATTCATGTTTTGATCTCTACAGGCTGCTGATGAGGTGAGATCTAGAGGTTATAAATGAGATACAAGATTAAACTCAGTAATGAGAAGCAAAAACATTTCGGATGCCAAAGAATATCTGTCGAGCGAAGAATATGTGTCTGTCACGAATCATCAATTTAGCATTGAAGGGAACCGCGGAGGGTATAAATCGTAGAGGGAGGGAGACCAAGGCGTGAATACAGTAAACAAATTCAGAAGGATGTGGGTCGTAATACTTACAAGGAGATAAAGAAGCTTACACAGCATAGAGTAACGTGGAAAGCTGCATCAAATCAGTCTCTGGACTGAAGTCCGCAACAACAGCAACACGAATTATACTTCAGACCAATCAAATCACTCAATAAAATTATTTTCCTCCGGCTTTTATTCGCTTTATAAAAAGAGAGCATCTTTAATCGAGGCAAATTCAAGTCCGTCTGTAAGGTTTATCACTATAAATAGGAACTAATTTTCAACAAATCTCAGACGCCGTACAGAGACGGTACCACTCCCTGTGCCACAAATGCATCTGTGACACTTTTTCCCCAGGAGCCAAACTAATGTACACATCTTTTAACAGTTATTATCATCTTCGTGTAGATAGATAATCAACTAGAAAGTAGACGGCTTATTAAAACCCCTTTACGATTATTTCAACGAATGTAAAAACGCATTCTTTACAAGGAAATATTGACCACTGGATTTCGGGTTGTGGCAGAGGTACGTTAAAATACAGCCGAAAGGCGTGAATCAGATATAAAGTTTCACTTCATAATAGTTAAATATACACAAGCTGTACATTCGGTTTGAAATACCAAATGACAAAAATCGTGTTGTGCATGGTTATGGACATGACGATACGCAAATGATCAGAATTACAGAACTGTACATGCCATCTGACTGAGTATTCACTACAGAGTGAAGCTGGCACACGCTGCAACCACAACCTCAATACACTGCAAGGTGACAGTATCTTCGATGCTTTCGAAGCCACCTCACGTTTTTATTAGTCAATATATAATTGAATCTTCTGAATATAGGTAAATGAATTTTTAAATTCACTCTGAATTCAACAACAACACGAAAAGGAAATAGTTTGGTAGAGTAATGCAATTGGTTCAAATGGCTCTGAGCAAGGTCATCAGTCCCCTAGAACTTAGAATTACTTAAACCTAACTAACCTAAGGACAGCACACAACACCCAGTCATCACGAGGCAGAGAAAATCCCTGACCCCGCCGGGAATCGAACCCGGGAACCCAGTAATGCAATTATTAGCAAGTCAAACAGTGTGGAGCAATCGGTGAAACGCATAGAACGTGACATAGGGACGCTAAACTGCTCGACTGCGTGCCGAGGTAGCGTCAAAACGCAGCAGAGTGGCCTATTACGTCGAGAGTGGCGTATGTAACAGTGAACCACGGATAATGATACGGGGGTCTTAGATATATGTTGAGACAATTAACAATGTCAGAATGATTACTGAAGACCTAAGATAAGTGTCACTATTCAATAGGGAATCCTGAAATACGTGCATGTGCCTACAAAACCAATGGCTATTTCTGTAAGTTGTAATAATAAATTTCTCTTCCTTCCCAGATGGGCAAACGGTATAGTTCTAATGCCCCAAAAAACCATTTCAAAACGCTATCCGATTTGTAAAGTTGAATGGAAGTAGGAGGGACGTTCAATAAGCAATGCCCAACATTTTTCTTCTCAGAACATATTTATGGTTAATAATGAGAATTTGGTGACAATGTCTTGTCCATATCCGATTTTTCTACGTAATCACGTTCTATGGTTGTACACCAACGTTGTGGAAGAGCAAGTATTCCCTGGTGATAAAAGCTCTTGTCCTGTAGGCGTAGGGAAGATTTCACTGCATGACTGGCACTCTCGTCGTCTTCAAAGTGTGTTCCCCGTAGAGAATCTTTAAGCGGCCCAAAGAGATGGAAGTCCGTGGGTGCGAGGTCAGGACTGTAGGGAGGATGAGGCAGTGATGTTCAACCCAATTTGGCGATGTGTTGCCGGGTTCTCAAACTTGTGAGTGCACCTGAATTATCGGGTTGGAGCAAGATTTCTGCTGGATTCTTGCCCGATCGAACACGTCGGGAACGGTTCTTGAGTTTACTTAGAGTCTTCACGTAAGCCTCTGAACTGGTGGTTGACCCTCTTGGCATCACGTGCACGAGAATGACGCCATCACAATCCCAGAAGATTGTCACCCCCGGCACAGGGTGTTGTCTTGAATTTTTTTTTTTTTTTTTTTTTTTTTTTTTTTTTTTTTTTTTTTTTTTTTTGTGGTGAATGAGGGTAATGCCACTCCAAGGACCGCCTCTTTGTTTCCGGCGAAAAGTGGTGCACCCAGATTTCGCCCCCGCATCTATCCTTGACAGAAAGGCCTCTCCGTCGGTCTCAAGACGTTCCAACAATTCAGATGAAATGGCGCTTCTTTGAAACGTGTCGTCCGCTGTGAGCATTCGTGGAAGTCATCGTGAGCACCTCTTTGAATATCCAAGAGTCTCGATCATTGCAGACGCACTTCCAGTGCTGAGCGACAAATGTAGAGCCAATTGTCGAGTTGTGATGCGTCGGTCTGGAAGGATGACGACATCCGCGCGATTCGGCACGCCTGGAGCAGTGGCTGTGGCAGGACGTACCGAGCGTGGCTGATCATGGAGCTCTGTTTCTGCAATTCCTGAGGCTGTAACTTTCATTACCCATCGCCCAACAGCACTTCTATCAACTGCAGCAGCGCCATACAATGCACACAAACGCTTATGGATGTTCAACGCGGTTTCTTTTTCTGGATACAAGAATTCAATAACAGTACGCTGCTTGTAACGTGAGTCGTATGCAGACGCCATTTTACCGAGGCACAGAAAAACATCAAATGTGAAGCACCAACAAAGGACGTTTGTCTATGGACATTAAGGGCTGTTTTAAAAAGAAAAATGTGGGGCCTTGCTTATTGAACGACTCTCGCAATTAGACACACACACACACACACACACACACACACACATATACCGTTTCATAAATTCAGCGCAACGGACAGAAATGGGCCTGCATATTTCGTATATTGCATACTGAGCACTGACTCGCAAAGGCAGCGACCCAAATTCAACACATGTTTAAGTTCTGCTTCTAGCGTAGAGATGTACTTTGAGGTTCCTTTCCTCGATCTTTTGATCACGAATTTGATGTGTAATAATGATTAAGTCCTGATTCTCATTCCTACTTAAAATCCTAATAACGAATGAGCACGATATTTTACTAACAGCAGCCGGCCGAAGTGGCCGCGCGGTTCTGGCGCTGCAGTCAGGAACCGCGAGACCACTACGGTCGCAGGTTCGAATCCTGCCTCGGGCATGGATGTAGTGATGTACTTAGGTTAGTTAGGTTTAACTGGTTCTAGGTTCTAGGGGACTAAGGACCTCAGCAGTTGAGTCCCATAGTGCTCAGAGCCATTTGAACCATTTGAACTAACAGCAGTCAGCAACCCAGCAGTCAACGACCTAATTTATCAGCACGTGAAACTTAACAGCGGGTAATCAAGTGTCGCTTATTATCACTATGTCATACGAGCAACTTCACTGACTGCTTTCAAATACAGCCCTGACCGCGTGTGGATTATAGTCGCAGTCACAGTTTTTAACAAGATAGTTTCCATGCAGTGTGCCACGCTCAGGTACTGCATACCAAAAAGGTTAAGGTCCGTGGTAAAATTAAAACCGAGGGTAGCGAATTAATAAACAATGTACAGGGATTTAGGGATGCCAAGGGCAGATATTTTTCTCAGTGACTGAGGACAGTGTACTGAACAACATTATATCAGAATTTACTTTCTTTTGCAGACTAATAATTATACTTGTTAGCAGTAACATATATTTATATTTTTAGGTTCGTAAGTACCTCAAAGAACGTGTGGCTCAAGCAGCTCATTAATGTTTGTTTTTCACTTGGGCAGGTGTTCAGGTGTTGTAGTATGGAAATAATTCAGAAGCCAAGATCGCTTCAGTACTGTTTACTGGATAACCGGTTTCAACACGCTGTAGGTGCCATCATCGGATCTGTGAAGATATAACATGACAGGTTTGTGGGAGGACTTACATGAGCTACACTATATACATTACCATTAGTGCAGTGTCACATACCTGAATGTAGATTAACATTTACAAACCATTTGTATATAACGATACATGACCAGCTGATATAAAATAATTGTCACAAAAATTAAGAAACAACCGCTCTCCTGGTCATTCTTTTCCATGAGATATGTAAAACTGAAGTCCCAAGGTAGCACTATTTAGTACATGCCCGCTGCTCGACGGACAGCGGTCGGTATCAAACTGCCCTATTCCACGCAGGTGTCCCTGCTGCGGTGCTAGTGGTTCACAACCGGCCACTAGATAGTGCTGTCCAAGCAGTGCACACACAGGCCCACGATATAACCACTCATTCCTAATACAAAACAACTTAACTATTACTGCTAATAAAATACCCATGCAAATAACACTTTCAAATACACTTACTGTACAGATTATACATACTATGCATACTATACATACTATATATACTATACTTATTATAATGTACGTCAATTACAGAGTAAAAGCATCTGAAGCAAAGGCAATATCATTTCGGGGGTTGGATTCCCTCACTTCCTCATCAAGGACTCGCACTGCCTGGGCTACTCTCAGGGTGTATTTTCGACATGGAGAAGCCCCACCCTTTCCTTGCCGTGTTGTCTGCACGCCGTCACTACTGCTCGCCGTCCGGTCCTCCTCGCCGCCGCCTGGTCGCCGCCTGCCGATGCTCGCCACCGCCGTCGCCGCCGCCGCCGCCGCCGCCGCCGCCGCCTGCAGCCGCTCGGTCGCCGCCTGCCGCCGCCACCGTCACCGGTTCGCCGCCGTCTTCACCCCCTCTCGCGCGCCGCCACCATGTCCCAACTCACCACCACTATCATTTTCACCTCTCCCTCCGCTGCTCCAACCACCATCACATGGAGCTCCTCCTCCACCCCCCTTCCCATCCGTCCTTCTGTCCCTGTCCACCTCACCCCTGCGCCATTTTCGGCTGTAACTACCCACAACTCGCCCTCCCTGTCACTGTCGCCCTATCGACAGCTACCGACTTTCCGCCACTCCCTGCACCGCCACCGACAGGCTCCAAGCCAGCACGGATTTCGGCTCGACGTTCCACAGTCTCTGTGACACCCATGCCCCCTCCCTCTGCGTCATCCACTGCTCAGGGTGGTACTGCCCCCCGCCATCTCTCCCTGCAACCCGTCCCCCAGCCCCCTCTGCACCCTGTCTTGGCCACGAAACCTTCCAAGCGGCCGAATGTTGACCCATCCCCCAAAATCTCCTCCAAGAAAACCCCCAATCCCCATGACCCACCCACCCCCGTGGACGCGACCCCGACCCCTGCCCCTGCCACACCTGCCACCCACACCTTTGTCCTCTCCAATCATGACCCTCAGTTCCTTGATGCCCACTACCTCACGCTCGCCATCTGGAAATACTACCCCGATGCCCCCATCTCCCTTCTGATACCTCGCAAGGATTCAGTCCTCGTTAAATCCCCCAATGCTTCCTTCCACACCGATCTCCTCTCCCGCATCCCATGCATCCAATTTGGCCAATGTGCAACCCTCACCCCCTACCACACCCCGTCCTCTTCCCATCAGCCTCAACCTTCCCAACGTCCGCCAGCCTTCACTGCTGTGAACATGAAGCTTAGCCCCGTGGTCACGGAGGCTGAAGTGTTGGCAGAACTCAACTCATGGCCCCACATTGAAATCTTCTCGGCCCATCGCATCTTCAATGATGCCGGGCCGACTATTCTCATGCGGATATTTAGTGAATCCTCCTCCTCCATTGACTGCCTCCTCACTGAGGGAGCCCTCATCTACAGTCGCCATCATAAGGTGGACCCCTCCTGTTCCCCAATCCAATCCTACTGCTGCCAGCGCTGCCTCACATACAACGACCACGTTACCTCTGCCTGCAAGAACCCCCCTACTAGTCCCCACTGCAAAGCTTCACACTTCCTCAAGAATTGTCCCAACCTCACCTCTCCCCACCTCCCCCTCTGTAACGAACCACATCCTACCTACTTAAAGTGTAAAGCGAAACCTCCTCCAGTCACCCCTGAGCTCACTGACCCTGTCCGTCCTGTTGATGACCCCAACCACCCCAACAACTCGCTCCACCCTCCACTTACTGCAGAGGACACCATCCATTTCATCACCATTGTGCTCCAAAACATCCACCCCATCCAGTGCTCTCACACTCTCTCCCAAATCGCCCTCGCTGCCTGTTTCATCTTACCACCTATGCCACATACTCCCACAAACAGGCCCACTTCACCTTCACCCCCTTCACCACCCTTGTCTAACTCTCCCCTCCCATGGTACAACAACCACACCATATCCTGTACCACAATATTCGCTCTCTGCCCACCCACAAACTCCTCTTCCTCCACACCCTCTGTCAGCACCACGTGGATGCCTTCGTCCTAAATGAAACCTTCCTTCAACCCCATATCTCCATCTCTGCAGCTCCTTACGCCCTTCACCGCACCGGTAACCTGTACCCTCTGGCACGTGATGGAGTTGCTATAGGGCACCTCAAGCACCTCCCTGTCTGGCTCCAACCTCTCATAAAGAATCCTGCTGAGCATCTCACCCTCAGCCTCTTCTTCCCCACCCTTATCATCACCTGTGCCACCATTTATATCCACCCTTGCACCCCCATCCTGTGCGATTTCCTGGCCCACATTGGCCGCACCTTCTCCACCTACGTGATTGCCGCCGACCTCAATATCCACAGCAGTGATCCTGCCGACCTCCAGTGGTGGCATCAGTTTCTGACCACCCTCCAGGGAGACCTGGTTCCCCTGCCTCAGCACACCCGACCCAAATCCAACACCACTCCCAATGTGGTCCTTGCCTCTCCCCACCTCCTTGGGCGTATCACCACAGATGTCCTTGACCTCATTGGCAGTGACCATGCTCCTGTTCTCCTCACTATCTCTAATGGTCGCCATCCCCGCAATGCTCCTCGCCCCGACATCCCTCCTAAACTTGTCCATGATTACTCCCATGCCAACTGGGATGCCTACCGGGACTCCATTCACACCCAGGATGATGGCCACGACCTTACCCTCCAGTCTCCTGATTACATCCCTCACACTGCTGCCTTCCTGCACCAGACTTTCTCTGACGCCGTCGCCACCCATATCCCCACCAAAGCCATCCACCCTCACTGCCCTGACTTGCCTCCACAGGCCATCCTCCTTCTTCGATAGTCCCGCTGCCTCTACCACCCTTTTCTCTGCACTCGTAACCAGGATACATTTACCCACCACTGACAATTACAACGACACATCCACAACCTGCTTACTGTGAAGAGACGCCGTGCCTGGCGCTAGACATGTACACAACTCTACACCACGCTCCCCATAAACTCTTCCAAGTATTTATCTGCTTTCCACCGCCTTACTGGGAACCGCCCCACACCCCAGTACCCTCTCCTCCTTGATGACCTTCCCTTTCCTGACAATGACTGCATTACCTATCGCCACCTCAAACACTGCCCTCCCTTTCAGTCCTTGCCGCACTATACAATGTCATCCTTGCCACTGGCTTCTATCCCAACCTGTGGAAAACCTCCCGTATCCTGATGTTCTCCAAACCCAACAAGCTTCCATCTGAGGCCTCTTCCTATCGTCCTATCTGTCTCACATAATTCAGAAAGCTCTTGGAATCCATCCTTTCCTGGTACATCCATCACCACCTCCACCAAAACCACCTCCTCCCCAACACCCAATGTGGCTTTCGACCTTCCCTCTCTGCCGATGACCAACTCCTCCACCTCACTCATCTCCTCTTCCTCCAGCTTAACTACCATCGCTCTCCATTTTAGTCTCCCTCGACCTCGAAAAGGCCTACAAGCATGTCTGGCATCCCGGTCTCCTGTTTAAACTCCAAATCTACACCCTTCCTGTCAACTACATCCATCTGATGGCCTCCATCCTCTCCCGCCGCCCCTGCTATGTTATCATCCATAATGCCAATTCCCACACCTTCTACCCCTCTGCAGGTGTGCCCCAGGGCCCTGTCCTCTCCCCTCTCCTCTTCCTGTACACGGCAGATATGCCCCAAACCCCCCTCCAGTACACCTCTTGCAATATGCCGATGACACCGCATTGCTCGCCCTCGCTCCTACCCTCCAATGGTCCCAACGCCTTCTCCAGAATCACCTTGACCTTTTTGCCACATGGTGTAACGGGTGGTTCCTGAAAACCAATCCTTCCAAGACCCAGGCAATCATCGTAGGTCATACCACTCGCTCCTTCCGGCTCCTGGATTTCTCCCTTACCTTCTATACCTGTCCTGTCCGCCTCACCCCCACCCTCACCTACCTTGGCCTCACCATTGACCGTCACCTCACCTGGATCCCTCTTCTCTGCTCCATCCAATCCAAAGCCCACAACTGCCTCTGACTCCTCTCTCGCCAGACATGGGGGTTGCAATCCTCTACCATATTCCACACCATCTGGATATCTGCGCCCCCCCCCCAAGTTCTATAAGTCCCTCCAGATCCTTGAGGATCATGCACTCCACCTCGTCTTCCGTATACGCCTCCCGTCCCCAACACGGATCCTCTATGACCTCATTCCTTTCCCCCATCTGCTCCTGTTCCTCGAACATATCTGCATATTCTACACCCCCGCCGCCTTGATCCCCCTCACGCCCTGGTTGCTTCTATCCTCTCCCATCCCCACCCCCTGCTACGCCTTCACTGTTGTGTCCCCCCTACCCTCCATCTCTACACCCTTCATCCCCTTTCCCAAGGTGGCTTCCATCAACTCCTCCTCCCAGATGATGCCCTCTCTCCATCCATCTATCCCTCCTATCAACTCTGATCCCCACCTCCCTCCTTTCCTCTGTCCTTTTCCTGGGCTCCCTCTTCCCCCCCTTTCATCCTGTTTTCTCTCCACCAAACCTCTCAAAGCTCTCCCTACCTCCCTTCTCCCCCCCGCGTCCTTTTGTATTCCCCTCCTCAGACTTCCCCACTCCCTGTCGCGCCTGCCCAGCACCCCCCACCCCTCTTATGGGTTCCCATCCTCCATTGGCTCCTTTCCTGCCTCCCACCATTCGCTTTTCCTCTCCCTCCCCCCTTTTTTATTTTCCATCATCTGTCCAGTTTCCACCCACCTGCTCTCGGCTGTGGTATGCCACATTTGCCAACTTTTTAGTGCAGTGTTCCAGTGACTGTTCAGTGTTGTTCGTCTTTCTCGTGTTGCGAACAGAAACCATGCTGTCGCTAGGTGTGAATTTTATGTCTTTTACGAACAGAAACCAGACTGTCACCGTGTTTTTTTAATTGTCTGTCTATTGTATTACCTGTCTACTTCGTATGTATTTTATTAGCATCATCATCCCTCTGTTCTTTGTTTTAAGTTCCACGATTTTTTTTTCGCCATGTTACTCTTTAAGTCTCCGATTTTATCGCCTGTTTTTATTATTTATTCTCTTCATCTTTTTAACAAAGTCTGTAGGCTGAAGAGCGGCATACTAAGCTTCTGCCAGCCCGCCCCCTTGGGGAGAAGGGGGGGGAATTGTAATTCAATAAAGGAAAAAAAGGCATTATCCGAAAAGCTTGCAGTATTCAATAGGTGGTTTTCCGAGCATAATAGATACACAACACACATCATAGCGTGTGAACAGGGCGCACAGCATCTCTAGACCACCGCATCAAATACATCAAAGAAATTATGCCCCGCCGATTCTAATTGTTAGTTCAACAATTTGCTTGTTTTTGTAAATTTAGATATTTTCCAAAACTTTGAGTTTGCTTCCTGCAAGTGCTTTATGCAAGATTTTCATACCTTGTTGCACATCAGTAATTTTATGGTTCGAGCCCCGCAAAGATGGTGACCCGAAGCGGACCTGTTGTGAGCACTCGTGTGCTCACGAAAACCGCGTAAGAAGCGATCTCCCTGTTTGCCCCATATAAAGGGGCACTGTTCAGTAATCCTTACTGACAGACGTAGTCTACTTCTCGGCTCAGTTAACATCGTGCAGCGACCATCACATGGTAAATTATGTGATGTGTTTGTGGGGAGCTCTTAGGTGAAGATGAAAAACAGAAAACACAGTGAAAAGGGTATATATATATATATATATATATATATATATATATATATATATATATATATATATATATATATATATCAAGCTACCAATTATCACAGTATCTGGACTACGTCCCTAACACCCTGTATTATGGACGAATAATCTAAAATAACCTTAAAGACCTATATATATTATTATTGCAATGGCAAAGTTTAGATTAAGAAGTGAAGAAACATCGTCTTTTAAACTCTTCATTTAGAGCTCTATTCTTTATACTTCAGACGAGGGTAACAGCTCTGAACTTACAATACGAAGAACGAAATAAAATAATGCAGGACCCTCCTATCAGCGGATATTCAGTTATGCAATAAGAAACGTATGAGCTCCAACTTCACTTTGCCCAAGCACAATAGCCCATACGTACTCGTGTACTGATCGTAGCCAAGCAAAGGCAATCTAACCTCTCCACGAGAACTAATCACCATAGCAAATGAACTGATGTGGTCTCACTCGATTCTTCATGCGTTGTAGTATCTGGCCGAGAGCATGGCAGTCTAGCATACAGTAGCAATGTTCTCTCCAAAACACGTTTCCACCCCAAGCATCCGGCCGACAGAGAACTTTTCGCAGACGCGATCGTAGCTAAAATTGACTCTAAAGTGGTGGATTCTGTTTCAGGGAGCAACTCGCGGAAGGCTATCACAGGGCAAATCTGACTCCCACAAACTTAGAATTGTTTCACTGACCAAGCAAAAATTTTTCTACAGTGCTTATGCCGCTACAAACATAAATAATGGGAAGAAATGAAAGCTGGGAGTGAACATGCACGTTTTAACCATAGAAAAAGTTTTAATTTTAACAATACTTGACTGTAGTCACAAATATGGCGCAACCATTCTTCAAGCTTCCAAGGAGAAATGTAAATAGACTAAACAGGTTTGCCGCCTCATCACGTTGTGTAAATTTTACAAAATTTCCTCGGAGCAACTTTCCGACATCTTCAGGTGGACCAACCTTGAAGGTGGCTAGGGACCACTGACGATATCCGCACTTCGACGCCCCGTTTCTCGAACACGTACGCGAAGAATGCACAGGCGTGGAAATCTTGCATGCGCAATGATTTGCAGGTAGATGGGCCTGGAGACATGGCGTACTGGCACTTCATTGCACGTTTCCAGTACGTTTGACTTATCTGCACTGACTGGGCCTGGTGCAACACCAACTCTCTGCAATCTTAATAACTTGTTACAGTTCCACTATTCTATTCACCCTCCAGTTTTGGAGTGATTCAGACGATCCATCTAGGTGCTGCAGATATTACTAAGAAGAAAACTCGCCATCACACCCCCTCAGATTTAGTGGTAAGAGGGCCCAGTGGACAGCCTGTCGAAAACTGAACGCAGATCGAGCATGAAAGCAGAAATAAGGTGTATTGAACTGTGAAAAAGAAGAAAAATTGAAAAGTGAACTGTCCAAGGACTGGAAGTCCAGTACAGAGGAGGCTGACGGAGCAATGACGGTGTGGTTAAATGGCCACAGTGTTGGACTGCCGAGCGGACAGCCGGCACGGTAGCTCAGCGTATTCGGCCAGAGGGTTAACTGCCCTCTGTATAAAAAAAAAAAAGGCTGAGGGAACTGATCAACGATGAACTTGAACAGGTGTCATGGAATGTCTTAATCGAACAAATGCAACGAAGACAACAGAGAGAAAAAAGAAAAAAGAACATCGGTTGAGCCGTGTTCAAACCTCCCTAGCGACAGTTTTTTTTTTCCTTTTCTTTGCTGTTCGCCGTGTTCATATTTTTGTTTCAGTCGTGGTGTAAAGTCAGTTTGCTACAGCGAGGTTTAAGGAAGGGATAACTGATTGTGCACAACTACTTTATTAGCAGCCAAAACGAAATGGCTTTCGAATGGGGACCGCAAATTCTTGCTGACAGGGCGACAAGCCAACCGAATTCTCCTCTGGAAAACACGTCTGGTGTGTCATATACGGCATTACAGAGATTACGTGTCTCATATGTTAGGAATCTCTTACCGACGCACTTAATTTGTACACCTGGTAAGTGAATGAGATATGCCCCTTGCCCCATATAGCTCTTCGTGCGAATGTGGAAATGATGAAAACATAGTAGTTTCTAACATAGGCTGCAACAAATGAACGCAACAGTTTCACAGTCACACAGTTTCTCTATGCCCTGTCATAACGTATGTTTTTAACGTTTTTGGAGTTGCGTTCTGCTTTGGAAGTTTTCTTCCTTGAACTTCTTTCTTGTAGCATAGTTCACAACCGCTTATTTGTTGTTATCATTTCTGTGAGACGTCTATATGGTATCTCGCCTGCTCTCACTATTCTTCACCTTTACTTGTGACAGTAACGTATTTTTACCCCATGACTCATAGTCTATAACCAATACATCGTATGGTAACTGCCAAGACTACTGAAAGAGCACAAACATTTCAGTGAACGAACGGACACTTCATAATGTAGTGAAAAATAAATAATTGTAAAAGGCACGAGGGAGTTTCAAATTCAGCTCGTCCGCTTTATAGTGTAATACCGTGACTTCTTAATAATCTCCACACCACAGCTGTCCGGCTGCGCTCAATATTACACTATTTTTTTTTTTTTTTTTTTACAGTTCAGTACAACTTCTTCTTGTTTTCATGCCTGATCTCTGTACAATTTTTGATGGGTTATCCACTGGACTATCTCACCACTAAATCTGAGAGGTTTTCGATTCTGAGTTTTTCATGCAAGTGTAATGTAGTTCACGTGGCCGTAGAAGTAGAAGGAAGGTTGAGTCATCGTTCTTGCAAATATGGGTGCTATAGTGAAACAGAGAGATATTCACTGTTATTTCGATGTGGAGTAAACTCTCTGTCTGCTTCATACTAACTGGGGGAAGGAGACAGAAAATGCCTAGAAGATGAATAGTATTTCGATTTTCAATAAAGTGAAATTAAAATATTGGAAGCTGGATACCTGGCAGGATAAATGGGTACAATAATATAATTTTTAATCAATATTTTTATAAACCAGGTATTAAATTGTAAGACATTTCCAGAGGCAGATGTGGACTCTGACCACAATCAATTGGTTATGAACTGTAGATTAAAACTGAAGAAACTGCAAAAAGGTGGGAATTTAAGGGGATGGGACCTGGATAAACTGACTAAACCAGAGGTTGTACAGAGTTTCAGGGAGAGCATAAGGGAACAAATGGCAGGAATGGGGGAAAAAAATACAGTAGAAGAAGAATGGGTAGCTTTGAGGGATGAAGTAGTGAAGGTAGCAGAGGATCAAGTAGGTAAAAAGACGAGGGCTAGTAGAAATCCTTGGGTAACAGAAGAAATATTGAATTTAATTGATGAAACGAGAAAATACAAAAATGCAGTAAATGAAGCAGGCAAAAAGGAATACCAACGTCTTAAAAATGAGATCGACAGGAAGAGCAAAATGGCTAAGCAGGGATGGCTAGAGGATGAATGTAAAGATGTAGAGGCTTATCTCACTAGGGGTAACATAGATACTGCCTACAGGAAAATTAAAGAGACCTTTGGAGAAAGGAGAACCACTTTTATGAATATCAAGAGTTCAGATGGAAACCCAGTTCTAAGCAAAGAAGGGAAAGCTGAAAGATGGAAGGAGTATATAGAGGGTCTATACAAGGGCGATGTACTTGAGGACAATATTATGGAAATGGAAGAGGATGTAGATGAAGATGAAATCGGAGATATGATACTGCGTGAAGAGTTTGACAGAGCACTGAAAGACCTGAGTCGAAACAGGGCCCTGGGAGTAGACAACATTCCATTAGAACTACTGACGGCCTTGGGAGAGCCAATCCTGACAAAACTCTAGCATCAGGTGAGCAAGATGTATGAGACAGGCGAAATACCCTCAGACTTCAAGAAGAATATAATAATTCCAATCCCAAAGAAAGCAGGTGTTGACACATGTGAAAATTACCGAACTATCAGTTTAATAAGTCACGGCTGCAAAATACTAACGCGAATTCTTTACAGACGAATGGAAAAACTAGCAGAAGCCGACCTTGGGGAAGATCAGTTTGGATTCCGTAGGAATATTGGAACACGTGAGGCAGTACTGACCCTACGACTTATCTTTGAAGCTAGATTAAGGAAAGGCAAACCTACATTTCTAGCATTTGTAGACTTAGAGAAAACTTTTGACAATATTGACTGGAATACCCTTCTTTCAAATTCTGAAGGTGGCAGGGGTAAAATATAGGGAGCGAAAGGCTATTTAAAATTTGTCTAGAAACTAAATGGCAGTT
The DNA here is from genome assembly GCF_021461385.2 of Schistocerca piceifrons. NCBI lineage: Eukaryota > Metazoa > Arthropoda > Insecta > Orthoptera > Acrididae > Schistocerca > Schistocerca piceifrons. Next base: position 45,153,884 of record NC_060141.1, read on the forward strand.
ATAAGAGTTGAGGGGCATAAAAGGGAAGCAGTGGTTGGGAAGGGAGTGAGACACGGTTGTAGCTTCTCCCCGATGTTATTCAATCTGTATATTGAGCAAGCAGTAAAGGAAACAAAGGAAAAATTCGGAGTAGGTATTAAAACTCATGGAGAAGAAATAAAAGCTTTGAGGTTCGCCGATGACATTGTAATTCTATCAGAGACGGCAAAGGACTTGGAAGAGCAGTTGAACGGAATGGATAGTGTCTTGAAAGGTGGATATAAGATGAACATCAACAAATGCAAATCGAGGAGAATGGAATGTAGTCGAATTAAGTCGGGTGATGCTGAGGGCATTGGATTCGGAAATGAGACACTGAAAGTAGTAAAGAAGTTTTGCTATTTGGGGAGCAAAATAGCTGATGATGGTCGAAGTAGAGAGGATATAAAATATAGACTGGCAATGGGAAGAAAAGCGTTTCTGAAGAAGAGAAATTTGTTAACATCGAGTACAGATTTAAGTGTCAGGAAGTCGTTTCTGAAAGTATTTGTATGGAGTTTTGCCAGGTAGGGAAGTGAAACATGGACGATAAATAGTTTATACAAGAAGAGAATAGAAGCTTTCGAAATGTGGTGCTAAAGAAGAATGCTGAAAATTAGATGGGTAGCTAACATAACTAATGAGGAGGTGTTGAATAGGATTGGGGAGAAGAGACGTTTGCGGCACAACTCGCCTAGAAAAAGGGACCGGATGGTATGACATGTTCTGAGGCATCAAGGGATTACAGATGTACCATTCGAGGGCAGCGTGGAGGGTAAAAATCGTAGAGGGAGACCAAGAGATGAATACACAAAGCAGATTCAGAAGGATGTAGGTTGTAGTAGGTACTGGGAGATGAAGAAGCTTGCACACAATAGAGTAGCATGGGGGACTGCATCAAACCAGTCTCAGGACTTGCGGCCACAACAACAACTTGTTTACTATATTTTAAAATGAGTAGAGATAGAAAAGAATATTGAACATGTAAAATACAATTAAAGAGCATTAAATTTTTAGTTTTACCCTCTGGATTTAACTTCGATCTACATATTGCAGTTTCTTGAAACGGTATAAGTGAGAATTCAATTTGTGAAAAAAAATAACTTTATACGCGTATTATTGATAGGGCCTTACTTGATTATACTTTACAAAATTCTTTATTGCATTATTCCAAGGCACATGACAATATGCCGGCAATACACCTACATCGATCACTGTTGGTAGAGCTCACACAAGATAATTCGGCGTGTGCACAGAAACATATTCTCGACCCCGTGTATTCTCATTCTCAGCGTGTTTCAGGTCCACCCCTTTGTTCCCAAGCGGTAGCGGCTTCAGTTGCCAGATGGCTACTGAGCAATGAGTTTGTTTCGTTGCGACTGAAACATTTACTGCCCGTCTTGGCTACACCGTGGTAACGGAGACATGTGCACGGCTTCTGCATTGCAGCCTCTCTCAAACAATTTTAAGTAAACTGTCTGGCAAAAAGAATTGGTTCTCACACATCACGTAGCCTCATTAATCCATGATGAACTATCTACCATTTCGCTAATGGTCATAGTTACGCAGCTATTTGTGTAATGAGTAAGTTACTCTACGATGTTCGAGTGTGTGTATTGCGTATTAAACCGGGAACCTAGAAACGACGGAGAGGGTTCGTCTGGCCGTAGCCTTCAGTGGTCACAACCCCACAACAGGCTACAGCAGTCCACTCACCCCACCGCCGCTCCACACCGAACGCAGTGTTATTGTGTGGTTTGGCCCCCAGTGGACCACCGGGTAACGTCTCATACCAGACGAGTGTAACCCCAAATGTTTGCGTGGTAGAGTAATTATGGTGTACACATACGTGGAGACAGTGCTTGCACAGCAATCGCCGACTCAGCCGGAATAAGGGGAACCAGCCCACATTCGTCGAGGTAGATGGAAAACCGCCTTAAAAACCATCCACAGGCCGTCCGGCACACCGGACCTCGACACAAATCCGCCGGGGGGATTCGTTCCGGGGACCGGCATGCCTTCCCGCTCGGGAAGCAGGGCGTTAGACCGCTCGGCTAGCTGGGCTGACGATATTCGAGTAGTTTGCAATCAAAAAAGGGGCCGCTATGAGTGAGCGCTTGTTGTATGTGAGATCATACAGATGGTGTATCATAATTAATGGCGTAAACGCATACAGTTGAAAGTAGACGATACTAGAAGCAAAAAAGTCTCACTAAACATAGGGTCCAAAACGCATACCCTAAGAGCTACGGGCAATTTTTCTTCTTCGACACTGTGAAGCAAATCTCTTCTGCTGCGAGCTCTTTGCTTTCTACATTTTGGGAAGTAGTAATATGGACCAAAACAAGAAAAATTGTCCGGTAAACATTTGCTCTGAAATGCATACCTTAAAAGTTGCGAGCGCTTGATCATTAGGAGAGTTGTGTTTCAACGTAGCAAAGTGCTCATAGCTTTTAAGGTATGCATTTTAGAGCACATGTTTACTGGACATTTTTTCTTGTTTTGGTCCACATTATTTTTGCTTCACAGTATCGAAGATGAAAAATTGCTCGTAGCTCTTAAGGTATGCATTTTCGTTCCTATGTTTGCTAAGACTTTTTTTGCTTGTAGTATCGTATGCTTTCAACTGTATGCGTTTACGCCATTAATTATGATACATTCTCTGTATGACATGGAAATAAGGTAATGATTTTCTTTCCACTTCACATGAGATCTATCTCCATCGCCAATCTTGAGAAAATAGATTTATGTAGCACACTGAATTCCGATCACGTACACAATCCTCTCATCTCATAAACGCATCAAACATGCTGTAGAGAAAGCTGTTCTCACTGATCCACTTTGCTTAATTTTGAGCATGAATTCCGATTATGTAAACCCAAAAGAAACCCGTCTTCCTTCCAAACTTAACCATGTCAGACCAACTGAAGGACAATCAAACAGTCTAAAATCAAAGATGGTAAAATATATTAAAACTGTGTGAAAGGCCAAATTCGCAATAGCTGTTTATTGTGTCTTCATTTTATGACGACCGGTTTCATACCTAGGAGGTTATTTGCAACCACATCAGAGTTTAGCCAAAAAAAGAAAAAAGAACCGGAAACTTCCACTAGCAAATTAATGAATAACTAAGGAAATAACTATATTTCTATTCAGTTAAAACTGAAAGAGGTAAATGAACTCGAATTTATTAATCCGAATGCCGTATTATGACGTCTTATTGAATGTAAACACAGTTACTACGCTCGCAAATAAAGTTAACACTCGGCGCTCTGGCGTATGGGACCGACCGTAAGCACATTTCCCATTGCCGGCCGGAATGGCCGAGCGGTTCTAGGCGCTTCAGTTTGGAACCGCGTGACCGCTACGGTTACAAGTTCGAATCCTGCCTCGGGCATGGATGTGTCTGATGTCCTTAGATTAGTTAGCTTTAACTATTTCTAAGTTCTAGTGGACTGATGACCTAAGAAGTTAAGTCCCATAGTGCTCAGAGTCATTTGAACCATTTCCTATTTACAGTCGCTTCCATCAGCCACCGCACTGAGTGTCAACTTTGTTTGCGGGAAATGTTACGTAGTTCACAGATGTCATAATCAGACTTTCCTCCGGTAGCGCGTCTTGCTCCAATAGCGAGCCAGTAGCTTTTCTGTGATTGGTTGGATCCCGGAATCCAATGGGGTATTAATAACAATCACTTTCTGAATGTAGCAGCAAAAATAGGATTAAAGATTTCAGTTGAAGAAGCAAAAAAATATGTTAAATTGTCAATCCCAGGACTTTAGGCCTTTACAAATGGCATCAACATCCTCCCCTGAAATTAAGGGAATTGTAAATATACTGAAAAACAAGAGATCATACGGTGTTAATGGAGTTTCTAACAGAATTTTGAAGTGTTGTTCTAATTTAATAAGTGGAGTCCTTAGAAATATATGTAATGCTTCACTGGCACAGGGAATTTCCCCAGACAGATTGAAATACGCAATTGTCAAACCTCTTCATAAGAAAGGGGACAATAGTGACTTAAATAATTATAGACCAGTCTCATTGCTGACTTCAATTTCTAAAATATTCTAAAAAGTTATGTATTCAAGAATAGTCTCACATTTAAGAGAAAATAATTTACTCAGCATGTCACAGATTGGAATCTGGAAGGGTTATTCGACTGCGAATGCTATCTACACATTTACCCATGAAATAGTACAAGCCTTGAATAACTAATTATCGCCAATTGGTATTTTTTGTGATCTTCCCAAGGCATTTGACTCTTTGGATCATGGTACAATCTTAGAAAAACTTAGGTTCTATGGAACTGAAGGCTATACACACACCTGATTTGAATCACACTTAACGAACAGAAAGCAAAAATTTGTACTGAGCTACACAAATAATGTTGGGAGAGTGGTAAATTCTAGTGAATGGGGAGTTATCGCAAAGGGATTCCCACATGGTTCAATTTTGAATCCTCTGCTGTTCCTTATTCATGTGAATGACCTCTTACTTAACGTTCAGCATGGATAACTAGTATTTTCTGCGGATGACACAAGTGTTATAATAAATTCCATCCCAGAAAAAGCAGGTGAAGATATTGTTATGGAGTTCTTTCAAAGAATTATTAAGTGATTCTCAGAAAATTGACTTTCCCTTAATTCTGAAAAACGCATTATATCCAGTTCTGTAAAGGGAATAGAGTCATAAAGATAATTGATATAGGAGATGAACAGAGCTCAATTAACAGGGTAGATTTCTCCAAATTTTTGGGTGTTCACACTGATAACAAATTGAACTGGAAGAAGCATATTACTGAGCTTCTCAAACAATTGAGTTCAGCTTCTTTAACTCTTCGTATAATCGCTAGTCTTGGTAATAAACAGATCAACCTCCTAACGTACTTTGCATATTTCCACTCAATAATGTCTTATGGAATAGTTTTTTGGGATAACTCACCACTTAGACATAAAGTATTTATTGTACAAAAGAGAGCAGTGAGAATAATGAGTGGTGTTCACCCAAGGACGTTATGTAGGCAACTATTCAAAAAAGTTGGGTATTTTAACTGCACTATCAGAGTATATATATTCGCTGATGAAATTCGTTATAAATAACCCATCTCAATTCGCGAAGAACAGTGATGTTCATACGTACAGCACTACGGGGAAAAATGACCTTTACTATCCATTATTGTAGCTGTCAGTTGCTCAAAAAGGAGTACATTATCCAGCAAGAAAAATCTTTGATCATTAGCCCAACAACATAGTGTCTGACAGGTAGCAGATTAAGTTTTAAATCTAGCTTAATATCATTTCTTTTGGACAACTCCTACTATTCCAAGGGCGAGTTTATGTTTCAAAACTGGTAAGAAAAAATATTGTACCTCTAAATATAGTTGCATATGGAGAACTAGAAATTTAAGTAATATTAATATTCACACTATTCATGTGGGTATATATATCTTGTAATCTGACTTGATTCACATCAGATCGATAAGATAATCGTGAAAATGATCTATGGAACAACCTAGGTGGGCTGACACATTACACAGCAAAACACGAAAATATGCCTGATGAAACACTGACCATAAGTGAAAACACACCCTTCAAAACAATTCGTAAAAGTCGTATGCAACAACAGCTACAATAAAATAAAGGCGACATATAGATGTAGATAGTAGTAATAAATACTGTTTCTAGCAGGTCAACAACGTCAGCACAGACTATAATACACTTTATTGAAAAGATCAAGTTAAGTTTGTCACAAAACAAAAAGAATTATATTTGAAACTATATCAAAATCTTTCGAGTTTTTACAGGGAGAGAGCGCTTGGTGGTGCAGCTTAACCTTTTGTTGACGATTCGCCGTGGCAGTTTGCTGGTTCTCGAAGTGTCATTATTATGACTCCATTAATCATGAAATTGCCTTGTACATATCCTCTTGAGTGGTATAGACTCCTCCGTTCGATAATATTATCCTTCTTTGCAATTCTATGGTAACAGTCTAGTCCAATGTAATTGTTGTGCAGATCCAATTTCGTAAGTGCGCCATTACAACGTTCCATACACACACATACACACACACACACACACACACACACACATTTCTGTTTCTACCGTTTCATATACAGTTTCAAAATAGTACGGTATTTAATTTCACTCGCTGTCCGCCGTATTACAGTCCGTACACTTTCAGCAATGACGATCGCGAATTTACAGTTCCGGCCACGCGTCACAGTCAGTTAATGTACTATAGCGTGACAGCTCATTAAGTTGCACATGGGGCAATAACTCGAAAGTATATTAGTTCGCGTAGCTCGGTTAGCTGAAACTTCTGACAACGACAATCACTTTCTATTGCCGCAAGCATTGCCGTTGCTGTTATAGTACTCCACAAACTCACAGGATTCACGCAGTCTAACACTTTCTTCCTTAATGTCCACGCTGAAGTCTAGTTTATGGCGTGAAAGAAAAATACGAACGTGGCCATGAATTTGCATTTGTTTCTATCTAGGACGATCACACAACACAAACAGCCCGTACGCGACAATCCTCACCTTCTGATTGTCTTCACGGTCCGCCGATAACTATCGATATTGCTCTCGCATCACGATTCTTCAACGACATCTACATGTATACTCTGAAAATCACATTTCAGTGCCTGGCAGAGGGTTCGTCGAACCACATTCACAATTCTCTATTGTTCCAATCTCGTATAGCACGCGTGACGAACGAACACCTACATCTTCTAGTACGAGCTCTAATTTCCCTTATTTTATGTTGGTGATCGATTCTCCCTAGGTAGGTCGGTGTCAACAAAATATTTTCGCAATCGGAGGAGGAAGCTGCAGATGAGAATTTCGTGAGATTTCAACGCAACGGACAACGCCTATCTTCTAATGATGTCCAGCACAAACCCTGTATCATTACTGTGACACTCTCTCCCCTATTTCGCGATAATACGAAACGTGCTGCCCTATTTTGAACTTTCTCGATGTACTCCGTCAATTCTATCTGGTAAGGATCCCACACCGCGCAGTAGTTTTCTAAGAGAGGACGGGCAAACGTAGTGTAGACAGTCTCCTTAGCAGACCTGTTACATTTTCTAAATGTCCTCCCAATAAACGCAGTCTTTAGTTAGCCTCCCCTATAACATTTTCTATGTGTTCCTTCCAATTTAAATTGTTCGTAATTGTAATTCCTCGGTATTTAATTTATGGCGTTTAGATTGGACTGATTTATCGTATAACCGATGCTTAACTGATTCCATTTGGCACTAATGTGGATGACCTCACATTTTTCGTTATTTAGGATCAGTTATCAATTTTCTCACCATACAGATATCTTTTCCAAATCGTTTTGTAATTTCTCATACAAAAGTGCTTCGCATAACGTTTGGTTTTACACACCTCATTACACATAACCATTGCAAAGAGAATGAAAGGTCTATTGAGAGTCTTACATAGTCAATTAAATCGAGGTTCATGTAGCAATATAATTCAAGCAAAACAGTCTCAGTTCATATAAACACAGTCTGACATGACAGTCGCGACACTCCGTCTCGTTTTTGTTACCCATAGCGAATGCAGCCACCCAATCACCAGCAAGCGACACTTGAAAATACGATGTCGAATGAATGCGAATACTAAGGCTTATACCGATTTGTAACATGATTCTCACAATATGGACTGTTCATGGCGCCATAAATGTCGACAATAATTGAAATTTATCACCACCATTGTCATTAATTTGTTTTCTAAGGATGCTGCTAGGTACGAAACAGTACACCACAGAGCAATTTGTTTACAATTCTCTTGTAATGTACAGATATTTACCGAATAATGTCTTTGTGCTATAATAACAAAAAATTGCTAGCAAACACCACAGGGTCTAACTTCTGAAGAAAGATGTCGTATATCTACCCAACAACGCTAAGTTTTATTCGTACAATTTCATCTGAAATGACGAATGTGAAATGTAGAAGACCTGTATAGACTGTAATACACACATTATTTAACGTTTATAATAATCCACCACACTTGTGGCTGGAGATAAATTCACACAGATAACAAAACGTCGAAGGAAATAAAACTGTGTTCCCAATACGGATGAAACCAGTTGCACAACAGTTGCCACATACGAAGCACGAACAGCAAGCATCTTCAACATATTCACTTTTGAAACAAAAGTTATTACATTTACAAAAATATTCGTGTATGAGAAAGCCAAGTGAACCGCAAGACTGGGCGAATCATTAGAGTCCACAAAACATTTTTACTTGTCAAGGGAAGTCCCCATCGTAATAAGAACAAACTAGAACTCAAATATATGCTTCTTAAGCATGAAATATGAGTTTATATCCTCCTGCTTTCAGTGCAGCAAGCTGGAATTATAAAGGTATTCGAAAGTGTTTCTGCAGGAGTAAGTTGTAGTTTATGTCCCTGAATCAGGGAGATTTGGCTGTTTTTACATTTATTTCACAATAACTTCGACCGTTGGGAACTTACTGATGCAAGGAACTCAAAACCAAAAAACTATTTCGTTAATTAAGCAGAAAAATAATTAAGTACAAACATTGTCCTTACGAACGCAGGTAGCTTTCTGCTTTCTGTTTTCTTGCCGCATGGAGCGCTAGTGTCGCTTCAGCTGTCGAACGGTAACAACATTTGCACCAGAAAGTGTTACGACTATTTGTGAAAGACTATGACATCAGGGCAGAAAATAAAAATTATATTCTAGATTCTGAAAGATATATTTACAGAAAAGAAAGAGCAGAAGATAAGATAAAATAACAAGAAAAAAGATTCTCTCATATTTAGTAATATTTCCACATACCGAACGAATTTTTGGCAAATAACAGCTTGCAAAGCGTTTTTCCATATAGCTAATACACGCAACTGTGGTGTACGAGTGTCTACAGATTTATTAAATGAGATAATCAAATTCTTTGCAAGGCCACAGATAGCTGGTAAAATAAGAATTGCTATATATTTATATATATTTTTTTCCTTTATTGAATTTCGATTCCCCCAAAGTGGGCGGGCTGGCAGCAGCTTAGTATGCTGCTCTGCAGCCTACAGACTTTTTAAAACGTAAGAAGAAGATAATAAACAATAAAAAGGCGATAAAAGGGTGACTTAAATTGTCAAACGGCGGACAAATTGGGGAAAGTTAAAACAAAAAGCAAGGGGTTGGCAATGCTAATAAAATACACAGGTATCAGACAAGTAACATAGTAGACAGACAATTAAAAAAACATGGCGACAGTCTGGTTTCTGTTCGCAAGAGATATAAAAATAACACCCAGCGACAGTAAGATGTCCGTCTGCAACACTTCCGAAAACACACACAACATTGAACACTCACTGTAAACACTGCACGAAAATGTTGGCACAAACAGGACACACCCTAGCCTAGGGCAGATGGGGGGGGGGGGGATGGACCTGGACAGATGAGGGGGAAAACAAGGAGGGAGGAGAGCAAAAACGAAACATGGGGGGAACCAAAGGAGGGAGAGGACTCATAAGGGGGAAGGGGCAGGGCGGACACGAGAGGGAATGGGAAAAAGCAGATGGGGGGAAACGCAAAAGGACTCGGGGCGAGAAGGGGGCAGAGAGAGGGTAGGTGGGGAAAAAAGAAGATGGAAGGGGGCCAAGGGAGCCCAAGAAAAGGATGGAGGAAAGGAGGGGGGGGGGTGGTGAGGATCAGAGTTGATAGGAGGGATAAATGGAGGGAGAGAGGGCATCATCCGGGAGGGGGAGTTGACGGAAGCCACCTTGGGAAAGGAGATGTAGGGTGTAGAGATGGAGGGTAGGGGGGACACAACGGTGAAGACATGGCAGGGGGCGGGGATGGGAGAGGAGAGGCGCAATCAGGGGGTGAGGGGGACCAAGGCGGCGGGAGGTGTATGCGGATATGTTCGAGAAGAGCATTGCTATAGGTTTGTAACAACATATATGAATGAATCACAATTATTTTTATATCGACCATAGGCTTTTCAAAAGCTATTTACATTGTCTGTCCTCAGTTGTTTGGTTAAAAGTAGACTGTTTCAGGATTCTGATGCAATTTCGACTGAATTATAGTACGATTAAAATTACTTGATAGCCAGTGTCGCCAGATTAGCTGCCTGCCTCCGCTCGGCTATAGGTGACAGACACATATGGTGGGTCACTTCACAAATGCTGTTAATGCTTAACGCTGAGCAATGTTGGAAGTGGCCGCCGCGAGCTACGTTGGAAATGCGAGATGTTCCGTGATTTTAAGTGACCAGTGGAAGAAATGCCGCAGACGACGGGTTTTGTAGCCCTGCGTTTACTCATGTCCTAACCTAATTACAACCTCTCGATGTGAAATGTATCGGTGAAAACGGTGGTCAACAATCTGCGGCACAACTAAAATCACAATCCTTTTGTTCAAGACGAATAAAGGTAACCACTGTGAGAAAACTAAACATAGAAAAAATTCAGTTTCAGCGCTGAAAGCAAACCATAATTGCCGGCTACGGTGGCCAAATGGTACTAGGCGTTGCAGTCTGGAACTGTGCGACTGCTACAGTCGCAGGTTCGAATCCTGCCTCGGGCATGGATGTGTGTGATGTCCTTAGATTAGTTAGGTTGAAGTAGTTCTAAGTTCTAGGGGACTGATGACCACAGATGTTAAGTCCCATAGTGCTCTGAGCCATTTGAACCAAACTGTAATATCTCGCTGTCATTGGTTACCAGAAACTGTTCTCACGTTAGCTTCAAGAGCTGCCGCGTCACGAAGCGATCCTCGTTGGCAGTTGGTCACAGATTACAGGAGATACAGGCAGATTCCAAAAGAAAAAGGAGTGATGGAAGAAACGTAAGAGCAAATAAAGAGCAAATGAAGTCAATATGATGATGAAAATCACGTGGCAAAGAATTGGAAATAAAAAATTACATTTAAACCAATTGATTGAATAAAATAATAATCAAACTCTGTTGATTGGATTTAGAAATAAAAAAAATTGCAACAGTTGACGAAATTTTAACCTACGACTTTCTGTATGTGAGGTCAATAGACTAATCCTTGCGATACTCTACGAGACTGAAGTGTGCCGCTATATTAGGACTGTGGAGCTCCACTTCGAAAGATGAATTGCAGGTTCTAAAAATTCGGCTCCACGAAGCATCTTGAGAAGCTTATTTAATCTAACTCGATCTTTGTGATTGTGATGACTATACATGTGACTCTGAACAGCGTTTTGTGAGGAGTTTCCCAGTTGTGTTTGGTTACAGCTGTGAATGAATCTTGTTTATTTCACTAGCCCCGTTTTGTGTGTAGTTATCATGTGTCATGAAATACGAAATAAAAGTGCTGGATTCGGGATCAAAACACACCAAGAAAGAATGCCGGACAAGGAATTGTTGTGGCAGTTTGGCAATTGCGAAAGGTTTGTTCATGACGATGAGCGATGTGAATGGAGGAAACCAGCTCCAACGCGTGAAGTGTCAATTATCAAATAATTTTAAACGCATTACAGCACGTTAGCGACTTGAAATTGTGTAAGCCCCTCTGCACTTGGCAAATAAATTAATTTGAAGACGTCACCAAGAGAAAAAAAACAGGTGTACAAGAGAAGCCAAAATAAACCGCTCGCTCTTTGCTGTTTCAGTGTAATATGATGCCCTTCGTGTTATTAATAATAAATGGTTGAGATGTAGAATAATTGTTCCTACTACCATAATCTGTTGACACGGCCGCTATTGCCTTTAATCGCGTTTGCAGATCCGATAGCGGTAGGTTAGTAGTACTGTGAGATAAGTGTATGTGTGAAGGCTTAAGCTATAGGAACAAAACCTTCCATATCGCGCTGCCCGTCCGCAAGGAGCCGGCCGGAGTGGCCGAGCGGTTCTAGGCGCTACAGTCTGGAACTGCGCGACCGCTACGGTCGCACGTTCAAATCCTGCCTCGCGCATGGGTGTGTGTGATGTCCATAGGTTAGTTAGGTTTAAGTAGTTCTAAGTTCTAGGGGACTGATGAGCTCAGCAGTCCCATAGTGCTCAGAGCCATTTGAACCATTTGAACCCGTCCGCAAGGGAGTCCCCACCACTACCCATGGCGGCTACTTCGAACTTTTCATAGAAATCCTCCTTCCACATAAAGTACCTTGTGGTAAGGCATGCACGACACAAAATGAAAGTCTCACACAGTAAGGGAGCGTGCACCGATATGAAACTTCTTGGCGGATTAAAACTGTCTGCCAGAGGGGGACTAGAACCCGGAAATTCGCACGTAGTCTTGTAAGTCACGCAAGAGAACATCTGTGAAGTTTGGAAGGTATGAGAGGAGGTACTTTCGGATGCAAATCTCTCAGCACAGGTCGCGAATCGTGGTTGGTTAGCTCTGTCGTTTGATAAGTTGCCCACGAAAGGCAAAGATCCGAAGTTCGAATTACCGCGCACCACACAGTTTTGTTCTGCTAGGAAGTTTCATACATGACAGAGTTTGGTGATGTCAAACAGTAAAATGGAATCACTATGTTCCAGACAAATATAGAGTGGAACTTTGCTAAATACAGAAACATCATCGGAGCTCTCCTGTTGATGTGGAAGAAATGACATCATGGTCCACTTTGACTTTTCTGTCAATCGTTAGACCTACGTTGGACAAAAATCTGGAGACAGCTAGTATATCAGCATTGATGATCCTAATGTTGCTATGCTACAATGATTTTAGTGGTGCATGAAAATGCACTTTACATTTGAAGAACCAGATACAGTTGATATACAAGTCACCACACCATCAGTAAATGAATTAAGACAAACAATAAAGAAATTAAAGAACAACAAGGCCTGTGGGGAAGACCAGGTATATGCTGAGCTTTTAAAAAATGGGGGACCACAATTGGAAATAGAACTACATGCCTTAATTGAAACAATTTGGGAGACAGAAAACATACCGGCCGATTGGAAAACTGCAATTATATGCCCCATCTTTAAGAAGAATGATCCCCTTGTCTGTGATAACTACAGAGGAATTGCCCTACTCGATGTCACGTATAAAATTTTGTCGACGTGTATACTACACAGACTGATTCCCATAACCGAAGAACTGATTGGGGACTACCAATGTGGTTTCCGCACTAACAGATCCACTTTGGATCACTTATTCACATTGAGACAAATAAATGAGAAGGCATGGGAATTTAATGTAGATATCCATATTCTATTTATAGACTTCAAGAAGGCCTATGATAGTATACACCGACAGACACTCTTAAACACCATGAAAGAATTTGAAATACCATTAAAATTAATCAAATTAGTTAAAATGTGTTTGGAAGAAACGATATGCAAAGTTAAGACACCTGCAGGAAATACTGAAAATTTTAAGGTGTACACTGGACTGAGACAAGGGGATGCCATCTCACCTATTCTATTTAATATTATCTTAGAGAAGATTGATAGAGAATTCACCAAAACTAATCCACAAGGGAACCAACTGCAGGGACAGAACATTACTAGACTTGCTTATGCAGATGATGTAGCCTTAATAAGCACTTCAAAAGCTGAATTAATCAGGATGATGCAAAATTATTACAAAATAGATGAGAAAGCTGGACTTCATGTGAATGAAGAAAAGACAGAATATCTAGTCATAAGTAAAAAACTCCAAAAGAATACACCACTGACCGTAAATGGTCTCACTTTCAAGGCAGTTGACCACTTCAAGTACTTAGGGAGTCTTTTTAGCAGAGACAATAGAGCAGAAATAGAAATAGACGCCCGTCTAGCAGCAGCTAATAGAACTTTTTACAGCTGTATCAAAATTTTAAGGATGAGATCACTTAGTACTGAATTCAAAATCCGTTTTTATCAGTCAACTATTGTACCAGTAGCATTACATCAATGTGAAGCTATTACATTCAGGAAAAAAGATGAAGAAAAACTGTTGATATTTGAAAGAAAAATACTAAGAAAAATATTTGGACCAATCTTCGATGAAAATGTCATGGAGTGGAGGATAAGGAAAAATGAAGAACTACGGGAGCTGTACAAACATAGTACCATTGTGGAAATGTTAAAGAATAGAAGACTGAACTGGGCTGGTCATGTAGCAAGGATGCCGGAGAACAGACTACCCAAAATAGCATCCACTAAGAAATTAGAAGGAAAGAGAAGAAGAGGAACACCTCGAATTACGTGGATGGAGAATATCCGGGAAGATGCAGCTAGGATGGACATCAACTCTGATTGGACAACAATTTCCCTGGATAGAAATAATTGGAAGAGGCTCGTAGAGCAGGTGTATGGTCGATAAGGCCTTAGCCACGTGTAAAGTAAAGTAAGTAAAGTAATGAAAATGATCATCTTCGTGAGAGAGGTGGAATGATGAGTATTAAAGTGGTATCTTGCGCGTCTACAGAAAACTATTAGGTGTTTAGGAGGAGAATTGAGAGACGAGATCATGGAATGATGGTGTGAGATGGAGATTAGTTCACTAGAGCTGGACGCAAGGGTATATCTCAGGATGGATTTCATCGTTGGGTAGTGAGAATTGTTTGAAGTGCCAGCGTAAGAGGATTAATAAGGCATAAAAGGTACTTGGAACGTCACATGTGCGTAGTGCTGCAACATTGTACCTCGATTAGTGATTAGGGACTGAGTTTTTTGAATAATGTATTGGGGCAGTAGGAGCTCCAAGAAGAGAAGTAGGTGCTGGAATTGTATAAGTTGATTGTGGAAAGTTAGTGGGTGCGAAATGAGAGCCGTATTGCGCGTTTTGTGTGAGACAAAGAGCTTTGCAGAAAAATTCAGAGAGTCAGAGATCTACGATAAAGCTCTCGGACAAGCCATCGATCATGCCAACATGCATCTGTTGCCACTAACAGCTGATAAAATGCCACTCGGGCATCAGAGATATGCGCTACTTACGCACCCTCATTGGTGGTAAATTCTGTGTTCGTTTTCAAGAACTAAGTGATACAATGACAATGAGAATAGAGCACATCTGGCGACGAAAGTGGTAAACTGGCACCCATGAAAATGTGATTTAGCAAAAAGTTTAGTTTGTGTGGAATGGAGCTCACTGAATACATTCTAACTTGGTTGAAAAAAAAAAAAAAAGAAAAAACGTTGAGTGCTTTCTTACTTGAGTGTGTGCTCGTTAATCGCAGTGTCTACTGGTTTCTTGCGTCCCTCTGCGTCGTTGTGATTCGACGAATGAGGTGCAATGCAAGAAACAATGTTTTAATTAACTATTGGAACACAAATTTCAAAATCTTTATGCAGTTTGTGCTTGATGAGACAGCAGCCTATTTAGCACGCATGTACAATGCAACCAATGATTTTTTTCGTCGTCGCGTTATAAGACGTTGCGAAAATGTTGTTAGTTATCCAGAAGACCATTCGATTACTTTTTATGTACATATGACGCAAAAGGAAGTGCACAAGACAAAACCACTTCTCTTAGTTACTTTGGAAGTACTTTTGAGGGAAGAATATACGAACCAGCGAAGGGACGTGGAGCAACAGTTGCTTCGAGCATTCAGACCTACATCATAAAGGTCCTAAATGCTGGTGCTTCAGTTGAAATACAATGTTTTCATATTCTATCTAGGATCTGAAATAAGGTCAATCTGTGTACGTGTCTAGTGGCATACCATTGGCCCACTGTCCCCGGTAACAGCTCTCAAGCATTTACAGTCGCAGAGTTCTGTAAGAATGAGAAGAATTTTATGAAGGTGTTATTTACATATAAGATTCACCTGCTGCAGCATGTGTGGACATTCGAATCATGTTTTGTGCAGTTAGTACAAATTTTTCAAGAGCGATTACTACAAAGAAATATTGATATACAAAAACCAGGGAAAAATTGGCACACACTTAACGGCATATATTCTGTTTCTTACAGTAATTGTTATGCCCTTGCAGATTCTCCCGGTGTTAGCATACCACTTTTTATTCGCTTCTACTTTTCCACTGTGGTTCTCAGATTAGCTAAGCATAAACCTAAGGTGCCAAGTTTTTAGATATGTCCCAAGAAACTTTTACGTGTGTTGTTGTTTAGCGAGAGTATATTTTTCACAATGAGCGTATTTGAAACCTGTGAGGGCGAACTACGACTTTGAAACCAGTATGAATCACTTTTGTTGTTCTTTCAGCCGGATACAGCTGAAAGCAGGCGATAACTTCCTTAAGAATCCTGGTATAGCCTTGCTTTTGCACCTATGTCAGGTATATGACTCAGGCTTTCTGGCGCTAACGTCGCACCGAACTGCGTCAGTGAGTTCTGTATGGAATATCTGGTAGCCTCAACATGTCTTCGAGTACAGTCACACCTTTCAACATGAATGCCGGTATGTTTCCTGTAACAAGCTAATGGACGATTTCCTTCTTTATCCCCGATCAGCAGCTAGAGCCAAACAAGGTAAGTACTTTCATGAGACCCATGTTGTGGCCACGAATGCCTGCATACGGATCGAAAAATAAGTGCGTCATTTGCTGTCTTCGATGGTCTCGGGCGGCATCATTGTTTCGTAAACCGAGGAACAAGGGTTAGAGAATGAAGCTTAGGTTGTAAAGTCCCATCGATGACGAGATATTCAGAAATAAAGTAGAAGATTAGATCTGTGCCCTTTCAAGGGATTCACCCTGGCGTTCGTGTTAAGCTCTTTAATGATATCGCGGGTTACTAAACCTGTACAGCGAAACTCCGACTAGAGTCACCGCCATTCCGAATATATATATGTTGCTTTACTATTCGCTCGTTTTCATGGGTCTAAGTTCACATAGCGGGAAGGATGTCCATTTTAAATGTTCCGCCGCTGTCTGTATCCCATACACGAAATGAAGAATCCATCGTCTTGAAGATGCTGACATGATATTTATCTCTTTAATATTCAGAATATTGCTGTCCTTCCTTTGCTTGGTTAACGGAAGTCTGCCCACCTCTTCGGGCTGTAGTTAGGGTTTCCTCGGGAAATATTTCATCTCTCATCCCATTCACTTGTTGTTCAACCTATATTTATATTCAACTATTTCCTCAATAATGACATGTTGATTCATTGCATTAGTAACGCTCTAATTTTCAATTAAATATCTTATCGTGCAGTCCTTCACATTCGTCAAGAATCGCAGCTCTAATTCCGATGTTCTGAAGACTGTTTGTTTTATTATCCACTTATAATGGCCACATAAAAATAAGTGTCGCTGTGGTTTTAAGAAATTTAATTTTTGCTTGTTTCAAGGTTCTGTAGCTCAGTGTTCTGTTTATTGAGCTAATTATTCCATGACACTACTGCAGCAGTTCACGTACACCATAATCATAATCATAACTTGTGTCACACCTAGATGTCTGAGATGTGGCATCTATTTAAATTTTCATTACACGGAGGCATCTATGGCTGTAATCGGTATTTAAAATATAGTTCACAACTTTCGTCTTACTTAATGAGAGTGTATGACTGTAGTCTGCTCACAGACGAAGCGCCGAAAAAACACGAAATGTTTGTCCCATTTGAATATGTGCCGTGTATGATTCCCGAATATTGAGGCTAGAAGTTGTGTATGAAGCTATTGAACACTGTCTCATAAAATAAGTTACGCACTCAGAAGGTAAGGAGATAACGAAACTTCATGCGTTGATAGGATATGTTCTGTAGCCACAGTATTACAAAATCAAGTCTAAGGAATAAAGAACTTGACAGAATGAGTTCACTTATCACAATGACGTTGTACCCCTCTGTTCGGAAAGCATGCACTGATTTTGCTGGGAAGGGTGTCATAAGTTCGTTGTACAACTGGCAAGCTGACCCCCCATTGTTGTACCTGGCCTTCGATGTCCTGGGTACTAACACTGGATTAAAGTTGACTTCCGAGCTGGTCGTACACATGCTTTCGCAGGGTCTCATCTGGGGATCACTTTGGCTATAGGAGTACCTCAACACCACGCACATGGTTCATGGAGACACATTCCATATGCAGACCAGCTTTTTGGTATTGAAAAATGGCACCATTGTTGGCGTGTCTCTCGGCTTCGCCTTCGACGCCGGCAGCCTGCAACGCATCTATATTTGGAGGGTTGTCGTTAGCTCGATCCACGCGTTCAGGCTTGCTACGTTATCGAATAGGAAAGTTGTACCCTTTCGCCGCGAGAGTATTTCTGTTCGTGCAGAGCCGGCTAGAGCCAGTTCCGCCTCCACCAGCCAGCTACCGATGTACCATCGCTGTCTGGACACCACCTTGGATGGAACGGTTGCGCTCACGCGACCTGTGCGTCCAGCCTTGGTGTTCTGCGCCATCAATAAGTCACGCTGCCCGTGAGATAGAACTTTGAACACGAACTTTGTTTTGGAGATAGACTTTCCATTGGTCAAGAGAGCGTTACCTACGCTCTCAAGAATCTATTTTCGTTTCGTTAAAGAACAGCTGTTTGTATCGAACATTTCCTTCACATTTCTGGAGTAAGTTTCTTTTCTTTTGTTGTAGTGCATGTGAAACACCAGACTTTTTGTGTTAAAAGTTCACTTGTTCAAATATAACGAAGTTTAATTACATTTACTTGTGAATATACGGAATAAAAACTACCACTGGTTGCGGAAGGTAATACTCGAAAGCTCTTGATCTAGGTCTCAGTACATTTAAAATGGGCCTTCTTCGGAAGTCTTATTAAGTTTTACATGCTGCCCATGATGTGCTGCCAACGGGTCCAGTCATAACTGAAATTGGTAATCGTAGAAACAGCCGTCTGGATTTATCATATATAAAATAATACACATAATAGATGTGACCAGAAACGGATAAACATGCAACTTATGATCCTTTTGACAGTATTCCGAGTGAGGAATACTTCAAATACACCTTCACTTGACGAGACAGAACGTCCGCGATGTACCAATATGCCATGAGAGTTCACTTAATCATCACCAGCCGTTGGACTCCATGGCTGCTCACACAACGTCGTCTGCAGAAATACCTTTGTGCCTCTCCGAAACAATGGAACAATGGGTCCATGGCCATCGTACTTGTCAAGATGATCACGTGAGCTAGTGCACAACTGCAGTTCATCGCTAAACACAATGGGACGCTATTCACCAGCAGCTCATGCTTATCAGCCATTACATTGCTCCAAACCCAGCCGTCTCTGTTGCGGTGTTAACTGCAACAAGAAAATTCGCTTTTCCGGCTGCTGCTATGCTCCCGCCAACGGTGCGGGATGTTGCAGGAAGTCCATTACTTGTTCTCGGTTGGCAGGCGCTGATGTGAAAGGGGTGCAATGAGCTTCGTTCACAATACAGCTACTCGCACTTGTGTTGGCAGATGTGGTCGACAGGAATTGTGATGACCAGCACTTCTGGCCTCTCGTTCTCACGCAGTGCAACATCAACCCAGTGTCACATGCTGATGCCCACAAATCTGGATATTACACGATGAGATCAGCCAACCAGATGTAGACTCAAAGTGAGTCATCTGTCAACTGCCGGAAACGTGGTCTCGTCGCAAGAGTACACAGCATTTCCGTATCTACACAGTGATCACTCAACATCTGTCGCTTTTTACGCTCCGTATACACGCTACGAACCCTGGTAACTACCCTAAATACGGACAACAATGGTTCATTCTCGTGGCAACTCTAAGTATCACAGAGAATTTCACCTTTAATCATTTACAAACTCAACGATACTGTGTAGGTGTTGAGCAGTTATACTGACATCCGACCTTGTCTTTTGACTATTTCAATTTTTGTGCCAGCAGCATAGGCACGATATCTGATCTGTCTGTTACAGACAGTTCTTAACTTAATGTGCCAGCCCGTTGCCAGTTTACCGGCTTCGGACGAGAACATGAATAATCCACAGGTTATGGTATATCACTTACTACGCAATAGGAAGAGGAGGTAGATCAGGCCTTTAGTGCGTTGGAGTTGTGAGCTCTGTCTCACGGCCGTGGTTCGTGGTTTCGAACACGTTATTTGATGATGATCATTGTCTATTTTTGTTCTTATTTTTTGGTTTCCGCTGTACTTAGAACAACAAACATGTTTCCCCACCGTGTTGTTGTATAGTTTCTTGTGTTCTGTGTCGTCACTACCGCACCGGCAAAGAGTTTCCTACCACGCATTAGTGTGAGATCTTCCATCGTCTAGGTGTACTCTGTCTCTTTTGAAAGTTGGTAACCGTTGTGCTGAAACACCAGGTATACCAGGATACTTTTGAAAAGGCCAAATGCGGAGACCTTTCTGACACAATGCGAAAGGGTTTTGACTGAGGAGATCTTGTATGGATTATGTTTCCTCTGTGAAACAAATAATTTACATGCGTAGAGAATGTAATGTCTCAACGCATACAGCTTTCGTCGATTATGAAATGTCCTTCGACCGGACTCTGACATATACGTTACGAGAAAGTTTAGGAGAGTATGGCAGTCCCCATCATTGAATAAGACAATTCAGAGTTCTTATGCTGGACAAGCACTGGGTCAGCCAGCAGCGATGGATGAGTCGAACATAATGTTCTTTATCGCTCACGCTATTTAACATGCATATACAAATGACATTATCAGTAAGTTAAAAAGAGTAAATGGAATATTCTTATAGACCAAGAAGTACGGCATTGTCTCGTTCCGTTCAGCAGGTGACCCGATAATTCTGGCAGATACAGAAGACAACCTACAACGAGCTGGGTGGTCAACACACGTAGTGGCAAAACAATTGCAATCACAAAGATTGTTGACCTCAGCAATCGTACTATTCTCGTGGGCGCTATCAAGGGCAGTGCATAGGTTTTCTACGCCTATAAAGCACTGTTATTTAATGTATTTAATTTTCTTTGATGTGAATTTGTTTTTGGTTTTTTTATTTATATTTGCTAATTCACTTTATTTGAATGAGGCGAATGCCGCGACCGGCTAGTGTTCGTCCGCCGTGTTTTATGAACTGGCTGCTGTTGCATCAGCTCCATGACGGCTTGTGGACAATGTTCTTTTGGACCATAAGTTTTTTGGAGATTGATTGGAAAGTTTATCACAAAGGTAATAAGCCTTGAATATTAGCTCAGTCGAGAAACGTATAATATAAATGGAAAAATATAATACATATCAGCAAAAAAAGTGGATTGCATGTTTCGTTAGAGTGATGGGAAACAAAATGGTGATTAAATTTTTCCGAGTTAACTGCCCCTTTCGCAATTGAGTATGCTACTTCTGTCGAGACCCTAGAATATTTCAAATATTCTAATTGTCTGTCAGATCACGAAGAGAAAACGAGGTTCTCCAGACAAGGCAGCTCTATTACATGACCAGATCGAAAGGCACAAAGGATACTCAGAAAGGATAGCGTTCTCAGGCTCAACTGGCAAAATGTCTCGTGCAGGCCGATCATTGCGTTAGCGTAAGGCGAACACTTGTCACCTTACCAAAGGAGCCGAGGGTCGAGGTCAAATACGTGATACAAAAAACTCCAGAGATGCGTGACAGCCAGCAATCAAGGTTGAAATTTTGAACGTTAAACTAGGATTAAGGCGATCACGTGTAGATGGGATGTTTCGGAACGATAATGAAGAGTGTAGTGTGCAAGCAGAGGCAACTGAGAACGGTATGAAAGATTTTGTTCACCGTTCATTGTTCATTTTCCTGTATCGAGCATTCAGCATGCAGTGCTTCTCAGCAGCAGCTACTGATAGAGCTTTAGGAACGAGAAGATGGTGAAAGACTCTGGTGGACTCAACAGCTGTTTGTGTCAAATAGTAACCGCTGAGGACTTCACTAAATAGCAGGAACAAGTTACTGCTTGGTATCCTACTTGTCTCCTATAAGGTAGTCCAAGAGGTAATGGATTAGTAAGGAACTGTGATTCATTATTTAGCCTAAGCGGCTAGTGAATCAGTAGAAGGAGTGGCAATAAACACACTTCTCTCTGATAGAATTCTACCGCGTATAAAGACAGTAGGATCCTGAAAAGGAGTTATGACTGAATCTTTAGGAAAAATATGCCTTTATATGTATGTCAAGATGTGTTTGGCCGGACCCCTTACAAGTCAGTGTGTTTAAAGATAAGTAAATCTGGACCAAGAAAATTAATAACTTGTTTTTCCAGACGTTCATTCTTGTCCAAGTCAAATCTTCGCAGCAGTCGCCTATGCCATCTTATGCAACTAAGGAGGTTCTGTCATCTCCGCTCTTAAGGTTGATTAGAGTAATTACAACATCTCAGACTCACAGTGTTACCAATATTCCAACTGCTCGAAGCAGGCCTCACCTACTCTATACTGGTGAACTGGATCTGTGCGAGAACGCTACATTTGAAAGAGAATCTCAAGAAAGAGAACCGTTTTATAGTATAACCTAAAGACGCACAAAAATAAAATTGAAGTTATGGCCTTTTGTGGAAAATAATATCTCAGAGTTAAAATCATAATCGAGAATAGCATATTTGAACAAACCATTTATTCAACTGCCTGGGCTGTGATATCTCTTATGCTTGTGATCACGATCATAAAAAGAAATTACAAAATTACTTCCACCTGTCAGGTAAGATTGAGGAAACGCTACTGAACAAAATCATGTACGAGACAGTACTTAAGATAATTGAAAAGATCATAGAAAAGACACTGAGGAAAATTCTAGAACATCATATTCAGTAACAACAGCATGGATTTAGAAGTAACAGTGGAACGATAGACCTCATTTTTTTCTCTCCATCAGTTAATGGAGAAGTATTGGGGAACCCAAAAGACCTGATAGTTGCGTTTCTGGATTTAGAAAATCATATGACAGTGTATCAAGCGATAAAATACGGGAAAGCTTGAACAAACATAATGTACCTGATCAATTATTTAAAAACGGCCAGATAATGTGTAAAGATTTTGAAAGCAGTGTGCAAGTAGGAGTTTGAAGATCAAAATGGTTTAAGACATAGAGAGGTGTTCAGCAAGGCATTTCCTTGCCCCGTTACTCTTCATTACATTTATGGACCAAAAAATGCAGAAAATACAGGAAGTATAAAATAAGGATCTCAAGGCTTTCGCTTTTGCTGAGGACGTGGCCACTTGAGGAGAGACGCAAATGGAGGTTCAGAGGGGACCTGATTACTGGAATAAAAAATTTAAAGTGTTCAATTTCACTTTGAGTAAGAGCAAGACAATGGCAATGAAAATGGGTAGGACATTCACACCTTGTAACATCATAGGGGAGAGGACTGAATATGTGGAAAGTGTCTATGTCTGAGTAGCGTAATATCAAGTGATGGAAGTTCCAAACTAGAGGGTTTAAACAGAGTAGCAAAATATTTCAGCTACTTGCACCAAGTACGAAACCCAATCTCAGACAAGAAAGTCACTCTAAGAGCTAAACAGACGTGTATAAAACCTATCTCCAGCTAGTCGTGACGTACAGTCTGGAGACGGACGTCATAAATAAGGGAGAAGAGAATCAAAACTGAAATTCCTCAGGTCATCTGTAAAAAAAAAAAAAAAAAATAAATAAATAAAACAAGAAAAGAACTGGAGAGACAGACGGGAGGCGTTATGTAAGGACAGACCTGCAGGTGACCTTGACGATGCCAGAAAGAAAGAGCGCAGCGAGATTGAAATGGTTAGGTCACGTGAAGCGAATGCTCCCGACTTCCACTACACGTCAGTATTTGGAGATGGCGGTGTTGGATCCAGCCTACTCGTGTAATATGGAGCGCTTAGGAAACCTGGTTTCTCGGATCGCTAGACAGAAATTCAAGCAAATCGTATTAACGAATTTTATTACAGAAAATAAATGACAATACCTAGCTTTCAGAAATACAGATGTGTCGCGAGCAAAGGGCGACAGACAAACAAGAAATCCCTTCAGAAGAAGCGAACTGACTACTCTTGATGCTATTCTTGAACTTGCTGCTGTAGAACTTGTAGAACTCGGCCGCGGCCAGTCGGGTGCTGGACTTTTGTTCTCTTTGAGTAGAGGGCGCTGCCGTCGCGTTGTCGTCCTGGAGAGGGGTCGGTTCGCGTGCGATTGGCTGACGTTACAGCCCTCTCTGCTCCAACGTTCCCGACCGACGCGCGGGCACTTGACTTTACCCCTGAACAGGAAGTACCAGGAAAAAGACCGATTGGCGGCCTACAAAGTGATGGGCCTACCAGTTTAATGAAGATCTCACCGGGAGAGGAGTAAACTGGGATGCAGTGAAGAGAGAAAAGCCCTACCAGGACATTAATCAAAGGAGTTCACAAACTTCCTACCCAACTCATTGGAAGGAAATTCTGATGATGATATAATTATGCCTGTATCGCTCTATGGATCCTAAGCACGCCTTCAGCGGCCAAGCAATTAAGGAGATTTGTAGTGGGAGAAATAATGATTTCTAAGACCTTTGCTAGTACACGGATTCAAAGACTGTTAGAGAAACAACGAGTCTAAAGAGGAGTTCCATGTTCTAGGAATAGTAGAAAAGGTCCAACGCTAGATATCGCTATGGCCATGAAACACCATCTGCTTATACGTCACTCTTCCCTTAAAACCTAACCTCAAGTTCTGTCACGGGAAAAGACAAGTGTAACACTAACCCGCTGTGACACAGACTAGTGTTACCCTCTGAGAGAATTTGGGAAATTTGACCACGTGTGTGTCTAGCGGATAAAGGTATCGGACCTGTGATATTCGCTATTTTTGGCTTAATTAAAACAGCAAATACGAGTAGTTAATACTTTCAGCCAGAAAGCAAATACTTCTTTATAAAGAATGATTAATATATAATAAGGCGTCGCATGGCGACGGTGGAATTTTCTAGATAATGTAATTCGTCGTCTTTGGGCGGCAATATAAACAGAAAAGTACGGATGGATATGCGATCCTTCACTATTTTGTTCGCTGAAGAACAAATGAAGCCTTGAGCGCTAAAAAGACTTTTACTGTTTTTCTCGAGTAAGACGGACGCAGATCTGTGGCAGTCTGATCTAATTTTTACTAAATGTATAAAAACGTGTATGTCTGAGTTGAGTGAAGTGTAAAGAACTGTTATAACTTACCGTGACGACGCACGAGCGACTCAAAGAAGACAATGGCTATGTAAAAGAGCGCTAAATGGACATGATACGGACATAAAAATCTACTGTCATTGTTGTATTAAGCTTAAGGCACGATATATGTTTTAGTTATAATAAATATTTGCTCTGGGAATACTGAATCATTTAGCAGTGCTCATTTCTATTATCTCCTCAGTATTATTTTCATTTTAATTATGCATTTTGCTAATATTACAGACTCCAAGATCAGCAGTCCAATGTGCGTGTTACATTGATAAAAAGAAAACTGTTTTATCGTCTTCTTGCATCAGCTTTAATATTGAATTTCTCTTTTGTGTGATGTTACAGTTGTTTTTGCGCCCTTAAGAACTTTCTGGTCCCTTAGGAATTTTTTTTGTCATAACAATAACTTCACAACCGGGTATGATCGTATCTACGATCATGAAGTAATTAGAAAGACGATAACGCAACTTCTTAATCAATAGCACGCTAGTTGTGACTGCCTCAAGCCACGCGAAACCGCAAGTAAAAACTATTCACATCTCATAATGCAATATTTTATGACAATGGTCAATCCATGATTCTTACGCCAATTGTGATTGATAAAACAGTTAGTTAAATCTCAATTTCCAACTTTCCATTGAATAGCAACATCACTTCTATTTTGTAACATCACACTTGGCGCCCGAACAGGGACTTGACCAAAAATTAGTTCAAATTCTTGGAAAATTTTCTATGTGCTTGTCTTAATAAATGTTCTGTCGTTTCATGTACACATCGTCTCTCTGTGAGAATAACGGTCAATAATGCAGTTTAATTACCGAGAGAAAAGAAAAGAAAAGAGACGTGAATTTGCTGAGACAACGTAGCGGTATTCAAGCCATCAAAAAGTAAGTCAGAATTTTGCATACGCAGTGTAGTGCTTCAGTAGCAACGTTGCTTTTCCAAGTCGATCCACATCCTTTCTATCTCCTTCCCGCTATAGAAAATCTGCTTTATTTTATCTTTCAAAGTAAAATTCTTCGTAGTCTGATAATAGAAATTATTTCTCCCCATTGTTAGTATACCTGTATTGCATTTTCAACATGGTGGATAGTGTGCGCAATTTGCAGTGAAGAGCATCTTCATTCATTTGTCTGAAACGGTAAGGTTCCATCTTGTCTTCTTGCCAGATAGAATTTCATTTGTTGCTCACGCGAGAGTGGTGCTCTTAGCGGACTCACCACGTCACTGACAAACGACGAAAGCCTTGCGTAGCACCTGATTTACTGACGAAAATGGCAGATAGTAAACAGAGACAGGTGACAACAGGAGACGGGAGTGAAGACGTTAATAGTATTCCATACCCTTTACGATCGCGAACGGTAGGTTCCCGTGTGGAAACTGAACTAACCATGTCTGTAACAGGGGAAAGTGACCCTGAAGTCCAAACTCGTCCCGCTGCAGCTACAAATGACCTCGGTGCGTTAATGGAAATGCTGAAACAACAGTTTGACGCAGTAAATGAGAATATAAAACAAAATGAGACTATAAAAACACAAAATGAGACTGTTAACTTCCGACTAGATGCTGTAAGCGAATCATTAAAAACAGAGCTAGGCACAATCAAAACAGATCTGCATAAAGAAATTACGGCTGAATTAAATACCCATTTGGGTAAGGTGCAAACTAAGATCAATGATCAAATTCAGAAAATGCAGAAACAGGTGAAAAGTGAAATAGCTGAAGTATCTGGAACATTAAACACAAAAATTCAGGCAGCTACCAAAGAAATAAACTCAGTTAGAAATGCAGTATCTGACATTGAAGGTGTAGTAGAGGATCTGTCGAGGCAGATAGACTCAATCAATATCGATGAACAGGTTAAGAGCACCGTGAAAGCACACGCGGAGGCATTGTCGGAACACTACAGTGAATGGATAAAGGGTAAAGATATTTTTATCGAAAAGAAGGTCAGGGAGGAGCTTAGGGAGACTGTCAAGGATGTAACTTATGAAATCTTAGCTGCTCCTGGTAAGTCGGGAGACACAGTAGTTTCTGAATTGGGACAGATTCGGAGGACACTTACACGGGATCTTCCCGAGTGGAAGCAGCAAGTAGTGGACGAAGTCAGAATGCTGAGAAACTGGGTAGAAAATCCGCACACACATACGCAAACTATAGGGAACAACTCTTTAGACGGTGACGAATGTCAGTCAACTCCTTATCGTTCACCGCCTGATTACATGCAAAACAACAGTCCTGTTGAGTCCCGAGTAGGGAAACTAAATGATCCGCCCACAATTGTGAGTTTAATGCAAGAGGAAAGTGTGATTAAGCATCGCACTTTTCCTGTTTTTCATCCGCAGAAGCGAGAAACACACCCCATCGTGTTCCTAAAGAATTTTTCCGGCATATTTCCCAGGAGCTGGACAGACAGACAGCGTATTCAGTTCGTCACTGGCTTTATTTCTGGTGATGCAGCATTATGGGGAACGGAAATGGTAGACACGTGTAGGAATTATGAAGAGTTTGAGAAAATGTTCTTGGCAAAATTTTGGAGTAATGGGGTACAGCAAAGATTAGGGAAGGAGGTGTATGGTGCGGAAATTTTCAATGAGAAGCATGGAAGTCTCCGGCGATACTTTGAGAAGTATCTAGCAAAAATTAAATTCTGGGATTCTCCGATTTCTTCCAAGGACGTAATTATGATTCTCAAAAGCAAACTCCCTGTGTCTATTAGAGAGAAATTAGTAAATGTGTCCGAAGAAGACACGGATGTATTCCTTTCTGTGCTGGATTCCTTAGATTTAATTAGCGAGGATGTGCGCTCCAAGGTTGGCAGCGGCAAATTCTTCCCTGGCAGCCAGCAGAATGCATCGCACGCGGACAACAATGCGCCCAAGGAGAGAGCGAGCTACTGCGACCGCTGTTACCAACCTGCCAGCGGTTATCAAAACGCAAACGGCAATAACTTTAAACGGAAGCAGAAAACCAATTACAGTAATCAGCAGAGATACCACCCAATTTACAACCACCAGGTACAACATCAGTACGGAAACCCACCCTTTAATTCTGCGCCTGAGCAGTATGGAAATTCTCCACAAACTAGTGGTAATTTTTCAAATGGGCCAGTGTACAATCAAAGTTATAGGTCGAAATATAGCAAGTGGCATGGGCAAGGCGGAGGCCACCCAGCACAACATAAGAACAACTATTCACAGGATAGAGGACCGCGGAACAATTTTCAAATGGCACCAAATGCGAACTTTCCTTCACAAGGAAATGGTTTTGCCGGCAACCAAAAGATCGGGCGACATCAGCCTTCTCAAGTATTCTATTCACAAGTGAATGCACCCAGTGGATTTTACCCCTCTACACCGGCATTTGTACCACATAACCAGCACCAATATGAAACGGAACAAACACTTAAGGCCATGAATGACAAACAGGTTAAACATCCTGCGGAAAATTAGAGGCAGCGCCTTTCAGCCTCCTAGAGGTCGCTGCCGGTTCCGGTGGGGGTACTAACGAATACTCTGATTCTGAGTATGTTAATGCGATACGGTACGACCATGAGACCGACTTACGAGATGACCTTGCACCTGACCTAGAAGCTCAAGACATTAATGACATTTATGATGAACAGGTCCAGGCTTCGATTAAGATTTCTATTGCCAACATTCCTGTCACAGCCATTGTTGATACAGGAGCAAACATCAATGTGATGTCATCATGTCTCTTCAGACAGGTGTCTTCTGTTTCAAAACTTTTATCATTGCCGATTCAGGGCTGCTCCATATCGGGAGCGATTGGTCCATTGAAACAGAGAGTTAGTTTACAGACACAGCCTCAACTGCAGATAGAATCTGTTTCGGTTTCCTGCCTCTTGCGTACTGGAAATTTCCTTGTGTGAACTGTTGATAATAATAAGTATTGTGTTGAACAGCGCACTGACTACGTGGTAACGGCTACTACATGTCATCTTTAAGTATTAAATGCTATGTATGGAAAAATTGTTTATAGTGATGGACATGAACTGATATTTCTTCAACAAGCTGAAGCAGGAAATTGAGGTTGCACCAAGAATTTCAATTTAATTTTAAGTTAGTAATAAGAAAAAAAGCGCTTGCGAGGTGATTGCCCGGAGCTAAATAAAATATGTAAAGGTGAGAAATGGAGGAGGATGCGTAAATAAGCACTTCTCTCAAGGTACAAGAATATTTATAGATTTATTTTTAGTAATGTAAGTACTTGAAGTTCTGTATTAAAAGCCCAAATTACCTGCTTAAAAAAAAGGGTACATGTTCAAACAGTCCAGACAGTGGACAGGAGTAGAAGAAATAGCTTAAAGTTCAGTTAAAGCGTGCTGTTAAATGGAAAAACAAGTGGTAACCCGCATGTGTTCACGCAAGCAGACAATAAGCTGTAGTAAACTAAGTTAGGTGAAATACAGTACAAATAGAGGCAAACCATGAAGCATCAATAATGTAGCGTAAGTACTCCACGAGGCCACTAATTGCTATGAAAGTAAACTATTTCCCTGTGATCTGAGCCCAATGTAAAGAGTATATGAGGAATGTTAGCTGACGAATTGATTTCAGTAGAATCGAGGTACTAAATAACCACACAGCAAGCCACCTGTATCATAAATAAGTCCAAGTAAAGATCTTCAGAAGATCTGTAGTGTAATCTAGCGACCATTCAATACCCTAATTGAAGGCTAATCTAAAGAACAAGCAATGCAGTGATATTTAAACTTAATATTGACTATAACTTGAGTAAGACGTAGAAGTAGCAAAGCATGCTGTAAGGAAGGAGGTTGAAGTTTATATATGTGCCTATGTTTATTAAGATAATTTTATTTACATGCAGATTTTATTGCAAAAATGTCTCCTAAGACACTCCTCTTATGAAATCCATTTTCCTTGTGCCCGTTCCTTTTGATCCTGGTTCATTAACCCAGACCAAGGGTCGACTTGTAAAAGGCACGTGTGCTTCGAAGCAAAGCAGTGCTTATGAGAAATGAGACACGAAGCGTGATGAACTTCGCTAGCTTTGGTAATGTTTGTTATGGACCGGTTGCGTAAACCCAGTGAACTGTCGGTAATTCCATTCATGCAAAAAAATAGTAGACACGCGTTACCCTATTTTTTTTTTAACAGAGAACGATTGCTGAGTACATGAAGCGAAGAGGGAGAACTATTGTTATCCAGTCTGCCCTCAAATATATATTTAAAAAAATGGCAAGCACAAAGGAAAGCAAAAAAAAAGAGATTCAGCGTTAAATGCGTACTCGTTAAGTAGTAGATATGCTGCGTGGCAGTAGAAAATGATTTTGGGTGCACTAAAGAATAAATGCAACGAGTGTTGCGAAACCTGTAGTTTTCATAATGAGGAGATGAGCCCTTAAAAGAAAGTTTGAAAGAATATTTTTAGGTTCACTAGTGAAAGTAAACCTTGAGATATAAAGAGTCCATTCATAAAGCAGTTGTTCACTGGACTTAACAAAAGGAGTGACCATTAATTGTAAATATTAGCTCGTAAGTGATATTTTGTAAATAGTAGAATATAAGTCTTTCTATACCAGTGGAGGAAACGCGCAAAATTGATTGTTTTGTAAATGAACTCCATCGGCGAAGGAACTAAGCACGAATGCTGTGTGAAGATGCACACTAAAGTGCGACGTGCACAACAAAAATAACTGTTCACTGTATACTAGTGGTAGTGTTGTACTGCAAGTGTAAAAAGAAGTCAAGGCTACGACAACAGGTGCAACGCAAAGTTCAGTGTTGTTCTAAGTGCAGCGACAGCTAAAACATTCGTCGTCACTTACCTGTGAGCCTCATGGGAGGCAGTTGACAGAGAAGTATGGAGGCAACTTCAGTGTCCGGCTCCTCCGATGGGAAACGCGCGCGAGGTGTTTGTATCGATGCACTCGTGTGGTACGAAGTTCACAAAAAAAAAGGAGCACTCGACGACCAGCAGCTCTGTTACAGCCTGAGTGCGAACGGATACTAAGTATTGGAGCTCACGCAACACTGTGCAGCCGCTGTGAGTGGCTGACGTGTGGGTGACGAAACAATCCAAACTTTAAACTGCTAACCGCCATGACTTCAATCGTACATACTGGAGGAAAGACATTTGTACACTTGTGTGACTACATTTTCATATGTAAATTAAGCAATTTTCTCGAATTGAAGTTAAGATGAGTGAGAAGTAGATTGTTAGATTACTCAGGCCTTAAAGCCATTAATACCGGCACTCCTGAACACTGCTAAAATGAATTATAATCCTGTCTCTTGATGGACAAAGAAAATGAATGTGCACTATAGGAAGACCCTAAACTCCAGACCAGTCCCGATCCTTAACAAATGTATCCAGTAGCTTGTAAGTCATACTAATAATTTTCCACTTCTTCTGTTTCATATTGTAAATAAAAACCCGGGAAGCCACTTGAATTCCTGGCACCACAGTGGAAAGGACAGATGTACTGCATAATGAACGCCGTAGACAGCTAACACAGAAAGTGAAAGCATCACGAAGTGTAGTGCTACGTTATTAAACTGTAATTGAACCACAAGGAGTCAACAGATGCTCGAACATTGTCCACTCTAGTTTAGTGAAAATAAGCACTCACTGTACTCATGTATTAGTTGTTAAGCTCAAGAGAAAGTAATTCCTGAATTCTATCCCCTGAAGTGCGAAATGAACGTTCACTTATTGTTATAAGCAAATATGGACCAAACTTAAATATGCACATAAATGTTAATCTTGGTATTATGGAATGAAGTGACTGATGAACAAAGAATGAAAAACTTTATTTTGAAAAATGATAAATATCTGATATATGTTTATAAATGTGATTTCAATTTATGTACTTTGTACGCCAGTAACGTTATGTAAATGTCACACCAAAAATCACGAATATCTCATGAGGACATGAGGATCGAGGTAATCCTTCGGCATTCCCTCTCTCCTCATGGGAGGCAATGTGATATTCGCTATTTTTGGCTTAATTAAAACAGCAAATACGAGTAGTTAATACTTTCAGCCAGAAGGCAAATACTTGTTTATGAAGAATGATTAATATATAATAAGGCGTCGCATGGCGACGGTGGAATTTTCTAGATAATGTAATTCGTCGTCTTTGGGCGGCAATATAAACAGAAAAGTACGGATGGATATGCGATCCTTCACTATTTAGTTCGCTGGAGAACAAATGAAGCCTTGAGCGCTAAAAAGACTTTTACTGTTTTTCTCGAGTAAGACGGACGCAGATCTGTGGCAGTCTGATCTAATTTTTACTAAATGTATAAAAACGTGTATGTCTGAGTTGAGTGAAGTGTAAAGAACTGCTATAACTTACCGTGACGACGCACGAGCGACTCAAAGAAGACAATGGCTATATAAAAGAGCGCTAAATGGACATGATACGGACATAAAAATCTACTGTCATTGTTGTATTAAGCTTAAGGTACGATATATGTTTTAGTTATAATAAATATTTGTTCTGGGAATACTGAATCATTTAGCAGTGCTCATTTCTATTATCTCCTCAGTATTATTTTCATTTTAGTTATGCATTTTGCTAATATTACAGACTCCAAGATCAGCAGTCCAATGTGCGTGTTACATTGATAAAAAAAAACTGTTTTATCGTCTTCTTGCATCAGCTTTAATATTGAATTTCTCTTTTGTGTGATGTTACAGTTGTTTTTGCGCCCTTAAGAACTTTCTGGTCCCTTAGGAAATTTTTTTGTCATAACAATAACTTCACAACCGGGTATGATCGTATCTACGATCATGAAGTAATTAGAAAGACGATAACGCAACTTCTTAATCAATAGCACGCTAGTTGTGACTGCCTCAAGCCACGCGAAACCGCAAGTAAAAACTATTCACATCTCATAATGCAATATTTTATGACAATGGTCAATCCATGATTCTTACGCCAATTGTGATTGATAAAACAGTTAGTTAAATCTCAATTTCCAACTTTCCATTGAATAGCAACATCACTTCTATTTTGTAACATCACAGACCCTAATTTTGAACATTGCAATAAGCAGAAAATCTAAACAGACTTAACTTTGGGGTTTAATGTAAGTAGTAAAATCTTACGTGAATGAAAAAAAAACTGTCGCCAACCCAATTAGGCACATTAATTTGGAAGTATATGTTTAAGAAAATTGAATATTAGTTGTTGATATAAATTTCATTAATATTTTCCTTTGGATAGCACACAGGATGCAAACTGACACAGGGCACTCTGAGCTGTAGGTAGTAGCAGTTACCAATAATGCAGCCGCCAGTGATCATAACAAACAAATTTGTACCAAACTCATATTAATAACAACTGCACTTCAGATCATTACTTGGATTAGTACTGAGTTGTTACTGCAAGATGTGCAGAGCTAAAATTGTACAGGAGGGTCTTCTGACTTAAGTGACATGTAACAACCACTAATAAAAACAATTAATGACACAATTACATTGTTTGTACTCTCATTTATAGAACTATATTAGATTTCCTTAGTGGTAATAACAGTCCAATTACCTTTTCAATATGCGAAAAATGTGATGGGGACCCATAAACTAGTATATGGTCGCTAGCCAATTCCTATGATTATTTCAGTTGCAAAGACTAATTGAAACAAAATTTTTCCTTAAGTTTACTTTTAAAGGCAGATCATACAACACTAGGCTCAACTAACTTTGAAAAAATCATTCATGATAGTAATCAAGGTCAAATTATGTTTCGAATGCTTTTTACTTATTTGCCTTTTTCATCACCTGTGAAGTAGGTATTTTAGACAGTAACATTTATGCAATCTGGCACTGTACTTTTGCAAAACAATACTTTGCAATAAACGGAGAGTACTTTAGCAAAATTCTAACTAACTTCACTTTTGTTGTTTTCACTTCAACTTTTGGTAATCGTTGCACGTTTGACGAACATAAATAAATCACCAGTTCGTTTGAGACAAGATACTCGGTTTTATGAAAACTTCGGAGAGGACCCTGCATAGGTTCATGACCAGGATAGAAGATATGGCTCCAAACACAGATTTGTAGCACTTAGATTGTTATTAAAATCAGTCACACAAATTAACTGGTCTATGCTCTGATACATATCTGTATGCATGAAGTTAGTGGAGCAGTGGCGAAGTTATGATAGCTAGCGACATGGCAGCTAACTGTACTCACGGCTCTTGATGTTTGAATTCTCTGTAAATTTATTTTTAGCCACGGATTTTTAACGTATTAGAGCCATTCCTTATTGCCAAGAATACCAATCAACAGCCAAATCCACATCCGAGGCAAAATCCATGGAAAGCGGCTTCCAATTACCTCCCTTGGCACCGTACCGTGCACCGGCTAGCCACTGTCTGCGTACTGTTCACACCAAGGGGGCGCCCAGTTCGACCGTCACAACCACCTTTCACATCTTTTTTTTTGCTTATTGTTATTTTTCACCTTATAGAAAGGTGGACTGGCAGCGGATAAATCTATTACAGTAAAAGAGAAAATGAAGACAGAAAAGTAACAGATTGGTGGATAAGTCACTCACACTCGACGAAAACACCAAAAGCTGCCGGCACTGCGCACAAACACTGGTCGCTTAGACAGTACAAGTGAAAGAAGGAGCGTGGCGGCGAAAAACACTTAATCACAACACAATGGCACACACACGGGAAACTGATGGCGACGACCTCCGGCGCGGGAATGTCCACTGAACGTGTGCGAGTCTGGGGACCTGCCAAGAGTGGAAGAAGGGGGTGAGGGAGGGAGAGGGGAGAGCCAATGGCAGAGGAGATTGTAGGAGGAATGAAGGTATGAGGGTAGGGGAATCCCGGGGGAGGAGGGGGGAGAAAGGGAGGAGGGAGGGAAGGGGGAGAGGAGAGGGTGCCCATAGGGACAAAACACAGGAAGAGGGAGGAAGTGTCAAAGTTAGCAGGAGGTGTAGATGGAGAGGAGGAGGGCGTCATCAGGGAGGGGGAGCTGGCAGAAGGCACCTTGGGAGAGGGTCTGGAGGGTGGAGAGATGGAGAGTGGGTGGGACATGGAAATACAGGTGCAGCAGTGGACAGGGGCGGGAGAGGATGGGAGAGAGAAGCAGGTGAGGACGATCGAGTTTATGGGAGCCCTTCAAATTTTTTCCCTTTTATTGTGATTTTATTGCCAGTAGAACAGGTAGGCTGGCAGCAGCACAATACGCCACTCTTCAGCCAAAGATAGAACAATGAGAAAACAGAGAAGACACATGAGTTGGAACAAAACGGCGGGGGAAAAACAGTAGACACATGAACATAAGAAACATGAAGCTGTTCACACTTGATGACAATCCACACTACAAACTGTCGACACGAAGCACAAACACTGAAGATGTCGATGGCAAAGGTGAATGATGGAGTGTGACGGTGAACACTGAACACTAAACACAACGGCACACACGAGATACTGATGGCAATGATCTCAGGCGCGCGAAAGTCCACGTAGCGTGTGTGAGTCCAGGGACCTGACAAGAGGGGAAGAAGGGTGAGATGGGGGAGAGGTGAGGACAAGGATGCCAATGGCTGAGGAGATGGGGGAGGAGAAGAGGGACAGGGGAGGGGAAGTGCGGGGGAGGTGTGGGGAGAAATGGAGGAGGGAGGGAAGAGGGAGAGAAGGGTGGGAGGGTGCCCAAAGGAGCAAACACAGGAAGAGGGAGGGAGGATCAAAGTTGGTGGGAGGGGTAGATGGAGGGGAGGAGGGCATCATCAGGGAGAAGGAGCTGGCGGAAGCCACCTTGGGAGAGGTAAGGAGGGTGGAGAGATGGAGACTGGGTGGGACATGGGAATACAGGTGCAGCAGCGGACAGGGGCAGGAGAGGACGGGCGAGACAAGCGGGTGAGGAGGATCGAGTTTGCGGGAGGTGTACAGGATCCGTATACTTTCAAGGAAAAGGAGGAGGTGGGGGAACGGAATGAGATCGTACAGGATCCGCGTGGTGGAGGGGACACAGATGTGATAGGCGAGGCGGAGAGCATGGCGTTCAAGGATTTGAAGGGATTTATAAAAGGTAGGGGGATGGAGATCCATGCCAGATGGGCGTAACAATGGATAGGGCGGATGAGGGATTTATAGGTGTGGAGTATGGTGGAGTGGTCCAGACCCCATGTACGGCCGGAAAGGAGCTTGAGGAGATGGAGTCGGGAGCGTGCCCTGGCTTGGATTGTCCAGAGATGGGGGGTCCAGGAGACTCGACGGTCGAGGGTGACGCCAAGGTACTTAAGGGTGGGGGTGAGGGCGATAGGACAGCCATAGATGGTGAGATAGAAATCAAGGAGGTGGAAGGAAGGGGTGGTTTTGCCTACAATGATCGCCTGGGTTTTGGAGGGATTGACCTTGAGAAACCACTGGTTGCCCCAAGTGGTGAACCGGTCAAGATGGGATTGGGGAAGGTGTTGGGAGCGCTGCAGGGTGGGGTCAAGGGCAAGGAAGGCGGTGTCATCGGTAAACTGGAGAAGGTGGACGGGGGTGACGGCGGCGGCATGTCCGCCGTATATAAAAGGTACAGATGGCAAGAGAGAACGGAGCCTTGGGGCACACCAGCAGAGGGAAAAAAGGTGTAGGAATCTGTGTTATGGATGGTGACGTAGGAAGGACGGTGGGAGAGAAAGGAGCCAATCAGACGCATGCAGTTAATGGGAAGGGCGAAAGTTTGGAGCTTGAAGGGCAGACCGGAATGCCATATGCGGTCATAAGCACGTTCGAGGTCCAGGGAGAGGAAGAAAAAATGGTTGATATGGCTCTGAGCAGTATGGGACTTAACATCTGAGGTCATCAGTCCCCTAGAACTTAGAGCTACTTAAACCTAACTAACCTAAGGACATCACACACATCCATGCCTGAGACTTGATTCGGACCTGCGGCCGTAGCGGTCGCGCAGTTCCAGACTGAAGAGCCTAGAACTGCTCGGCCACAAGAGGAAGATTGTGGAGCAACGGGAATTAATCTGTTCGGAAGGAGATGAGTGAGGTGAAGGGGAAGGTCGTCGGAAGAGAAGGACGGACGAAAGCCACACTGGGTAACGGAAGGAGGGGGTGCTGGAGGAGATGCTGGTGGATGCAGCGGGTGAGGATAGATTCCAGGACCTTGCTGAAGACCGAGGTATGGCTGATGGGATGGTAGGAGGAGACAGCGGTTTACCAGGTTAAAGGAACATCAGGATATGGGAGGTTTTCCACAGGTCGGGGTAGGAACCAGTGGACAGGGCTACATTGTAGAGCCTGGCCAGAATGGGGAGGAAAGAGACCGGTGCTTCACAAAGGTGACGGTAGGTGACATGATCGTGACCAGGAGTGGTGTTGTGTTTCATGCGGAGCGTAACAATGAGATCCTGTGATAGCGGCATTGAGTTCCGTGTGTGCAATGTTGTCCAAGTACTGGAAACCAGGTGCAAAGGGAGGGATAGATGTGTCAGTTCGATCGCGGACTTCTGGGAAGAGGGAGTAATGGAACTAGGGATCATCGGGGATGGAAAAGATATCGGAGGGGTAAGAGTCAAAGTGATTGGCCTTACTAAGGGTGTCAGGGAAGGGGTGACCATCATGGAGAAGAGGATAGTAGGAGGAGGGCTTAGTTCCGGTAAGGCGACGGAAGGCTGACCAGAACTTGGACGAGTTTATAGGTAGGGTAGCATTTAAACGGGTGCATGTCTGTCGCCAGTCCCGGCGTTTCTTAGCCGCGAGGAAATTTCGAATGTGTCGCTGGAGTTGCCGATGGCGTCGGAGTGTGTCCGGGTCACGCGTGTAGAGGAAGGCACGGCGGGATTCACAGAGGAGAAGGACGGCCTGTGGGGGTAAGGTAGGACGGTGGGGTTGGATGGCGACAGTAGGGACGTGGGCCTCCACAGCTTCAGACAAGGTCTGCTGGAGAAAGGAGGCAGCATGGGTTACATCGTCAGGGTGGTGGTAGGTGAAGGGGTGGCTATCGATCTGGGTGGAGAGGGTATCCCGGTAGGCATTCCAGTTGGCACGGGGATAGTCATGGACGTACTTTGGAGGAGAGTCATTACGAGGGTCGGGGCGTGGGCGACGACCGTCTGAAATGGTGAGAATGACAGGGAGATGGTCGCTACCAATAGGCTCCAGGACATCCACCGTTATGCAGCCAAGGAGGTTAGGGGAGGAAAGGATAACATGGGGAGTGGAGTTGGATTCGGGACGGGTGTGCTGGGGGATGGGGATGAGGTCGCCTTGA
Source organism: Schistocerca piceifrons (assembly GCF_021461385.2). Taxonomy (NCBI): domain Eukaryota; kingdom Metazoa; phylum Arthropoda; class Insecta; order Orthoptera; family Acrididae; genus Schistocerca; species Schistocerca piceifrons. The sequence continues at coordinate 45,192,088 of NC_060141.1, forward strand.
AGGGAGGACAGGGAACCGATGCCACCGCCGTAACTGGACGGCGGAACGACTATGGATGTTGAGGTCGGCGGCGATCACGTAGGAGGAGAAGGTACGGTCAATGTGGGAGAGGAAGTCGAAGGGAATAGGGGCATTAGGGCGGACATAGATGGTGGCGCAGGTGACGGTAAGGCCGGGGAAGAAGAGACTAAGGATGAGGTGCTCGGTGGGGTCAGGAAGTAGAGGTTGAAGCCGAACTGGGATCTGTCAGTGGTGACCAATGGCAACTCCACCACGCCCAATCGGGAGGGGATTATCGGAGCGGTGAAGGAGGTGGGGTGACGTGTGGATGGTGTGGTTGGGTTGGAGGAAGGTTTCATTGAGGAGGAAGGCATCCACGTGGTGGGTGGCAAGGGTGTGCAGGAAGAGGTTCTTGTTGGGGGGAAGGGTGCGGATGTTGTTGAAAAGCACTTCATGCTGTAGCGCCATGACAGGGATATAGACAAGGGTGTCAGGATGGGAGAAGGTGAAATGGGCCTGGTTGTTGGAGTAGGTGGCGCACATTTGTATGTGGGAAATGGAACGGGTGGCGAGGGAGACCTGTTGGAGGGTGTGAGGGCGCTGGAAAGGGTGGACGTTTTGTAGGAATATGGTGAGGAACATGATGATGTGCTCAGCGGTGGGGGGGGGGGGACAAGGGAATTTCCAGGAGGGGTGGGGGCGTCCAGAGAATGGACAGGGACGGTGAGTTCAGGAGTCATCGGAGGGGGTCGGGCTTTACACTTTCGGGAGTAGGTGGGATGGGGGAGATTGCAGGTATTACAGGAGGGAGGGGATTGAAGGTTTGGGCACTGCCAAAGGAAGTGCGCTTGCCTACAATGCGGGCAGGTGGGGGCATCGTGGCACTTGACTGTTGCGTGTGCGTTGTAGCGCAGACACCTCTGGCAGTGCAGGGATTGAGGAGGGGTATGGGAGGGGTCGACCTTATAGCGCTGGTTGAAGAGGAGGGCACCCTCCTTCAGGAGATGGTCATCGGCAGGGGCATCCTCAGAGAAAACCCGCATAAGGCGGGTGGGGCCGGCCGAGTTGAAAATGCAGTGGACCGCCCACAGCTCCAGCGGGGGATGCGCCTTGAGCTCTGCCAACACCTCCTCCTCCGTGATCGACGGACTGAGCCGAGTGATCACAGCGGTGAGGGTCAGCGGGCGACGTGGGGATTGGGGTTGGCGGATAGGAGATGGAGAAGGAGCAGGGTTGAGGGAGGCGTTGGGGCCAAAACGGGTAACGGGGAGGCGGGAGAGGATGTCAATATGGAGGGTTGGGCAGGGGGAGGAGATGAGAATGGAATCCCATCTGGGAGTGAGGAGAGAGATGGCGGCACCAGGGAAGTGTTGGTGGAGAAGGAGGGAGAGATTCCAGGCCTCGAGAAGGGAAGGATCAGGACAGGAGAGGAGGTATTTGTATAAACAGGGGGGGAGGAGGAGGAGGTGGAGCAGGGCCAGGCAGGGAGACATCCATGGCATCCTGGGGGGGGGGGGGGAAGACGGGGCAAGGCCTTTTTGGGAGCGGAGGAGGTGGTGGTGCCACTAGGGCGTTTAACGGCGGCAGAAGGGTGGGTGGTGACATGAAGGATGGGAGCTATACGGAGGTGGCAGGAAGGGGCAGGTCCCGGCATGGACGCAACAGTCGGCGCCGGAGATGGTGACGGTGAAGGCGACGGCGACGGCGACGGTGGTGGCGATGATGGCAAAGGCGATGGGAAAGTTGGGCATGGGCAGTGGAACGACGGGCCACCACCCTAGCTGGAGCTGCAGTGACGGGCTGGGGGAGTGGGGGGAAAGGATCAGAGGGAGAGGAGCGGGAGGAAGGAGCTGTAATGGCGATGGTGGCGGTGAAGGGGGAAGTATAACCTATAGCTGTGGTGGTAGTGGTGGTGGGGGCTGACATGACGACAGGGATAAACAAAAATGCACAGGACGAAAGGGAAAGGAAAAAACTGGGGACAGACATAGACGGACGAGGACGAACACGAAGACGAAGACGAAGACGGATGGAGTCCCACGCTGCTGGCGCTGGCGACGGCTGGCAGGAATGCCGCAGCTGCTGCTGCTGCTGTCGTGGATGGGGTAGGGGCCGCTGCTGCTGCTGCTGCTGCCGGAGGGCTGGCTGGCTGGCTGGCTGGCTGGACTGCTGCTGCTGGAGGGCTGGCTGGCTGGACTGCTGCTGCTGGAGGGCTGGCTGGCTGGCTGGCTGGCACCTGAAAACCTAGCGCTTCGATTAGTGCTGGAATGGCACAATCGAAGGGCGGTATCCTATCGGAGTACCGCCGGAGATGGTACCCTTTTACATCGCGCCATGCCACTTATGTTGTAGAGGGACTTCACTACATATTTTTCATTTTTCAAGTGCCCAAAGCATGAACCAGCTTCCAATACACATTATTTATCTTATAACCTTACACATATTATAAAATTTTATTATTTACCTCTTTCCATATACAGGGTGGCCCATTGATCGTGACTGGGCCAAATATCTTACAAAATAAGCGTCATCCGAAAAATTACAAGGAACGAAACTTGTCTAGCTTGAAGGAGCAAACTAGATGGTTTCTTAAATGAAAATACAGACCATAGATACGCTTGAAAATTTTATTTCGGTTCCAGAATGAGATTTTCACTCTGCAGCGGAGTGTGCGATGATATGAAACTTCCTGGCAGATTAAAACTGTGTGCCCGACCGAGACTCGAACTTGGGCCCTTTGCCTTTCGCGGGCAAGTGCTCTACCATCTGAGCTACCGAAGCACGACTCACGCCCGGTACTCACAGCTTTACTTCTGCCAGTATCTCGTCTCCTACCTTCCAAACTTTACAGAAGCTCTTCTGCGAACCTTGCAGAACTAGCACTCCTGTAAGAAAGGATATAGCAGAAGAGCTTCTGTAAAGTTTGGAAGGTAGGAGACGAGATACTGGCAGAAGTAAAGCTGTGAGTACCGGGCGTGAGTCGTGCTTCGGTAGCTCAGATGGTAGAGCACTTGCCCGCGAAAGGCAAAGGTCCCGAGTTCGAGTCTCGGTCGGGCACACAGTTTTAATCTGCCAGGAAGTTTTATTTCGGTTGTTCCAATTTGATACATGTACCTTTGTGAACTTATCATTTCTGAGAACGCATGCCGTTACAGCGTGATTACCAGTAAATACCACATTAATGCAATAAATGCTCAAAATGATGTCCGTCAACCTCAATGCATTTGGCAATACGTGTAACGACATTCCTCTCAACAGCTAGTAGTTCGCCTTCCGTAATTTTCGCACATGCATCGACAATGCGCTGACGCATGTTGTCAGGCATTGTCGGTGGATCACAATAGCAAATATCCTTCAACTTTCCCGACGGAAATAAATCCAGGGACCTCAAATCCGGTGTACGTGCGGGTCAATTTATGGTGCTTCGGCGACCAATCCACATGTCATGAAATATGTTATTCAATACCGCTTCAACCGCACGTGAGCTATGTGCCGGACATCATCATGTTGGAAGTACATCGCCATTCTGTCATCCAGTGAAACATGTTGTAGTAACATCGGTACAACATTACATAAGAGATCAGCATACATTGCACCATTTAGATTGCCATCTATAAAATGGGGGCCAATTACCTTCCTCCCATAATGCCGCACCATACATTAACCCGCCAAGGTTACTGAGGTTCCACTTGTCGCAGCCATCGTGGATTTTCCGTTGCCCATTAGCGCATATTATGTCGGTTTACGTTCCCGCTGTTGGTGAATGACGCTTCGTCGCTAAATAGAACGCGTGCAAAAAATTTTCATCGTCCCGTAATTTCTCTTGTGCCCAGAGGCAGAACTGTACACGACGTTCAAAGTCGTCGCCATGCAATTTCTGGTGCATGGAAATATGGTACGGGTGCAATCGATGCCGAGGAAGCATTCTCAACACCAACGTTTTTGAGATTCCCGATTCTCGCACAGTTTTTCTGCTACTTGATGTGCGGATTAGCCGCGTCAGCAGCTAAAACACCTACTTGGGCATCATCATTTGTTGCAGGTCGTGGTTGACGTTTCACATGTGGCTGAACACTTCCCGTTTCCTTCAATAACGTAACTATCCCCCGAGCGGTCCGGACACTTGGATGATGTCATCCATGATACCGAGCAGCATACATAGCACACGCCCGTTGGGCATTTCGATCACAATATTCATTCATCAACACGATATCGACCTTTACCGCAATTGGTAAACGGTCCATTTTAACACGTGTTATGTATCACGAAGCAAATACCGTCCGCACTGGCGGAATGTTACGTGATACCACGTACTTATACGTTTGTGACTATTACAGCGCCATGTATTACAAATCGAAAAAAGTCGTCCAACTAAGACATTCATATTTCTTTATGTACTACACGAGTATGTAATAAAAAATAAGGGTTCCTATTTAAAGACACGCAGTTGATATCCGTTTGATGTATGGCAGCGCCATCTAGCGGGCCAACCATCGCGCCATCAGGTTTCCCCCTTCAAGCTAGACGAGTTTCGTTCTTTGTTGTTTTTTTGTTTGATGCATATTTTCGTGAGATATTTGGCCCGGTCAGTATCAATGGAGCACCCTGTATACTTACAAACTTTCACTCAGACGTCAGTGGCCTGAACTAACAAAGAATGAACACTTCGTAATTACAGATACAAATTTACGTAATATAAACCTACTTCTTATCGATATAAGTGTTACAACCACCTAGTACGCATGTTCCCATGTCCCACCTTCTCTCCATCTCTGCACTCTCCATACCCTCTCCCAAGGTGGCTTCCACCAACTCCCCCTCCCTGATGATGCCCTCATCCTCTCCATCTACCCCTCCTATCAACTTTGATCCTCCGTCTGCTCGCCCTGTGGTTCCTTAGGGCACCGTTACTGTCCCTCCTCCGTTTCTCGCTCCCTCCCTCCTCCCCCCGGGCTTCCGCTACCCCCGTACCTTCTTTCCTACCCCTCCCATCTCCATATGCCACTTGCATCTACACTCCCCCCTCTCCATTCTCCCCCACATTTTTCCCTTTTTTGCAGGTCCCCGGAATCGCACACGTCAAGTGACCATTCGCGAGCCGGAGATCATCGCGATCGGTTCCGTGTGTGTGCCGTCACCGAACCACGCTCCATCGTTCACGTGTGTTCTCTCAGTCATCAGTGTTCGTGTACAGTGCTGACCGTTTTTTATCTTTTACTCCACCTGTGAACGGCTCCGTGTTTTTGACTCCTGTCTCTACTGTTTTTTGTCCCCCATTATGTTTTTTCTGTGTCTTCATTGTTTCTACACTGCTGGCCACCGTAAATGCAACACGCTGAAGGAAGCATCCGAATCAAGTGAAATTCACACCATGGGTTTGCAGCGATGAGATATGCAACTGATTAGAATTTCAGCGCAGACGCACATCACGTGCGCCTGTGGTGCCACCTCATAGCGCCATTTAAGGCTTGGCGATTTCGACGAGTGTACGTTCGGCACGTGTGTTTACCTTGTGGTTGTTTCACAAGACGATCAGTTATGCCTCGTAGACAACAGCGAACATCTTTTGATCAAGTATCCGAGCTCGACAGGGGAAGGATAGTGGCTTACCGAGATTGTGGGTTATCATACAGAGATATCGCTACTCGTGTTGGACGAAACCAAACAACTGTAATGCGGATATGTGACCGTTGGATGCAGGAGGGTACGACGGACCGATGTGGTCGATCGCATTCACCTCGGTGCACCACTGCACGTGCTGATAGGCAAATTGTGCGCATGGCAGTGACGGATCGCTCAGTGACATCCGGAACCATAGCACGGCACATTGCGTCTGTAACGCATCATCCAGTGTCTGCGCGTACCACTCGACGCCGTTTACAGCAGAGTGGTCTGTCCGCAAGACGTCCATTGCTTCGTATACCATTGACGCAGAACCACAGACGTCTCCGTCGCCTATGGTGTGATGACAGACAGATGTGGACGGCAGAATGGAATGACGTTGTCTTTACTGACGAGGCACGCTTCTGTCTGCAGCACCACAATGGTCGGATTCGAGTGTGGAGACACCGTGGAGAGAGGATGCTGGACACCTGCATTATGCACCGCCACACTGGTCTTGCACCGGGTATTATGGTATGGGGCGGTATTGGATATTACTCTCGCACGCCTCTAGTACGCATTGCCGGTACTTTAAATAGCCGGCGCTACATATCCGAGGTGCTGGAGCCAGTTGTCCTTCCTTACCTTCAGGGCTCGCCCACAGCCATATTTCAACAGGATAATGCGCGACCACACATGGCACGCATTGTCCAAAGGTTCTTCGTCAATAACCAGATTGAACTGCTTCCCCGGCCTGCTCGCTCTCCTGATCTTTCGCCGATAGAAAACATGTGGTCCATGGTTGCTCAACGAGTGACCCAGATTACATCCCCAGCTGCCACACCAGATGATCTTTGGCAACGTGTGGAAGCTGCTTGGGCTGCTGTACCCCAGGAACACATCCAACGTCTCTTTGACTCAATGCCGAGACGTGTGGCAGCGGTGATCTCCAACAATGGCGGCTACTCTGGCTACTGATTCAGGCAGGAACCACATGTCACAGACGTCTGTAAACGTAATCATTTGATACATGTTATCTACAAAATAAATCTTGTTGTGCTACCTCTTGTCTTTCTTGGTGTTGCATTTACGGTGGCCAGCAGTGTATTTGTACTGACTGTGGCTGAAGAGGGGCATAATATTGCCGCTGCCAGCCCACCATTTGTATAAGGTGTCAAAATAACAATAAAAAGAACTAGTACATATGTATCGAACTCGGATTCGAAGGGACACCTGTGACTACAGACCCAAAGGGAGGATAAGACGACCACGAAAGAGATGGTTTGATGAACTTTCATTTGCTTAGTTTCGGAACAGACAAATATGTCAAAATAATGGTTCAAATGGCTCTGAGTACTATGGGACTTAACTTCTGAGGTCATTAGTCCCCTAGAACTTACAACTACTTAAACCTAACCTAACCTAAGGACATCACACACATCCATGCCTGAGGCAGGATTCGAAACTGCGACCGTAGCGGTCGTGCGGTTCCAGACTGTAGCGCCTAGAACCGCTCGGCCACCACGGCCAGCGACAAATACGTCAAACCCGAAAATGTAATTGATGAGAATGATTACTTTAGCAACCAAGATCAGTTAATTCAGTGTAGACCACCACCAGCAGCAGATTGCTGCAGTCGTTCCCCGATCTGTCAGCTGCCCTAGCAGTCCAGTACTTTCCTCGGGCCGTCAGGTCGGCTCGGCCGCCCCGTCCGCACAGTAGCTGTGCCGACCCTAGCGCCCGCCTGCCGCTGGCGTGGGCCGCGCCGCTGGGCGGCGCCGTGACGGATGGCGCGCGCGCTCTGTCCAGTGTCACGTGTCACGGCCCAGCCGCGCCATCTGTCAACGCCCAAAGATGGCCGGCTGCCTGCACTTGACTGTCGCATGACCCTCAGCGCGGCCGGCGCCGGCCCGCCCGACTGTTTCTCCGGCTGTATCACTTACTCGGCCACCAAAACTGAGCACCAGAGGCCGTACTCTGACACGGCTGACACGGATTACGCCTGGATAGATTCACCACTTATTTTCTACTCTGAAATATGCGCCACTTGTTTCCTGCCCTCATTCCAGTGACTGACACTTAACTATAATATTAGGTTGGTGCATAAGTTCGTAGCGTTTCTGTTGTGCAAGTTGGTATTTCGCTTACCATAGATTTATTCTTCAGTCAGTATATTGAGCAAACAGTAAAGGAAACAAAAGAAAAATTCGGACTAGGAATTAAAATCCACGGAGAAGAAATTAATACTTTGAAGTTCGCCGATGACATTGTAATTCTGGCAGAGACAGCAAAGGACCTGGAAGAGCAGCTGAACGGAATGGACAGTGTCTTGAAAGGAGGATATAAGACGAACATCAACAAAAGCAAAACGAGGATAATGGAATGTAGTCGAATTAAGTCGGGTGATGCTGAGGGAACTAGATTAAGAAATGAGACACTTAAAGTAGTATAGGAGTTTTGCTATTTGGGGAGCAAAATAACTGATGATGGTCGAAGTAGAGAGGATATCAAATGTAGCCTGGCAATGGCAAGGAAAGCATTTCTGAAGAAGAGAAATTTGTCAACATTGAGTATAGATTTAAGTGCCAGGAACTCTTTTGTGAAAGTATCTGTATGTTGTGTAGCCATGTATGGAAGTGAAATGTGGACGATAAATAGTTTAGACAAGAAGAGAATAGGAGCTTTCGAAATGTGGTGCTACAGAAGAATGCTAAAGGTTAGATGGGTAGAGCAAATAATTAATGACAAGGTATTGAATAGAATTGGGGAGGCGTTTGTGGCACAACTTGACTAGAAGAAGGGATCGGTTGGTAGGACGTGTTCTGAGGCGTCAAGGGATCACCAATTTAGTATTGGAGGGCAGCGTGGAGGGTAAAATTCGTAGAGGAAGACCAAAAGATGAATACACTAAACAGATTCAGAAGGATGTAGGTTGCAGAAGGTACTGGGAGATGAAGAAGCTTGCACAGGATAGAGTAGCATGTAGAGCTGCATCAAACCAGTCTCTGCACTGAAGACTACAACAACAAAACAGATTTATTTATCGACTCTCTTTTTTTATTTTCAGTTCGCTGTTGCTATTTGAGTTTACATATCCTCATTTTGTCATTTGGCGTTAGTCACTGGAGCTCTGGATTGTCAAGTGCAGAAATCGGAACACTTCCCACATGTTATTCTGTTTGACTTCAGCAGAGGAGTGACAACAGCGGAGGCAACCAGACACATTTAGGCCGTGTATGGCAAGGAGGATCGTTCTAACATTAGTGACTGCCACGTTCAGTAAGACCTTCAGGGTTTGACGAAGATCGGTTAAACGCATTGCCCCACAGTGATCCACGTTAGTCCACTCGAGAAATTACCAATATGATGAACTCTGATCATTCTTCCATCGTACGAAATACGCATGCAATGTGGAAGGTTAAAAAATCGCGTGTATGGGCAGGTATTCTCTGAGCCTAAATCACAATAATCAGCGGGTGGGCATATGAGAAACACTGCTTGCTCGTCGTGAATTTGCTCGTAAACAACACCGATTATTCCAATTCTGGATTGTAACTGGTGACGAGAAATGTTGTTTTTATGCTAAAATAGGAAAAATAAAGGAATCGTTGAGCCCAAACTGTGCACGAACTTCCCATACAAAGACCCGCGCCAATCCACAGGCGATCATGTTATGCATCTGGCGGAACAGCGACGGTGTGCTGTTCTATGAATTGCTCCCACCAGGTGTAACCACCACTGTTGGCATTTATTGTCGACAACTGAGACGTCTTGCAGACGTAGTGCAAGAACAACGACCGGGAAGATTGCGTGAAGTGATGTTACTCCACGATAACGGCCGTTCGCATTTTGGTTGGCTGACAAATAACACTACAAAGGAATTCGGTTGGGAAGTCATTCCGCACACGCCTTATTCATCTGGTCTTGCACTCTCAGAGTTTCACATTTCCTGCTCTCTATAGAAAAACCTTCAATGAACTTCCTTCCCGGGTAAGAATGCGCTCTCAGTGTGGCTTGATGGGTTCTTCGTCTCAAAACCACGTGATTTCTACAGTCGCGAAATCGAAGACTTATCCCAGCGTTCAGCAAATGATTGCAGATACGAAGGAGAATATATCACTCATGACTAGTGTCTCTGTTTTGTGTATCTGTTGTGTAAATTTATGGAAAAATTCTATGAACTTACACACTTATGCACCACGCCCGGGTTCCCAGGTTCGATTCCCATCGGGGTCAGGGATTTTCTCTGCCTCGTGATGGCTGGGCGTTGTGTGCTGTCCTTAGGTTAGTTAGGTTTAAGTAGTTCTACGTTCTAGGGGACTGATGACCGTAGCAGTTAAGTCCCATAGTGCTCAGAGCCATTTGAACCATTTTGAACACTTATGCACCAACCCAATACATACTACGAATAACGGCAAGGTTTTTTATGTATCTCTAAGGTGCCGTCCCTTTAATACGGTGTACTTTCATAACATGCGAGCTACAAAACGAAAATAACTAAATACAACAGTTCTTTAACCACCAAAGACGTTTCTCGTCATTTTGAAGCGTTTCTTGTCTGTTTGCTCGTTACAAATTTTGCAATACATTTTAAACCAACTTCCCAATGTTCTCGGGACATGAAACTTTCAACATAGCTCAGAACAGGATGAAATGTAATTTGAGGGTTGTCTACAAAGTAAGTTCCAATCGGTCGCTAAATGGACACGACAATAAAAAACAGGAACATTTTATTTGCAAGAGTTAGCTACACTTTCCAGATACTTCACTACATAGTCGCCGCTCTGACTTAGACATTTGTCAGAGCGTTATACTAAATTTCCAACACCATCGTCATAAAAGGCAGCCACCTGTGCTTTCCGAGAATCATCTATAGTGGTCTGTAGTGCGCATACTGCACCCAAGTATTGCCTTCATATCCAGCATTTCATGTGAAGAGAGGTAATACTCAGGACTAGCCTGCTAGGGTTGTGCTGTGGGTGATCGAACAGTTTCCAACTAAAAGGCTGCAGGAGCATCTTCACTGCCCCTGCAGAATGCTTCTGAGAATTGCCATTAAGATGGGAGTGCGTGGCAGTTATGTTACGTGGGCTGCATTCCTTAAGGCGAAGCCTCTCAGTGGGGCCTTCTACTTGGCGGGAGACATCGTTGTTCTAGGCACATTTACTCGCTCACAGTGCACTCACAACTGAAAAGAGCGTCTTGATTCGATCGACGATCATACCAGAGACACTACCCAACACGTCTGTGCAAAGCCTCATCAGGTTTTCACTGTGGTGTCCATTTTGAGATCGATCGGATCTTACTTTCTGGACAACCACCGTATTAACTCACTTTCTTTTCTGGTATTTGGCAGAGGGATATACTTTGTTTACCACTATCATTTCCCTGCGTTACAGACTTAAAACTTACAACATATTTCAAAATTGGATGACAGTGTAATATTAACCCACTTTCGTGTCTTTTGTGCTGGAGGGTACTTGGTATATCGCTGCTATTTGCCCCTTTTCCTGCTTCGCTGCTTCGTGGTAGGAACGGTTGCTGGCAAGGCCCATATGAACACGATTCCTTCTACTTTGTACCTTTGCTGTCATCTCGAAGATAATCTTTAGAGAAAGCAGTGTATTGTCTGACTCTGATGAAGAGGAAGTGAAATAATCCTGAAATTTATCACATGTCCCTGTGGTAATCTCATAATAGTGTTTGAAATCGTATGAAAAATTTGATATACACACGACTAAATAGTGGAAAATAATTATTTAGATAAAAACTTTTTCATGTAACACATTCTTAAATGTACTGAAAAGGATATAACAATTTGTCTTAGCCCTATACGGATTCCTGATCCTATACACATAGTCATGAAGATCTGTGCTTGTGAATTCTTAACAGCTATGAAAATACTTGTAGCATTTCAAACGAAAGAGTTGGGAGCATGCAATACATAACTGATGCATGAATAATTCACGACCTTAATACTTTCTATGGCATGTATCCCTCCATTTTGCTTTAAACTTCGTTTTGTACTTTTTAGTCCAATTTAATAATGTCTCATATTAGAAATTTTTTATTTAAAATGTTATTATTTCATAAATCCTACCAACAATGATGCATTTTCGACAGACCTTCAGTCTCCAGGTGCTTAGAAATAGGATTAAATTATTAGGGTATAAATTACAATATGAAGACATAAGAAATATGAGCTTCAACTGAAAACGAAAAATACGATAAGACATCTCGCAAGTTAATGTTTGTGACGTAGAGGGCGTTGGCGTCTGTTATCGGTTGAACCTTCCATAGCACATTGCCCAGATATCGCAGAATCTCGACATAATAGCCATTGAACGCAAAACAACTGGAACAGACATCACAAACTCATTCATCTCCTGTCAACGGCCGGCCGCGGTGGTCTAGCGGTTCAAGGCGCTCAGTCCGGAGCTGCGCGACTGCTACGGTCGCAGGTTCGAATCCTGCCTCGGGCATGGATGTGTGTGATGTCCTTAGGTTAGTTAGGTTTAAGTAGTTCTAAGTTCTAGGGGACTGATGACCATAGATGTTAAGTCCCATAGTGCTCAGAGCCATTTGAACCGTTTGAACCATCCTGCCAACGTTAGCTAACTCATTCGGCGCGAGGACATATTTACAGGAAAAGTGTACACACACTAGAATGCCAATTGTAATCACATCTCACAAGACTGTGGTACACTCTTAGATATAACAGATGCTCATACAGTACGATGCGCTTCACGTCATGCTCTCCGCCTCGCCTATCGCATCCGTCTCCCCTCCCCCACGCGGATCCTGTATGATCTCATTCCCTTCCCCTACCTCCTCCTCTTCCTTGAAAGGATACGGATCCTGTACACCTCCCGCGAACTCGATCCTCCTCATCCGCTTGTCTCACCCATCCTCTCCCACCCCCACCTGCTAACGCGCCTGTATTCCCACGTCCCACCCGGTCTCCATCTCTCCAACCTCCTCACCCTCTCCCAAGGTGGCTTCCGCCAGCTCCCCCTCCCTGCTGATGTCCTCCTCCCCTCCATCTACTCCTCCTATCAACTTTGATCCTCCCCCCCAAACTTCCTGTGTCCTTTCCTTTAGGCACCCTCCCTCCCTTCTCTTTCCTTTTCCCCCATCCCCTCCCTTTTCCCTCTTCCCCCGGGCTTCCCCTCCACCTTCCTCCCTTCCCCCTATCTCTCCTGCCCATGGCATCTGCTCTCCCCTCTCCATCTCCCCCTCCCCCCTCTTCCTCTCTTGGCAGGTCCCCGGACTCGTACACGGTTAGCGAACATTCGCGCGCCGGAGATCAATCTCGTGTTCTGTGTGTGCCGTCGTTTTGTGCTTAAGTGCTTAAGTGTTATTCGTTTTGTGCTCCTACGTTCACGTGTGACAATTTTCGTCTCTGTCTGTGTCCAAGTGTGTGAACAATTTTATTTTGGACTCTACGCCCGTGAACGGCACCTTGTATTTTAAACAGTGTTTGTCTCCGTTTTAATGTCCACCATGTGTTTTCTCTAAATGTCTTCATTTGTATATTTGTGTTTCTCTGCGGCCGAAGAGCGGCGTAGTATGCTGCTGCAGGCCTGCCTGTAATGCAGGTTTCAGAATAACAATAAAGGAAAAAAAAAAACAAATGCACTTCTCAAGCTTTTCCGAGAAATCTAAGTTCAAAGTAGTACGAGCCTGTCGAATACCATTCAAGAGCTAGCGACCTCAAGCAACGGTGTTAGCGCAATGTGTTGACCTTATAAATGTGCCTGTAGTGAATTCGAGTCTCGTTAATTTTTTCTCGTTTTTCCACCAGCGTTTTGCAACACACTAGTATGATGATTCTTCAGTCGCAGTTGGAGGCCCTGAGAACCACTCCATTTCAAAAGCACAGTAAACGTTTCTTTGCCTTTAACAGTAACTAACACACGACCTTAGAGGTTGTGAACTGCTGACCAACAACTCTATCACTCCCAGTACCGAAAGGAGTCTGCAAAGGAACGGTCAGTGCATCGGGTCACACCACGCCACTTCACGAATGGAGGAGACGTCTCCTTTCTGTTAATGATCCAAAAGCAAAACAAATACGCTATACATCATTCGAAACATATGTATTCTGGTTTGACTTCACTACTATGCCATAAGAGTATGATTCCTGCGTCCATTTTGGTGCCTCGTACTTCTCCAGCCTCTGTAATTGTCCATCAGATCCCCTTCTGTCTTCTCTCCACCCAGTGACATGATTACTTTTATTATGAAATGTGTACCGATGGTTTTCACTCTAATTTCCTCCTTTTATTATTTTCATTTCCCAATAACCTTTGTCTGGTGCTCACAGCACAATTCATTTTGTCCACAAAATTCAGATATTCCTCAACTAAATTAGTGGGACTGTGGATAAACTCGCCCTGTAAACACTCTGTAAGCCTCCTTTTGGATTGGATATTTATGTCAGAACTCTCAGTGGCCTATCCAAATCTCTTTCTGACAATTTTCTCTCATGCTCCCTTTTTCTCCTGTATTTAAAAACTCATTCAACAGACAGGTTTGCTTTGTTCGGCACCAGTATTTACTGAAGGGCGTGGCTTCAGAATAATTAATCTACAAACCGCTAAGCATGAGAAGTAGTCAACTTCTGATGTCCCTTTCCAGCTGCCTCTTAACCAGTATCATTTTCGCAGCATCACTCATGTTAGTGAGGAAATTTCACAAGTGAATAGTTTTGTGCATGGACCTTGATGGTGCGGTACCCTGTCAACGTATGTGCTTGACAAACAGCAATTATCTGTCGTCCTCTGCTCTGTATTTCCCATTCTACATTGTCAAACTTCGTTGTAATGTTACCATCACTTTGAAGTACTAATTTATTGAGGTGCTTGCCTCTTAGCCATATTTTCAACGCTTCTGTTCTTGTGCTTCAATGTTTCCTCTTTGGCAGCTTTCGCGTTTTTTTGTTAGTTCCCTTTCCACCTTATTTACTGTTTGATATACATCCTTTGAAACCTTGTAGTTATCAGAGGTGTTTTTCTCAGTTCGCTATAATTGAGCATTGTCCTGCAAAATGATGGTCAGGTCCTGCAGAAAGTGTCATTACTTCTGTCTCTATGCTGTTCATTTTTGGAACACAATCTACGACCAGCTTAGAGACAGAAGTAATGACACTTTCTGCAGGACCTGACCATCATTTTGCAAGACAATGCTCAAGCAGGTACAGTGCGAGTTGTTACTGATTTGTTTGACTGATGGGGCTGCTAAATGCTGTACCACATACTGCACTCCCCTGACTTAAGCCCTTGTGAGTTCAATTCGATTTCTAATCTCAAGGAAACAATTCACGGCATTCGCTTCAGAACTGCTACAAATTCTTCGGGCAATAGACCGCGCCGCTCTAACTGTCATCACAACTGGTACTGCTAAGAGTATCCTACGACTTCACATCGCTAGCAACGGGTTATACACAACGCTGGAGACTACTTTGAAGGTCAGTAAAACTTTGAAACACGTATCTGTTTTGTACGAGCTGTAAAATACAGTTGCCATTATTAAAGTTCCAACCCTCGTAATTGAAACTATAGCCTGATAGATACCACCTTCCTTTTGATACCCTGTTACTTTTTTCTTAACACCTAAAAAATAACCTTTCTTTGCTGTACTGTGCCCAGAAAAAGTTTCTCTTACTCATATGTGTCGTGACACGCGCATTAGGTTACAAATGACATCCAGTTCGACTAGAAGATTGATTGTTCATCTACATCTACATTTATACTCCGCAAGCCACCCAATGGTGTGTGGCGGAGGGCACTTTACGTGCCACTGTCATTACCTCCCTTTTCTGTTCCAGTCGTGTATGGTTCGCGGGAAGAACGACTGCCGGAAAGCCTCAGTGCGCGCTCGAATCTCTCTAATTTTACATTCGTGATCTCGTCGGGAGGTATAAGTAGGGGGAATCAATATATTCGATACCTCATCCAGAAACGCACCCTCTCGAAACCTGGCGAGCAACCTACACCGCGATGCAGAGCGCCTCTCTTGCAGAGTCTGCCACTTGAGTTTGCTAAACATCTCCGTAACGCTAGCACGGTTACCAAATAACCCTGTGACGAAACGCGCCGCTCTTCTTTGGATCTTCTCTATCTCCTCCGTCAACCCGATCTGTTACGGATCCCACACTGATGAGCAATACTCAAGTATAGGTCGAACGAGTGTTTTGTAAGCCACCTCCTTTGTTGATGAACTACATTTTCTAAGGACTCTCCCAATGAATCTCAGCCTGGTACCCGCCTTACCAACAATTAATTTTATGTGATCATACCACTTCAAATCGTTCCGCACGCATACTCCCAGATATTTTACAGAAGTAACTGCTACCAGTGTTTGTTTCGCTATCATATAATCATACAATTAAGGATCCTTCTTTCTATGTATTCGCAATACATTAAATTTATCTATGTTAAGGATCAGTTGCCACTCCCTGCACCAAGTGCCTATCCGCTGCAGATCTTCGTGCACTTCGCTACACTTTTCTAATGCTGCAACTTCTCTGTATACTACAGCATCATCCGCGAAAAGCCGCATGGAACTTCCGACGCTATCTACTAGGTCACTGATATATATTGTGAAAATCAATGGTCCCATAACACTCCCCTGTGGCACGCCAGAGGTTACCTTAACGTCTGTAGACGTCTCTCCACTGATAACAACATGCTGTGTTCTGTTTGCTAAAAACTCTTCAATCCAGCCACACAGTTGGTCTGATATTCCGTAGGCTCTTACTTTGTTCATCAGGCGACGGTGCGGAATTGTATCTAACGCCTTCCGGAAGTGAAAGAAAATAGCATCAACCTGGGAGCCTGCATCTAATATTTTCTGGGTCTCATGAACAAATAAAGCGAATTGGGTCTCACGTGATCGCTGTTTCCGGAATCCATGTTGATTCCTACAGAGTAGATTCTGGGTTTCTTGAAAACGACATGATACGCGAGCAAAAAACATGTTCTAAAATTCTGCAACAGATCGACGTCAGAGATATAGGTCTATAGTTTTGCGCATCTGCTCGACAACCCTTCTTTAAGACTGGGACTACCTGTGCTCTTTTCCAATCATTTGGAACCTTCCGTTCCTGTAGAGACTTAGAAGTGGGGCAAGTTCTTTCGCGTACTCTGTGTAGAATCGAACTGGTATCCCGTCAGGTCCAGTGGACTTTCCTCTGTTGAGTGATTCAAGTTGCTTTTCTATTCCCTGGACACTCATTTCGATGTCAGCCATTTTTTCGTTTGTGCGAGGATTTAGAGAAGGAACTGCAGTGCGGTCTTCCTCTGTGAAACAGCTTTGGAAAAATGTGTTTAGTATTTCAGCTTCACGCGTGTCATCCTCTGTTTCAATGCCATCATCATCCGGGAGTGTCTGGATATGCTGTTTCGAGCCACTTACTGATTTAACGTAAGACCAGAACTTCCTAGGATTTTCTGTCAAGTCAGTACAAAGAATTTTACTTTCGAATTCACTGAACGCTTCACGCATAGCCCTCCTTACGCTAAATTTGACATCGTTTAGCTTCTGTTTGTCTGAGAGGTTTTGGCTGCGTTTAGACTTGGAATGAAGCTTCTTTGCTTTCGCAGTAGTTTCCTAACTTTGTTGTTGGACCTCGGTGGGTTTTTCCCGTCCCTCACAGTTTTACTCGGCACGTACCTGTCTAAAACGCATTTTATGATTGCCTTATACTTTTTCCATAAACACTTAACATTGTCACTGTCGGAACAGAAATTTTCGTTTTGATCTGTTAGGTAGTCTGAAATCTGCCTTCTATTACTCTTGCTAAACAGATAAACCTTCCTCCCTTTTTTTGTATTCCTATTAACTTCCATAACCAGGGATGCTGCAACGGCCTTCATCATGACAAGCTGGGGCTTACAGACATATCTAGTTGTTAGACGACCAATGAATTGTCAGAAGTTTGCTAAATTAACTTTACTCCAGGCCTTGGCTACAGTACATCAGGGACAGCTTGATGGAAACATCCAGTTGTTTCATGTGAAACAGTAGACGTTCTGAAACTTCCTTACTCCAGGCCTTGGCTACAGTACATCAGGGACAGCTTGATGGAAACATCCAGTTGTGTTTCACGTGAAACAGTAGACGTTCTGAAACATCCTGGCAGATTAAAACTGTGTGCTGGACCGAGACTTGAACTCCCGAGTTCGAGTCTCGGTCCGGCACACAGTTTTAATTTGTCAGGAAGTTTCATATCAGTGCACACTCCGCTGCAGTGTGAAAATTTCATTCCAGTGGACGTTCTGCTTTACCGACTGCTCAAAGAGTGGGGCCGAGCTTGAAGTCACTCAAATACTGATGTCACCGATGGCTCCAGCTGCGACTGTGATTGGCAGAGCAGATCACAATACTGCAGAGGCGGTCGTGACTCCCCTTCAGCGAGTGCGTGGCAGTCTGCTCTGGAGGCTGCTGCTCTGTGACTCAACGCAGACTACCCCGGCCTGTGGTCGATCAGTCGATTCTGCACTGCATTCCGTCTTGTCGCTCTGAGTGTCACGTACTCTTGGTGTAGGCTGTGATAATGAGTCGAGAATACTTTAACACACGAATTACTGAATACTTACACACTCTACACTGTTAGTTTAGAGCTTAAGGCACATAATCTAAACACATCCTTGGTGGTAAGTGGAGGAATCCTTCCGTCCCTCTACTACCATATCACAGCATTTGCTGTTGCTATACCATACCCGGCTGGCTATGCTTCACATCGCCTGTCCGTAATGTTTTCCTTCACAACGCATAACACTCTTGCTGCCCTGTCGCAACTCACTTCCGCTCTGGCATACGTTCTGACCAAATACGGTTGATACACTACACTGGTCTCTTTTTATCATGGCGCAGTCCCTCAGATCGACCAAACTAGATTTTCTTTTACGCCAGAGTTCCTAGTGACTGGCATTTCTGGCCCTCTTGCCCCTCTTATGAATTATTCTAACAGTTGGTTTCCTTAACCCTTTCACTTAATCTTGCACATTTCTACAGGGCTCCTTGCCCTGCTCTTAACTCAAACGCCGTGGAACTGTCTATTCTGAACTTACAAGCTAAAATGAATCGATTATCCTTAATATTACCTCCGTGTACGTTAATTTTACTTCTGCTGCTTTTATGCTTGGGGTATCCAACACAATGTAATCTGAACGAGGGCTGGGTCTGAACTCATATTTTCGTTCATCTTCTACGTACCAAAATAAGAATTCTGCTCAGCAGAACAAATGTCGCCCTGGTGGTTGGTATGACGATTGTCTATGTTGTCTCTCTCTGGTACTGATTTTCCTGATACAAATATAAAGGCTGCTCTAAGGTTTCCAGGCAGACCCGTCCCTCCTGCAGGTTGAGGACCATGTTTGCAGACGGCATTAATTCCTGTCGTAGAGATTGACTTCAGCTGTTTAGATGGTTGGTTGGTTTTGGGGAAGGAGACCAGACAGCGTGGTCATCGGTCTCATCGGATTAGGGAAGGATGGGGAAGGAAGTCGGCCGTGCCCTTTCAGAGGAACCATCCCGGCATTTGCCTGGAGTGATTTAGGGAAATCACGGAAAACCTAAATCAGGATGGCCGGACGCGGGATTGAACCGTCGTCCTCCCGAATGCGAGTCCAGTGTCGAACCACTGCGCCACCTCGCTCGGTAGCTGTTTAGATTTGCGGCATGTAGCACAAGGAAGATTGTGATTTATTCTGGTGAGCTATCCCTGAAATCGCAGTGGGCAGATGGCTGTTCCATTTAATGACAAACCGCTCCCTCTTAATTCCAGCCTCTTTGATGATGTAAGCTTCACCTGCTCGAAACAACTAGCCACTACTACCATCTTGTCGAATGTGGCGTACAACCAATACGCTTCGGTACCATTAGCAATTTCATTGCACAGTAATCCTACCCTTTTCTTATAACCGACTGTGATTTCCCCTCAGTAGCACTTTTGTAACTTTGATCTCTCGATTTTTACATATCTTCCCTTGTCTTTGTCAATGAATAACAGTCGCTGCGTTTTACTCTAACAAATTTCTTCAGCATCTCCCAACTGACAGGATGTGCATTTACTAAGTAGCACATGTAATGTGGTTGTGTCACTGGTACTGATATAGAAACGAAAATGTTAACTTTCTCTCCATCTGTTCTCACCGATATTGTAGCTGTGACCGAGAGGTTCTAGGTGATTTAGTCTGTAACCTAGCTGCTGCTGCGGTCGCAGGTTCGAATCCTGCCTCGGGCATGGATGTGTGTGAAATCCGTAGGTTTGTTAGGTTTCAATAGTTCTAAGTCTAGGGGACTGATGACCTCAGTGCTTAGAGCAATTTGAATTTGAACCGATATTGCAGATACAGCCACCGTGAAATAAGCTTTTGTACTCGGGCTCTAAAATCAACCTCAACTCTGGCGGAAGTTGCTTGTGTACCTCCCTTAGACCCTCTACATACTACTCTAGTGACGACCTCTTACAGCCTGCTGCATAGCCTCCTGTAGTTTTGTTAGTCCCTCGTGCTTCCGAAACGGACTGCAACCTTTCTGTCATTACTACACATCACAAAAAGTTTGCATCATCTCGGTTCCGAGAGTATCTGAATCTGTACAGAAAACTGGAACAGAGATCAGCAGAAACATTATTTCCGCCCTTTTTATTGTTCATGAAAGACACACATTGCATGTTATACAACCACATTACATGTGCTACTTAGACTTTCAGAGGTGGTCGTCCAGATTGCTGTACACACTGGTACCTTTAATACCCAGTAGCATGTCTTCTTGCATTTATGTATGCCTGTATTCGTTGTGGCATACTATCCACAAGTACATCAAGGCACTGTTGGTCCAGATTGTCCCACTACTTAACAGCGATTCGGCGTACATCCCTCACAGTGGTTGGTGGGTCACGTCGTCCATAAACAGCCCTTTTCAATCTATCCCAGGCATGTGCGATAGGGTTCTTGTATGGAGAACATGCTGGCCACTCTAGTCGAGAGATGTCATCTTGAAGGAATTCATTCATAAGATGTGCACGATGGGGTCGCGAATCGTCGTTCATGAAGACGAATGCCTCGCCAATATGTTGCCGATATGGTCGCACTATCGGTCGGAGGATGGCATTCTCGTATCGTACAGCCGTTACGGCGCCTTCCATGACCACCAGGGGAGTACGTCGGTCTCACAAAATGCCACCCCAATTCAGCGGGGAACCTTGAGTTCGCTGCACTCGCTGGACAGTGTTTCTAAGGCGTTCAGCCTGACCGGGTTGCCTCCAAACACGTCTTCGACGATTATCTGGTTGTAGGCATATGCGACACTCATCGATGAAGAGAACGTGATGCAAATCCTGAGCGGTCCATTCAGCCTGTTGCTGGTGCCATCTGTACCGCGCTGCGTGGCGTCGTGGTTGCAAAGATTGACCTTGCTTGCCATGGACGTCGGGAGCGAAGTGGCGCATCACGCAGGCTACTGCTCGCAGTTTGAGTAGTAACACGGCGTCCTGTGGCTGCACGAAAAGCATTATTCAACATGGTGGCGTTGCTGTCAGGGTTCCTCCGAGCCATAATCCGTAGGTGGCGGCCTTCCACTGCAGTAGTAGCCCTTGGGCGGCCTGAACAAGGTATGAGATCGACAGTTCCTGGTTCCCTGTATATCCTCCATGTCCGAACAACGTCGCTTGCGTTCACTCCGAGACACCTGGACACTTTCCTTGTTGAGAGCCGATCCTGGCACAAAGTAACAATGTGGAAGCCATCAAATCGCGGTATTGACCGTCTAGGCATGGTTGAACTGCAGACAATACGAGCCGTGTACCTTCTTCCTAATACGAGCCGTGTACCTCCTTCCTGGTGGAATGACTGGAACTGATCGGTTGTCGGACCTCCTCCGTCTAATAGGTGCTGCTCATGCATGGTTGTTTACATCTTTGGGCGGGTTTAGTGACATCCCTAAACAGTCAAAGGTACTGTGTCTGTGATACAATATCCACAGTCAACGTCTATCATCAGGAGTTCTGGGAACTGGGGTGATACAAAACTTTATTTGATGTATGTATACGCACTCGTGAACAGCAATGTTCTGCTGGTACAACTCAGGCTCATTCCGGCTAGCCTAGGAATATGTTGTAGTCCTCACGTAGATGAGACACCACTTCCACATGGTGTTTAAGCGTGGCTGTCCTCGACAAAAAAGTCACCATCACTGGCTCCAGTGGACATACAAAACTACCCATACTCCATGTAGTGTAGTGGGTTTCAGCACCTCGTACTCACTACTGATCTTGAGGCCACTGACACATTCGCGCTGTGTTCAACAATATCTTATACCGCATTCCGTCAGTTCCACCTATTAAAGCACATTCCGCCTCTGCATTGACTTCTGTTGTATTCAGTTTCACCGATATTATAACCAGAAATGAAACAATAAATATATGAGAGCTCTGCGGTTTATTGACACAAAACTGACACAAACTATTCTGTTACCAAGTGCCAAGTTAAAAAATGTGTGTGAAATCTTATGGGACTTAACCGCTAAGGTCATCAGTCCCTAAGCTTACACACTACTTAACCTAAATTATCCTAAGGACAAACACACACACCCATTCCTGAGGGAGGACTCGAAACTCCGCCGGGGCCAGCCGCACAGTCCATGACTGCAGCGCCTTAAAGCCAAGTTATTGATCAACACTTTACATGAATTATATAAATTAAAAGTGGTTATACCAATGTCCAGAAAATCGAAGTAAAATAGAAAATCACATGTCAGTTGACATAGTAAGCATAGTGACCTTGGAGTCCAATTTCCAGTATGACATTCGGATTCAAAATCCAGAGCGCAGCCAGATCAACACACGTAAATTCAGCCAGAGTTCTTTTGAATGAAGTTAACTATATTGCCGTGTTTCAAATTCAAGTGTACCAGCAGAATTTACTGCCTAGTGGCCATTAGTGTTCCAGTTACCTGCCTTGGCCACTAACGTAATTTCAGACTGTGTCCTTTCCTCACCTGTTGTCTCTGTCCAACATGGAATGTAATTTTGACGGCTAATACATAACCCATTGTGGATTGTCATGTTTGTAACCTTTTCCGTTTGAGTTCTCATGTACTGATTGACGGGAAGCAAGTCGTTGTCGGTCAGTCCTTGGCTGTCCCCTGGTTGGGTTCCGACGGATCAAGTGTAGTTGGGCTCACCACCTGTCTCACCTAAGTGAACGAGGGCAGACCGACCTCCGTGAAGGCTTCTGAGTCCCGCCGGTGTTTGATTGTCTGTTTTCAGCTACTTTAAATTTAGGCCTTATGGTTATTTTTTATTTCTTAAAAATTTTGCAAAATGAATTCTTAAATTTATCTTTCAAGCTTAAACATTGCGGCCCTCTGCCTTTGAAAGATTATGGTAATATATTTTAAAATTTTCAAACTTTATTGTGGCCTTCAGCAATTGGTATTGAACCTTACATATGTTTGTTCTATCTGCTTAGTCCCTTCCACATAGCCGTGATATGGTTTTTTATTTATTTGATTTGCCTCTTTATTTGCATTTTAATCTTGTTGGTTTTTAAGATTTCTTGTTTCTAAGCATTGTGGCCTTCTGCCTTTAAGTCTATGATAATATATTCTAAAATTTTGAATTTAATTGTGGCCCTCAGCCTTTTATATTGCACCTTACATATGTTTGGTCTATCTACTTTGCTGTGACTTTTTAAAATTATTGTATTGCTATCTCAATTGGATTTTATCTTCTTGATTTGTTAAGATTTCTTGTTTGGAGGCCTTCAGCCGTGAAAGAGCTGCATTCGGTAAAGGTTCGCCTATGTGCCGCTTTGGTTGTAAAAGTTATTAAATTATAATAAATTACAATCAGAAGGCGAAACTGACCTCAACCTATTTGGCCCTTTCCACAATCCTATTACCTGTTCTGCCCAGCGGGTTTAGCGGGCGTATCAGACGCTGTTCCACCGTATGCGTAATAAGTTATTACAGCATCCTGTGGTTACGGAACTGTGCTGCTAGTAGCGAATTTCGGATTTATAAAAAATTGAACTGTTACTTCTCCTTTAAGTATTTCCTCATTTATCTGCTTCTTAGCGGAAGTTGCTTGAGTCCTCGTACGAAAGTAAAATTTTTGATGGTGCCCTTGGCTTGACAGGGGTTCTGTGAGGGCGGTGTGTCGAACACACTTATCCACGTTGAAGCAAGAAACAAAAATAAAGCGAATTATCGCTTTAAGTCCTCCCGACAACATTAGAATCAAGCTGAAACAGTTCTCTAACACGATACTTGTAGCAGAACGTTGCTGAATACAAGTGGATAATGAAATATGCATTGCTATTGCCGATTTCAAATTAATTTCTGATCACATATAAAGGAGTGTATATCTAGTAAAATTTCGAGCTGCCCGTTGAGTAGAACTTGTAAAGCAGACTGGACAGATACGGCAGTTAACAGCTCTCACCAAATGCTACAGAAATATACTTTTAAGCACAAAGTAGAGCCACGGTCGGAAATCCGCCGACCTACAGCGCCGGAGGGTTGTGTTAGCCCGAATATGTCTATAATACGGTGCGGCTCGTTGGAATTAAACGCGGATTTACCAGCAATTGCACAATTTATGTG
Source organism: Schistocerca piceifrons (assembly GCF_021461385.2). NCBI lineage: Eukaryota > Metazoa > Arthropoda > Insecta > Orthoptera > Acrididae > Schistocerca > Schistocerca piceifrons. The sequence goes on from NC_060141.1 coordinate 45,216,304, forward strand.
ACGGTCTTCTGGGCATAATCCAACTCTAGTCCGTTGTCGGGCCGTTTCTGTTCTGTTAATAACGGAGCATTAATCGACTGGCTCTCGGTACCCTCGGATTACAAGCGCGAAAATTTTATGAGTCGTTTTTCCCCCTGACCTCTCTGGAGTTTGCTGGTAAAGATTGTCCAAAATTCATTACATTTCACAAAATGGCGATTATAATTTTCACGCAATAGCGAGTAAGGGGTATTTAAACACTTCCTCATATAGGAACGCTAGAATTATTGGACGATATATATATCAGTCACTGCCAACGTAACTTTTTATCAGTAACAACGATAACTGATGAAAGTATCAAGCATTCGGCGTATTTCCATATATAAGTAATAGTCATTATTCTAACAGCACATTTTATATAGGACTTACTGCAGATGGTATTGCAGTTCACATATATCTAATTATATAAAAGTTTTGACAAGAGATTTCATTTCTGTGTTTTCTGTTTAGGTTTTTGTGTTCATCCGAGATCGTTCCCTGAGATTCTTAGGAGGCAACCGTCTTTGGCCCAGAAAATTTCGCTCTGACCTATTCTCAACCGGAGAAGTGTTTGATACCCAATGTGCAATTAATTTAAGTTGTTAAATCTAAGGAAACATCGTTGTTTATGAGCTCCTGGTCTTCGGTAGCTACAACAACCACCTAGCTTTCAGTGACTGGATTCACTTTCCAGAGTGACACCACACTCAGTTTCGGTCATCTTGTGAGATCCATGGCGTCGGCGGTGCCCTTCTGTTAATGTAGCAGTGTTTCCGTTCTGTCAGTGATGGTTGGATGTGGTGCCTGGAAGTGACCTAATGTGCAGCGCGAAGACGCAACGATAACGTGCCACAGCGTGCGAAGCTAATTTAGCTACGGTTTAGTAAGTCAATATGACGATATTTAGGCCGTCCGCTGTGGCCGAGCGGTTCTAGGCACTTCAGTCTGGAGCTGCGCGACCGCTACAGTCACAGGTTCGCATCCTGCCTCGGGCGTGGATGTGTGTGGTGTCCCCAGGTTAGTTAGGTTTAAGTAGTTCTAAGTTCTAGGGGACTGATGACCTCAGATGTTAAGTCCCATAGTGCTCAGAACCATTTGAACCATGACGATATTTATGATGTATACTAATACATTATTCCTGCCCCTATGTAGGCCCCTTGTAACCCTATCTAAATAAACATCATGTGTGTTGAGCATGCACTCTCATTAAGCTTAAACCCTTTTTCTACGTTGAAGCCACTGCCAAGATTGGCCTGTCTGTCCACTGGTGCACGTCTTCCCTCCACAATGGAATTTCCGTGAAAATTGTTAGTAGCTTGTAGCTTGTAATCCACAGTCCCGAAGAAGAAGGCTTCGAGCTTGGAGCAGTTCCTCTCAAAATCACGTTAGCATAGGTATACTCTACTACAGTGGTTCTCAAACTTTTTCAATCGGCCCCTCCCTTCTGATACAAAAATTATTTTAAACCTCCCAAATTTTGTTTCATTTACAAATTAGTTCAAAAACTCGTCAGCTAAAATTTAACTGCTTCCATGTGTAACGCCTTTAATTAAGTTTAGAAAGTTGTAATATTTATGGCCATCGGTCTTGCTGCGGTGGTTACACCGGTTCCTGTCAGATCCCAAAAGTTCAGCGCTGCCGGGTTTGATTAGCACTTGCATGGGTGACCATCCGGTCTGCTGTGCCTGTTGGCAAGCGAGGTGCAATCGGCCCTTGTGAGGGCAATTGAGGCGCTACTTGAGTGAGAAGTAGCGGCGTCGGTCACGAAAACACAACGGTCGGGGGAGCGGTGTGCTGATCACATGCCCCTCCATATCCCCATCCTTAAGCCTATATGCTGAGGATAAGACGGCGGTCGGTCAGTACCGTTATGGTATTCCAAGACCTGTTCGGACGGAGTTAAGTTTTATTTTAGTGTAATATTTAAAAGATATCGACGTGCAAATAACGACAAAACAATATTCCACATTTACATGCGAATTTAAAAACTGGTATATTCGAAGTGACAATCGAAAACAGGAGCTATCCAAGAGTAGAAATGTGCTCTGTTCAGTCTGTAATGTTTTTTGATATTTGTATATTTAGTTTGCTGCGTGTGCTCCTTCATAAAAAGGAATCAGGTCCAGTCTTGGTTGGTTATTAGAAACAGCAACTCACAGTTTCCTTTTCAGCTCCAATTCGAGACTGATGTTTCGTCTTCGTTACTGACACTTAGCTCATGCGACGGATGGTAGCAAGTAGGCTGCCCGTCTTGCTAAACTGGTATACTGATTCCGAGTCTGTACCCAAAACTTTTAAAGAGACTTCGAATTAAATTCATTTCGAAGTGCTTTAACACGTGAGAATTCTCTTAGCTCCTCCTGATCTGCTATTGACAACGGGCCCGTTATGATCGTATCGAACGTAATGTGGATCCAGTCACACTCAGGTAAAGGCTCCGGAAATTTATTCTCGGGTACTGTTGACGAAGGATTCCTAGAAGTTCTACGCCAATTCTGTTACTTTTACGTACATACAACTCGTTCTCCTGCACCAAATCATTCAGACAAGAAAATATCTCGCAGTTATCCTTCTCCATGTGTCCAAGGTTTCTCTTAAATGTAAAGCGCTTTCTTGCCTAGAAAGATGAAATTATTTCGGCCTTGAAGCTGTACGTTACGATCATTTTCTCAAAAACGTCGGTCAGCTAGCATAATATCAGAAGCCATTTTTCATGCAGAACCTGAGCCGCAGGTGCGGGACTATTGTTCACTTAGAGAAGACTAAGTTCAGCCTAGAGATCTAGAACACGATGAGGAACTTTACCACTAGACAACCAAAGTACTTCCAAGTGTAATAGAACTGAATTATGAGTGGAATCCATCTCCTTGCAAAGAATGTAAAATAGCGTACCATTTAAAGCTCATGCTTTCATCAAATTAACAACACAGACTGTATCGTTCAGCCCTTTATTGACTTTCGTATGTGTTACTTTAGGAACAAATGCATCCCTATGTATCATCCGATACATGAATTTTGCAGAAAAGGGGACAGCACCCACTCCTGTAATGAATCCCATTTATTTCCGGTATATGCTGCCATCCTACCGGTACATACATACACAATTTGTCCATAACAAACGGTGCTCAACAAGAAAGTAATTCACAAGAAAAAAACGTCTTCGCCATAGTCCTCCATTCAAGAGATTTACAAAATAAAGTCCTCATCCCATTTCATTTTCATAACAGTAGTGTTGCGGAGACGGGGGGGTCGAACCCGAGACTCCAGTTGGCAGAACTGAAGCCAGGACCCACTGCGTCGAATTTTGTCAAGTGGCCGAGCAAGTTCAAGAGCGTCGAGGGGCTGTGCAGAGTGATGCAGTGGTATTCGCTAACATTCGTTTATTCAGAAAATTTACAGTACCCGATGGGTGAAGCGTAATGTCTATGTACAGCCGTTTGAAGCTTTTGTTGCATTAATTGTAGTAACAATGCATTGGTATCTGAAACATGTTCCTCAGTTCTATTCGGCAACGCATTTGAACCGGCAATATTCGCATTTTGAAAGGCAGAAAACGTGTCTTGACTTACTTGAGAAAACGGTGAGGACTAAAACCTGAATCTATAGTATTTGCAAGCTTGTGTCCTGTCTTTCGGATTCCTGAGGCGAGCTGTTGCCCACCGATCGATAATGCTTCCCTGTTCACTAATTGTTTTACTGTTTACACCATTATTTGCCGCCTGATCCATTTCCCTATGCACAATTACCAAATTACTACGTTGAATGTCTGTTAATTCATTACACAGTGGTGCAGACAAGCTACGCTCGTAGTCACTATCATTTCTCAGTTTACTTTGGAGCCTAGTATTACGTTTTCCACACGCCATAATTGTCGCAATATTTCATACGATATCACAGAAAAGCACAATTTGTAGAGTAAAATAAGAAAACACATTAAAATAGCACTGAAAATATCTAATTGAAAGCACAGCTGCGAAATACTTGGTGCAAATCTACATGCATGCCATATGTTTTACTGTACAACAATGAAACACTACAACTACAAAGGAGATTCTCTCTACAATCACGTGCTAGCAATAAACAATAGCTACACTAATTACACAAACTACAAGAAAAATCTGAAGATTCCAATGACGTATCCTCGGCTAAGGGTCGAAATATGAAACATGCTCTTAGAAAAATTAATGAAATACTGTGCTGATATACCTCTTACGTTATTTGATTTTCAAACAGCTGAGCAAAACTGAACGTACTCAGACATTTCTCTCTTTGCTTATTCTGATCAACACTAAACTGACACACAATATTTTTAGCGCAACGCAATCTGACTTTAAATAATCCCTACAAAAGAATGGCCCTGACTAACAATAACCTATACCTTTCATGAATCACTTACCTCATAAAAATCTTCGTTACTCGAACTACTGCAATACAGCGAGCGCCAATACTGTCAGCTAAATAAAAGATTCTAACTACTGAAAGCATTAACCACTCATAGGCATACTTAGCAAATGAAAGATTTTGAGAGAACAAACAATGTATTTACCTTAATAATGTTCAAAAGTCATCATATATATCAGTTCATGATATCCAATATTACAAATTTACTCTTTCTGATGGACACACGTCCAGATCGTCCGCTCTCAAAATTATGCCATCTCTCTCCCCACATCCAACACTGCTGGCGGCTCACCTCCAACCGCGCAACGCTACGCGCTGTTAATATCCAACTGCCCAACACTACAATAGCAGAAATTCCAACAATTTAAACCATCCACATACTGCACACAGCACAGATTTTCATACAGAGCGCTACGTGGCGTTACCAACATAAAAACCTTAACAGCCTACTTAAACAGTCCCTAGACCCGTTTGGACTGCTGCGTCCGACCTTGGTCAACCGTGGCCTTCGCACCGCCGCTGCTCCTAGGACAGGACCGGATTCGAACCAGCGCCCTCCTGGTCGCTGTGCCGCAACTTTTCGCTTGTGGTGCTTGCCGGATGGCAACACCCACCGCAGTCTCTGGCGATGTTGCAGCTCTGCTGTGCCTCCCGCAGCGTACGCGTCGCCCGGACTCCAGTACACAAAGTGGGAAGCGAACATGGCCCGTAGACTCGAGTGGAACCGAGCGCCTCCTGGATCCGCTGCAGACCGCTGTCACTGCCCTTCTTTAGGCAGACCATGCGATCTCCAAGCTCCAGGCCGCCGTTCCGTCCTGCCCCAGTGTTGTGTCCCCAGAGGCGGAATATAGCCCAAAAAAGTATATAGAAACTAAGTTTAGGCAGAGTACTTTTAACATTGCTGCCATGCTGGCCCTATAAGTCTAAACCAGTACAGGCCTGTCCGGATGATCTACTGACCTGGCACACTCTGTCCCAAGCTACAATTGCCCATCTATTTATATTGGTTTTTCCCTCGCTTCTGACGCAGTGTCAGAAACTATGGCAGGGATAAATTCCCAAACTTCAGTCACTTGCAAATCGCCACTCTTGGCTCTGGCCTGGTGCCCCTCCTCGTAAATGGCAATAACGTAAAGCAATGTTGCAGTTTTCTGCCTCGTTGTAGCTCCACTCAAAACAAATCGTGCGTGCAATACCGCCATCGCAGCTCCACGCCGGCGAGTGCCATGTTTTCCTTGCCGGGCCCGCTGGCTGTCGGCTGTTATCACACTCTGTCAGTAGCCCCAGATTTCATCGCCCAGCCGCATCTCCATTGAATTTTGATAAAATTTCCGTTTCCCTCGACTAGGAGTAGTGTAAAAAAATGGAAAGATTTCACTATCTGTAATGTCATCAATTTTAGACTCGAGGAGGCATGGTAGCAATTTATTTTCCATGTGTATATCAATAAGACGAGCCACGATAGCATGTGCTTCAGTTTTTCGCTAAACCTTTCTCCTTGCATCATTTTAACACATTTTGGCAGCTGCTGGAGGACGTCGTATCTCACCGATAATGTGTGGTGATGTGTAATTTGCAATTAAGTACATTACCTCTCTGGGTGCTCTAAAGCCTTTCTTAGAAACTGGTATCTGTTTTTTTGAGGAATCTTACATTTCCCTTCAGCTGTTGTTCACGACGCTTTACAAATTCAATGGGTCTACCTAAATGGTCTGGACGTTTCGTCAGCATTTTTTTATAGACTCCAAGCTATTGCTTAACTAAAATCTCGAAAAACAAAGAGCATATTCTGATCGTTCCTCATTATTCAAATGAATGCTGGTAAAGTCTAATCGCAGTTAATCAACTTCATAGTTACACCAGAGTTTGAAAATACCGCTTGAGTTGCAAGGTTCTTTTTACGCTGGTGTCGAAAATTAAAGCAACAAACGGGAAGTTTGTATGATTGCTCTCATTTTGCTACGAAGCAGTATAAACAGGTGATATTAAAGCAGAAACAATGTAATAAATACAAAACGTAATCAGCTGCAACATGCATAACGGTAGATCAAAATGTTCTTCGTTTTCTTCAAACTTAACGGATTTGCATACACTTTGTGACAACTGACGAACGTGCTCAGTATGAGGTGTGACCACCTCTGGCCCCCGTACAGGCCTGACAACGACAGGGCCTGCTGTGAATGATGTCATCATTCTGATGTTGAGGCATTAAGGCCCATTCTCCCTGTGAAGCTACTCACAACACTTGGAGTGTGGTTGGTGGATGCTGACGTGATGCAACCCGTCTCCTTAGTGCAATCCAGACGTGCTCTGTGAGATCCAAATCGGGAGAGTGGGAAGGCCACGCAGTGCGCGCAATGTATTAACTTTCCAAACAAACTTCAAGCACCCATTCTCTGAGGTCCAGCATTATCCTCCATCAGTACCGAGCCCGCAGCTCCTCGCAACAACCACGTATGAGATGTCAAGATCTCCTCACGGTACCTGACAGTAGTTAAATATTCCTGATTCACCCGTACAATTTGATGAAGAGGTATTCGACCGGTCAAAACAATTCTTGCCCATACCGTTAAGGATCCTCCTCCATATCGGACTCTTTCCATAATGTTTGGATCCCGATATTGTGTTCCATGTGCCCTCCAGATGGGAATCCGTCGAGAATCACTCTCCAGTTCAAATTTGCACTCATCTGTGAAAGAACACTGGCCCACCGGTCGACCGTTCACATGGAATGTTGGTGGCTCCACTCTGGACGTTCCCTTCTGTGAAGACACGCAGTAAGTTAGCAGACAGCATGTCTCCAACAATAAAGGCCACTCTGCCCAAACCTCCGTACACCGTTTGCCTCGGTACAACACGACCACGGGATGCTGCCATCTCACATGCCAGTTGCCGTGCAGTACTAAGGCCGTACCGTCGTGCCTTTACAGCCACATAACGGTCCAGTCTTTCTGATGTCATGCGTGGTCTGTCCTAACCTGGTCTCTAGGATGCAGTTTCGCTCTCTATAAACTGCTACCTCATCCGAGAAACACAACGATTCACATTAAGCCATGAGACCAGACACGTCTGCGACTCTCCTGCGTCCAATCTTCCTATGGTCCTCCACAGCAGAGTCTGTAGTCGTTTTCTTGGTACCTTACTGCACTGTCTGTGACTGTGTACTGTAAGGGGTCAACCGCCCATTACGTATTGAGAGTAGTATACCTTTGCCTCAGGCAGGTCGCAGTAGGTATTGTCGATCGACGAGCGCCAATTGCACGAGAATAGTCAGAGTTGCGACTCTGAGCAAGTAAATTGTTGGCTGCTAAGCGATTTCGGCAGGACGGCCGACCGCGCTTACTATTGTTTAACGGGTGAGTGTGTCACCCAACACTTTGGGCTTGACGTCAAGCAAATACGTAAACGGCGTTAATTGAGCGATTTGTTTGTTGTGTTTAAGTGTTCATTGTGCTCTGTGATTATGCGATAGCCGCTCCGGACACCCATAATTTCGATTGCAGTGAGGATTGTGTATTCAGTGCTACAAGAAGAATTTTGGAGTGTGGCGACATTAAAAGGTGACATGTAAAGAGTTAAACGTTATTACTGTCTCAGACGAAGGGCGTAACTGCCTCATTTGTGGTGTTTAGACAATAGATATAGTATATCACCAACAAAGTATGTACCGATTATTGCTACCTGACATTCTAGTTAGCTTTGTTGCACTTGATACGAAACGACTCCCATGCAAACATTAACCGATCAGCCTATATCAGTTCCACACAATCAAACTATTCCAAACTGTTAGGCTATAATCCACTAGTCAGTAACGGTGGGTTTAATATGGAGTGTTTCAGTACACAGCGATTGTGAATGTGGAACTACATTGCATACACTATCCCACCTGTTAGGTGCCTTGACGTCATTGTTTTCGTGGTTGTCCATTGATCGGAACGCCATCTTTCGTGCATAACACGATCGCAACGACATCTGTCGACAGTTTGTGTAATTACATCGTGAATTTGGCACAGAACGGGGAAATAGCAGTGTGTTGCTTTAATTTTGGACACAAGTGTATTTTCCAGTGCTTAAACCACGACTGGTTTCGGACCCTTAGATGACGATCATTGTGAAGGATACTGAGAATAAGAGACCGAAGCTAAAAATAATTTTTTGATGTAATAGTAAACAAAACAGAAATGGAATATAACAGTTCATAAATCGGCGGTCGGGCTATGTGCGGTAAAACCTAAGCCAGTGCAAAGCGATAACAGACAATTCAACGGACGATTGCCAGGGTAAAGAAATATGAATGAACACCAGGACACTCATACTTTGCGGTGGGACACTGAACTCTGTGATGCACCAATACACGACCCAGTGTGTCATCAGCGAGACCAGAGCACGGTGTAGTGTGCACGAAGGAGGAAGGAAACTGGTAACTAGATTGGTAAAAGTACTGCCATGCGTTGGGAATGTAAGAGCGCTAAATCGATCGTGGTTTAAGAACATATATTAATATTTCCAAACTCTCATATAATTCTCAGTAGCAGACGTTTCTCCAGCAGGATTGTTTTTCATATTTACACACTTTGCTTTTCCGTTTGGAACTAACGTTGCTTGTAGGAACAAAGCAAGATGCAGAAGAACAATGTAGTTGGATTGAATTAGAATCTTTGTCTTATTAGAGGTACATACTTTCGAGGAAGAGATACCTGCTGAATCACTTACATGAGATCTCTTATTACCGGTGCGAGACAGTCACCCATGCCAAGAGCGAAACATGTATCTCTTTTATTTAAATCCGTTTATCTACTTCTACTGAACATACACCAGAGTTACACTTCTAGGTATCTCACTACCTCTAGCCGACTCTGGAAGCCTGGCTGAAATTGGCTGGACAGTTATGACAGTGAATAACAATGTGTTCCGGAAGTCAGTGTTGCAGTCAAATGATTACATTGTCAAGCGTCTTATTGTCATTGGTGATAGTTAAATGTTAGGTAAGGAACTAAGCCACCAGGTGATGGGGCTGTGTGACGAAATGTTATCGCTCGTGACTCATCTTTTCACTCCTGCTGACAGGATCTACTACTCAGTTCCTTTGAAATAAGGCAGCCAATTAATAATGGGCCAGCTACTTAACTTTGTTCATGGAAATGAAAATCTGACCCCAGCAGTGTTTGTTTACAGGAAGTCTTTTTCTTACATAATACGAAATATAAATACTTCACTGAAAGCCAGTGGCCACACTCTATTACTCTTTGCGCCCCAGAGGCTATAAGTTTACCACCCTGTCAACATAGAAGTCTTTACTCAGACCCAGTTTAACTGTTCTTGCACGAAGTAGAAAAGAAACTGTGGTCTCGTTATGTGCAAAGTGCAGTATACAGTGGGTTAATGGAAGTGCAACACCATCGTTTAAATTTTACGATTAAAAGTAATAAGTAATTATTCATGAGGATTCCATAAGCTCTTACAATGAAGGCTTTCATGACCGGATGTTTCAGCTGCTGAGAATTCTTCTGGGTTGTATGGCCGTGGTCCATGGAACTCTACTCTCCTTGACGTTTCGTCCAAGGCTACGTAGTACATCTTCGGAGGTGCTCTTGGTTGTCGGCAAGACTCAGCACAACCAGGAGCACCTCCGAAGATGTAAAACGTAGCGTTGGACGCAACGACAGGTATAGAAGAATTCCATGGTCCACGGCCACACAACCCGGAAGAATTCTCAGCAGCTGATTCTATTAGCTGCTACGAACTGGAAGCTACCTGTTCAAAAATGGCTCATGGCTCTGAGCACTATGGTACTTAACAGGTGAGGTCATAAGTCACCTAGAACTTAGAACTACCTAAATCTAACTAACCTAAGGACATCACACACATCCATGCCCGAGGCAGGGGCACGGTTCCAGACTGTAGCGCCTAGAACCGCTCGGCCACCCCGAAGCTACCTGTGTAGTGACATGTTGGACGGGTTAAACAGAGAGGCAAGCGTCTTCTGTAGCGAAGGCAGCTGACCTCAGCAGAAAGCAGCATACAGCAGCAGCAGCCACCGCCGTATGTGAGGCCATGTCACCATACCAGGTCTCGTCTGTGTTATGAATTACATGACTAGCCTCGAGTTTTACGGAAATAGAGAGAAGTATAAATAGTGCTGTACTTTGAGGCAGGGCAGAGTCTTCTCCATATCGCCACCGAGTTCTGCAATACCCAGAAGACCCCAGATCCACGCCGTGCAGTGGGGATGGGGCATCGTTAACAGCAGCCATGGGTTCTAGTCTGGATTGCATGCGCCACCTTCGCTGCTAACTTCCTGGTGGGGCTTGGCGCCCCGCCACTGCCAGACGGTCGCCATCGCCTTCTGTCGCCATCGCCTTCTGTCGCCAGCACTGAATTTCGAGTGTGACTCGGTGCTACATAGCTAGCCGCTGTCTAATTCCTGCCCAGGGCTAGTTGGTCGAATCCTGAGCACAGCAGTCTCTACGACGTGCGAACGCACGTGGGCCAGAGGCGCCATGCAGAGGAGCAGCCGCCATCGCTGAAAGAGGCAGTGCACTGCTGACGTCACTACTAGGCCTAGTACACTGCCGGCTGCCCACTGGCCTTCTATCAGCACTGCCGGCCCATAAGTCATTGCTGTGCCTCTCACTGAGCCACAAAGCAATATCTACTGAAGCTAATACAGATGTCGTTAGTCAGCAGTGTTGGACTGGACGATAACTCCGCCATTCACCACCACTCTTAAAAGTGGTGTCAAGGGTGCCAACGTCGCCGTAGCCTACAGCAGAATTTGTTTCAACGCACACATCAACTGCAATATCGTCGTTCACTGTGAGTCCCCACATTTTTTTACTCTGGTGTGGTGACAGTAGTGGGGTCGAAGTATAGGGGTCGAGATTACGTGCACGTTATTTTTTAAACCAGAGAAAGCGGTAGGTTTAACACATTTAAAGGGAATGATAGGAATAAATGTTTAGTGCCTGGTAGTTCTACACAATGTAATTTGCTTGGGTACTCTACCCCATGCCGAATCAGTAGGCGTAATTTGTTTCACTTGTAATCGTGTTGGACATACAGCTAGACAGTGTAGAGTCGAGGTGGCTCGTGATTCGACAGAGGTGAATTCTAGTAGTGCTGATGTTGAATTTTTATTTTTGTGTTGAGAGAATTACTAGTTTAAAATAAGTACCAATGACGCAAGGCAAAATCGGAAACATATGGTGCAATCGGAGACCAAATTATAGAATCAGTTGGCCTAATTGCGAGTGGATGATAAACGCTACATAATAATTTAGCAGAGAAAAGTGAAAAAGTAGATGTGTTGAACTCACAAAGTTTAGTAGTGGATCCAACTATTGATTATCTGGGTTCTTCTTTTTCTAGTAGAGCGTCTGAGGACGTGTCTGCGTTCTTGGAGGATGTCAGATAATCAGCTGACTTAGGGGTTAGGTCAGATAGTCAAATGTTGCAGGTTGCTAGATTGGGTTTGGTGGGTGAAGGCGAAGTCATTCACGCTTTGTACGGAAGCAGTCCATAACGTTAATGTTTTCTAACATTCTGCGTGGTGTCTGTTTGTTCTATATCGTGTCTCCCTACCACTTTCGCGCAACGACGCTCTGAGCGTGTTTTTTAGGGAATTGACTAGTTTGAACCTGGGACCTGTTGCTGGTAAGGAGACACCACACCACACATGACATGTAGAATTCAGAAGAGTTCAGTGAGACTAGCGATGATATAACCAAATACTTAATGATTTCACCGTCAGCTCCACTGCACTCCCTGTAAAAGAATCTTAATACTAACTAAATTTAGTGGAAGGGGCTCCAAGCTTTCCTATTTTCGGTTAGCTGGTAAAATAACGTCGAAAAAGCAGTTAAGTTTACCATTGGAAATTTTATTCTACTCACAAAACATTGTTTCTAAATTGCACTATTGATGAAAGGAAATGTTTTAATACAGGATGGTAACAACCAACTGCGTTCAACAAAAATGTGGACGAATATTCCCTGCGCGGTTTCCAAGTTCTACAATGGATCGAAGGATGACCTATGCCATATCACATCTATAATCTAGGTTTAAATTAAATTTCACAAAAGAGAAAACTATCAAAATGGTCTACAGTGACCCTCAATTATCTTTAATTACTTATCTAACTTGTCGTAAATTACAGTGGCTGATGTGGCTTCTCAATAACTATATAACAGAAAAATCATCGCGTTTCAGATTTTTACTTCAAGTGGCAACTGTGAACACCATGAGCTTTAATTGACGATCGACACTAGTATTACGCAAAAAGGGGGTGTAACAGATGAGACTTCTGCAGTTCTGAGTGAAGCTTTATGCGCTGTTACGCGGCATCGCGTGCGTTCATTACCTTGTCGGTGTTCGTCAGGGGCGGCAGGCAGCACAGCTCCGCTCACCTCGCCGTCTCGCAAGCAACTCTTAACTTCTCCTTACTACAGTTTACCGAATTTGTGTTTTCATCTGACCAATCAGGGTCTCAATGTTAACCTTAAGCTCCGCCTACAAAACTTCTGTCTATCCAATGAGAAACGTTATACTTTTCGTGGTGGGGCAATGTTTTTAAAGTTTGCAACGTACCAGAGACACGAAAAAGTCTCACGCTAAAACTTGCAGCTGGGGTGGTCCTAGTGGTTAGCTGGCAACGTGGGTGTCCAGTCCGTCCCTTATCGGAGGTTCTTCTAGCTTAACACGGCTCTGCTCTCGGCTTCTGTTCTCGTTTCTCCCCTCGGAACTGCGTCTGTCTCACGGTGGGAAGGTATGACATGCATTTAGGCATTCTTCTGTTAGTCTGTGGTATTCCATTTGCTCACTCGTTACTTGTATTACTTTGGTTAATTTAATGTCACGATTTATTCGGAGCTATGTGACATACTTCTGGATTTGCTTATCACGTCAGGGTTCTCATGGAAGGTGTTGGATTTGATTGACACCTGACATATCACCACCCTTCGAACTTAATTTTTGTACTGAAGTTAGACAATGATTGAATAGTTGTCTGTCAGTCAAAAATTATTCCGTTGTCTAAATTTTGTTGCCTACAGTTCAGCCACATTATTCTGTATATTCCGTTCTATGCTGGTTTGTGTTACTAATTTATATTTTTGTATTCTGCCACATTATAATTAAAGATGACAAGGGAATATTTTTATGCTATTATTAATTTTTATTTATTTTCTTTCTTTAAGTGTGAAATTCGTTTTTTAAGAAGTTTGTTATCGAAAGTGAGGAGTCTTTCACATCGATTTTCTTAGAAATATTGTTTTTATAAATGTAATAATTAAGTAAAATCCATTCCTAACACATTTTCTAAATATCATGTACAAGTAAAATATTTTTGTTTCTAGACGCTCATTTCAACATTGTTACACTAACAAATAAGAATTATTTCCAAGAATTACTTTGACAAAGAAATATACATGCGCAAGTATTGAGATATTATCCTAACAAATGGTTCAAATGTAAAAAAAAAAGGGAAAACATCCAACACAATAATTTTTTATTCTTTGTTTTTCTAAGAAGAAAATAAGTAAAATAGTTATTTTTTTATTTTTATGAGGAGAAAATAAGTGGCATATAGTTTTAGTGTTTATTATGCCATACTTTTGTTTTTCATATACTGTCCATTTCAGAATTAATGACTTATTTTTATCGATAGTCTATTTTTTACTTAAGTCCATAGTCAATGACTGTTATTTTGTAGAATGAGATTTTCACTCTGCAGCGGAGTGTGCGCTGATATGAAACTTCCTGGCAGATTAAAACTGTGTGCCCGACCGAGACTCGAACTCGGGACCTTTGCCTTTCACGGGCAAGTGCTCTACCATCTGAGCTACCGAAGCACGACTCACGGCCGGTACTCACAGCTCTACTTCTGCCAGTATCTCGTCTCCTACCTTCCAAACTTTACAGAAGCTCTTCTGCGAACCTTGCAGAACTAGCACTCCTGAAAGAAAGGATATAGCGGAGACATGGCTTAGCCACAGCCTGGGGGATGTTTCCAGAATGAGATTTTCACTCTGCAGCGGAGTGTGCGCTGATATGAAACTTCCTGGCAGATTAAAACTGTGTGCCCGACCGAGACTCGAACTCGGGACCTTTGCCTTTCACAGGCAAGTGCTCTACCATCTGAGCTACCGAAGCACGACTCACGGCCGGTACTCACAGCTCTACTTCTGCCAGTATCTCGTCTCCTACCTTCCAAACTTTACAGAAGCTCTTCTGCGAACCTTGCAGAACTAGCACTCCTGAAAGAAAGGATATAGCGGAGACATGGCTTAGCCACAGCCTGGGGGATGTTTCCAGAATGAGATTTTCACTCTGCAGCGGAGTGTGCGCTGATATGAAACTTCCTGGCAGATTAAAACTGTGTGCCCGACCGAGACTCGAACTCGGGACCTTTGCCTTTCACAGGCAAGTGCTCTACCATCTGAGCTACCGAAGCACGACTCACGGCCGGTACTCACAGCTCTACTTCTGCCAGTATCACAGTTTTAATCTGCCAGGAAGTTTCATATCAGCGCACACTCCGCTGCAGAGTGAAAATCTCATTCTGGAAACATCCCCCAGGCTGTGGCTAAGCCATGTCTCCGCTATATCCTTTCTTTCAGGAGTGCTAGTTCTGCAAGGTTCGCAGAAGAGCTTCTGTAAAGTTTGGAAGGTAGGAGACGAGATACTGGCAGAAGTAGAGCTGTGAGTACCGGCCGTGAGTCGTGCTTCGGTAGCTCAGATGGTAGAGCACTTGCCCATGAAAGGCAAAGGTCCCGAGTTCGAGTCTCGGTCGGGCACACAGTTTTAATCTGCCAGGAAGTTTCATATCAGCGCACACTCCGCTGCAGAGTGAAAATCTCATTCTGGAAACATCCCCCAGGCTGTGGCTAAGCCATGTCTCCGCTATATCCTTTCTTTCAGGAGTGCTGGTTCTGCAAGGTTCGCAGAAGAGCTTCTGTAAAGTTTGGAAGGTAGGAGACGAGATACTGGCAGAAGTAGAGCTGTGAGTACCGGCCGTGAGTCGTGCTTCGGTAGCTCAGATGGTAGAGCACTTGCCCGTGAAAGGCAATGTTATTTTGTAGTTTATTAGCTGTCTGGTGTGCTTAACTTATTTAGTTTTTCACATGTTTCTTTTGCACAATTCCTACATCACATAATTTGATTTCACACATTCACACAATCCTATGAATGTTTAAGCATGAGGCTGGTGAATGTTTTTGCACAAAGGTGATGGACACGAGCTTCATGGATGTGGGCAAGTATTTGATGTACAGCTTCGTTCGTCATTCCTTGTTGGTTTTGCAAGTGTGTGTTGCCTTTGTGGAGGTCCCATAATGGAATGGAGCTGTGAGTGCAGAATCTCATGGTTTACTGGCTTTGTATGCGTGAAAGTCATCGTTATGTGTCGCTGAAAGCGGTCGTTTTTCGTTGTAAAACTTTGCAGACGACTAGTTTACAATAGGATAGGGATTTGGGAAGGTATGTAGTCTATTCTTCACCCATCTTCTTTCTTGGTCTCAATCTTGCGAATCTTCAACTTCTGTTCTTCCTGCTTTTTCTCTGCTTTTTACTTGATTCTTGGTTCTTCTCTGGGTAGTAAATGGAAATATTTATTGATAACTAGTCGCTTTGAAGTTCTCCTCTTAGTAACACTTTGATAAATTGTTTGGGCATGTCATTTCTACTTTGTGGACATTTTCTTCAGTTTTGTGCATCAGCGTGCTGTTTATTAGCGGTAGTGTGACTTTTACACATAGCTTTGCCAGTGGTGGCTTGCCCAAGCGGGCTTCTCGTTGGGCCGGTTTTTGCTCGCTCCACTGAGTGGGAGCACTCGGAGACCGTTCCTGCGTTTGGCGTCCTGTCGCGTCTCTGCAGGGTTCCGTGTTCTGTCCCAGCAGATATACAGCCCACTTCAGCTACAAGGGCCTTCAGGTGGTCTTGCTGTCCTTTCCCTTCTCTCGACGCTTCTGCCTTGTAGGAATTGTCTTGCTAATTACATCCTTTTCTTTCTTGATACTTCTCTTGTTGCAACTAGTGGGTCGTTGCATCTCGTCCTTGCTGGAGTTTTTACAATGGTTCTTCCAAAAAGTTTTACTTATAATCATCTAACATATGTCTAGTACCTCTAGTACCTACATTGTTTTATGCCTTTTTTAAAAAGCTTTACAAATTTCGGCGCCCTTTCCATGTTACAATTCTAAGGTAGTTTGAGTCTTAAGTTACACAAGAAACCTCAAATTAGTTTTTTATTCTTGTGCAGTGTCGTGGTGTATAGGATTTTAGTATTTCATGCTGTTAGACTATCTACACTTTATCCCTTCACCTTAATCTATGGTACTATTGGTGTTATTACTGAAACTACTGTCTTCTTCCCACCTTCCTCTCTCTTCATTCTTCTTTCTCCTGACGATCTTATCTGCAACATGATCTTGAAATATTGTGCTGATTATTTATAAGTAATAAAATTAATCTTCAAACTTGTACTGAAAGTGTTTAATACTGCCAGTCTTAGGTAAAAATACCTCTGCTTTATCTCGTAAAATACCCTCTAATTCTCTTTTACTCTGTTCCGAAATACCTTGAACTTCTTGCAATTTTTTGTCGATTTCTTTATGGACTTCTAACATGAGTTGAGGCGATTCCCCCTTTTGTGCATTCCATTCTAATTCTTCATCCTCTTTATCTCACATCATTCTTAATTGTTCGTTTATAACTGGTATTTCTTCTAATTTTAGCTTTTGCTCAAAGAGAAGTGTGCCATTCCCGAATGTTATGCTACCTTTCCCCATGTCTATTATCGCTCGTCTCTAATTTAAAAAATCTGCACCTATAATCAAATCTACAGTTAGTTTAGGTATAATCACGAAGTTGGCTTCGATCTATTGACCTTGGCACGAAAGAGTTAACCTTGTTTCTCTCGTAACTTCCGCGTCATTGTTTCTAATAGGACCTCTTACTTTAATCTTACGTGTTTTCAGAACTGGCAATTCCTCATTGACATTACACTGCATGAATAAATTTTCTGAGATCGCAGTCAGTTCACTTCCGCTATCAATTACAATATTGACTGGGATATACTTTACCATGGCCTTCACAATACGTTGAATTTAAAAGGGTTGGTTCCGTTTTTCTTCTTCTTGCATCAACGAATCCTCCACTAAATCATACATGAGTCTTTTTAGGAATTTACCTTGTGAATTCGAACTTTCTGTAGGATAAGCTTCGACTGCTACTTCTCTCTCTTTTATTTCCTCTTCTCTATTTCTTCCTTCATTTACTCTTTCTTCAACATCCTCTAATTCCTTCATTATGTACGTTGGGTTGTGTGCCCACTAGCAACTTACTTTCAACTTCTGTCGACTGCGCATTATCCTAATTGAATTCGCTTTCTCTGGTTTCCGTCTCAAATAGATCTGCAATACTCACTACTTCGACCCCCCTGCGGGTCCGGGGGTTGGAATAGGCCCAAGGTCCTCCTGCCTGTCGTAAGAGGCGACTAAAAGGAGTCCATCCCCCTCAAGGGGGTAGTTAGCGCCTGCGTCCGGAGATGGACGGTCCCACGACCTATATTTGTGGTCTTTTTGGTTTTCTACCTCTCGTTTCTTCCTTCTTTGGTTGGTTCCTTTTTTTGTTCTTCTCCATCTCACTGTCTTCCTTACTCTTTCCCTTGCCTTCTTTCCCCTGCCTTCTTTCCCCTGTCTACTTTCCCTTGCCCACTTTCCCTTGCCCTCTTTCCCTTGCCTTCTCTGGTCTCCGCTTCGGCGTTTGAGTCAGTCTGTCCTCTCTCTCTCTTCCTTTTCCTCTTCTTCCTTCCTCCCTGTGCGCGCCTGAAGGCAAAACCCACGCGTTCGCACACGTAGCTGGTGACGGGGTAACACGTAATTCCCCTCCCTGGGTAGACAAGTAAGGAACGCACGTACCCCCTGGTAAAGGCCAGGCCCAGGGAGGGGTGATTGACCATGCCGATTGGTGTGACCTGAGGTGTAAACATTCACCTAAGGCTGGAGTGCCGTCTGAGAGGGTCCCCATAAGGAAGGAGCGCGCCATCGGAGACGCTGGCAATCATGGGGGATTCCTCCGCACTGGAGGAGGTCAAAGTGAACGCGAACCTGAGCCTGGAGCCAAGGTGGCGTGTGGCTCTCGCCCACTCGAAAGGTTGCAGGGAGTGAAAAATTAAGGTGTTGAAGGAGGCGACGAAAGCGAACTCCAGGGGGTAGCAGGGCAGAGACATACAACCCGTATTGACGGTCGAGAGAGTCGTCAAAAAAGGAACGATAAGACGGGTGGTGAGGCATTGCCAGTAGCCGACAGGCATACCGACAAAGCAGTATATCGCGCCGGTAGGTGAGTGGCAATTCACCAGCGTCAGCATGAAGACTCAACGAGACTAGTATAAAACGCTCCGATCGCAAGTCGTAAACCCCGATGTTGTATGGAGTTGAGGCGGCGTAAGATGGATGGCCGTGCAGAGGAGTATACAAAGCTGCCATAATCCAGCTTGGAGCGGACGATCGACCGATATAGGCGAAGTAGGACGGTTCGATCCGCTCCCCACGACATACCACTGAGAACACAGAGGACATTTAGAGAACGGGTACAACGGGAGCCAAATATGACACATGTGGAGACCAGCTACGTTTCCTGTCAAATGTAAGACATAAAAATTTTGTTGTCTCCACGAATGGGAGAGCAATGGGACCGAGTCGCAAGGACGGTGGGAGAAACTCTTTGTAGCGCCAGAAGTTAATACAGACCGTCTTCTCGGCAGAAAAACGGAAGCCATTGGCGACACTCCAGGAGTACAGGCGGTCAAGAGAACGCTAAAGACAGCGCTCCAGGAAACATGTACGCTGCGCGCTGCAATAGATGGTAAAATCGTCCACGAAAAGGGAGCCTGATACATCAGCTGGGAAGCTATCCATTATTGGATTGATCGCTATGGCGAAGAGAGCGACGCTCAAAACTGAGCCCTGTGGCACCCCATTCTCCTGGCGAAAGGTGTCTGACAGGACAGAACCCACACATACCCTGAACTGTCGATCCATTAAAAAGGAACGAGTAAAAAGAGGGCGGCGACCGCGAAGGCCCCATGTATGCATGATGCGGAAAATGCCTGCCCTCCAACAGGTGTCGTCAGCCTTCTCCAAATCAAAGAACACAGCCGCGGTCGGGCGCTTCCGCAAGAAGTTATTCATAATGAAGGTCGACAAGATAACCAGATGGTCAACAGCAGAGCGGCGCCTACGAAATCCACATTGTACATTGGTAAGTAGGCGTCGAGACTCGAGCAGCCAAACCAAACGAGAGTTAACCATTCGCTCCATCACTTTACAGACACAGCTGGTAAGCGAGATGGGTCGATAACTGGAAGGTAAGAGCTTGTCCTTCCCTGGCTTAGGGATCGGGACAACAATAAACTCGCGCCAGCATGCGGGAACATGTCCCTCAATCCAGTTGCGATTATAAGTAGGAAGAAAAAACCTTTATCCGCAGGAGAAAGGTTCTTCAGCATCTGAATATGAATAGAATCAGGCCCTGGGGCGGAGGACCTGACCGGCCAAGTACGTTTTCGAGTTCCCGCATGGTGAATGGGGCATTGTGACTTTCAAGATTCGAGGAGCGGAAGTTTGGTGGCCTAGCCTCCTCTGCCTGTTTTCGGGGGAGGAAGGCAGGGTGGTAATGAGCGGAGCTCGAAACCTCTGCAAAAAAGCGGCCGAAGGCATTGGAGACATCCTCAGGGGCCACAAGGACGTCATTCGCGACCGTCAAGCCAGAAACTCGTGAGTGGACCTTAGTGCCAGATAGACGGCGCAGGCTACCCCAGATAACAGAAGAAGGAGTAAAACTGTTGAAGGTGCTTTTTGAAAGCAGCCCAGCTGGTTTTCTTGCTTTCTTTAATAATACGACGGCACTGCGCATGTAATCGTTTATAATTGATACAATTCGCCACTGTAGGGTGGCGTTTAAAGGTGCGTAAAGCACGTCTACGAGCACGTAAAGCGTCTCTACATGCTGCGGTCCACCATGGGACCGGTATGCGACGTGGAGAAGAAGTAGGGCGAGGGATGGAATATTCAGCAGCAGTGAGAATGACTTCCGTGTGGTGTGCGACCTGATGATCGCAGCTTGTGAAGGTTTGATCCTGAAAGGTCGCCCTGGAAGAGAATCGCCCCCAGGCTGCTTTGAAGATGTTCCAACTAGATGAGCACGGAGATGGGGTATGCTGCAGGAGATGGATAACACACGGGAAATGGTCGCTCGAATATGTATCAGAAAGTGCATACCACTCAAACCGGCGTGCAAGTTGGGTAGTACATACAGAGAGGTCTAAGTGGGAATAGGTGTGAGATGTGTCCGAAAGAAAAGTAGGGGCGCCAGTATTGAGGCAGACAAGATTGAGCTGGTTGAAAAGGTCTGCTAACAGGGAGCCCCTCGGGCAGGATACTGGAGAGCCCCAAAGGGGATGGTGGACATTGAAGTCTCCAGTTAACAAAAATGGTGCAGGTAGCTGAGCAATAATTTGTATCATGTCTGCCCTGGTAATGGCAGACGACGATGGAGTGTTAACGGTACAAATGGAAAATGTAGAAGTGGGGAGAGTAATTTGGATGGCAAATGCCTGCAGGCCGATGTGCAACGGGATGGGATCGTAGTAAATATCATCCCTGACCAGCAACATAACCCCTCCATGAACCGGGATACCTACCACAGAGGGTAGGTCAAAACGCACAGAGGTGTAGTGTGCCAAGGCAATTTGATCGCATGGGCGTAGCTTAGTTTCCTGGAGGGCTACGACGAGCGGACGGTGCAAGCGGAGCAGCAACTTCAAGTGCTCTCGGTTGGAGCGAATACTGCGAATATTCCAGTGAATAAGTGCCATCGTAAGAAGAAAAGGAAGATGAAAGAAGGCGTTCACCTCGAAGGCCGCTGAGGGCCTGGCTTCGAGCGAGCACTGCCGCCGCTATCAGTAGGCGGACAGCCATCGTCCATTGGTCCTATAGGTTCAGCTACCATCTTGGTAAGATGGCCGGGAGGGGGAGCTTCCTTCGCTGGTGAACGGCCGGATGTTCGGCTACCAGCGGTGCGGCCAGGCGAAACGGATGACGGCCTCGGGAGGCAACCGCTGGGTGGCGCAGGAGAAGAAATGCGCCGTGGCGGAGAAGGAGACCTGTGCTTCCTATGAGCCTTCTTGGAAGGTCGTTTGGTGGAAGTACCGGTCGATGGCTGGGAGGTCGAGGTACTTATAGATGGGACAGTCGCGGGAGGTGCTGCATGGTCACCCTGACAGGTCACACAACGAGGAGACGGAGGTGGACAGTCACCCTCATGGGCATCCCTGCCACAAGTGACACATTTAGCCGCATTGGAACAAGACTGTCGAGTGTGATTGAAACGCTGACTCTGGTAGCAGCGCGTAGGTGTCGGGACATAGGGGCGAACAGAAATAACCTCGTAGCCCGCTTTGATGGGCGATGGCAGCTTAACACTATCAAAGATCAAGAAAAGTGTCTGGGTCGGTACAAGGTCATTATTGACCTTTTCCATGACCCTATGGACAGCCGTCACGCCCTGCTCAGCGAGGAAAGACTGAATCTCCTCGTCAGTCAATCCGTCGAGGGATGTAGTATAGACCACACCACGAGACGAATTCAAAGGGCGGTGAGCCTCCACCCGGACAGGGAACGTGTACAGGAGTGTGGCCCGAAGCAGTTTTTGTGCCTGAAAGGCGCTCTCAGTTTCTAGTAATAAGGTACCGTTACGCAACCTGGTACAAGATTTGACAGATCCGGCTATGGCATCTACGCCCTTCTGGATAACGAAAGGGTTGACAGAGGAAAAATCCTTTCCGTCCTCAGATCGAGAAACGACGAGGAACTGAGGGGCAGGCGGTAGTACTTTTGTCACTGGTGGCTGGTCAAGTTTCCGTTTTTGGGCAGAAGTCGAGAGAGATGGAGTGAAATCCATTGCGGAGGAATCCCCCATGATTGCCAGCGTCTCCGATGGCGCGCTCCTTCCTTGTGGGGACCCTCTCAGAGGGCACTCCCGCGTTAGGTGAATGTTTACACCTCAGGTCGCAACTCCCGAGAAACAGATGGAGGGACCAATCGGCATGGTCAGAAGGTATCAGCTCAGGCAATCACCCCTCCCTGGGCCTGGCCTTTACCAGGGGGTACGTGCGTGCCTTACTAGTCTACCCAGGGCGGGGAATTACGCGTTACCCCGTCACCGGCTACGCGTGCGAACGCGTGGGTCGGCCTTCAGGAACGCACGGGGAGGGAGGAGGGAAGAAGAGGAAGAAGAAGAGAGAGAGGGAGAGAGAGGACAGACTGTCTCAAACGCCGAGGCGGAGACCAGAGAAGGCAAGGAGAAGAAGGCAATGAGAAGGCAAGGAGAAGAAGACAAGGGAAAGAGTAAGGAATACAGTGAGATGGAGAAGAGCAAAGAAAGGAACCAACCAAAGGAAGGAAGAAACGAGAAGTGAAAAATCAAAATGACCGCAAATGGAGGTCGTGGAACCGTCCGTCTCCGGACGCAGGCGCTAACTACCCCCTTGAGGGGGAGGGACTCCTTTTAGTCGCCTCTTACGACAGGCAGGAATACCTCGGGCCTATTCTAATCCCCGGACCCGCAGGGCGGACCCTGTCCCTGAGCAGAGAAAATCTCCGACCCAACCGAGAATCGAACCCGGGCCCGTCGGACTGCAATCCGTCACGCTGACCACTCAGCTATCGGGGCGGACATGTGGTGCTAGATGGGAGTGTGTGTCGGCCGAGAGGAGTATTGGCGTTGTCTGCGCCCTTGCGGGAAACACTGTCACAGGTGGCGCAGTGTTTAACGCACCTGCTTAGTAAGCAGGGCATCCTGGGTTCGAATGCCAGTCCTGCACACATTTTGACTCATCACCGCTGGTGCCACACGGAGTCCTGATGCAGCTGATACCAATTATCTCTCTTCCCTTTCCGTTCCTTGCTCCTCCCTCCTTCTTCAACCAAATCAAACATAAGGACGAGTATGACAAAGAGTGTCTGAATAAAATTCACCCTTAGCCTGTAAGACAGCTTGAACTGTGCTGGGGACACTTTCAGAGAGGTCATAATGACTGGAGGGTTGGGCAGTAGATGTGTAGCGAAATTGACATTCCGAATCATCGAAAAGAATAGCCGTCCCACTGGGTTCACTTCGCAACTCTGGGCAGGCCAGTCCATTTCAGGAATGTTATTGGCCACAGACCATTGCCTAACAGATGCAGCTACACGTCATTGTGCACTACCTTGCTAATACAGTCCTCGCCTCCGAAATCTTCCTCTACCGTACATAATACACAATACTTTATAATATATGTTTATCTTTCCGCATTTAGTGTTTCCTTAAGTGCAGTAGGGGAATCACTCACGAACTGCAAAAAAAAAAAAAATTCCCCTGTATTTTAAAGAAGCCTTCTCCATACTTCACTGTCAGTACAGGTCTTGACAGCAGGCAGCGCTCTCAAGGCATAATATTGCTGCAGGACACAGTGTGATTATTCACTCTGTATTAATCTTATACAATCACCCAATTTATAGTGCCGTCCCTCTTTACACCACCTCCAATGTAGCTTAGCAATGAGTGTTGCTTATGAAGAGCTGCTCCACCGTTGTGCTCCATTATTTTTGACTTCTTACATACGCTCTCTTTCCTAGCTGAACTTCTGGTAGCACTTTCAAGTTCACGAGTGGTTCTTAGCAGGAGGGCACTGCCAGATCTTGCTCAAAACGCTGACTCAGCATCTGTCAGCATTTTTTGCATTCATATTATAGCTGAGTCAGTTGTGCATTATTTTTTATATTTATGTTTTGTTATTTTATTGCAGTACAGAGTGCTCCTGATCCAGTGCTACAAGACATGCAAACAGTACCACCACAGCTGCAGTCTACAGACTGTCTTTCAGATTAATTACACCTGCTGTCATTCGATTATTCTAGCCACAGAAACCAGCACTTCAACAACTCGCTAAACCTTAGTTAACTGCCAACAAAATTCTGCCTCTTCCCAATAAAGATAAGCTGACTGCTAGTGAATTTAAAGATGGGTGATCTAGCACTGATACTGACTTTGATGTAAATAAAGCAGGAAACGCTCAGCATGTTGGGGCCGTTTCCATGGTACGAAAGGCACAATCTATGCACCATTAAGGGGTAAACATATAAGAAAATGACAACTGAGAACAACCAATCCCATACACCAATTGCGATTCGTATTGGAGAAAAGCTTTGAACCTGGATATGTACGAAGAAACTATGCTTCAATTAGCATGTGTAGAACATTCGAGTGTTGTGAATTTAGATTACCTATACAGGTGTCCATATGTCACAGACGATTACTGTAACTTTGCAGAGTATTTGCGTGAGAATAGTGTAAATATGAGGCAATTAGAACAGTGTGTAAATACCTAGACTCATCCAGTGCACAAGAAATGTTAAGCCTGTAACTATAAAATTGGTAGTATAGGAATTTGTGGACGGTATACATATTAATCTTGCACCACTTAAGGTTTCAGTGCTATACAGATTGAATTTAAGCCTAATAGAAAGCAACTGTTAGGTAAATACCACAGATCTGAAAGACTGTAATGATATATATATATATATATATATATATATATATATATATATATATATATATATCATTAAAAATTTTATAGCCACAGTTTTATGGAGAGAAATAACGGAAAAATACATGCATTAATGTGTACCAGCACTACCACGGTAGGGCATGCTGAACTTCGATGCCACATTCCAAGCACAACTGAGCAGTGTAACTGACTCACCACACTGCAGCATTGCCTTACCATGAACACTCACTTGCAAGGCCACAAGTGAGTCTGGACCGTAGGGTGAGAGAGAAACCATACCTTCCACAGCCCTACCACCTGGCCTACGTGGGATGACTACGGACCTTCAGATCACTCTGGCCACCATCGCTGCCACTATCATGCGAACTAACAGGAGTCACACACGACGAACAAGGACATGCACACATGTCTACACAGATGCATTGTCACCTCAGTACACACCTCGAAACACACAGCTGGAAGAAGCTGAGATGTGGACATACAACAACACTGGCAGCAGTCAGTATTCAGATATGAGAATGCAGTTAATTAAAAGACGTAGCCACAGTGGCTTCGTAAGAAGTATGCAATATTTGCTAAACTTTGGTTACTACAAATATGATTATTAAAAATCATCTATTTAGTCCTTTTTACAAACATCACAGTGCAGTTTAACAGGAAGAGGGGCATCCATCTCACCTCAAGTATTCACATCATTGTATTTTTATCAGGGCTCATACATACAAAGAAGCACATCACTTTTAAATATTTGAGGGAGCTAGTTAAATCTATGTGAAATATAATGTTACAGACCTATACGTTGTGTAGGAAACATTTAATTGTATATAGCATTTAAATTATGTCTATCTGTAAGTTTCCTAAAAATGTCTAAAATCACTTTGCACTCATTTGTAGAGTTGAGCTTCATGAACATGTAATAAGCAGGAACACAGTCAATTTCTCAATTGGCATTCTCCAGCTGAGACTAAATATATGAGTCATCTGGGATAAGCAGATTTCTTGAGTACATTAATGCCATGCAGTCGCTACTCTACTTTAACAGCGAGATAATGGCTGTAATTAGAGTATGGATACCCACAACAATAGTCATAATTTGCAATGTTTGTTAACTTCCCTCACACAAGTTTACAATGAACTCTGTTGCTTTGCACATTGTGTCAAGCATTGTGAGTTTAATAACTTTTTTTTTTTTGCCTGAGTAACAGAGGAAAATTGACTGCAGAACTCAGAATATATATGTTTTTAGAAAGGACTATTTTGTTTTAAAATTTGCATACACTGCTGTAAAAATATATATATTAATACCTATCGAAATATCATTCACCCTGTTATATGAGAAGGATAATCATTTTGATGTGTGTAGTAAGACAGCTACCAAGTAAGTATCAGAACTGATGAATAAACCTGAAAAGTAATAAACACAGGAATTTCTTTTGGCCCTGGCTATGCTGGTGAAAATGACATGGGCAAAGCTATTTACGTAGTACCTTTGTAGTACATTAGTAAGATCACCCAAACAAAATTATAGAATATTTACGAGCACTCGCATCAAAAACCACTGTAGAGAATACATCGCACGTGAATGACGTCATATCAGTCATTTCTGCATTTGAAGAAAGACATATCGTGGAATAATTGTGGAGACAGTAGCTTATGAGCACCACAATCGTTTGTGAAAAACGTTTCCTTTGCCCACGCATTACGATATGAGGTGTAGGTGATTCATAGCAGGCTGATGGATAGGAACCATCATTCACGACCGAATACAGTTTTCAAACATAAATTAATCGTCACAGATATGTATTCCAAATTTGCCTAGGACCTGACTGTGAAGGCAAAGATAGGGAAGTAAGTTGCACAGGTGTTTGAATAATTCGTGAAGATGAGAATGAATCACTGTCATGACTAACCTGAAACCGAATGTGCAGATGAAGTCTACGATGGACACTAAGTCAGCAGTGGAACAATACGTAATAAACGAATACTTAATACTCACCCATGTCAAAGCGAGAACTGTGTAACGTTTGAACAAGATAATAAAAAACCATATGTGGACGAAATTTTATATTTTAAGGTCGGGCAAATAGCTAGCCGTTCTCCCACAAATTCCTGGAGAGTATAATTGAACCAAGCATCATACAACTGCAATGAGTCCGATACATGTTCATAATAATCAGCTTATAGATACTGTATACATTCAGATTTTGTTCTGTGGATCCACATACACATATTTTACATATTTTTTGAAACAGAAACCCGCATTTGGAAAGTCTTAACTCCCGAACTGGGCAATGTTTCCTAAGAGCAATGCACTAATCTGAGAACTTAGATCTCAAAAGACGGCTAAAATGAGAATCTGCCAGAGATTTTTACGCAGAGGAATTACAGAAAGGCTCAGTATTGGACATGTTTCTCACAAAGGGTGTCTAAAATGTCGAGGAAACAAGGTTATAGTCAAGTGGTTTGACTTCTCATCAAAGCACAAAATTTGTGCGAATGTTCATGATTTGCCGCATAAGCAGAGCACATAAACCTCGCACTGTGGTGTAGAATGAGAAGAATGCTAGAAAATACCACAGCAAAGATGGTGGGGACCTTCTCAATACACTGCCAGTTGAACTGCATGCCCTGGACACGATATTTGTGGACATGGAACGAAGCTGAAAAAGCACATTGCTCATGGTGATAAGGGAAGTGATGCACTAGATAGAAGCCTACGTGGAGCGTGATTTAGCGTTGGTAATCTGCAAAATTAGGATTTAGCTGAACGTCTCTTTGCAGTTCGAATTTTAGTGGATAAAGCTTAGGGAAAACGTGGAAGAAATGACTTAAGCATAGGGCAACATATTGCAGTATTTGCCATTAATAAAGCAAAGCATACAAAATTTAAATTCGGTTCTGAGATATATAAGGGGCGATAAAAAAGTTTTTGTTCGAATATTGTACGCCAATCAGTCAAAACCACCATCACTATTAAGGTAGTCATCCCACCAGTATACGTTTGAAAATACCCATTTGTTAAAACACTACGTTCTTCTGTGTGAAGATGCCCATAGCTGCCTGCAGCACCAACCAACATTAATAGTTGACGCTTCAAAGCCTTCTTTAAGAGATAAAAGGCGTGAGAAGCCCATCCGGAGGTAACAGGATTATACGGTGTGTGTTCGAATGGGCTTGAGTTGGTGTGACTTCTGCAACAGGATTTGCTACATGGGGAGGGTGGTCTTCCAGATCGCCCGCCGTTTTGTGTCGAATCATGACATGTATGGAATGTTGTGCATCATTCCACAATGGTCGTTTTCAGCGGACATGCTGCACTATACACATTCTTCAATCTCCGATGGATGACTACTTGTGTGTGTCCTTCGGCAGCCAAGAAGAAAATAACAGCGCATTGGTCCTTTAATCTGGTAATAACGTCACCATAGCTCATATCTCCACATTTGGCATATACAGGTCAGAAAGACACGAATGCCACACTCACCCCTTTCCTACATGTCTTTCCTACATGTTAGTGCTTATATACCCACATCAGAGTTGCGCTACACTGCAGCAACGCCCTCAGACAAACATTTTGATCGCCCCTTGCATTTCAAACATATTATAAACGCAGCCTTGAAGCGCAGAGGAGGAAGAAACAAACATGTTCGAACGCCTGGACTTTCAGAATAATTGGCTAATGTTCTTTGACTGGGGAAGTAGCTGCTGTAGCTTGAACAATGAAGAAAGCACAAAAAACAGTGGAGCGAATAGAGGAGGATTAAAGTCGTTATAAAATCACGGAATCCGTTGCCGTTTTTAAAGGACTATATTAAACCCTAGCAATACCAAAGCTTTTCTCGTAACGAACGTAACAAAAGGAAAGGGGGTACTTCATGCCTACCCAAAAAAGGACACGAAATTCATTGATTCTTGTTGAATTACATTAAGAATTTACTTTTTAAAGATATACCGATGTTTAAGTAGGGTTGCAAACCCAAAAATTTCTTTTAGCACACTATTAGCAATAGCACTGTACTTTCAGTAACGTGTACTACCAGCACGAGTACTTCATGCCCACTGGCTCTGAGCACTATGGGACTTAACATCTGTGGTCATCAGTCCCCTAGAACTTAGAACTAATTAAACCTAACTAACCTAAGGACAACACACACATCCATGCCCGAGGCAGGATTCGAACCTGCGACCGTTGCGGTCGCGCTGTTCCAGACTGTAGCGCCTAGAACCGCTCGGCCACTCCGGCCGGCCTTCATGCCCACTCTAAAAATTATTTATAAAATGCAAATTTCGTTAGTTGTCGTTCACTTGATTCATAACATACATTAGAAAAAGCTACTGATACGTAAGTAAGGTCCCGAACCTTAAGGTATTGAATATGACATGCATTGTGGAAAGTGACATCTACTATTAAGACTTAAATTTTGGATTAAGTTAAACTGAAAAAATTAAAAGGGAAAAATACTTACATCCATTCTACGAGAAAGAAAATTTAAATCACATACGGGCTTAACATTCATCACAAAGCTGAAAATACCAATATTTCATAGAGTATTCCTGCAAAGTATGTTAACGAAAGACAATGTGGAATTCTAATGAATCTGGGATTCTCAGTTCAGATGTTGCGGAAAGACGGGAGGCGCACTGCGTTGTGTGTAATAAAGAAACCGTAATACCACCTGTTACTTCAGTTCATTTGGTCATTTATGCCCACCTAAAAACTGTACCAATATTTTACTAACAAGAACTAGGTGTTCCACAATTTTGGACCCTACCAAGATTTGGATTCATATGTCATGGACATTTCTGCGTCATATTGCTCCAGACTATTCCATAAAAACAAGCAGCATGCACATCACTGCATCAGTTGAATTTTAAATGTGGTGTTGCATACGCTTACTTTAAAAGGAAGTTCATCACTATGAAGAGAAAATTACTTTGTCAATAGAATTAAGCAAGGCAAGTGTAGCATTGACTTGATTGATTTGGACCCATATGAGCTGCAGTCAAATGAAAACTGAACACCTGCCACATGGGATGGTTTGATTGAAAAGCCAAACACCTCATCTATCCCACTGCGAGATGAGACAAACAATTCCTGTTTCGTAGAACGTGGTCAGCAGCTAACAGGCCCACAACCGCATCCACTCTTACACTTCTCGTCCGAATGAAACCGACGTCCCCACTTTGCTATCTTCACGCCAACGTAGATAGGAATAGGAAACAGTCAAAAGTTTCGAGCTATGCAGAAGTTGTTGCAGTGTTTCCCAAGCATACTGCTCAAGTGTAACCTCTGTTCGATCAGTAATGTGTGTGTGTGTGTGTGTGTGTGTGTGTGTGTGTGTGTGTGTGTGTGTGTGTGTGTGGGCGGAGGGGCAGCCGGCCGCGGTGGTCTCGCGGTTCTAGGCGTTCAGTCCGGAACCGCGCGACTGCTACGGTCGCAGGTTCGAATCCTGCCTCGGGCACGGATGTGTGTGATGTCCTTAGGTTAGTTAGGTTTAAGTAGTTCTAAGTTCTAGGGGACTGATGACCACAGATGTTAAGTCCCATAGTGCTCAGAGCCATTTGAACCATTTTTTTAAGGGGAGGGGGGCAGTTATTGTGCAACAGAGTGATTCCATCCAACAGCAGCTTAACAAGCCTGAGGGTAAACGGCGGAGCCAACAGTAGAAGCATCCCACATCTCCCCTGCCAAAGAAATCCAAAGTTGATAACATCAGCTCTGGTGAAGTCGCGATGACCCTCTTCTTCGACTGCACGGACATACTGTTCATCGTGTTCCTCGGCCACAATCAATGTGCAGCGTTGTGAAGGCACTTTTCAGGAATTACAACGCGTCATACAGGCAAAATGCCCCGGAATGCTGTCGGACGGAATCGTGATTTTGCACTAAAGCACTCGCCACTACACTGCCAATCGGACGAAGACTACGCCTGACTGATTTGGTTGGAAGACATTGCAACATCCTCTATGCAGCCCGGATCTTTCACCGTGAGATTTTCACATCTTTGGCGACCTTTAGAGAGACATTCCTGGATGTCGGTTTGAGTCGGATGAGGAAGTGTAAGAGTGGATGCGGTTGTGAATTCGTCAGCAGCCAAGTGTCTTCCACAAAACAGGAATAGATTATCTCATCTCTCAGTGGAATAACTGTTCTAACACATGTATTGATTGCTTTTGAATGGAAATTTTCCGTCACCCCGTTATGGCGGGGTTCAGTTTTCATTTGACTCCCCTCATTCAACAGTATACCTAATATCACCGAGACGAACGGATAACTACATTTAGAAAGTCTTAAATGGTATGATATTGGTGATTTGAATGCTTATATAAAAGTATTTGCACAAGGCTTTGAGTTAAGTGCTAAAGTTAATGCTTTTAAATCAGAGATGAAAGCAGTGGAGGAGACAGCAGACTTTA
This sequence comes from Schistocerca piceifrons, assembly GCF_021461385.2. Lineage (NCBI taxonomy): Eukaryota > Metazoa > Arthropoda > Insecta > Orthoptera > Acrididae > Schistocerca > Schistocerca piceifrons. The sequence goes on from NC_060141.1 coordinate 45,247,748, forward strand.
TCAACAAAGGTTCAATGGGATTGGTGATAAATTTCTGAACGAGATGAGTGTGGAAGAATAATATAGATAATATTTATGAGTCAAATCATCAAGTATATGTTCTATCTCATCTGTTAACACGAAACATATAGAGTATAATATCACAACGAATTCATACCTTAACGATAGATAAATCCATACATTATACGAATTCTTTCCTGTTGTTGGTACAGGTTAAAAAATTATGTTGCCTTGCAACTCAGTATACCTCTGTGAGTATTCAGATATTAAGGTGAATATCTCAGATCCGACTGGTGGTCTAGTCGATTTTTGTGGTGAGGACACTAGTAGGAATGCACTGGAAGTTTTTTTTTTTTTTTCTTTGTGGTTTTAAGGCGCACAACTACAACGGTCATTAGCGTCCACACTACGATAGGAATGCACTGTGAGTCACGAGTTTAAAACAGCAACGAAACGGAAAACACGATAAAAGACAGACTGACAGGCATAGGATTAAAAAAACAGCATAATCAAATGTCCTTAGAAAGGGTTGTCAAGTTGATAAAATGAAGAACGCGAGCAGCTGCTCTTGGGTCATCCGCTAAAATGGCATCTAGAGTACATGGCAGGCCAAGATCAAGACGCAGTGTGTTAAAATCCGGACAGGACGTTAAAATGTGGCGGACCGACAGCAATTGCCCACATGGGCAGAACGGCGCCGGCGCAGCCGTCAGCAGATGGCGATGGCTGAACCGGCAGTGTCGAATTCGTAACCGGGCCAAAACTACCTCCTCCCGCCGGGAAGGGCGTGAGGAGGACGTCCAAGCCGCGGGAAGAGCTTTCAAGGCCCGGAGCTTGTTGTCTGTAAGTGCAGCCCATTCAGCATGCCACAGCGATAAAATGCGCCGACAAATGACCCTGCTTCAATCTGACGAAGGGACACAACAAGAAGCTGTCCGAGGCTGGAGGACCGCAGCCTTGGCCGCGGCATCTGCAGCTTCGTTCCAAGGGATACCGACACGGCCAGGAACCCACATAAAGCTAACCGGAGAGCCGACGTCCACCAGCTGCTGAAGAGAGCGTTGGATCCGGTGAACGAAAGGGTGAACCGGATACGGATCACCGAGGCTCTGGATGGCGCTCAACGTTTTAATCACACTCGCCAGTCTTGTTCCAATGCAGCTAAATGTGTCACTTGTGGCGGGGATGCCCATGAGGGTGACTGTCCACCTCCGTCTCCTCGTTGTGTGAACTGTCGGGGTAACCATGCAGCGTCCCCCCACGACTGTCCCATCTACAAGGAAGAACGCTGTATCCAAGAAATTCGGGTCAAAGAGAAAGTGTCCACCTCGGCTGCTCGCAAGCTATTTGCTAGTAGGAAGCCCGCGCTGCTCCCAGTATTGTCCTCGCCTCTCCTCGGACTACCAGGGAGGTGGCGACGCAGACATGCCATCTGACCTTCGGCACCACGGTCGTCCGTTCGGCCAGTGCTAAGATCGCGCGGTCGACGTCTCCTCTTCCTCCCGTCACCCCTCCAACACAAGCTCCTTCATCAGCTTCTGCCAAGACGAAGACCCAGAAATCAGATGCACGGGCCTTCAAGAAGGAACCGTCCGGTGCAGACTTCTTACGTACCCAACACTCCTAGCCGTCGACCAGTACTTCCACTAAAAGACCTTCCAAGAAGGCTCATAGGAAGCACAGTTCTCCTTCTCCTCCACGGCGCATTTCTTCTCCTGCGCCACCCAGCGGTTGCCGCCCCAGGCCGTCATCCGTTTCGCCTGGCCGCACCGCTGGTAGCCGAACATCTGGCCGTTCACCGGCGGAGGAAGCTCCTCCTCCCGGCCATCTTAACGAGATGGCCGATGAACCTATAGAACCGATGGACGAAGACTGTCCGCCTACTGATAGCGGCGGCAGTACTCGCTCGAAGCCAGGCCCTCAGCGGCCTTCGAGGTGTACCCTTCATTCATCTTCCTTTTCTTCTCACGATGGCACTTATTCACTGGAATATTCGCAGCATTCGCTCCAACCGAGAGCACTTGAAGTTGCTGCTCCGCTTGCACCGTCCGCTCGTCGTAGCCCTACAGGAAACGAAGCTCCGCACATGCGATCTCATTGCCTTGGCACACTACACCTCTGTGCGTTTTGACCTACCCCCTGTGGTAGGCATTCCGGCTCATGGAGGGGTTATGTTGCTGGTCCGGGATGATATTTACTACGATCCCATCACATTGCACACTGGCCTGCAGGCAGTTGCCGTCAGAATTACTCTCCCCACTTTTACATTTTCTATTTGTACCGTTTACACTCCATCGTCATCTGCCGTTACCAGGGTAGACATGATTCAACTTATTGCTCAGCTACCTGCACCATTTTTGTTAACTGGAGACTTCAATGCCCACCATCCCCTTTGGGGCTCTCCAGCATCCTGCCCGAGGGGCTCCCTGTTAGCAGACCTTTTCAACCAGCTCAATCTTGTCTGCCTCAATACTGGCGCCCCTACTTTTCTTTCGGACACATCTCACACCTATTTCCATTTAGACCTCTCTATATGTACTACCCAACTTGCACGCCGGTTTGAGTGGTATGCCCTTTCTGATACATATTCGAGCGACCACTTCCCGTGTGTCATCCATCTCCTGCATCATACCCCCTCTCCGTGCTCAGCTAGTTGGAACATCTCCAAAGCCGATTGGGGGCTCTTCTCTTCCAGGGCTACCTTTCCGGATCAAACCTTCACAAGCTGTGATCGTCAGGTCGCACACCTCACGGAAGTCAATCTCACTGCTGCTGAATATTCCATCCCTCACACCACTTCCTCTCCACGTCGCGTACCGGTCCCCTGGTAGACCGCAGCATGTAGAGACGCTTTACGTGCTCGTAGACGTGCTTTACGCACCTTTAAACGCCACCCTACAGTGGCGAATTGTATCAATTATAAACGATTACATGCGCAGTGCCGTCGTATTATTAAAGAAAGCAAGAAAGCCAGCTGGGCTGCTTTCACAAGCACCTTCAACAGTTTTACTCCTTCTTCTGTTATCTGGGGTAGCCTGCGCCGTCTATCTGGCACTAAGGTCCACTCACGAGTTACTGACTTGACGGTCGCGAATGACGTCCTTGTGGCCCTTGAGGATATCTCCAATGCTTTATGCCGCCTTTTCACAGAGGTGTCGAGCTCCGCTCATTATCACCCTGCCTTCCTCCCCCGAAAACAGGCAGAGGAGGCTATGCCACCTAACTTCCGCTCCTCGAATCGTGAAAGTTATAATGCCCCTTTCACCATGCAGGAACTCGAAAATGCACTTGCCCGGTCAAGGTCCTCCGCTCCAGGGCCTGATTCTATTCATATTCAGATGCTGAAGAACCTTTCTCCTGCGGGTAAAAGTTTCCTTCTTCGTACTTATAATCGCATCTGGATTGAGGGACATGTTCCCGCATGCTGGCGCGAGTCTATTGTTGTACCGATTCCTAAGCCGGGGAAGGACAAGCACTTGCCTTCCAGTTATCGACCCATCTCGCTTACCAGCTGTGTCTGTAAGGTGATGGAGCGCATGGTTCATTCTCGTTTGGTTTGGCTGCTCGAATCTCGGCGCCTACTTACCAATGTACAATGTGGATTTCGTAGGCGCCGCTCTGCTGTTGACCATCTGGTTACCTTGTCAACCTTCATTATGAATAACTTCTTGCGGAAGTGCCCAACCGCGGCTGTGTTCTTTGATTTGGAGAATGCTTACGACACCTGTTGGAGGGCAGGCATTCTCCGCATCATGCATACATGGGGCCTTCAGCGTTCTCTTGCCCATCTTTACTCCTGGAGTGTCGCCAATGGCTTCCGTTTTTCTGCCGAGAAGACGGTCTGTATTAACGTCTGGCGCTACAAAGAGTTTCTCCCATCGTCCTTACGACTCGGTCCCGTTGCTCTCCCATTCGTGGAGACAACGAAATTTTTAGGTCTTACATTTGACAGGAAACTTAACTGGTCTCCACATGTGTCTTATTTGGCTGCCCGTTGTACCCGTTCTCTAAAGGTCCTCCGTGTTCTCAGTGGTATATCGTCGGGAGCGGATCGAACCGTCCTACTTCGCCTATATCGGTCGATCGTCCGCTCCAAGCTGGATTATGGGAGCTTCGTATACTCCTCTGCACGGCCGTCCATGTTACGCCGCCTCAAATCCATACAACATCGGGGTTTACGTCTTGCGATCGGAGCCTTTTATACTAGTCCCGTCGAGAGTCTTCATGCTGAAGCCGGTGAATTGCCACTGCCCTACCGGCGCGATATACTGCTTTGTCGGTATGCCTGTCGGCTACTGTCAATGCCCGACCACCCGTCTTATCGTTCCTTTTTTGACGACTCCCTCGATCGTCAATACGGGTTGTATGTCTCTGCCCTGCTTCCTCCTGGAGTTCACTTTCGTCGCCTCCTTCAACACCTTGATTTTTCACTCCCTGAAACCTTTAGAGTTGGCGAGAGCCACACGCCACCTTGGCTCCAGGCTCAGGTTCGCGTTCACCTTGACCTCAGCTCGCTCCCAAAGGAGGTTACCCCCGGTTCGGTATACCGCTCCCGTTTTGTCGAACTTCGTTCGAAGTTCATTAATATGACCTTCATTTATACAGATGGCTCTAAGACCAATGACGGGGTCGGTTGTTCTTTTATTGTCGGGGCACAAAGTTTCAAATACCGGCTCCATGGCCATTGTTCGGTCTTTACAGCTGAGCTCTTTGCCCTCTACCAGGCTGTTCTTTACATCTACCGCCACCGACATTCTGCTTATGTCATCGGCTCTGATTCCCTGAGCGCCATCCAGAGCCTAAGTGATCCGTATCCGATTCACCCTTTCGTGCACCGGATCCAACGCTTCTTCAGCAGCTGGTGGACGACGGTTCTACGGTTAGCTTTATGTGGGTTCCTGGCCATGTCGGTATCCCTTGGAAAGAAGCTGCAGATGCCGCGGCCAAGGCTGCGGTCCTCCAGCCTCGGACAGCTTCTTGTTGTGTCCCTTCATCAGATTGTAGCAGGGTCATTTGTCGGCGCATTTTATCGCTGTGGCATGCCGATTGGGCTGCACTTACGGACAACAAGCTTCGGGACTTGAAACCTCTTCCCGCGGCTTGGACGTCCTCCTCACGCCCCTCTCGGCGGGAGGAGGTAGTTTTGGCCCGGTTACGAATTGGACACTGCGGGTTCAGCCATCGCCATCTGCTGACGGCTGCGCCGACGCCGTTCTGCCCATGTGGGCAATTGCTGACGGTCCGCCACATGTTAACGTCCTGTCCGGATTTTACTCCACTGCGTCTTGATCTTGGCCTGCCATGTACTCTCGATGCCATTTTAGCGGATGACCCATGAGCAGCTGCTCGCGTTCTTCATTTTATCAAATTGACCAACCTGTCTAAGGACATTTAATTATGCTGTTTTTTTAACCCTATGCCTGTCGATGTTTTGTCGTGTTTTCCCTTTTAGTTGCTGTTTTAAACTTGTGCCTCGCGGTGCATTCCTAATGTAGTCTGGGCGCTAATGACCGTTGAAGTTGTGCGCCCTAAAACCACAAAAAAAAATGGGACAGGGTGTTGTGTTGTCTTCATCACCAATTCATCCCCATCCGCAGCGAAGGTCGCCCAATGTGGCGTCGAATGTAATAAGACAGTGGGACCTGCACCGCTATGGACCTCCATGTCAATGACGCCAACGCTCATTTCCATCTAGCACCATATGTTCGAAAGAACAGACACCACGCCTTCATATGACTGATGCGCCTAGATGACACACGTCCGTCTAATATCCTGTGGGAATCTGAGTAACGAGCATAGAGCAAATGGATAGGGACTGCAGACAGGTGGTGCTCGGTGAGTGTGGTTCGGCCTTGTGGCGTGCCAAGACAATCTGCTCAATTCCCATAAACACTGTGTGAAGGATGCCACAGTGTTTAATTCACCTACTTGGCAAGCAGGACATCCTGGGTTCGAATCTCAGTCCGGCACCCATTTTCATTCGTTGCCACTGATGCACCATGAAGTCCAGATGCAACCGATATCAGTTCTCTTCCCTTTCCGTTCCGTGCTCCTCCCTCCTTCAACTATATCAGACGTAAGAACGAGTGTGACAAACACGACCTGAATGAAATTCACCTTTCGCCTGTAAGACAGTTTGAACTGTGCAGGGCCTGGGTCGTAATTAAATAAACAGCGATCCAGTCAAATAGCGGTGTTTTCATGTAAATGCTATTGTATAACTGCTACTCTGCAACGTTAAAAACTATTTACGTTCTTTTGTTGTGTATAAATTTTAAAAACTAATTTGGTATAGTATGTGTTTGTCTACAAACTCCCATTCAGAAAGTATCGAGCTGACACGGAAATTATTGTTCATTGCTATGCTTTGAAATGAAACGGGCTGTAGAACTAATTTTATTCAAACGACCTTGTAGCAGGTTTCACAATCTCGCCTCTTAGTTATAGGGGCGTCTTTTCGTCACAAAATCTATTCACCAGGCGTATCGGATCTGGTGCAGAGTGCGGCCCCTCAGTCAGACGCTTCGGCGGCTGTGTGTGGAGACAAGCGCCGTGTGTGCCGTGCGTGACCGGCTACGTCATCGGGGAGATGAGTGCCACAGCCGGCGAGCGCCGTGTCTGCTCCGTCCCGCTTATCGCGGCTTCGCCTTTGATGCAGGAGTCACCGCCGCCTCCCCCGCCACCGCCACCGCAGGCGCGATGCCGACCCCGTACCAACACGGCAGAGCGAACTCAACCCCAACGTGTGCGGGCTTCATCCCTCCGGTTGTGTCGCATTACTAAAAGCGCTTACGTAGGAGCTGATGCTGAAACGTTAGCGTGAATTGCGGAGTCCACTGCCAGAGTGTAGGGAAGCAGCCTACTCACGCCGTAGTAAATTCACATCAGTCTTTCCATTGTGTGCCAGCCAGTCCGCTGTAACTAGCGCTGACGTCATAAACGTTGCGCAATACTTTAAAAATCAAATAAATAACCTGAAACGGTTCTAGCATGTCAGGAGTAATACTAAATTAATATGTGTTGAATATCAGTTCGATAACTTTAACCATTTTCGATATTTGGACGTTTTTCTGTAAAAATCATTGGCGCAACAGAAAAGAGCTAGAGACTTAAAAATTTATATTTAGATTGGTTTTTCATAATTATTTAATAGAAACAGTACTCTGGATCTCACAAATTAAGATTTTAGTTGAAATTCAACATTTTCTGGTTTTTGTCTTAAAAATTAAGGAAGCAAGATAGATTAAGTAGGTTAATAAATATGGCTAGGATGTTTATATTTAAATAGAATGGAGATCCGCTATAACTATGAAGATGTGAGAAGTTTCAACTCAATAACTGTAAAACTATAGCGATAGCGTATCTCCAAGGGGCAGGTTCAGAGCTCGTCTACTGCGTGTAGTGTAATTTAATTAATTCTCTCGCCCAAAATATTTAACTTAGCCGCGTCAAACCTTTATTATGATTACTTACGTGTGTGCTAATTGCGCATTTAAATTGAGAGCTTCATCTGCCATCAGCAAAGGAAGCGATGATCTTTTCGGTAACTAAAGGTGGTGCATTACTAGCCCAGCGGCTAGTCGGGAGAGCCGATTTGATCAGGCGTTCCCTTTAGCCGTCCGCACCGCGGCTTTATGTATAAGAACGCTGCGCGAGGAAGCAAGGCCCCAGTTCTCTCCAGACGCTGAATAGCACACAATCTGTGTCGGGAGTCGCGTCGCGTCGCGTCGGTATCATTGCTATAAGCAGCCTCGGATGCCGTAATAAGTTACTCGGGATACGCGTAACCATGAAATCATTTTCGCGTGAAGTGTTAATTCTGGGATGACTTTAATTATCTATCTTTAGTTTGCGTATGTCGTATTTTCACGTGCCGCCGCGGGACAGACAATCTACCATTATTTAGCGTGGCGTTTGATGAAAATTATCATCAAATAATGGCGAGCATTCATTTAAACATTTAATTTGGACAGTTACAGTTGCATCAGCGCATTAGACTCTGAACTGCTCTGTTAGTTTGTGTGTATTCTTTTTTTTTTTTTTTTTTTCATCTGACTTTCAGAATATACTCAACTATTTTAGAAAATCGTTTTTGATCATGAATCCCAAACAATCTCCTGATTCCTCAGAGCTATGAGCTGCAGCTATAAGTGTGTTTCTCAGATGAAGTGGGCACTAGGAATTCTAATTACAGGCTTCACGTTTTGCTAATCACTTGCTAGTTGCCAATATTGTAGTTAGAGAGCCAGTGTTGAGAACGGCAAAAGACAGCATAAATAATAGGAACTGGTTTTGCATTCAGGAACATTTATATAGACAGTTAATTTCACCAGCCGCCCCACATATGGTGCATCGGCCGGGAAATACATGATTTCTCCATTCTTTACTACAAAACATCATATATTAACAAAATTTCCACCCGCCGCCCCACAAGAGTGCAAACACCTGCTGCTGTGTTATCCTACGTCCAAGACATTCAACACACAGAAGCTGCTGATCGCACGTATTTTGAAGACGGAATCGGTACCGTGAACAAACACGAATTTGTCTAATAGCTCCTTAGTGGAACGATGAACCTAATGAGTAAGTGAGATAATGTGTAATGATGCTAGTCATAGAAACAAAAGCACAAACGGTAGTAGAAATGGTGGCAGTGGTAATGATGGTACAAGATGTCCCAATAAAAATACATAATTGAAACTGTGTGCCACTTTCGTTCCGATCAGTTGCCAACGCTAGATATTGTTTTGTTGTTATCTAGAGATGTTTCAGCTAGTGAAAATGAACCACCTTACCGTTGGATTACTTACCTTCATCGTTAAAATTTTTTCAAACCTCAGAGAAAATTGTTCAGACACTTCGAGAGTTGCATGCAACTTTCCGGACTCGGAACATACCTGACACAGCAGTTCGTCTAAAAACTGAATAGTTTGAAGAACATGGTCCAGTTACATGGGTTGGTATATCAGAGACGACCTACCGACCGATTTTCTGAAAATAAAAAGTGGTTCAAATGGCTCTGAGCACTATGGGACTTAACATCTGTGGTCATTAGTCCCCTAGAACTTAAAACTAACCTAAGGACTTCACACACATCCATGCCCGAGGCAGGATTCGAACCTGCAACCGTAGCGGTCACGCGGTTTCAGACCGAAGCGCCTAGAACCGCACGGCAACACCGGCCGGCTGCTGAAAATATTGTCGCGGTAAATACAGTGCAGTCCGAAGGCCGTGAACCTCGATACAACTTTGGTCACATAACCTGCACATTTCTAGAGGACCATGCCATGAATTTAGCCAAACAGTCTATTCTAAACCCTTGTAGGTTTGTGGATGGACCACGGAAAAAATTGATTGTAGTGTTTCGAATGTGGAGGTAACTGTAACCTGTTGTTGTTGTCTTGAGACTGGTTTGATGCAGCTCTCCATGTTACTCCATCGTGTGCAAGCTTCTTCATCTCCCAGCACTTACTGCAACCTACATCCTTCTGAATCTGCTTAGTGCAGCCACCTCTTGGTCTCCCTCTACGATTTTTACCCTCTACGCTGCCCTCCAATGCTAAATTTGTGATGCCTTGATGCCTGAGAACATGTTCTACCAACCGGTCCCTTCTTCTTGTCAAGTTGTGCCACAAACTCATCTTCTCCCCAATTATATTCAGTACCTCCTCATTAGTTATGTGATCTACCCATCTAATCTTCAGCATTCTTCCGTAGCACCACATATAAAAAGCTGCTATTCTCTTCTTGTCCAAACTATTTATCGTCCACGTTTCACTTCCATACATGGCTACACTCCATACAAATACTATCGGAAACGACTTCATGACACTTAAATCTATACTCGATGTTAACAAATTTCTCTTCAGAAACGCTTTCCTTGCTATTGCCAGTCTACATTTTATATCCTCTCTACTTCGACCATCATCAGTTATTTTGCTCCCAAAATGGCAAACCTCCTTTACTACTTTAAGCGTCTCATTTCCTAATCTAATTCCCTCAGAATCACCCGACTTAATTCGACTACATTCCATTATCTTCGGTTTGCTTTTGTTAATGTTCATCTTATATCCTCCTCTCAAGACACTGTCCATTTCGTTCAACTTCTCTTCCAAGTCCTTTGCCGTCTCTGTCATCGGCGAACCTCAACGTTTTTATTTATTCTCCATGGACTTTAAAACCTACTCCGAATTTTTCTTTTGTTTCCTTTACTGCTTGCTCAATATACAGATTGAATAGCATCGGGGAGAGCCTACAACTCTGTCTCACTCCCTTCCCAACCACTGCTTCCCTTCCATGCCGCTCGACTCTTATAACTACCATCTGGTTTATGTTCAAATTGTAAATAGCCTTTCGCTCCCTGTATTTTAGCGCTACCACCTCTAGAATTTGAAAGAGAGTATTCCAGTCAACATTGTCAAAAGCTTTCTCTAGGTGTACAAATGCTAGAAATGTAGGTTTGCCTTTCCTTAATCTATTTTCTAAGATAAGTCGTAGGGTCAGTATTGTCTCACGTGTTCCTACATTTCTGTGGAATCCATACTGATCTTCCCCGAGGTCGGATTCTACCAGTTTTTCCATTCGTCTGTAAAGAATTCACGTCAGTATTTTGCAGCTGTGAGTTATTAAACTGATAGTTCGGTAATTTTCACATCTGTCAACACCTGCTTCCTTTGGGATTGGAATTATTACATTCTTCTTGACGTGTGAGGGTATTTCGCCTGTCTCATACATCTTGCTCACCAGATGCTAAAGTTTTGTCAGGACTGTATCTCTCAAGGCCGTCAGTAGTTCCAATGGAATGTTGTTTCGAATCAGGTCTTTCAGTGCTCTGTCAAACTCTTCACGCAGTATCGTATCTCCCATTTCATCTGACTGGATGTTGTGTAATGTCCTTAGGTTAGTTAGGTTTAAGTAGCTATAAGTTCTAGAGGCTGATGACCATAGATGTTAAGTCCCATAGTGCTCAGAGCCATTTGAACCGTTTCATCTTCATCTGCATCCTCTTCCATTTCCATAAGTGTCCTCAAGTACATCGCCCTTGTGTAGACCCACTATATACTCCATCCTCCTTTCTCCTTTCCCTTCTTTGCTTAGAACTGGGTTTCCGTCTGAGCTCTTATATTCATACAAGTGGCTCTCTTTACTGCAAAGGTCTCTCTAATTTTCCTGTAGGCAGTATCTATCTTACCCCTAGAGAGATAAGCCATTACAATCTTACATTTGTCCTCTAGCCATCCCTGCTTAGCCATTTTGCACTTCCTGTCAATCTCATTTTTGAGACGTTTGGACTCCTTTTTGCCTGCTTCATTTACTACGTTTTTATATTTTCTCCTTTCATCAATTACATTCAATATTTCTTCTGTTACCCAAGGATTTCTACTAGACCTCGTCGTTTTACCTACTTGATCTGCTGCCTTCACTACTTCATCCCTCAGAGCTACCCATTGTTCTTCTACTGTATTTCTTTCCTCCATTCCTGTCAATTGTTCCCTTATGCTCTCCCTGAAACTCTGTACAACCTCTGGTTTGGTCAGTTTATCCAGATCCCATCTCCTTAAATTCCCACTTTTTGCAGTTTCGCCACTTTTAATCTACAGTTCATAACCAATAGATTGTGGTCAGAGTCGACATCTGCCCCTGGAAATGTTGTACAATTTAAAACGTGTTTCCTAAATCTGTCTTACCATTATATAATCTATCCGATACCTTCTATTATCTCCAGGATTCTTCAATGTATACAACCTCCTTGTATGATTCTTGAACCAAGTGTTAGCTATGATTAAGTTATGCTCTGTGCAAAATTCTACCAGACGGCTTCGTCTTTAATTTCTCTCCCTCAATCCATATTCACCCACTATGTTTCCTTCTCTCCCTTTTTCTACTCTCGAATTCCAGTCACCCATGGCTATTAGATTTTCGTCTCCCTTCACTACCTGAATAATTTCTTTTACCTCATCATACATTTCATCAATTTCTTCCTCATCTGCAGAGGTAGTTGGCACATAAATTTGTACTACTATAGTAGGCATGGGCTTCGTGTCTATCTTGGCCACAATAATGCGTTCACTATGCCGTTGGTAGCACCTTACCCGCACTCCTATTTTTTATTCATTATTAAACCTACTCCTGCACTACCCCTATTTGATTTTGTATTTATAACCCTGTATTCACCTGACCAAAAGTCTTGTTCCTCCTGCCACCGAACTTCGCTAATTCCCACTATATCTAACTTCAACCTATCCATTTTCCTTTTTAAATTTTCTAACCTACCTGCCCGATTAAGGGATCTGACATTCCACGCTCCGATCCGTAGAACGCGTTTTCTTTCTCCTGATAACGACGTCCTCTTGAGTAGTCCCCGCCCGGAGATCCGAATGGGGGACTATTTTACCTCCGGAATATATTACCGAAGAGGACGCCATCATCATTTAACCATACAGTAAAGCTGCATTCCCTCGGGAAAAATTAGGGCTGTAGTTTCCCCTTGCTTTGAGCCGTTCGCAGTACCAGCAAAGCAAGGACGTTTTGGTTAGTGTTGCAAGGCCAGATCAGTCAATGATCCTGACTGTTGCCCCCTGCAACTTCTGAAAAGGCTGCTGCCCCCTTTTCAGGAACCACGCGTTTGTCTGGCCTCTCAACAGATACCCTCCGTTTTGGTTACACCTACGGTACTGCCATCTGTATCGCTGAGGCACGCATGCCTCCCCACCAACGGCAAGGTCCATGGTTCATGGGGGTAGGAATTTTAACCTAATGGGTAAAATTAATTTTTCGGGGGGTAAAAATATAAGCATCCAAATGTCGTTCAGGAAACGAAATTGTTTTTAAGAGATCGTTACTACCGTCACTATGTCGTAGTACTGTTATACTGTTTACGTAAGTCACCTAAAATTATACAACAATGGAATTTGGATCAAGAAACCTACAAAGGAACTATTCAAACATACGGAGATAATCACAGAAAAGATTAGAAAACGCAGACCACAATTCTATGGACACCTATGCAGAATGCCATCACACAGGCTGACCAAACAGATCTTTGACTGGGTAACGACTAGAAACAACAAATGGGTGGCAGAGGTGAAAAACGACCTGACCCAACTCTACATAATAGCAGACACAATAAACGACAGAATAAAATTTACAAATATCATTAAGAAAAGTAAACTACATGACATACAATGTGACAAACGAACAGGTGTAAAATGGACCGAAGAACGCAAGCAAGATCACAGCCGGAAGATGAAAGAGATATGGGCAACCAAAAAGGCAACCAAGGTGAAGCCGAAGACACAAAGCCGACAAGAAGCATGGACAAAATGCGCTCTTTAAGGGCAAGACACCAATTTTATATATATAATATATATAATATATATATATATATATATATATATATATATATATATATATATATATATATATATATATTCCGAATCAGTGGCCTTTTAGTCAGTGGACGTGTCTTTTTAAATACAAACGAAATATAGGATCAATGTTAGACATATTCACTGCCAACTGCTGGCCATCGCGTGGTGTCTTGTAAAAGTAAAATTCTCCACTCTTGTGAGGGATATATTGCACCACCTTACTGATGTCTCGCAGTTTCTTTTAACACATAGGTATTTTCTGAGTCCAAGCTTTCGACTGCATCTTATTAGTATACTATTCAGAGGTTTTCAGCAGACGGAAGCTGTTCTTTAGAAGCCCATCGATGTAAATGTGTGACACTCCAGTTTCTAGTCCTTTTCGACAGTACACGAAGTGTGAAAATCGGCCGACTGTAAAGGATTGTTTTTGCACTTCAGGAGCACTTTCTCCTGAGGACTTTATACAAAATGCATCTGTTTATAATATTTTCACTACCATCGTTTTTAATCTGATTTCTTCAGTTTTCAGGAGTGTTACAATGAAGTTACACAATTTACTTGCTTCTGCAAAATTTCTAGCACATTCTTCCGGTGTGTGGACCCGTAAATTTTTTTTGTAACACCGAAATCTCTATCACATGGAAGGAAAGTACGTCCGCTAATTGCAAGAAACCGATTCAGTTTCGATCCTGCCAGTAACTGACTAGAAGAGAGTTCAATGACCGCTTGATTACTGTTTTGCCCCGAACCCTCCACCCCCCCCCCCTCTAAAGATGTCATATTCTGTTCAGAATATAATCATTCATTGTACACCCGTCTTGAGGTTAAGCATTTCTAATGCATTCAGCCATAGCTGCCACTGATAAAATATTTCCGGAACTGGAATACGCAGTACAGGCAAGTTTCTCATACAATCGTCATCAACATGAGAGCAAATTCATTAATTTCTTTGATGTCGACATGGAACTTTTGAGCACGCTTCTTACGAACTTGCAGTTCAGCATTCTAACCATTCTAGCCCTTTCATAACTCTTTCACTTATTTTATCTGCATCTTTGTAAGAACTTTCGGCCCCCCCCCCCTTGAGTTTTACTGGATTCTATGTGCTCTAACAATTGTGACTGGGCGCTAATGACCTCAGTAGTTGAGCACCCTTAACCCACCCCCCCCCCAAAAAAAAAATCTAGCCCTTTCATGCAATGCAGTATTTTTCAGTCTTACCTTTATTTCCTCCCATTTTGATGAAACATCGGTTTATGGTCTCCCAAATTCGTATCAATAGTTATCTTTAAAATAAAGCGAAAGGCAGAGGTCCCGAGTTCGAGTCTCGGTCGGGCACACAGTTTTAATCTGCCAGGAAGTTTCATATCAGCGCACACTCCGCTGCACAGTGCAAATCTCATTCTGGATCTTTGAAATACTTTTTTCCAGAAAGCATATGTTAGTCTTGCATCTGGATTCCATGACAAAAATAGTTCTTTCATAGTTGTGACATTTTAGTGTAAAGATGCTTCATATGTATGCTACCATAATGGGTTTCTTTCACCGGAAAGTATACAGTGTGATCTTTCACAAGTCCACACGTTTCACCAGGCACTGTGTGACTTTTAACAGTCTTTCCTCTTAAGTCATTCGGGGATTTATTTTGAGGCAAGAGACCAAAAATCGACGAATTATCTCTGCAGAAATATTCAATGGGCATATTATACCTTGTTTACGCACTTTTCTGGAGCCATAACAAACAAAGTTAGAGGACCTAGGTTTACGTGATTCTACATCAGTTTCAGAACGTGAACGTTATCGGTATGCTGTTTCAGCTTCAATCATACTTTGCAGAAATATATCTTGTTCTTTTTCTTTCTGTAGTCAGATGATAGAAACAAGAAAACGTGTGTAGTTTTTCATTATCACTGAACTCTGTCAAGCAGTGTTTGCTACATCTGCAAAGACGAAACATAAAATTGTAATCTAAGACTCAGCAGCATTAGTGGCAGAACAACTGAGAGAAAATTTGGAATACAATTCACGTAAATTTTCTCAGCATGTTATAGTCTTACGTGGAGATTTCAATTTACCAGATATAGACTGGGACACTCAAACGTTTAGGACGGGTGGTAGGGACAGAGCATCGGGTGACATTATACTGAGTGCACTATCCGAAAATTACCTCGAGCAATTAAACAGAGAACCGACTCGTGGAGATAACATCTTGGACCTACCGATAACAAACAGACCGGAACTTTTCGACTCTTTAAGTGCAGAACAGGGAATCAGTGATCACAAGGCCGTTGCAGCATCCCTGAATATGGAGGTTAATAGGAATATAAAAAAAGCGACCAAGGTTTATCTGTTTAGCTAGAGTAATAGAAGGCAGATTTCAGACTACCTAACAGATCAAAACGAAAATTTCTGTTCCGACACTGACAATGTTGAGTGTTTATCGAAAAAGTTCAAGGCAATCGCAAAATGCGTTTTAGACAGGTACGTGCCGAGTAAAACTGTGAGCGACGGGAAAAACCCACCGTGGTTCAACAAAGTTAGGAAACTACTGCGAAAGCAAAGAGAGCTTCACTCCAAGTGTAAACGCAGCCAAAACCTCTCAGACAAACAGAAGCTAAACGATGTCAAAGTTAGCGTAAGGAGGGCTATGCGTGAAGCGTTCAGTGAATTCGAAAGTAAAATTCTATGTACCGACTTGACAGAAAATCCTAGGAAGTTCTGGTCTTACGTTAAATCAGTAAGTGGCTCGAAACAGCATATCCAGACACTTCGGGATGATGATGGCATTGAAACAGAGGATGACACGCGTAAAGCTGAAATACTAAACACCTTTTTCCAAAGCTGTTTCACAGAGGAAGACCGCACTGCAGTTCCTTCTCTAAATCCTCGCACAAACGAAAAAATGGCTGACATCGAAATAAGTGTCCAAGGAATAGAAAAGCAACTGAAATCACTCAATAGAGGAAAGTCCACTGGACCTGACGGGATACCAATTCGATTCTACACAGAGTACGCGAAAGAATTTGCCCCCTTTCTAACAGCCGTGTACCGCAAGTCTCTAGAGGAACGGAAGGTTCCAAATGATTGGAAAAGAGCACAGGTAGTCCCAGTCTTCAAGAAGGGTCGTCGAGCAGATGCGCAAAACTATAGACCTATATCTATGACGTCGATCTGCTGTAGAATTCTAGAACATGTTTTTTGCTCGCGTATCATGTCGTTTTTGGAAACCCGGAATCTACTCTGTAGGAATCAACATGGATTCCGGAAACAGCGATCGTGTGAGACCCAACTCGCTTTATTTGTTCATGAAACCCAGAAAATATCAGATACAGGCTCCCAGGTAGATAGTATTTTCCTTGACTTCCGGAAGGCGTTCGATACAGTTCCGCACTGTCGCCTGATAAACAAAGTAAGAGCCTACGGAATATCAGACCAGCTGTGTGGCTGGATTGAAGAGTTCTTAACAAACAGAACACAGCATGTAGTTAGCAATGGGGAGACGTCTACTGACGTTAAAGTAACCTCTGGTGTGCCACAGGGGAGTGTTATGGGACCATTGCTTTTCACAGTATATATCAGTGACCTAGTAGATAATGTCGGAAGTTCCATGCGGCTTTTCGCGGATGAGATGTAGTATACAGAGAAGTTGCAGCATTAGAAAATTGTAGAAAAATGCAGGAAGATCTGCAGCGGATAGGCACTTGGTGCAGGGAGTGGCAACTGACCCTTAACATAGACACATGTAATGTATTGCGAATACATAGAAAGAAGGATCCTTTATTGTATGATTATATGATAGCGGAACAAACACTGGTAGCAGTTACTTCCGCAAAATATCTGGGAGTATGCGTGCGGAACGATTTGAAGTGGAATGATCATATAAAATTAATTGTTGGTAAGGCGGGTGCCAGGTTGAGATTCATTGGGAGAGTCGTTAGAAAATGTAGTCCATCAACAAAGGAGGTGGCTTACAAAACACTCGTTCGACCTATACTTGAGTATTGCTCATCAGTGTGGGAGCCGTACCAGATCGGGTTGACGGAGGATATAGAGAAGATCCAAAGAAGAGCGGCGGATTTCGTCACAGGGTTATTTGGTAATCGCGATAGCGTTACGGAGATGTTTAGCAAACTCAAGTGGCAGAATCTGCAAGAGAGGCGCTCTGCATCGCGGTGTAGCTTGCTGTCCAGGTTTCGAGAGGGTGCGTTTCTGGATGAGGTATCGAATATATTGCTTCCCCCTACTTATACCTCCCGAGGAGATCACGAATGTAAAATTAGAGAGATTCGAGCGCGTACGGAGTCTCTCAAACAGTCGTTCTTCTCGTGAACCACACGCGACTGGAACAGAAAAGGGAGATAATGACCGTGCCACGTAAAGTGCCCTCCGCCACAGACTGTTGGGTGGCTTGCGGAGTAAAAATGTAGATGTAGACTTTTTTTCCGTATGACCCTGGAAATGTTCTGATTATAAATTCTACTTACCCACAAGTATTCCTTGGTGTCCTCTGTGAAACACGTTTTGCCCTGTGGCTAACGTATTCTGCAACAGGCAATCTTGTTCTGTTTACAACATTCATCTTATAGAAGGCTTCGTTTCTAACACCATGTTTCGTTTCCCTTAAATAATTGTCATTTACGAACATACAAGGGGTGTAGGTGTAAGTACAATTTCTTCGCTGAATGAGTAAGAGTAAAATACACTCCTGGAAATTGAAATAAGAACACCGTGAATTCATTGTCCCAGGAAGGGGAAACTTCATTGACACATTCCTGGGGTCAGATACATCACATGATCACACTGACAGAACCACACGCACATAGACACAGTCAACAGAGCATGCACAATGTCGGCACTAGTACAGTGTATATCCACCTTTCGCAGCAATGCAGGCTGCTATTCTCCCATGGAGACGATCGTAGAGATGCTGGATGTAGTCCTGTGGAACGGCTTGCCATGCCATTTCCACCTGGCGCCTCAGTTGGACCAGCGTTCGTGCTGGACGTGCAGACCGCGTGAGACGACGCTTCATCCAGTCCCAAACATGCTCAATGGGGGACAGACCCGGAGATCTTGCTGGCCAGGGTAGTTGACTTACACCTTCTAGAGCACGCTGGGTGGCACGGGATACATGCGGACGTGCATTGTCCTGTTGGAACAGCAAGTTCCCTTGCCGGTCTAGGAATGGTAGAACGATGGGTTCGATGATGGTTTGGATGTACCGTGCACTATTCAGTGTCCCCTCGACGATCACCAGTGGTGTACGGCCAGTGTAGGAGATCGCTCCCCACACCATGATGCCGGGTGTTGGCCCTGTGTGCCTCGGTCGTATGCAGTCCTGATTGTGGCGCTCACCTGCACGGCGCCAAACACGCATACGACCATCATTGGCACCAAGGCAGAAGCGACTCTCATCGCTGAAGACGACACGTCTCCATTCGTCCCTCCATTCACGCCTGTCGCGACAGCACTGGAGGCGGGCTGCACGATGTTGGGGCGTGAGCGGAAGACGGCCTAACGGTGTGCAGGACCGTAGCCCAGCTTCATGGAGACGGTTGCGAATGGTCCTCGCCGATACCCCAGGAGCAACAGTGTCCCTAATTTGCTGGGAAGTGGCGGTGCGGTCCCCTACGGCACTGCGTAGGATCCTACGGTCTTGGCGTGCATCCGTGCGTCGCTGCGGTCCGGTCCCAGGTCGACGGGCACGTGCACCTTCCGCCGACCACTGGCGACAACATCGATGTACTGTGGAGACCTCACGCCCCACGTGTTGAGCAATTTGGCGGTACGTCCACCCGGCCTCCCGCATGCCCACTATACGCCCTCGCTCAAAGTCCGTCAACTGCACATACGGTTCACGTCCACGCTGTCGTGGCATGCTACCAGTGTTAAAGACTGCGATGGAGCTCCGTATGCCACGGCAAACTGGCTGACACTGACGGCGGCGGTGCACAAATGCTGAGCAGCTAGCGCCATTCGACGGCGAACACCGCGGTTCCTGGTGTGTCCGCTGTGCCGTGCGTGTGATCATTGCTTGTACAGCCCTCTCGCAGTGTCCGGAGCAAGTATGGTGGGTCTGACACACCGGTGTCAATGTGTTCTTTTTTCCATTTCCAGGAGTGTACATGCGGAGTGCAATTACTCAGTTCGGCAAAACCGTGGACAAGTGCCCCTTAAACAAAACAAAAAAACAGAGGAACAATTTAATTTTTTCTTCTCATGTACAGGCTTGAACCAGCATGGACTGTTCAAAAGCATTCGACGCAATTTGAAGGCGATATGATGAGGGTAGTTATTCGCTTTCAGCACTACTATTTTGTGTCGTTCTGTGGTGTGATCACAGCGGGATGCGATATTGACACATGCATGAAAAAAGCTGCGAAGCACCAGGCTAAGACCCCACAGTTCAGTAAGGCCCTCAGTGATACCCACCCACTTTTATTGAGGATTTTTAAAATGTACCTGTGTTGACAAAACGCATGATGAAGTCTTAGGAGCTTGCAGACTAGCAATTCCTTCGACACTCTTAGATTCCTGGTGGCTTACTGTCAGAGCTGCAGCGTAGCCTGCCTGCAGGCGCCTGTTACTTTCGTCATTGGTTCTGTCTGTACAGGTACATTTTTAAAATGTTGAACAACGGCAGATACGTGGCACTGAGTGTTTTGCCGAACTGGGGAGGTCTTAGAAGGACCCTTTGCATATTATTCACGCATGTATCAATGTGGCATCCTCCAATTATCATGTCACAGTAGGACACGAAATGGGAGGGATGAAGAAGCATATGCAAACTTTGATGCTTCAGATCACCCTCTGATGCAAGATACCTAGTGGGAGCACAATTTACAGTCGCACTGAGCGCTAAAGGTGTCAGATCAGGTTTAATGGTGATTTCCTTAGAGAAAGAGGTCAGCAAAAGTTAAGAACGTCCTCCTGTTGCCCATATCACTGTGAATTGAATCTTTCTACCGATAAATGTGTGGGAGACAACACTCCAAAGAAAGGATTGGTTTCATTGAGGTCCTTTGTCACCCCAAGCGGCTTTTTCGGGGCGATTCTGAACGGTGGTGTGTACTGAATGTTTTCCTCAGCCACTCGTAAGAAAACTGCGTGATTTCAAAGCTGTGCGTCGCGGTTCCAACCTCCATCGCAGATGAATCAATAGAGACTTTTACGATATTCCGACAGAGTGACACATCTATGCTTCCGTTGGGCAGAATTTGGTGCCAATGTGGCATCACTAAACCACCTCACGCATCACTTGAACTGCTGAGCTACAGTCTTTATTTGCCATATGTCGAAACCTTGCTGTCTAAATAGTCGTCGAGCCCACAGGAGAGCCACGCTTTTGCACCATTGGAGAGGAAGGCTGCACTTTGAGCCAAATTTCATAATTAAGCATCGCAATGGGTAGGAATTAGGGCGTTTCCAAAAAGTGATCCTTCAATTACATTGCATAGTGTGTTTCTGCTGGATACTTCGAGATTTTACTATGTCATATATCTTTCTCGAGTTTTTTGATGGTAATTTGGAGCGCTTTTAGAAGTTTCTATATGTTGTGTTTCGTACCTCCCGGTGGGATACCTGATTAATTCAATGATGTCGTTCTCTTCTGTGAATTTTTCTATTTTGTTAACGCCTTCTGCCTCACAACCGCCAAGGTATACCCTTTGAGTGGCTTCATAATGATTGTATTTTGTTCTTGTAGTTTTTTGTTTAATACACGGAATCGGTTTTTGCTGTTATTTTTTGTATTGATATGACGTGATTCTTCTCCTTGATTATGTGTTTTATCTCTTCGCTTCCCTTGTCAAGTTGGCATTGAAATTTCGATTTTCCGACTTCTCTTGTCGTAGTATTGAGCATTCTGTTTCTGTGATCAACTTTTCTATTATTATATGAGACAGGTTTCAGTCTACATTTTATTTAGCCCCCCCCCTCTTTCAAGTCATTCACTTTCTTTCTTTGTTAATCCTATGATGGTTAAACTGACAACTCTAACATGGAACTTATGTTGGGCATCCCACCTATCTTCGTTATTCATTGGTGTGGTGGATATCATGAGGTGATGAAGTTTTTTGTTTCGTTTCAGTCTCGCTTTTCGTTACTGTTTCTGTGTATGGTACGCTTTCTTCAGTGATGTCATCGAAATAGACTGATGTTTTTATGTGACTAGGAGATTCATTGTGTGTTTCATATGAATGAAATTTAAGCTGCTGTTTTTTAGCACATAGGAAACGAATTTCTTCTTCTTGCCAAATAATTCCCGTTTTTCTTATGTCTACTTATGCTGCAGGTGACATGCTGTTTACATTAATCTTCACAAAACCGGGAATTATACCGTCATTCAGACAGATTTTGTCAAAATGGGCATCGACTGTAGTTTCGTGCAACAGTACTGTTGTGTTCGTGAATTTGTTGTAGAGCTTCAACGAAAATGCTTGACATGGTTTTGACAAAATGATTTTCCTCAGGTTGGAACCTTCAGTTTGTCAGTTTTTGGGATTCTTCTTAAACTCATTCTTACGCAAAACTGTGTTTTTCTTTTACTCAGCAAGACACTTCTTGACATCTGTGTGTCTCCTTCTGAAGGTCGGGTTTATTTGTGTAAATGAGTCGTCTTATACAATACAATATTTATCTATTCACATTCACCCGACTTGTTGCGACACCTATTTGTCATTTTCTGTGTGTCAAATTTGTATCTGTAGAGTAAATGTGTGGAAACATGTCTTAGTGAATAAAAAGTAATAAACAGTGTTTTTCGTAATATGGAGATAAAAAATGTACATTATGTGTGTTATCTTTTTATTAATACAATATATCTAATGAGGGTAGTGGCTGGAAAATGATCACAGGCGTTCCAACCTAATAAACAATAAAAACAATTGTATGCAAGTGTGACAGAAACATTAATTAAATATAAAAGAGTAAACATTTGTGAACGAATTTTTGGCAAACATATAACCGATACTATTTTCCACCGTAACTGCATTTATATTTGTAAGTTTAAGACAAAATGTTTAAAATTTTTAGGTAACTGATCTGTCTTACTAAAAATTTAAACTGTGCGGACATACAGGATACCCTTTAGTTCTATAGTGGTAGAAGGTACACTTCTCTTTCTTCTTCCTCTTTTTGTAGTATAACTCTTTTCTGGCATTAGAATACAGCAAGCTGAAATTATATATACTTTTTATTATTAGTGTTACATTTGCCTTCAGGAGATTCTTAACAAAAGTCAAAACCACTATTAAAAAAGTTACCCTAAGTAATGGATGTACATCATACAAAACAGATCCCATTACCTAAAAAATGAAAAAAACAATGACGCAGTGATAAGAGCACAACGAATGCTAACTGCACAGGGAGCGGATGACGAATGGAAGCAATATTTTCAGCAGTCACAGTTACGTAAGCAGCTTGAGTCCGTATGCAGAGAAACCAATTTGGGACTGCAGGTAGTTGTATCAGCGAAGCTAAGGAACAGATTGCTACAAACATCTCACGATCACATATTAGCAGGTCATGGAGGTTGCAGATCTATCAGCGGGGGTTTGGTGAAAAGATATTGGTGGTGAAATAGGCAGAGCCGGCGGGTGTGACCGAGCGTTTCTAGGCGCTTCAGTCCGCTGCTGCTGCGGTCGCAGGTTCTAATCCTGCCTCGGGCATGGATGTGTGTGATGTCGTTAGGTTTAAGTAGTTCTAAGTCTCATAGTGTTCTGAGCCATTTGAGCCAAATAGGCAGACAGATGTAAACCAGTATGTGTGCAATTACATACAATGCTCACAGAGAGCGGATTTGAGTCTAACAAAATTACCATTGTAGAGATTACCTGAATAATTAGCACCGTTCGAATTCCTGGAGATTGATATTTTAGATCCATTTAATGACACACTTGTAGGAAGTAAGTACATACAATCATACATCGTTTTTCAAGGTACCTATAAATGGTCACGATGCCAAACCAGCACTAGGTGCATAATTGGGTACTTAAGTTTGGAGTGCCTGAAAGGATAGTAGAAGGGAAGGGAACGAACTTCAGATAAGATCTATTAAGTTATAACATGTGAAGAAGTTAAGGACGCGTCCTCTCGATACATGAACCAATGGAAGAACTGAAAGAGTGCCTAGGACAATAAGAAACATGCTTGGATACTATGTTCACTTACATCACACTAACTGGGACGTCAGTTTCAAATATGTTTTCTCCGCCTTAAACTTCACTCAGCATACGAATACAGGCATGTCGCCATATGAAGTAGTATATGTTTGCAAAATGACACCATCACAGTTAGACATCTTTTAAATGAGGAAAGGAAGGCTGGAGAGTCCACTAAGGGACTTCACAGAATGAGTAGGGAAATTGGAAGAGGGCACAGAGGGCAAATATACGAGTACTGAAGAAACAGGAAGAAGCAGTGGAATGTATGGCAAGAATACTAGAGCATAAGGTTGCTCAATGGGTGAAAGTATCAACATTGTATACGCTAGTATACTCAGTAGCACGTCCTCTTGCATTGATGCATGCTTGTATTCGTCATGGCATACTATCCACAAGTTCAAGGCACTGTTGGTCCAGATTGTCCCACTTCTCAGCGACGATTCGGCGAAGATCGCTCAGAGGGGATGGTGGGACACGTCGTCCATAAACAGCCCTTTTCAACCTATCCCAGGCATGTTCGATAGGGTTCATGTCTGGAGAACACGCTGGCCACTCTAGTCGAGCGATTGCGTCACGCTGAAGGAAGTCATTCACAAGATGTGCACGGTGGGGGCGCGAATCGTCGTCAATGAAGACGAATGCTTCGCCAATAAGTTGCCGATATGGTCGCACTGTAGGTCGGAGGATGGCATTCACGTATCGTACAGCCGTTACGGCGCCTTCCATGACCACCAGCGGCGTACGTCGTCCCCACATAATGCCATCCCAAAACAGCAGGGAACCTCCACCTTGCTGCACCCGATGGGCAGTGTAACTCATCGATGAAGAGAACGTGATGCCAGTCCCGAGCGGTCTATTCGGTATGTTGTTGTGCGCATCTGTACCGCGCTGCATGGTGTTGTGGTTGCAAAATGGACCTCGCCTTGGACGCCGGCAGTAAATTTGCGCATCATGCTGTCTTTTTCACAGAGTTTGAGTCGTAACACGACGTGCTGTGGCTGCACGAAAGCATTCTTCAACATGGTGGCTTAGCTATCAGGGTTCTTCCGAGCCACAATCTGTAGGTAGCAGTCATCCACTGCAGTAGTAGCCCTTGCGTGGCCTGAGCGAGGCATGTCATCGACCCTGTCTCTCTGTATCTCCTCCATGTCCGAACAACTTTGCTTTGGTTCACTCCGAGGTGCCTGGACACTTTCCTTGTTGACAGCCCTTCCTCGCACAAAGTAAGAATGTGGACGCGATCGAACCGCAGTATTGACTGTCTAGGCATGGCTGAACTACAGACAAGACGATCCGTGTACCTCCTTCCTGGTGGAATGACTGAAACTGATCGGCTGTCGGACACCCACCGTCTAATAGGTGCTGCTCATTAATGGTTGTTTACATCTTTGGGTGGGTGTTAACAAATTTCTCTTCTTCAGAAACGATTTCCTTGCCATTGGCAGTCTACATTTTATATCCTCTCTACTTCGACCATCATCAGTTATTTTACTCCCTAAATAGCAAAACTCCTTTACTACTTCAAGTGTCTCATTTCCTAATCTAATTCCCTCAGCATCACCCGACTTAATTCGACTACATTCCATTATTCTCGTTTTGCTTTTGTTGTTGATCATCTTATATCCTCCTTTCAAGACACTGTCCATTCCGTTCAACTGCTCTTCCAAGTCCTTTGCCGTCTCTGACAGAATTACAATGTCATCGGCGAACCTCAACGTTTTTATTTCTTCTCCATGGACTTAAATACCTATTCCGAATTTTTCTTTTGTTTCCTTTACTGCTTGCTCAATATACAGATTGAATAACATCGGGGAGAGCGTACAACCCTGTCTCACTCCCTTCCCAACCACTGCTTCCCTTTCATGCCCCTCGACTCTTATAACTACCATCTGGTTTCTGTTCAAATTGAAATAGCCTTTCGCTCCCTGTATTTTACCCCTGCCACCTTTAGAATTTGAAAGAGAGTATTCCAGTCAACATTGTCAAAAGCTTTCTCTAAGTCTACAAATGCTAGAAATGTAGGTTTGCCTTTCCTTAATCTATATTCTAAGCTAAGTCGTAGTGTCAGTATTGCCTCACGTGTTCCAACATCTCTGCGGAATCCAAAGTGATCTTCGCCGAGGTCGGCTTCTACCAGTTTTTCCATTCGTCTGTGAAGAAATCGCGTCAGTATTTTGCAGCTGTGACTTACTAAACGGATGGTTCGGTAATTTTCACATCTGTCAACACCTGCTTTCTTTGGGATTGGAATTATTACATTCTTCTTGACGTCTGAGGGTATTTCGCCTGTCTCATACATCTTGCTCACCAGATGCTAAAGTTTTGTCAGGACTGTCTCTCCCAATGCCGTCAGTAGTCCCAATGGAATGTTGTCTCCTCCCGGGGCCTTGTTTCGACTCAGGTCTTTCAGTGCTCTGTCAAACTCTTCACGCAGTATCGTATCTCCCATTTCATCTGACTGGGTGTTGTGTAATGTCCTTAGGTTAGTTAGGTTTAAGTAGCTATAAGTTCTAGGGGCTGATGACCATAGATGTTAAGTCCCATAGTGCTCAGAGCCATTTGAACCATTTCATCTTCATCTGCATCCTCTTCCATTTCCTGTCCTCAAGTATATCATCCTTGTATAGACCCACTATATACTCCTTCCACCTTTCTGCTTTCCCTTCTTTGCTTAGAACTGGGTTTTCATCTGAGCTCTTGATATTCATACAAGTAGCTCTCTTTTCTCCAAATGTCTCTCTAATTTCCCTGTAGCCAGTATCTATCTTACCCCTAGTGAGATAAGCCTCTACATCCTTGCATTTGTCCTCTAGCCATCCCAGCTTAGCCATTTTGCACTTCCTGTCGATCTCATTTTTGAGACGTTTATATTCCATTTTGCCTGCTTCATTTTCTGCGTTTTTATATTTTCTCCTTTCATCAATTAAATTCAATATTTCTTCTGTTACCCAAGGATTTCTACTATACCTCGTCTTTTTACTTACTTGATTCTCTGCTGCCTTCACTACTTCATCCCTCAGAGCTACCCATTGTTCTTCTACTGTATTTCTTTCCCCCATTCCTTTCAATTGTTCCCTTATGCTCTCCCTGAAACTATGTACAACCTCTGGTTTAGTCAGTTTATCCATGTCCCATCTCCTTAAATTCCAGCTTTTTGCAGTTTCTTCAGTTTTAATCTACAGTTCATAACCAATAGATTGTGGTCACAGTCGATATCTGCCCCCTGGAAATGTCGTACAATTTAAACCGTGGTTCCTAAATCTGTCTTACCATTATATTATCTATCCGATATCTCCAGGATTCTTCCATGTATACAACCTTCTTTTATGGTTCTTGAACTAAGTGTTAGCTATGATGAAATTATGCTCTGTGCAAAATTCTACCAGACGGCTTCCACTTTCATTTCTCTCCCCAATCCATATTCACCCACAATGTTTCCTTCTCTCCCTTTTCCTACACTCGAATTCTAGTCACCCATGACTATTAAATTTTCGTCTCCCTTCACTACCTGAATAATTTCTTTTATTTCATCATACATTTCATCAATTTCTTCACTGCAGAGCTAGTTAGCATATGAACTTGTACTACTGTAGTAGGCATGGGTTTCGTGTCTATCTTGGACACAATAATGCGTTCACTATGCTGTTTGTAGTAGCTTACCCGCACTCCAATTTTTTTATTCATTATTAAACCCACTCCTGCATTACCCCTATTTGATTTTGTATTTATAGCCCTGTATTCACCTGACCAAAAGTCTTGTTCCTCCTGCCACCGAACTTCACTAATTCCCACTATATCTAACTTCAACCTATCCACTTCCCTTTTTAAATTTTTTAGCCTACCTGCCCGATTAAGGGATATGACATTCCACGCTCCGATCCGCAGAACGCCAGTTTTCTTTCTCCTGATAACGACGTCCTCTTGAGTAGTCCCCGCCCGGAGATCCGAATGGGAGACTATTTTACCTCCGGAATATTTTACCGAAGAGGACGCCATCATCATTTAACCATACAGTAAAGCTGCATGCCCTCGGGAAAAATTACGGCAGTAGTTTCCCCTTGCTTTCAGCCATTCGCAGTACCAGCACAGTAAGGACGTTTTTGTTAGTGTTGGAAGGCCAGATCAGTCAATCATCCAAACTGTTGCCCCTGCAACTTCCGAAAAGGCTGCTGCCCCCTCTTCAGGAACCACGCGTTTGTCTGGCCTCTCAACAGATACCCCTCCGTTGTGGTTGCACCTACGGTACGGCCATCTGTATCGCTGAGGCACGCAAGCCTCCCCACCAACGGCAAGGTCCATGGTTCATGGGGCTAGATGGTTGTGTACCTTGTCATAAATAATCATCTTTGAGGCAAAGGCTTGTGGAGAAAAACATTCCCGAAATGATTACCCTGCACAGAGTGCCAAACTGAACACATTGGAACACATTTGGAATTAGAGCGATGACTTTATACTACAGCGACCAATATCTTAATCTTCGTAGGCCCTTTGCTGTTTCTTATCTATATAAACGATTTGGAAGACGATCTGAGCAGCCGTCTTAGGTTGTTTGTAGATGAAGCTGTCGTTTATCGAGTAATAAAGTCATCAGATGATCAAAACAAATTGCAAAACGATTTAGAAAAGATATCTGAATGGTGAGAAAATTTGCAGTTGACCCTAAATAACGAAAAGTATGACGTCATCCACATGAGTGCTAAAAGGAACATGTTAAACATCGTTTACACGATAAATCAGTTAATCTAAAAGCCTTAAATTCAACTAAATACCAGGTATTACAATTACGAATGACTTAAATTGGAAGGAACACATAGAAAATGTTGTGGGAGAGGTTAACAAAAGACTGCGTTTTATTGGCAGGACACTTGGAAAATGTAACAGATATACTAAGGAAACTGCCTGCACTACGCCTGTCTGTCTCCGAATACTGCTGCGCGGTGTGGGATTCTTACCAGATAAGACTGACAGAGTACATTGAAAAAGTTCAAAGAAGGGCGGCACTTTTTGTATTATCACGAAATATGGGAGCGAGTGTCACAGAAATGACACACGATTTGGGCTGGACATGAGGCGTTTTTCGTTACGACAGAATCTTCTCACGAATTTCCAGTCACTAACTTTCTTCTTCGAATGCGAAAGTATTTTGACACCGACCTACAGAGGGAGAAACGATCACCACGGTACGGGAAATCAGAGCTCGCACGGAAAGGTGTAGGTGTTCATTCTTTCCGCGCCCTGTACGAGATTGGAATAATAGAGAATTCTGAAGGTGGTTCGATGAATCCTCTGCCAGGCACTTCAGTGATTTGCAGAGTATCCATGTAGATGTAGATGTAGATTTAGGCTCTTGAGGAAAAATTTGATGCCACTCGTCTACAGACATTGAGGTATTTTAATGAAAACGTCCCCAACAGAATATTCAATCCGTTATAAAGACGAAGGGTACACACATCCCATGTTAATGTCCACGAACAGATGGTGTATATAATTACTATCGCCACAAATAGACAGCTTCGAGCCTCCTTCACAATGTACAGGGGTATGCGGAAATCTTATGCCACCGAATTTCTTATATGAACACTCGTAAAGTATTTTTTAAATAAAACAAAGCTTATCAACATTCTACATCTTTATTAATTACGTCTACATATTTATTTCTTAACATGGTCTCCCTGGCGACGAATACATTTCTTCCAACGAGAGACCAGTTTGTTGACAGTCACTAATAATGTTTGACTTCGTTATCGAATACAGAACCCCAGGCCCGCTTGCACCGCCTCATCACTATCAAAGTGAAGTCCTCGAAGAGATTCTTTAAGTTTTGGAAACCGGTGGAACTCCGACATATACGTGAGGTCAGCATAAAAATTTTTTCATCACGAGCTCCAGCAACTGAACGTCGCTCATCACCAACGTAAGTAGCTTTCATTCGTCTATCGATTTCAATCGTGGGCACTTTACTGCGGTTAGGAACCAGATCACAATACACTGTCCCTCACAAACCGCCATGTTACGGGCTACAAATCGAAGCCTTCTAGCGAGAGAGATTTGGAGCTTGCGTAAGTGGGGCTGGAACGTCGACCGAGTAATATGTATGGCGGATAATATCTCAAATACTCTGAGAACACAATAAATTCGGGGGGCGTTAGTTTTCAGCAGCCCTTCGTATTAGCACATCGTCAGTTTATAATGGTGTCTGTTAAGGGTCACAATGCAAAGCGTTCTGGCCGTATAATCGTAGCAATGAAATATGTCACATGTCGTTTACTTGTGTACTAATTTATGCTGCAGTGACAGCAAGATCCACCAACACCGACATCATAGAGCAGGTTCTCGTGTGCTATACTGTCAGACCAGTCTATTGGGACGTACCAGTGTAATGCACCAGTATGGAAAGACTTTGATTTATAGAGTACATAAAAATAAACCAAATAAACGGAGGCTGGACTCCTCCTGCCTTCTCCCACTAGAAAATTTAGTTTACTGGTAGCAAACAGTAGAGACTACAACGTCTTTTACACTACGCCGATGTACCACAACATAATGACTATTTTATTAATAGAATGTCGGGCCACCTTTGGAACGCAGTATGACAGCGATTCTGCGTCGCATAGATTTATCAAGTCCATGGAAAGTTTTCAGAGGTTTGTGCCATCAGCATCTGCCCAAGTCCCGTAAATTATGGGCTGGTAGTTCGTGGGCACGAAACTGGAGCGCAATAGCGTCTCAAATGTGCGCCATCGGCCTCAAATCAGGCGAATCTGGAGGCGAAAATATTAATAAGAAATCACTATCATTCTTATCAAACCAATGTTCGACGTTCATGCTTTGAGGCGGATGGTTTTCTTGCTGGAAAATCTCATCCCTATAAGGGAAGATATCAAACAATAAGGCATGCACATGGCCCGCAAGATGTTCAGGTATGCCGCACCTGTCATGGTGCCTTCGATTTCTGCGTCATATCCCACCAGCTTCTACGTTTCCGAACTGCTCTTTTCCAGGCTAAAGCAATCTGCCCTTTGTCAAAATGCCTGATGTCAGTGGATTTCCCCATTTTCGTCCCCTGCTGTCCATAGAATGATTAACCTTTCTTCTCTGCTCCACTATGCTGCGCTAGTGTCAATCCTAGTCGAGGGAAATTGAAATTTTATCAAAATCCAATGAAGGCACGGTTGGGCAAAGAAATCTGCGGCCGCTGACAGAGTGTGGTAACGGTCGACAGCCAGCAGGCCAGGCAAGGTGAACACGGCACTTGCGGGCGCGGACTGCGACGGCGGTATTGCAAGCACGATATGCTTTGAGTGGAGCAACAACGAGGCAGGAAACTGCAGCGTTGCCTTACGTTATTGATATGTATGAGGCGGGGCAGTAGGCCAGAGCCAAGAGTGGTGATTTGTAAGTGGCTAACGTGTGGGAATTTATCCCTGCCATAGTTTATGTCTCTCTCTGACATTACGTCAGAAACGAGGGAGGAACCAATATAAATAAATGGGCGATTCTAGCTTGGGACAGAGTGGGACAGGTCAGTCGAGCGTCAGGACGTACCTCTGCGGGTCTTCGCTTATAGGGGCCAGTCTGGCAGCAATGTTATAAGTATTTTGCGTAAACTGGTACTTTTTTTCTATGTACTTCTTTGGGCTACATTGCGCCCCTGGGGACACAACACTGGGGCGGTACAAAACAGCAGCCGGGAACTTGGAGATCGCACGGTCTCCCTGAAAGATGGCAGTGTCAGCGGTCTACAGCGGGTCCAGGAGGGGCTCAGTTCCACCCCAGTCTAAGGGCCATGTTCCTTCCCACCTGGCGTAACAGGGTCCGGGCGAGGCGTGCACTACTGAGCGACGTGGCGCAGTGGTTAGCACACTGGACTCTCATTCGGGAGGACGACGGGTCAATCCCGCGTCCGGCCATCCTGATTTAGGTTTTCCGTGATTTCCCTAGATCACTTCAGGCAAATGCCGGGATGGTTCCTTCGAAAGGGCACGGCCGATTTCCTTCCCCATCCTTCCCTAATTCGAGCTTGTGCTCCGTCTCTAATGACCTCGTTGTCGACGGGACGTTAAGCACTGATCTCCTCCCCCTCCGAGACGTACACTGCGGGAGGCGCAGCAGCTCTGTGATAGCACCAGCGACAGCGGTAAGTGTTGCCATCTGGCAAGCACCACTAGTGGCAAATTTCAGTACAGCGTCCAGGAGGGCGCGGGTTGGAGTCTCATTCTGTCCTGGGAGCAGCGGCGGTCCGAGGGCCACGGGTGACCAGTACATCCACCTTCGTCACACGGCCGGATAGAGCAGGCCAAATGGGGTGGACGGCGGCGAGAACCAGCGACTGTAGCAGTCTCCGAAATTGAAGGCAGCACCGCAGCCCAAGACGCGACGCATCGGCGGGCGGCAACCGGGGAGAGCGAGGTCGGCTTCCATTGGCGGGCGACCTTAGTGATGGCGGCAGCGGCCTCGGCATACCAGGAGTTTGCTGACTTCACTGAAATCGAAGGACAACGCACGGGAAGCGGGCAGACATTATGCTTCGCCATCGAGTACTGTAAATTAGCTGAATAAACGAATGTCTACGAATACCACTGTATCACTCTGCACTGCCCCTGGATGCTCTTGAACTTGCTCGGCCGCCTGACAAAATATGGCGCGCTGGGTCCCGGCTTCATCTCTGCTAACTGGAATCTCGGGTTCGACCCACCGACCCCACAACAGTAAAAATACGGCTCTGTTGGTCCCAGGTTCAGTTCTGCCAACTGGAGTCTCGGGTTCGACTCCCCATCCCTGCAACAACTATTACAGTTTCCCTACTGCGTCACGTGATCACAGCCCCACCACGAGGCAGTCAGTCTCGTTGTGGGAAGCTTTAATCACGTTTTCGCCCATCAGTGCATTTATCAATTAATCATTACTGAAAACTGTACCATTTTCTAAACCACCAGGAGGTAACACTAACACTATGATTTCGACTTTGGAGAGATGTATTTCCACATTTCCAAAGCTAGATCAGATCGTACTACTCTTTCTCGCTGTGAATACATTTTGATAATATTTGCATCTGAGAGTTATGGCTTTACCACACGTACATGGGTCGTTAAAACTCTTGCTGATGGAGCCGAACGGATATGTACATCGGAACACCTGGACGCTGAAATAAAACATCTCAAGCAGGCATTCCAGAAAAATGGCTACTCAGGGCAAGAGTTAAAGAGAATTTTGCGACCAAGGGACAGAAGACCGAAGGACAAAGATGAACCACAACTACAGGAAAACGCAGTTTCTCCCCCTTTTATTAAAATAGTAACGGATCAGATCGGTAAGATCTTACAGAAACATATCAGACCGGACTTTAGGCCAACAAAGAAAAGAAGTCAAGATTCCGATCAGTGAAGGATAAACGCCCTCTTCTGTCGACATGTCTCGTATACAAAATTCCGGGTGCTTGTGGTAAAGTTTATATTTGAGCTACCGCAGAAAGCGTAAATACACGACTAAGAGCCCAGAAGTCTCTGCAGACTAGGAAAAATGGAGAAATCAACTGTAGCACAGCATGATCTTCAGTCAGAAAACCACGAATTTCCTGAAACAGAAATTTTCTCTAGAACGTCAAATTATTATTCATGACTATGTATAGAAGCCACTGAAATTTATAAGCATCAGGATAATTTTAATAGGAAAGAGTGTAAGCGTATTGTCATTTCGCTGGCTTGGTTTCGGAGCATCTTTGCGAGCGGACGCGTTTTTTGCAGAGTCGAGCACGGGACACGGAGCTGTTATGTTGTGCTGTGGGTAGCTCTACATGTGAAAGGCATTATTATGGAAGTTAAAATGTCGCTACAAGTGCTGTTACAGTGCAGTAACGAGATGAGGAAATGGATTCAAAGAAATGTGCGTAAAGAAGTTGTAACACCAGAGCTCCACAAATCTACGGACATAAATTTTTCTGCTTTGTCTGTTTTGTCTGTTCTATCTTCTATCATTAAGATATTTTAAACCTTGTTTGATTGCATTAATAGCACAAAAGTGTTCGCTCTTTCCTTTATAAGAACTTTGATTTCATGGTTGGATTCTATGCAATGTAGTGTATCTATCATTTAAATTCCTTGTCTCATTTGGAGGGAGACAAAACTTATTGTATGTATTTGGAATTTGGGTGAATAAATTTTTGTAGAAATGTCAATATGTGCAAATGTCCTATTTTATGTAATATGTTTGGTTACTGTTTTGTAAACTGCTGACCTTCACTTATGGGTCTTAATTATTTCGTATTTAAAAGTTGTTATGGTTCCCCACGGGAACAGAACTGTGTAGTGCGCACAAAATGTAGTTGGCATGGACAGAAAGGTGGAACAAAGAGTCAGTCGGGGACGAGCTACGAAACTGTCAACTGCTCATGTAAAAGTTGTTTGTGCTGGTGCCGAGAGAGGATTTTTGTGCCGCTTTCCAATGCCTCGGATGGATGGATGGATGGATGGATGGATGGATGGATGGATGGATGGATGGATGGATGGATGGATGGATGGATGGATGGATGGATGGATGGATGGATGGATGGATGGATGGATGGATGGATGGATGGATGGATGGATGGATGGATGGATGGATGGATGGATGGATGGATGGATGGATGGATGGATGGATGGATGGATGGATGGATGGAATATATATATATATATAATCGCCACCAATGAATGAGATTCCAGCAATTCTATCCGCAAATCCTCCTACCAACATGCAATCGCCACAACATTGCGCAATCACTGAAAAGGAACCAAGCAATAGTAGAAATGTATGGTGAAAGATCAGCTCATTGGATGTTATAGTGTGCGCAAATATCAAGTCTCTTATACTCGAACTCTTATACCTACCTTGAAATTTTTTTTTTTTTTATCCCTAGTCACACAACCACTTAGGGTCTTCCCATGTCAAAATTACTTACCGAGTGTCCATATTGTTAAAATAGGAAAGCCCAGTGTTTTACTAATTCATGACACATGAACATATTCAGAAGGAAGTTAAAGCTTACTTAGCAGAACAGAGTAATATAGTAAATGATGCTTGTTGAAAATAATTTTTCTACTAAAACTGCGTATTAATATTTGACAATTTCCAAAGTTAATGTTCTCAAAACAGTGGCTTGTAAGATATTGTTTAGTTATTGATCATAGTGCTGCCTGTTGTAAATTGTACAAGCTGAGTCAGTTTCTTAAAGATAAGTCAATTTTGTTTCTCACTGTAGTAAAAGTTGAAAACTGCAATTGTGTAAAGTTATATACTCCTGTTTGCCAAGCACTTTGTAAGGGGTCCATGATTAAAGAATTTGTTGCTAGCGCACTCGAGCAGATGTAATTTCGATGGATTGCTCACGCGCTGCCTGCTATATGTAAGTTATAAGAGAATGTCAGAGCAAAGAGCAGTGTTGACTGCAGTAGGAACTGTGTAGCAGTAGGAATAAGTAGTTGGTAGCGAGCAGTGTGGTGTATTGTGTTGGCTGGGCCGGTCGTGGGGAGCGATGGCGGTGCCTGAGCGGTGTAGTAAAAGGTAAAAGGAGCCTCGCGCATATGTAGTGTTGTTAAATCAAGTCCCATGTAAAAGTTTAAAAAGTCTCTTAAATAATAATCTTTCTCATAAAAAGTAATTTTTGACAATCATTCATTCCAATTTAAAGAATTTACTAATTTCTCCAATCCTTGGTCATCCCGATTATTGCAAAGAAAAACCAGTTGTTCCTTTCATACATGACAAATCTATCGGCCAGCATTGCACTGGGCTGCGCCACAAAAAATTTATTGTAAGAGTAGATATATATGCGTTATCCGGCGACTTCATTGAGGTAAGAATTTTCTCTTTTTATTCAGAATGATCTTTCAGGGCCATGACGCAGCACTGCTGACGTCTAAAATTTACCAGTTTAAATTCACAGTCAATTATTGAAAGATTAATTAAGTGAGTCGCAATTTAATTGAGAGGTTAGTCACATTGTATTATTGGTAGTTTACGGAATTTATTTATTGGGAGGTTACGCTAAATGTCAATGTTATAATTATATTGTTTTTACTGTTGGAAGGTTACTGAATTTATTTTGTGGGAAGGTTACACTAAACGTGAATATTATTCATATTATTTATTACTTTTTATTGTGGGAGGTTACAACTTGTTTCTCTTGCGTATTGAAAGTGCATATTAATAGTGGTATAGGATCCACAGTTTATCCTTTATGCTCATGATAAATAACAATTAATAGAAAGACCACTATCTATGAAAACAGTAACTTCTTTTATTCAAGATTCAGTGAGAAATTATTTCTTAGTGAAATACATTTAACTTTCATTCTAAATAGAAAAGTATTTAGCTGAGAGAGAGACTTAACCTATGACCAGTTCATGATTTTGCAGTGAACTAAATCTACAATTTTTTGTCAGATAGGAAAATGTTTGAAAAGTAGTATTGAACCTATGCCTATTTTATGATTCTACAGTGAATATTGATAGTAATATTATTGAGAGCATTCAGTTTGACCAAGCCTTGAAGGCAAAAGGATATGTAATTTTCTGTTACCATTATGCAAATGGCCATGTTCTCTTATAACTGTTAGCACTTTCATAACGTGAACAAATGCAGGTGCCAGAGTTCATTGCACTCTCTTGTGTCAAAGTATGGGTTGTGATTGCCCATTGAAGTCACTTATTTTCAGTTTCTTGAATAAGAATGTTACTCATTCTTATGCCTTATTAGACTGGAGAGCGTTGTTATTATCATTTTGACACTGTGGATACGCAAATTATTGTATGTTACTGTTTAAATATTTACGTAATTCTGATTTTCACTTCCGAGAAGCTACCTCCGGTAGGTATTTCACGGTCAACATAACAAAATTCCTCGCAGAGGGTAACACTGCTCTGTTGCTTTATACCATAATTGCTTTAACAAGATAGTGTTATTTCACGACCTGCCTCCAACTTTAAGGTATAGCAGACGGTGGTGTCATGCGTGGCTTTTCCGTGACAGGGCTGTTTGTCCTGTTCGGGCATAGTGTGTAATAAACCAAACCTCGTACTTGATAGCACACGCTACGTAAATCCAGTCACAGTGTTATAAAGTAATTAAATATTAGCAGTGCCGCCCATAATGTATTCGCGTATCGGCTCAAAGCGTGTAGTACCATACAGCAACAATCATCCGCGCCGTGTTCGGCTTCCCAGAATGAAACTAAGTGAATCGGTAGTATAGTTTACCACAAAAGTGAGCATTCAAGTACAAGAGTCTTGTAGCGAGCGTGTCAAGGTGCGTTCGTTCATCACATTCCGCATCATCAACAATCAGCCCTGCCGCGACGGTTTGGCCCACGCTCCTACAAATGAGAACCGAGAACTGAAAATAAAACTTCATGAACAGTGTTACATTATTACAAGTACCAAGGAAGACTGGTACCAGATATCTGTGTGTGCGTGACAAGCGTAAGAACTTTCGTTCGATCATTCGGCTACCGCATCATCAACAATCCCTCGCGTCGTGTCTGTTACGCGTAAACTCGTCCAAATGATAATTGTGGACAGTCATCAAGAATGTGAATTGACATGAAAGCTTACGACTTAGTGTAAACAGTGCCACATGCGATTTTCTCATCGTCTCAGAATATACACTCCTGGAAATGGAAAAAAGAACACATTGACACCGGTGTGTCAGACCCACCATACTTGCTCCGGACACTGCGAGAGGGCTGTACAAGCAATGATCACACGCACGGCACAGCGGACACACCAGGAACCGCGGTGTTGGCCGTCGAATGGCGCTAGCTGCGCAGCATTTGTGCACCGCCGCCGTCAGTGTCAGCCAGTTTGCCGTGGCATACGGAGCTCCATCGCAGTCTTTAACACTGGTAGCATGCCGCGACAGCGTGGACGTGAACCGTATGTGCAGTTCACGGACTTTGAGCGAGGGCGTATAGTGGGCATGCGGGAGGCCGGGTGGACGTACCGCCGAATTGCTCAACACGTGGGGCGTGAGGTCTCCACAGTACATCGATGTTGTCGCCAGTGGTCGGCGGAAGGTGCACGTGCCCGTCGACCTGGGACCGGACCGCAGCGACGCACGGATGCACGCCAAGACCGTAGGATCCTACGCAGTGCCGTAGGGGACCGCACCGCCACTTCCCAGCAAATTAGGGACACTGTTGCTCCTGGGGTATCGGCGAGGACCATTCGCAACCGTCTCCATAAAGCTGGGCTACGGTCCCGCACACCGTTAGGCCGTCTTCCGCTCACGCCCCAACATCGTGCAGCCCGCCTCCAGTGGTGTCGCGACAGGCGTGAATGGAGGGACGAATGGAGACGTGTCGTCTTCAGCGATGAGAGTCGCTTCTGCCTTGGTGCCAATGATGGTCGTATGCGTGTTTGGCGCCGTGCAGGTGAGCGCCACAATCAGGACTGCATACGACCGACGCACACAGGGCCAACACCCGGCATCATGGTGTGGGGAGCGATCTCCTACACTGGCCGTACACCACTGGTGATCGTCGAGGGGACACTGAATAGTGCACGGTACATCCAAACCGTCATCGAACCCATCGTTCTACCATTCCTAGACCGGCAAGGGAACTTGCTGTTCCAACAGGACAAGGCACGTCCGCATGTATGCCGTGCCACCCAACGTGCTCTAGAAGGTGTAAGTCAAGGATCTGTCCCCCATTGAGCATGTTTGGGACTGGATGAAGCGTCGTCTCACGCGGTCTGCACGTCCAGCACGAACGCTGGTCCAACTGAGGCGCCAGGTGGAAATGGCATGGCAAGCCGTTCCACAGGACTACATCCAGCATCTCTACGATCGTCTCCATGGGAGAATAGCAGCCTGCATTGCTGCGAAAGGTGGATATACACTGTACTAGTGCCGACATTGTGCATGCTCTGTTGCCTGTGTCTATGTGCCTGTGGTTCTGTCAGTGTGATCATGTGATGTATCTGACCCCAGGAATGTGTCAATAAAGTTTCCCCTTCCTG
Source organism: Schistocerca piceifrons (assembly GCF_021461385.2). NCBI lineage: Eukaryota > Metazoa > Arthropoda > Insecta > Orthoptera > Acrididae > Schistocerca > Schistocerca piceifrons. The sequence goes on from NC_060141.1 coordinate 45,286,271, forward strand.
GGACAATGAATTCATGGTGTTCTTATTTCAATTTCCAGGAGTGTAGATGTTCATACCAGATGTAGGACAATGTTTTGTTTAGTGTTGAGTGGCTCCCCTAAACCCGCTTGCATATTTAGATACATAATTTCAGGCAAGCCAGCAGCAGTGTGGAGCAGAACAAATACGACTACTGTGGAAGTATCAGGTACGTGGTGTGGACAGGGCCCACGGTCTAAGCGAGATGCGAGATTCTAGTTCAAGGGACCTCCACGCCCCTCCCTCCTCCCCATTTGTAACCCTGGGCGTGTTAAAAGAGGAGGCGATGAAACTTAGCGACATACGGACATTAGCTCTGTACAATCGCTAGACAGTTTTATCTTTGACAAAACGACAGTCGGTAGCTAAGTTTTATATCTGACAATGATTATCTCTACTCACTCATGTTACCTTGACCACGCCCCATTTCCTACAGTATTTACGTCGCTTTCGGACGTCCGACCTGACAGTCAGCAAGCTCCAGTGGAAGAGCGTCTTTGAGGATGTCCAGTGCATTCCTGGATTTAACGTCAGGAACAGAAGAGTTGACTAGGATGAAAAATATTGCAGATACTGTTCAGATTATGATGTCTGATGTTTTAAAAATAATTGCAATTGGTAGAATTAGTGCGATTTCTACATTAAAGATTAGGAAAATTACTGCGATCGAGAAGAATCGAAGGGAACCACGACCTTCCGTCCCGAAAGGTTTACCAACATCTCTCACTGCATTAATTTCGAGGCTAGCTGTACATCTATTATTTCGGTGTAATTTCCTGCTCTTTTCTGTTGCACTATTAAGTTTTTCTTGATGAAGTGTGACATGATCGCGGTAAAGATACAGTAATTCAAGTGCCTGAGTTGCAGTATTTATACGAGTCTTTTATCGTAAGAGTTTTCTTTGATGAATCTAATAACCAGTTTGTATTGGTAATAATTCTCTCCAAATGAGTCTGGAAGATATAAACGGAAGTGCGTATTACTAGAAGCGAAAATAATCTGCATTGTACGTGTATACTAATTTCTAAACTTGGTGCACTGATTTTACCATGTAACGGTATAAATACAACCAGCAGAAAAATGCTCCTACTGGAGCAAAAAAGGCGAATGTGGTTCTGCATAAAGGTTTCTGAGTGAAAAGTAATCTACCAACTGCCTCATCTACCTTCCTCAGCACGTTTAAAAATTTTCACAAAAATTTTAGCTTGCTAAGAGATTCGCTCTCTTTAACATGTAACTCACCTCTTTCTCCCACATGCTCTAAAAAAAATGTAACTCACACGAATAAGAGCATCGCTGTAAGTATCTCGTATCATTCCACTCCCACTTGCCCATTCCAGCTCACTAATTCACACCAGCTCATTGTAATTCTCTCTAGCTGTCCCTGTCTCACAGACAGTCTCTTCCGGCAGGTCCTATTACAGCTCTCTCTTCTCAATGTTACTGTCTCTCTCTCTCCCTCTCTCTCCTCCTCGTTGTCATTGTCATAGCATTTGTCTCTCATTATCACTGGCTCCCACTCACTTCCACATTCTCCTTCACTTTATTCCTCTCCTACTGGCAATGTCTCCTTCACTCTTTTCCTAGCAGTGTTCTGCCAATGTCAAAAATATTCCACTGTGTCCCTCTCCTACTCTCACACGGCCATTGTCACCTTCGCTCTTTCTATATCACAAGCACTCTCCCCTATCTTCCAGTATTTTTACTTTCCCGACTCTGTCCCACTGTCACTGCCACCTTCCCTCTGAGCAAAAAGGAAGGATGAATACATCCATATACCAAAATTTCCAGAAGTAATTTCAAAAGTACTGAGGAAAGTAGAATGAGGCAGCTGGTACCACACTTTTAATTGTGAGTCTTTTAAACAGGAGCATATTCCCCTTTTCGGTGTTCAGATAGCACCATTTTTCCACTGGTTACCTACGTTTCCCTGTCACAGAATGGTCTGTTACTCAATAAAAGTAATTTATGGGTCATTAAAATTTTGATTCTTTTGTTGTGTGAAACTGAAATAACGGAAAACTAGTTTTACTCTTCAGACCTGATTTTATGTGCACAAAAATTTTGCACGTGCTTTAGTGCTACAACGTAGGAGTCGCTTTGCAAAATATTTCTTCGTAATATGCCATTTTACAAACTATGTTTTCGCCTCCCACCGAATCTTTTTACCTCTGCGTGTCAGCTACGAGTAATGATAGGGAGAAAATTTTCGAGGTTCTTAGAGATCGTAAGAATTTGATCCATTTGCTGCGCAAAGGTGTCTTGGAATCCATTTTAGTACGAAAAATTGGCAAAACAACTTTTTTGGGCTTCTACGGAACCACCATAGATCACATTAAATGCAGAAAGAACCAATCTATTCGCTCCATTTGCCTAAGCAATAGGAAGTGTATAACATTCATACTTCGACCCTGTACTGTAGTGATAAACGTTGGATACACGACTGGCCCCTAGCCCAAGGGCTGTCCAAAACATTTGATCCTACCTTTTTATCACCAATAGAACCCGAGATATGAGCTCGGCAAGAATCTTATTTCTATGCGCGGCGTTTTGGAACGTATCAAGCAAAATATTTTTCAGGGCTGAAACGCGAAGAAAAACGGCTTTCAATGTCCGTAGGTGTTGCCGAAATGTTAAGAACTTTGAATGAACCTGGATTTGTAGCGAAATACACGAGGACCTGCAGAGGACTGACGCTTTGTGCAACAAGTGGGAGTTGACCCTCAACATAAACGAGTGTAATGTATTGCGTGTACAGACATAAATGCCCTGTATGATTACACGATTTCAGAACAATCTCTGGAAACAGTTATCTCCATAAAATACCTAAGGACTGAAGTATTTCAAGTGGAACAACCAAAAAAAAGTAATGCCAGATAAGGCAAGTTCCACTCACTCATTAGAAGAATCTTCGGGAAATGTGGTCAATCAGCAAAGAAAGTAGCTTAAAGGACACTCGTTTGACCAGTATATGAATATTGCAAATCAGATAGAACTGGTAGAGAAAAATGCGTGAGATCCGAAAAAGGACAGCATGTTTCATTATAGATTCGTTTAATAAAAGCGGAAGTGTCGAGGGAATGCTCAGTTAATTCCAGTTTCAGACACTGCAAGAGAGGCGTTGTGCATCGAGGTGTGATCTACAGTTAAAGTTTCGAGAGCATGCGTTCCTGAATGAGTCTCATAAAAAGACAATGAAGTCACGGAGTTCAGCAATCGTTCTTCCCGCCGATCATACATGACTGGAACATGAAAATGTGGAGGTGAAAGTGTTACTCAAAGCACCCTCTATCACGCTCCGAAAGGTGGGTTGTGGAGTATGGATATAGAGGTAACTGTGTTGTAAGTCTTCAACAGTCGTATATTCCACTGGCCAATAGAGTGAAAGTCATTCAAACACTGGTTCACTTTTTGGCATCTCGAATATTGTGATTTACTCTTTGCAAATGTTACAGAGTGTTGTGTACATAGTTCTGCGCAGTCAGCGCGTACACAACTTTTCCACTAGAGCGCGCCTCGCTAAGCACAACAGCGCAGGCGCAGCGCACGTACGTCTGAACCAGTCTGAACCAGCCAGCACATAATAAGATTACCATATTCCTGTACATAGCCATGAAGAGAAATGTTGACACACTTCGTCAAGTATCAGAGATATGTGAGAATAAGATTAACATAGCAAGACCAAAGGAACTTCAGATTGTCAATTGTAAATAGCATCCAGAAGCAAGTTAAGTAATTTTATGTTAGTATTTTAATAAATGTGTGTGAAAATTAATCAAGTTCTGTTTAAAGTTGGTCACCGTCAATCTGCTACTCTGAGCGTGCAAGTGGCATTTCTATCGTCTGACCTAACGGCAGAAGATAAACACGCCACGATAAGACCACGAGACATATTGCTGACACTCGCCTACTTCGTTAGAGCGACAAGTCAAATAATCTGATGGTGTGTGTACCGAAGGTCTTACAGTACGCACACCACACAGAGTTACTGTGAATGGGTTTGCTCTCGAGTGGTTACGCTACTCTAGAGAGTATGCGTTGATTTGAAACTTCTTGGCAGATCAAAACTCACTGTCCAACCAGGACTGGAATCCAAAGCCTTGCATTTCGCAGAGATTTCTCCTACCTGTTGAGCTATGAAGAAACAACTTGGAACTCTACCTCACAGCTTCAAATCAGTCTACTCCATCTGCTTGGAGAGACGTAGCTTTACTCTGTTAACAGTACCCTGAGCCGTTATTTAGTAATATTACCGGCATTGCCTTTCCTCTAGGAGTGCTGCTCCCATGATTTATGCAGAAGAGTTTCTCTGAATTTCAAGTCAGGTACCACCTGACCTGAAGCTGTAAAGGAAGGTCATGGATAGTACCCGGATAGTGCAGTAAGTAGGAGAGTTACCCCGAAAGGATTAGCTTCCCAGTTCGAGTACTGATCTGGGGCACCGTTTTAGGACGATCTGAAATTTAACCCAACTTTAGCTCCCATTACTCCATAAAATCTAAGTGTCCCCAAAAACTGTTATTCGACTTAAATTGGTATGCTAACTTTTGACTAAAACCTAATTTGAACTGAAGTGCAACGGATCTAAATGCAAATGGTCTATGTCAAATGCGCAACTGAAGTAAAACAATTATCTGGCATCAATGAAAATGTCCATTTGCCTCACGTATTGACAGTTGTTGCAGATTTCTCGAAAGCACAGAGCCAAACAGCAGTCAGGTAGCGGATAAGCTAGATTTTTGTTTCTAAATGCATGTGTTAATGCGTAATGATAAAACAGTGGGGTGGGAGAGTAACTATGCCTATGACATAATTTTTGAAGAAATTGAGTTTGTATGAAATTCATATTCAAAAAGACAAAGTAAGCGTGATCTTCACATATAACATTGCTCTGAAAAACTCCATGCTTAACAAAGTGAACAATGATTTAAGAAAGGGTACAATGTTAGGGAATTTCTGTAAAAAAAATCACAGAGCTTGATCAGTTAATATGCTAATCTGTGACTGACGGAAGTGGGGTGGTCTTTGTCTCAGCTCTAAGGAAGTTAAGTAGCTGACAATAGTCATTCCTACAAACAAGGTGCGCAGTGCTGCAGTCTTACCTCAGTCTCCCCTTTAAAGGTAATAACATTATTCAAAATCTATATTGCTTTCGCTTTGCAGCATATAGATCTTATTCATCCTTTCTGTCTTTTACAATAAGTCTTTCTCAGTCCAACAGATACAATCGCAAGTAAACACGTCCATCACCTACCATACTTCGACTAAGTTGTATCAGACTGTGCAGAGGCAAAGACTGTGCCACGACAAGACTAAAGACTCTTTACCAGTAACGTAACTTGCTCTCTCTCTGACGTGCACATCGATGACATACAAATTTAAAAATGACGTGACCACCTTACAATTTCAGTGTTTCTTCTGATTTTCGGAAAAATACTCTCGCTTCAAATGGCTCTGAGCACTATGGGACTTAACAGCTGAGGTCATCAGTGCCCTAGAACTTAGAACTACTTAAACCTAACTAACGTAAGAACATCACACACATCCATGCCCGAGGCAGGATTCGAACCTGCGACAGTAGCGGTCGCGCGGTTCCAGAATGAAGCGCCTAGAACCGCTTGGCCACCCCGCACGGCTACTCTTGGTATGTGTATCAAAAATAAAGTTGGCTCATTTTGCAATTCTGACTTTTTGAGAAAATATGTAAAAGAAATTTAGCTCAAGATTGGTCCGTTGATTCGAGGGAGGGGACCAAACAGCGAAGTCATCGGTCCCACTGGATTATCAAAGGATGCGAAAGGAAGTCGTCCGTGACATTTCAAAGGAACCGTCCTGGCATTTGCCTGAAGCGATTTAGGGAAATCACGGAATACCTAAATCTGGATGACCGGACGCGGGTTTGAACCGTCTTCCCTCGAATGTGAGTCCAGTGTGCGAACCACTACAAAACCTCGCTAGGTTTAACTTAACAGTTCTCATTTTTGTAACAGGATATTTTCTAACTAGAGTAATGTAAAACTGTCTGAGGGGATAGCGCATATACAGGGTGGTCCCTTCATAGAGACCGGGCCAAATATCTCAAGAAATAAGCATGAAACGAAAAAACTACAAAGAACGAAACTTGTCTAGCTTGAAGGGGTAAACCAGATGGCGCTATTGTTGGGCCGCTAGATGGCGCTGCCATATGTCAAACGGACATCAACTGCCTTTTTTTTTTTAAATACGAACCCCCATTTTTATTAAGTATTCGTGTAGTACGTAAGGAAATACGAATGTTTTAGTTGCACCATTTTTTTCGCTTTGTGATAGATGGCGCTGTAATAGTCACAAAAGTATAAATACGTAGTATCATGTAACATTCCGCAATGTGGACGGTATTTGTTTCGTGATACATTACCCGAGTTAAAATGAACCATTTACCAATTGTGGAATTGGTCGATATCGTGTTGACGTATAGCTATTGCGATGAAAATGCCAAACGGGAATGTTCTATGTATGCTCCTCGGTATCCAGGTCGACATCATCAAAGTGTCCGGACCGTTCGCCGGATAGTAAGGTTATTCAAGGAAACAGGAAGTGTTCACCCACATATGGAACGTCAACCACGACCTGCCACAAATGATAATGCCCAAGTAGGTGCTTTAGCTGCTGTCGCGGCTAATCCGCACATCAGTAGAAGACAAATTGCGCGAGAATCGGGAATCTCAAAAACGTCGGTGTTGAGAATGCTACATCAACATCGATTGCACCCGTACCATATTTCTATGCACCAGGAATTGCATTGCGACGACTTTGAACGTCGTGTACAGTTCTGCCACTGGGCACAACAGAAATTACGGGACGATGGCAGATTTTTTGTACGCGTTCTATTTAGCGACGATGCGTCGTTCACCAACAGCGGTAACGTAAAATGGCATAATATGCACTATTGGGCAACGGAAAATCCACGATGGCTGCGACAAGTGCAACATCGCCGACCTTGGCGGGTTAATGTATGGTGCTGTATTATGGGAGGAAGGATAATTGGCCCCCATTTTATCGATGGCAATCTAAATGGTGCAATGTATGCTGATTGCCTACGTAATGTTGTACCGATGTTACTACAAGATGTTACACTGCATGACAGAATGGCAATGTACTTCCAACATGTTGGGTGTCCGGCACATAGCTCGCGTGCGGTTGAAGCGGTATTGAATGACAAGTGGATTGGTCGTCGAAGCACCTTACCATGACCCGCACGTTCACCGGATCTGACGTCCCCGGATTTCTTTCTTTGGGGAAAGTTGAAGGATATTTACCATCGTGATCTACCGACAACGCCTGACAACATGCGTCAGCGCATTGTCAATGCATGTGCGAACGTTACGGAAGGCGAACTACTTGCTATTGAGAGGAATGTTGTTACATGTACTGCCAAATGCATTGAGGTTGACGGACATCATTTTGAGCATTTATTGGATTAATGTGATATTTACAGGTAATCACGCTGTAACAGCATGCGTTCTCAGAAATGATAAGTTCACAAAGGTTCATGTGTCACATTGGAACAACCGAAATAAAATGTTCAAACGTACCTACGTTCTGTATTAAAATCCTGTTACCAACTGTGCGTCTAAAATTGTGAGCCGACTGTTTGTGACTATTACAGCGCCATCTATCACAAAGCGAAAAAATTGGTCCAACTAAAACATTCATATTTCTTTACGTACTACACGAATATGTAATGAAAATTGGGATTCCTATTTAAAAAACGCAGTTGATATCGGTTTGACCTATGGCAGCGGCACCTAGCCTGCCAGCCATTCTGGCATCTGGTTTCCAACTTCAAGGTAGACAAGTTTAATTCTTTGTAGTTTTTTCGTTTGACGCTTATTTCGTGAGATATTTGGACCGGTCACGATCAATGTACCACCCTGTATACACTTGTCTGCCAGAAGAGGTCTGGAAACGTAGAGAGTTACTTAGTTTGTCTTCTGAGATCAGGAGTGGAAAAGTTTTCTGCATATCATTTTACGTGCAGTAAGTATGATTGAGCCTATGGCGGCGTCTTACGTGTGGCGAGAGGAGACCCAGCGGCGGGAAGCCTCGGCAGGTTGGAACACGAGATGAGGCGCCACGGCGGAGCGAAGGCCCTCGCCTGAACCGAACAGGCCAAGTTTTAATTAGTAATAGCAAAGAAGTTGAGTGGCGGCGCCGCGGCACGATGAGGAGTGAGGGGAGAGAGGGTGGGAGAGGGGGGGGGGTGTGAGGGGGCACTTGACGAGCGCCAACTTGGCCACAAGGACTGTTGCTGCGCTCCGCGTCCTTAGACCGGCTCAGCTCGCCGGCTCCTTCGCTTGGAGGCGCACGGAAGACCTCTAAACCAGTGCGGCTTCTGTCGCAATTCCTACACAGATGGCTTTCAGAAACACAGTGTAACAAGCGTCAAATTAGCATGGAGTGTACTATTAGCACCCAGATTATATGTATGACAGGTACACGTGTTTTTCGTTTCTCTTCTGTTTTGGTTGGAAACAGTCATGGGGCGTACACTTATAAGCCAGAACATTATCATCACTGCCCACCGTGACGATGGATACCGCCTGGTGGCACTACGGGCAGGTAACATGGTAAGAATAGTATGTAAGCGGAACAGACACGCCCAGGGGATCACCCTAGCGAAGATATGGGCAGCAAATATGGAAACCCGTTGAGATAATCGACTTTGACAAAGGGCAGATTATTATTACGTAGAGCATGTGAAGGAGTATCTCGAAATCCGCGAAACTACTTCAGTGTTCACGCGCTATTGTCGTGAACGTCTACGTAAAGAGGTAGAAAGGCAATGAAAGTACCACTAGGCGCTAAATAGCTTAACGTCCACGCTCTTCACAGACCGTGGGGTTCGGAGAATTGTCTGCTCTATAAATTAGGATGGACGGTGATCCGTGTCATCTCTGCCGAAAGAGCACAGTGCTGGTGCATGCACAAGTGTTTGGGAGCACGCCGTTCACAGTACATCCGTTTTCAACAATGGTGCTCCGCAGCAGCCCACCCCCAACGTTTCATATGTGGGCACGGGACCGTCGATCAATGGAAACCTGTCAGCTTTTTCGGTGAACCACATTTTTGCTACACTAGCTTGATAATTGTCTCCACATGCGCAGTCATCTAGGGGAACAGCAGCTCGATTCGGTATGACCTGACAAGGAATACCATGACTTCCTACGTATAGGACATAACCACATGGGGTGGGGGAGGGCAGACGTGGCACGTTAATCTTAAAGAACCCAACACTGTAAGGAACTCAAATTGTCACAAATCAACCTGACATGGAACTGAACACATTATACTATGGAAAGTGAAACACCTCATAATCACGAAAACCGTGACACTTGGAGGGTTGACAGACAAATGCGGGCGTGCTAATCAAAAAGGGAAGTCCCTAATAAATGAACAAAATGCACGATTAGTCTCGTATCGACGATTCTACAACCAGGTGATCACAAAGTAATGACCGAGAAGGCCTAAGACATGTGATGTTCAGGTAAACATCGGTAGCTCGAGATAGCGCAAAAGGATAATCAGTAGTCCACATTCTGCACATAGAATTTGTGGAAATGATCAAAACTGAGTGGTCTCACCTCACTCCACGTACGTCAATAACACTAAAAGCAATGAAACTAGACGTTCCTATAACTAAATTCATTCTGATATCTGAATCCACAAAACGTGGAAGACGTTCCAGCAGAGCAACTGCTCATCTACTACTCCGCAGACCGAACGTCTGTCATGCCACAAGCAGAGGAAACGGCAACAATTTTAAACAAGAAGTGGAGCGATAGGGGATACCTGGTGGCTGAGGCCAACTGCGGTACGCCAATTTTCTAGCCCATCACATATCTTTGACTCATCGCCTTGCCTCTCACGTTTTCTAAATTTGCCTATGAATTTGAAGTGGCTGTGGTACTTCCCTACGCACCCATCTGTGGTTGCCCCACCTAGCCATTCAATTGCCCACATACCCATTCCCCGATATGTTAGAAACAAAAGGACGAAAACACAACGATCGGAAAGGGTGTACACCAAAGATTAACAACCCAGGGGGTCCACAACTCTTGTGGACACGTGCGTAGCGAGCACGGGACCCCGAGCTGATGTGGCCCTCCTTCCTTTCCGGGCTGCGTACCTTCCCTTTCCGCATCCTTCCGCGTTCCCCATCTTCGCCCCACCCCCCTCACCTCTGGCTCTTTCCTTCCCTTTCTCCCCCTCCCTGGGAGTATGGTTTGTGCCTACGTCCGGAGACGGACGTTCGAAACTGTTACAAATTCCTTGCTTTCTACACTTGCAAGTCTTCGTCCTTCCTCTGTCCTTCTCTTTTCCTTCCCTCTTCTCTTTGCCCTTTTCTCCGCTGCAGCGTTTGAGACCCCTCTTCTTTCCTTTCCCCTTCTCTTTTTTCCTCCCTGTGCGTGTCTGAAGGCCGACCCACGCACTTCCATGCGTAGCCGGTGACGGGGTAACGCGTAATTCCCCATCCCAGGTAGACAGGTGGGACACGTACGTACCCCCTGGTAACGGCCAGGCCCAGGGAGGGGTGATTACCCGAGCTGACACCTTCCGAAAGTGCCGATTGGTCCCTCCGTCCGTTTGTCGGGAGGTGTGACTTGAGGTGTGAACAATCACCTAAGGCGGGAGTGCCCTCAGTGAGGGCCCCCACAAGGAAGGAGCGCGCCATCGGAGACGCCGGTAATCATGGGGGATTCTTCCGCAATGGTTTCCTCACCTTCCACTATGTCTCCTCACAAACGTAAGTTCACTGAGTCTCAGCCACAGACAGTTCTTCCATCGTTGCCACAGTTCCTTGTTGTTTCTCGGTCTGACGAAGGTCACGACTTCTCCACGGTCAACCCTTTCATTATTCAGAAAGGTGTCGACGCAATTGCAGGTCCTGTAAAGTCTTGTTCCAGATTACGGAATGGCACCCTGTTGTTAGAAACAGTCAGTGCCCTCCAGGCACAAAAATTGCTGCGTACGTCACTACTACACACCTTCCCTGTCCGGGTGGAACCGCACCATACCTTAAATTCCTCGCGTGGAGTCGTTTATACACGCTCCCTCGATGGATTGTCTGACGAAGAAATTCAGCACTACCTATCTGACCAGGGCGTAACGGCTGTTCATAGAGTTATGAAAAGGGTTGACACGAACATCATTCCAACCCGCACTGTGTTCTTGACATCTGACAAAGTTCAACTCCCATCGAAAATCAAAGCAGGCTATGAGATAATTTCCGTTCGCCCTTACGTCCCAAACCCTACGCGTTGCTATCGATGTCAGCGGTTCAATCGCACCAGCCAGTCCTGTTCCAATCCGGCCAAATGTGTTACGTGTGGCAAGGATGCCCATGAGGGTGCTTGTCCACCTCCATCCCCTCGCTGCATCAACTGTATGGGTGACCACGCTGCTTCCTCCCGAGATTGACCCGTTTTTAAGGACGAAAAGCTCATCCAGGAAATAAGAGTGAAGGAAAAGATGTCGACCTTTGCTGCTCGAAAATTATTCGCCAGTCGACAGCCCACCGTGCCTCAGACAGGAAAATACAGCACTGTCCTTGCTTCTCCTCGGCCAACAAAGGAGGCGGCCACGCAGACTTGCGACCTCACCTTTAGTGCGACGGTCGTCAGATCGGCCAGTGCAAAGATCGCCCGTTCAACCTCATCACTTTCGCCTGCCCACTCTATGGCTCACCCTTCGTCGGGTTCTGCTAAATCTCGAGCCCAAAAGTCAGAAACCAAGACTTCGAAAAAAGAGCATACTCGTGAAGAGTTTTTACGTACCGCAACTTCACAACCATCGGTTCCTCCTTCATCTAAACATCATACTTCAAAGAAGGCTACAAAGAACCCAGTACCTCTCCTTCTCCGCCAAGGCGTGTCCCATCTACAGCACCACCTGGCGGAAATCGCCCTCGGCCGTCTTCTGTGTCGCCGAGACGCACTGCTGGTGGCCGGTCAACCGGCCGATCGCTGGTGGCAGGAGCTGCTCCTGACCAACCTATGGATCAGGATCTTCTGCCTTCGGCTGAATGCCATTCCATGCTGTCGGTCGCAAGCTCTGAGCAGTCGTTGAGTTGACAGCACCCTTGGTCACATTCCTCCATTTTCTGTTCACCCTATGTCCATTATCCTCTGGAATATCCGCGGTATTCGAGCCAATCGGGATGAATTGTCGATCCTCTTACGATCCTAGTCGCCGGTCATCTTCCGTCTTCAGGAAACAAAGCTGCGTCCCCATGACCGCTTTGTTCTCCCTCATTTCAGTCCGTCCGATATGATCTCCCCTCTGTTGAAGGCACTCCAGCACATGGAGGACTCATGATTCTTCTCCTTGAAACTCTCCATTATTACCCAATCCATTTAAACCCTTCCTTCCAAGCTGTCGCTGTCCGTCTTTCCCTTTCCGGATACACGTTCTCTCTTTGTACTGTATACATTCCATCGTCCACACCAATGGCACGAGCTGATCTCCTTCATCTGCTCGGTCAGCTTCCACCCCCCTATTTGCTGGTTGGGGACTTCAATGCCCACCACCCGCTTTGGGGATCTCCACATCCTTGTCCACGTGGCTCATTATTGCTAGACGTCTTCCACCAAGCGGATCTAGTTTGCCTCAACACTGGGGTCCCTACATTTTTATCTGCCTCCACGACAAATTTATCTCATTTGGACCTTGCGGTCGGTACTGTTCCGCTAGCTCGGCGCTTCGAATGGTTCGCCCTTGGTGATACACACTCGAGTGACCACTTTCCATGTGTCCTTCGACTGCAGCCTCAACTGCCATACATGCGCCCGCGGACGCTGGAAGTTTGCTCAAGCTGAGTGGACACTTTTTTCGTCTCTAGCGACATTCGATGACCGTCACTTTCCCAGCGTCGACGATGAGGTCACCCATATTACCGACGTTATTCTTACAGCTGCGGAACATTCAATACCACGCACCTCTGAATTGCCCCGGCGCCCCCCAGTTCCTTGGTGGAACGAGGCATGCCGTGATGCAATACGTGAGCGGCGACGTGCTCTCCGCGTTTTCCGCCCCCATCCTACTTTGGCCAACTGTATCCGCTATAAGCAGTTCCGTGCGCGATGCCGTCGTGTCATCCGCGATAGCAAGAAGGCAAGCTGCAAATTCTTTATTAGCTCGTTTAACACCTTCACTCCCTCCTCGGAAGTTTGGAGTCGGCTTCGACGGTTCTGAGGCGCACCTAGTTTCTCCCCGGTCTCTGGGCTCACTGTCGCGCATGATACATTCGTGGACCCCGTCGCAATTTCTAACTCGTTGGGTCAGCACTTTGCTGAGATTTCGAGCTCTTCCAATTACCCGCCAGCGTTTCTCCCGAAGAAACATGCAGCGGAAGTGCGACTTCTTGCTTTCTCCTCTCAAAATCGCGAAAGCTATAATACTGTTTTCTCCATGCGGGAACTCCAACATGCACTCTCTTCTTCTCGCTCCTCCGCCCCAGGACCGGATGGTATCCACGTCCAAATGTTGCTGCATTTATCAACCCATAGTCTGCGCTACCTCCTTCGCCTTTATAATCGAATTTGGACCGACAGTACTTTTCCCAGACGATGGCGGGAAGCTATCGTCGTTCCTGTTCCGAATCCTGGAAAGGACAAACATCTCCCCTCTAGCTATCGCCTCATTTATCTCACGAGTAGTGTCTGTAAGGTTTTGGAGCGTATGGTGAATTACCTTTAGCGTGGTGGCTGGAATCCCGCAGTCTCTTAACACCTGCCCAATGCGGATTCCGAAAGCATCGTTCTGCAGTTGACCATCTTGTTGCTCTCTCCACTTATATCATGAACAATTTTCTCCGGAAACGCCAAACAGTAGCAATATTTTTTGATCTGGAGAGAGCATACGATACCTGTTGGAGGACAGGCATCCTCCGCACACTGTTCTCTTGGGGCTTTCGAGATCGGCTGCCCCTTTTTCTTCGCGAATTTATGGCAGAGCGCACATTTAGGGTGCGGGTGAACACTACTCTCTCCCGTACTTTCTCCCAAGAAAACGGGGTACCCCAGGGTTCCGTGCTGAGTGTTGTACTGTTTGCCATTGCCATCAATCCAATTATGGATTGTCTCCTTCCTGATGTCTCGAGCTCCCTCTTTGTGGACGATTTTGCGATCTACTACAGCTCTCAACGGACCAGCCTTCTTGAACGACGTCTTCAAGGATGTCTCGATCGCCTCCACTCTTGGAGCATCGAAACCGGCTTCAGTTTCTCTCCCAGTAAGACCGTTTGTGTTAATTTTTGGCGACGTAAGGAATTTTTTCCGCCCTCCTTACATCTAGGTCCTGTCAACCTTCCGTTTTCAGACGTCGCTAAATTCTTGGGTCTTATGTTTGACAGAAAACTGTGCTGGTCCTCCCACGTTTCCTATCTTTCGGCTCGCTGTCTGCGATCCCGTAACACCCTCCGTGTCCTGAATGGTACCTCCTGGGGAGCGGACCGAGTGGTCCTTCTCCGCCTCTATCGCGCCTTAGTGCGCTCGAAATTGGATTATGGAAGCATAGTCTACTCCTCTGCTCGGCCGTCTATTCTTCGGCGTCTCGAATCTATCCACCACCGTGGATTACGTTTAGTGTCTGGAGCTTTTTACACTAGCCCTGTGGAAAGCCTTTATGCTGAGATTGCTGAACCTCTGCTGTCCAATCGGCGAGCAGTCCTTCTGAGTCGTTATGCTAGCCATCTGTCTTCCATGCCTGCTAATCCAGCCCATGACATTTTTTTCGACGCCTCCTTTGATGTAGGGTATGCAGGCCGCCCCTCCTCCCTGCTACCACCGGGAGTCCGCTTCCGTCAACTGCTCCATTCTCTTTCCTTCCGCTTTCCTAAAAACCTTCTTGACACTTGGGGTACAGCACCGCCTTGGCTCCGTCCCCGGATCTGCCTGCTCCGTGACCTTTGTCGATTTCCCAAGGATGGTACCCCTCCACTTGTTTATCGTCGGGCATTTGCTGCTGTATGTGCACAAATGACGGACGCCACATTTATTTACACCGACGGCTCTAAAACACCGTTAGGTGTAGGGAGTGCCTATATTGTTGGCGACACCCCAAATCACTTTCGGCTTCCCGACCAGTGTTCGGTTTATACTGCGGAACTTTACGCTGTTCTCCAGGCTGTCCACTACATCCGCCGCCATCAGCGGATACAGTACGTTATCTGTTCAGATTCTCTCAGCTCTCTCCTCAGTCTCCAAGCTCTTTATCCTGTGCACCCTCTGGTCCACCGGATTCAGGACTGTCTTCGCTTGCTCCACCTGGGGGGCGTCTCGGTGGCGTTCCTCTGGCTAACGGGACACGTTGGTATCTGTGGAAATGAGGCGGCCGATATTGCAGCCAAGGCTGCAGTCTCTCTTCCTCGGCCAGCTATTCAGTCGATTCCCTCGTTCTATGTCGACGTGTTGTTCATTTATGGCACACGCATTGGTCGACACTTACCCATAATAAATTGCGGGACGTGAAAGCTCTTCCTCGTGCTTGGACCTCTTCCTCCCGAACGCGTCGTCGGGAGGAGGTAATTTTAACTAGACTCCGGATAGGGCACTGTCTTTTTAGCCATCGACATCTTTTAAGCGGCGATCCTCCCCCACTCTGTCCCCACTGCTCTCAGCTGTGGACGGTAAGACACCTTTTAATTGAGTGCCCCATCTACAGCTATCGCCTGATCTATCGTCGATTTTAGCAGATGACACGCGCTCAGCCGACCACGTTCTCCAGTTTATTAGTGCCAGTGAAATGACGTCAGTCATTTGAAGCTTTTTTTGGGGACTACCAACCCCTTTCTGTAGTGGATTTTTAAGTCTTCCTTCTGCTTTTAGTTTCTCCAATTTTATGACTTTCTTCCCATTGCTGCTGGTTTTCAATTTCGGTTTTTTACTGTTTCCTAAGTCACGGGCTGGGCGCTAATGACCATAGCAGTTTTGCGTCCTAAAACCAAAACAAAAAAAAACAAAAAACAAAGATTAAGTCAACAAGTCTGCCGATCTCTCCTCCAGAGGTCACTGGCCCGCTGACCTTGTACATGTACATCAGGAGAGTCAGAATTTGCTTCCACGCAAGATTTATCAAAACGATAATAATGAAACAGTACGTATGAAGCTGTTTCGTAAGCAGATAGCTAAACAAAATAAATGGGCCGGGACTGTCCTTCCACAAGGAGGGCTGTCGCAATTGAAATAGTGTCGAGGAAGAGACCGTAACTGCCAAGTCATACTTACACAAGATGAACAATGTTATGAGGAACGCACAACACTACGCATATTTACCACATTGGGACCTCCAGTGACGATTCAACACGAAAAGAATAAGATTTCACAAAAGAACTGAAGAAGATCATAAATAAATAAACAGGCTTACACAAAAATGAACAGTATCATACGAATATGAACGAGATAGTAAGTGAACAAAATCATACAACAGTGAACAAGTTCATATAACAATGAACAGGATAATTGAAAAGGAACCAAAATTAAACAAGAATTAACAAGATAGTAGAAGAGGATGTGCAATTATTGAATCAGGGGAAATACAGAATAGCATGATACCAAAGTACATGGTATTCAGATAAAGGAAAATACACAAAAATATTAACACCGCATTGTGTATTTTCAAAGTACTTATACAAGATTAAATGTCATTTTTAAATGAAATTTTCAGCTAAGAAGGTAAGTGCATATCACTGTGGAACTTCGAGGTTCGTGTTTGCGGTGACGAAGACGTCGATATTTAGCTACAAGCTTAATTAGGTGGTGTAGGATAGTGTGCAAGTGCCTTTTCATTGCACGAATTACTCCAATTGATTGTGATTTATTAAGGCAGACAGAGCGTATTTACGTAAGAATTGTTTTAATGGTTATGGATTCAAACTATTTTTGTTTAGCTTTTCTTAAATCTCACTTTCATTATTCTGTTGCGCCAAGTTCATGGTCACTGTAGTATATAAGACAACGGCAATATCGTGTTGTTGTTCACTTATTGGTTGTATTTCACTTAAATGGGACTGTTTCAGACCGTTACAGCTCACAGTTTGACGTTTGATGTTGTGACCAGCTTTGAGGTTGCGTCTTATTTTCTTCTGACGAGGTGCTTAAAATTTTACGAGTAGTGATCGATTGTCCTTTCATGTACACGGAATTTTGGCAAAATATTTATTTACAGATCCGACTCATGGTGTTCCACAAATTAAAAAAAATCAAATTAAAGATATTTGGACACAAAGGCTTTTGGAGCATATTTCAACCCATAAAAAAAACACAAATAAGGACTAGACAATGCTTTATAATTATGTTCATGATTTATACAAGAAATCAATAACAGAAAATAGTTTAGGCAAAAGATAATAATGTATGTTTCAGTAACTTCATACCAAACAGGACATTCAAGGAAAGGACGAATGATCTTCGCAATAAAAGACGACTTCTTGGAATAGATATACTGTCAATATTCAAAATGTTTGTTAGAAAACAAGGGTAGATGATGCTGTTCATTCTGTAGTGAAAAGCGTTAATGGTCTTGTAAAACTTAATTTTAATGACAATAATACTATGGAAGAGGAAGCTAAAATTTTGTGGACATTTAAAAAGAATGGAAGAAACACGGATTAGAAACATAAAATGTTAATTACGCTAGTATGTAAAGAACTGTAGGATGGATAGAAGCAGTAAAGAAAGACGCGAATAAAATAGGTGTTACAGAGGAAATAATACGTGACAGGAATCACTTCAGGCTGCTGATAGAAAACGCAAACTCTGAAGGAGATGAGCCAAAATCTCGACCCAAGAGAGTGTGGACAGATGACGAGAGACGAGCAGTTAGCGAGAAAATGAAGTACTGGGAAGAACGGAAGGAAAAGAAATGCTATGAGTCTTAAGTCGTATGCGGTCCATTGCTGGCCAAATTCATAAAAAAAAGTCCCAGTAGGGAAATGACAGTAACGATCATTCCAAGCAAAAATGTAAAGTAAATGTGAGCCTTAAAATGCATACCTCAATAGCTATGAGCACTTCTTCATCTTCGATACTGAAAAACAAAGGTCTTCTACTGATAGCTCTTTGATTTCCGTATTTTGACAGGTGACAATATGGATCAAAACAAGATAAAAATTTCCAGTAAACGCGTTTCTAAAGCGCATACGTTAATAAATGTGAACAGCTGTTCATTTCCGCTACTGTGAAACGTATGTCTTCCACAAACAAGTGGGAAAACTCTTTACATACCCGTTTTAGAGTCCGTCTTTACTAAAATATTTTTTCTTATTTTGGTCCATACTACCTCCTCCCAAAATATGGACACGAAAGAGTTTTCACTAGCAGAGATGTGCTCTACAGTATCAACGATGATGTAGTACTCTTAACTCTTAAGTTATGCACTATATATGACGTATCTACTATACATTTTTCTTTCGAATTATCGTTCCTGTCATATCCATGAAACCTGATCATTCGTTCTGGGATACCCTGCACAGAGTCCTTGGAATCTGAAGCTGTTCATAGCCGAGTATCGATTTATGGAAACGAGGTCGTTTGAAATGTGTGGTTATCACCGCCAAGCTACTGTCGTTAATCACAGCTCTGAGATCCGCCTAACTGGGACGAACTGGTGCGAGCCGAGACTGGTGAGCGCCGCCTGGCGGCAAACTTGCGCGTTAAGGAGGGCGCGTCGCGGCTCTGCTCACTTCCCGCGTCGGCTGGAGAGGTCCTCCAGGCGCCGCTGTCACCCTGGAGTGGAGGACCCACTTTCTCCTCTCATAGGCCGCCGTGGCGGTAGGCAACCAGCGACACTTCGCGGCCAAGGGCGCCCCTGCGTGAAGACTAGCAGGTTCCTCCCGCGTGACAGGCAGCTGGCTTCGCCGAGTCCACTGCGCCGATTCGTCTAACGAAGGCGACAACGTCACAGAGTCGAGAGAACTGGAATGATCCACTTAATGAATACCTTTAGCGCTTCTTTTTGAGCATATAAAGTTAAAAAAAAAGGCAAAGCTTCTCGTAACGTATCGTTCGTATACCTTTCGGTCATCTTCATTGTGAGCCGACAGGCTGAAGCTACAGTACCCGTTCCATCGTTCGAACCCACAAATCCGCAAGTGCCAGAGTCACTGATAGTCGAAAAAGAATGAACATAAATTTAATCTGTGGCTACAAGGCCGACCCGTACTGGGACAGCGATGTATCATTTTTAGCTGCACTACAGCGAATTTTTCGCGAGTTTATTAAGGAAAACGCCTTGTCTGTTTCTGAAATACACTCCACACTATACCATATTTCATTTATCCTTCGCATAATACGCAAGTGGAATGGGAAACAGATTAGTACTACCTACGAACTATGCCAGGCACTGCCGAAAGAAGTAGTACATACACTGCAGTAGATTAACTACCACATTTTTTCTCCGCCTGAACTTTCCATCCTAAAATCTTTCTTTTTATGATTCTGTGATAGTTCTTAACTGCCCTTACTATCTTCAGAGTTTTGTGGGCAATATGTTCCGAATGTCTGATGATACGTCACCAGTCTCATAGGCTCCACCCATACTTGTATAGTCGTTGGTTGCCCCACTGATTTTAGCAATTCTGAAGAATGTTATCTAACCCTCCTGTCGTATTTGATCCCAAGTCTTCCAGAGCGTTTCAACATTCTGTCTATGATACTTGATCCATTGTGTCTTCCATAGCGACTCTAATATCTTCCTCTATTCATATCACATAAAGGCTATCAGTCTACTACATCCATCTAACCGCTCTCTTCTCTGTGTTTAACAGTGCACTTCACACTGCACTTTTAATGTTGCCAGGGATTTTGCTCTTAATTTCATCAACGATTGGTTTAACTTCCCTATAAGCTGAGTAAGTCCTCAGCCGATCATTTCTTTTACCATATATCGACATTTTCTTTGCAATCACGTCGCCATGAATGTCCTATATTGCTGCTTTAATCTCTTTCCCTGAACATTTTTGTACTTCCTTCTTTCATCGATCAGTTGAAGTATTTCTTCTGTTGCCTAAAATTTCTTCGCAGTTACCTTCCTTTTACATTTCTTTGTCTGTGGAACATATCTCATTGCCCATCTTAGAGACTGCCGCTCGTGCTCTCCTCAGCTGCCTACTCTGGTGTTCCTTGCTGCAGTATCCGTACCCTCAGAGAACTTTAGATGTGTCACACGTTATCAGTATTTCTTCCTCCACTGCTTTTTCCTGGCTATTGTCATCAACATCATTACCAAATCATGATTCATCACCATTAATAAATTCTGAAGTGAGTCCATATCTGCTCCTCGGTGTGCCTTATTACCTAGAATCTCGTTTCGGAATTTTTCTCTGAAGACAATGTAATCAACCTGGAATTTTCACATGCCTCCAGATCCTTCCCAGGCATAACTTCTTATCTTCTGATTCTTGAACAGAGAATTCCCAATTAATCGCTGAAATTTATTGCAGAACTCAATTATTCTCCTGTCTGTGCCTCCTGTCAAGCCCACATTCTCCCGTAATCCACTGGTCTCTTACTTTCTATTTAACCGCGTTTCTACCTTCCATGGATATTAGATTTTCCTCTCCCTTTACATTCTAAGTTACACGTTCGATATCCTGATGTATTTTCTCTACCTCTTCATCTTCTGCTTGCGACGTCGGTATGTACATCTGAACTATCGTTGTCGGTGTTGGTTTGCTTTCGAATCTGTCGAGAAGAATCCTATCACTGAACTTTTGACAATAAGTTACTCTCGATCTTATTTTCCTATTGAAAATCTTTATCCTATTTACCATTTTCTGGAGCTGTTGATGCGAACCCATACTAGTCTGACCAGTAATTCCTACTTTGTATTCTACTCCACAGATCCTCACTATATGTAGATTAACAAACTATATTCCCCTTTTCAGATTTTCTAGCTTAACTACTACGTTCAAATTTCCGATATCAGATGCTCCGACTTGTAGAAATTGCCACTTTGTTTGCTATTCCATTGTGTTCTCATTATCACCTGTCCCTTGTCAGTCCCTTCCCAGAGATCCAAATGTGGGACTAATTCGTAATCATTTTCCAGCTAAGAGATCATCATAACACTGCTTCAGCTATAAGGCGCATGTTCAAGGATACACAATGAGCGTCTTTAATGCCACCGAGAAAGGTGGCACAGGGTTCGCACACTGGACTTGCATTCAGGATGAGGGAAGTTCAAACCCGCCTCCGGCCATCGTGATTTAGGTTTTCCATGATTTCTCTAAATCGCTCCAGGCAAAGTCCTGGATGGTTCCTCTGAAAGGGCATGGCTGATTGCTTACCCTATCCTTCCATAACCTGAGCTTGTGCTCCGCCTCTAATGACCTCGTTGTCGATGGGACGTTAAATACTACTCCTGCTCTTCCTGCTCCTTTTTAATGCCATGGTTTCCATCGCCTTCTGCGTCCTCATTCCGTTGATCAGTGCTGAGCCTCCCGGCTTTTAGGACAGTTTCCCACCTCACGAGAAAGAGTGTGCCTGGAATGTCCATCCTCTTCGACAAGGCCGCTGGCAGATCGAGGGTGATCTCTTATGCCGGAAGCCTTCGGAAAGTATTGCTGGTAATTTTATCGTGAGGTAACCATCCGCTTCAGGTGTAATACTAATTTATTTATTGTCAGCAAAACAGATTTCGGAGCATTACAGTTCCACCCCTATGGGCTACCAATAAATTAAAATCACTCTTGTAAGCTTCGTGGTAGGACCAGTCAGCAAGGAAAGACGATCTGACGGCCTGTCTTGTGTAAGGACTGGCATATGCGTGAGAGATATTTGCTTCAGACAGTTTGCCATTCTCAGGCAGTACTCACAGAGTTGTATCCACTAGGGGTGATTTTTCGCTGACAGTTCCTTATGGGTACTTTCTGCAGGTGCCTGAGACGCTTGCGAGGGCAGATGTTGAAAGCATAGTGGTCTTTGTGAGTGCTGAAAGACCTCTCTCCGCGAGGCTTCTCTGTCGTAGTTCGATGAAAGAAGGGGTTGCAGTGGAAGAGCGAAGCGCAAACGACAGTGTTCGTGATGGACAAGAGAGCGGATTAAATGAGATAATTTGGAGCACGTAAGAATCTTGTTGTAAAGCTTGTGATGGAAAATTCATAAAGATACCGAAATTTTACAAGAATAACAACAATGGAGATGGGTAAAAACTCTTCATAATAGGACCCGAAATGGCCATTGTGTAATACTATTATGCATAAATGAATTAGTGTTAAGGTTCAAATGGTTCAAATGGCTCTGACCACTATTCGACTTAACTGCTGAGGTCATCAGTCGCCTAGAACTTAGAACTAATCAAACCTAACTAACCTAAGGACATCACACACATCCATGCCCGAGGCAGGATTCGAACCTGCGACCGTAGCGGTCACGCGGTTCCAAACTGAAGCGCTTGAACCGCAAGGCCACACCGGCCGGCGATTAGTGTTAAGGACAGACTACTTGTGACGCTAATATTTCTAGCATCAACTACTTTTATTCACTTTAATATTCGGTAAAGTAACAGTTACGATGAAATCGCATTGCAGCAAATTATTGATACTCACAGATGTTCGAAAGCAAAACAGGGTCAGTATCCGAGCGTTTTTTTCTTTTTTTAACTGAAGGCACCATTCGTAAATTCCAGATGTTCTGTTGTTCAACACCCAGTATAATAATTTATTAACTAAATACCACGGCATATAAACAGTATAGTGGAGATATTGAGTCGCAGGTAAGCACAATAAAAAGACTGCTAAACAAGTAAGCTTTCGGCCAAGAAAGCCTTCAACGGAATTAGACAACATATACACACATTCGCTCTTGCAACCGCACATCACACACACACATCACACACGCACATGGCTGCCGAGATAAGACCCTTTCATAAAATTGTCATCATTCAGTCCTGGATTTTCCGTTGTTTGGTTCAAATGGCTCTGAGCACTATGGGATTTAACATCTGAGGTCATCAGTCCCCTAGAACTTAGAACTACTTAAACCTAACTAACCTAACGACAACACACACATCCATGCCCGAGGCAGGATTCAAACCTGCGACCGTAGCGGTCGCACGGTTCCAGACTGAAGCGCCTAGAACCGCTCGGCCACACCGGGCGGCTCCATTGTTTGATTACACGTCATTTAAGATCATAGATACATCTGTATTGCGTGAGGTGAAATGACAGTAAACGTTTACTTTCAAACACACCGTCACTTCTTCCTTTGTGTTAATTAATCTGTATTATAAAACTGCCTTGACGGAGTCCTTGAATTGTGACTATTCAAGTAAATTTCTTATGTTCGGAACTGTAGGCATTTCAGGCAACAAACTTCGCTTCTTGTCTCAGTCTAGCAACTGTATATTCCTCAATGCTGGTCTTTCCTCTGACAAACTAATTAAATCAACAGTTTCCAGGCAGCTTTCTTCGTAACTTTTTTTCCGACTCATCACTGACGCTCACTGACAGTCCGTATCCGTCGAGACAGTAGTCTCAACCATACCGACAATGACGGTGGACGTTTACAGCGGTGCTCGTTGCAGTGTTCATGTGACGTGGCGCAGTCGGTAGTCCGCTAGTGTTTTCGTTTCATTTCGTATTGACATGCGATCGAGTCACTTTACTGAAATTTGTTTCCATGTGTTAATTCTATATGATACATATGATCTTTTTCTATGTTGTTGTCTGCCTAGCGCTGTTTAAGTTTACAACTTTCTAAATAGGGGCACTGATCGTGCTGCTCGTTTAGGAGGTGAAAAGAGCGATTTATTCATTCAGAAACATGCCCAGGCTAAATTTTGTGGCTCAAAACACGCAATTTCGTGAGTACTTATATTTAGTGTGTCTGTAAAACGGCAAAATACACACATCAAGAAAAGCTTTGCATCACCTCGGTTCCGAGAGTTCCGGAACCTGTACAGAAAATTGCGATAGAGATCAACATAAACATCATTTCCGCACTGTTTAGTGCTCATGAAAACCCCACTTCGCATGTTGCACCATCATACAGCGAGACCTTCAGAGGGGGTGGTCAAGATTTTTGTACACACCGGTACCTCTAATACCAGGTAGCACGTCCTCTTGCTCTGATGCATGCCTGTATTCGTCGTGGCGTACTGTGCACAAGTTCTTCAACGATCTGTTGGCCCAGATTGTCCCACTCCTCAACGGAGATTCGGCTGGATCCCTCAGAGGGGTTGATGGGTCATGTCATCCATAAACAGCCCTTTTCAATCCATCCCTGGCATGTTCGGTGGGGTTCATGTGTGGAGAACATGCTGGCCACTCTAGTCGAGCGATGTCGTTATCCTGAAGGACGTCACTAACAAGATCTGCGTGATAGGAGCGCGAATTGTCGTCTATGAAGACGAATCCCTCGCCAGTATGCTGCCGATATGGTTGCACTATCGCGCGGAGGATGGCATGCACGTATCGTACAGCCGTTACGGTGCCTACCATGGCCACCAGCGGCGTACGTCGGCCCCACAAAATGTCATCAAAAACCAGCAGGGAGCCTCCACCTTGCTGCACTCGCTGGGCAGTGTGTCTAAGGCGTTCAGCCTGACCGGGTTGCCTCCAAATACGTATCCGACGATTGTCTGGTTGAAGGCAAATGCAACACTCATCGGTGAAGAGAACGTGATGCCAATCCCAAGTGGTCCATTCGGCATGTTTTTGGGCCCATCTGTACCGCGCTGCATAGTGTCGTGGTTGCAAAAATGGACTTCGCCATGTACGTCGGGAGTAAAGTTGTACATCATGCAGCCCACTGCGCACAGTCTGAGTCGTAACACGACGTCCTGTGGCTGCACGAAAAGCATTATTCGACATGGTGGCGTTGCTGTCAGGGTTCCTCTGAGCCATAATCTAACGGTCATCCAGTGCATTAGTAGTCCTTGGACGGCTTGAGCGAGGCATGTCATCGACAGTTCCTGTCTCTCTGTAACTTCTCCATGGCCAAACAAAATCGCTTTGGTTCACTCAGAGATGTTTGGACACTTCTCTTCTTGAGAGCCCTTCCTGGCACAAAGTAACAATGCGGACGTGATCGAACGGCGGTATTGACCATCTAGGCATGACTGAACTACGGACAACATGAGCCGTGTACCTCTTTCCTGGTTCGAATGACTGGAACTGATCGGCTGTCGGACCCCTCCGTCTAATAGGCGCAGCTGATGAATGATTCTTCACATCTTTGGGTGGGCTTCGTGACAGTCAAAGGGATACAATATTCACAGTCAACGCCTATCTTCAGGAACTCTGGGAACCGGGGCGATGCAAAATATATTTGATGTCTGTATATTAGCAACATATGGTAGTGTACAAACTGTGAAATACCTTACAACTCTGAGGCATCTTCCAGTACTCCCAGATCTCGCCATTGTTGCGGTACACTTTTCCCTGTCAGAGAGCTCCGACGAGCAGCTCTCGAGAGACGAAGGTGGACATCTGCACGAGAGGTCTAAGCTCGGAGAATGCCACTATTTGTGACCTTGACCCATTCTCGGACACTGCGGGCGAGCTGACTCCCGTCGCTATTTCCTCGACACGTATTACTCACAAAAGATCTCCGAGAGTGAGGTAATTATGAGCACAGAGTGGAGCATTGTAACCTAACCCTCCCTTGTTTGCTGTTGCTATTGTCCTCTATGCTGAAGCCTTTCCCGAAGATTTGAGGGGAGTAAGATTTATACTAAAGTTTTTACTCATCTTTTCTCGAACAGTTGGCTCTAGTTCTTCATGTCAAGGGGTCTGATTCTTGAAGCTGAAATTCTCACATTTTAGGTTCTCATGGTTCAAATGACCTAAATAATTCTGAAGAATGTCGTTGCAGAATTTCTGTTTTTACGATAACTTCCTGTCTCACATTGTACTATCTCACACTGTCTTTTGAATTTTCAAATTAACAAAGCCGAAATTACATTGTTCGTCCAAAATACAGGAATACGTTCAGTCACCTCAGAGGCAAGATGACTACTACTTCACTCTGCGTTAATAACAAAATTCCAAAGCGTTTACAGATTTCCTTTACAAACGAATCTCTAGAAGTTAAGATCATTATTTCACAAATGAGCTAAGAAATAGACGTAATAAACAGTACTAGATTGCGAAATTTAAATTGTGCCGAAGACTTCGTAATTTCAAATGTTTCTAAAAAAAGCGTTTTGACTTTGCGTCCATAGCTAGTAAATATCGATTGTAACAACAAAAAATTTAATTCCTTTTTTATAAATTTTAGTTTGAAATATAACATATTGTGTATAAAATTGTATGCAGCTTTTCAGAAAAGCAGCTTAGATAACACTGACCTGTCCAAAGCTCGAAAAATATTTTTGGTATCGACTACTGCTGTCGAGGGAAAGTAATGCTAGAGGAGGGCGTCCCTTTGCAGCAGGCCAGTAGGGAAACGTGGCTGACACACTACACGTTGTCGCCAAATAAATGAAGATGGTGATGGTAGATGTGGCAACGTCGCACTTACGACTCACCTGATGACTTCACTTGCTGACACTACTCCATCCATCGCTTTCTCCTCCCCTTCCCCACTTTCCCCACCACTTGCAAAATGGCAGGAAAAATAAGTTTGTGGTGAGCTGCTAGTGTGGAAGTTAGTAACTTTTTCACATGGACCTCTTATTTATTTTTGTTGTGTGGAAACAGTCATCTAATTATAGATCAATACACTACTGCTATAAAAATTAGCGACCCTCTAATAACCTAACGATTTTTCTTAAAAAAAGTAGAAAATATCGAACTAATCGCGAAACTAAAGAAAAATCGATATGAAATTAAAACTTTTGGCTAGAAACACTGGACTCAGTGCATTCAATACACTGATGCTACGAAAATCGATGCTGCTCTAATCACGCAATGAAAATCATTCCGAAACTAAAAGAGAAACCAAGGTGAAACTATTCTGTCCATCTTGGAAATCGGCACGAAACCACACAAGAATTGTACTCATAACCAAAATGGGGTCGCTTTACATGTGTAGAAATCGGTGTGAAATACAGTCACCAATCACACGAGCACAAAATACACATAGCGCATCTTAAAAACAACACATTGTGAGCGTCGAACGCACTGCACCCGTCACATAGGGAATTTCATATAGAAATTGACTCGAAATAGAACTTACATCATATAGACGACTTACATTTCGTGAAGCAACGCTAAAATACACAGCATTAAAGGTCACATACAATACACATCGCGAGCATCGAACACATGGTGTTGTGTTTGACGTGGTGCGTTCTGCCTATGTCCTGCTCTTTCCATGTTACACGAACTATTATTGCGAGCACGTGCCCCGCTCACAGTATACTAGCGCTATCCATTCCACTCGGCCATTTGATGAACTACGATGTGCCAGCACTCACTCGTTTGACAGGTGTGGGTCGCGTCATAGCAGCATCAGTGTGCGTCCGGATGACATTTCTGATCCACGTGGTGTGTGGATGACAGCTCCGGGCCACGTGCTCGCGGCGTTGGGTAACAGGTTTGTGCTCTCTTCTGTCACAGCTCGGCTCCGCACAGACGAACGCAAAACATAAGCTATGAATGGAGCAGCAAGAACAGCTGGCGCGAGTTCCCTTTGCGTAAGGCCATATCCTATTTCTGCCTGCACACGTAGCTGAACCTGCTTTATTCAGCATGAAAGTGATAGTATTTCCCATGCTCTTCCGGGAGCGTTCGTAATGGTTCCCTTTTCTCCACTGACGACTCGAATAACTGTACCTCATTACCTCATTAAAAAAAAAAAAGGGAAACATCCAGACACCCCTCATCTGCAAACTACTTCGCAGTATTACAGCTCAGATGAACAGTTTTTATAACAGTGTCGAGAAAAAGTAGATGTGTCATTTTCAGCAGCTCCACGCCAAATGGCTAGTTCATCAAACGGAGGCAATCCTGTTCGTCCTCCACCAAAAAATGAACTCATGTAGAACTATTCAGTTTCCACAACGAAATTTTGTCTCGAAACCTGGCAGAAAATCCAAAGAGATTCTGGTCGTATGTGAAGTATGTTAGCGGCAAGAAACAATCAATGCCTTCTCTGCGCGATAAGAATAGAGATACTATCGAAGACAGTGCTGCCTAAGCAGAGTTACTAAACGCAGCCTTCCGAAATGCCTTCACAAAAGAAGACGAAGTAAATATTCGAGAATTCGAATTGAGATCAGCTACCAACATGAGTAACGTAGAAGTAAATATCCTGGGAGTAATGAAGCAACTTAAATCACTTAATAAAAGCAAGTCTTCTGGTCCAGAGTGTTTAGCAATTACGTTCCTTTCTGAGTATGCTGATGCATTAGCTCCATACTTAACAATCATATACAACCGTTCGCTCGACGAAAGATCCGTACCCAAAGACTGGAAAGTTGGACAGGTCACACCAATATTCAAGAAAGGTAGTATGAGTAATCCACTAAATTACAGGCCCATATCATTAACGTCGACATGCAGCAGGATTTTAGAACATATATTGTGTTCGAACAATATGAACTACGTCGAAGAAAACGGTCTGTTGACACACGGTCAACGTTGTTGGTGTCGTTGTTGGTGTTGTTGTTGTTGTTGTTGTTGTGGTGGTGGTGGTGGTGGTGGTGGTGGTCCTCAGTCCTGAGACTGGTTTGATGTAGCTCTCCATGCTACTCTATCCTTTGCAAGCTTTTTCATCTCCCAGTACCTACTGCAACCTACATCCTTCTGAATCTGGTTAGTGTATTCATCTCTTGGCCTCCCTCTACGACTTTTACTCTCCACGCTGCCCTATAATACTAAACTGGTGATACCTTGACGTCTCAGAACACGTCCCACCAACCGATCCCTTCTTCTAGTCAAGTTGTGCCACAAATATCTCTTCTCCCCAATCCTATTCAATACCTCCTCATTAGTTATGTGATCTACCCATCTAGTCTTTAGCATTCTTCTGTAGCACCACATTTCAAAAGCTTCTATTCTCTTCTTGTCCAAACTATTTATCGCCCATATTTCACTTCCATACATGGCTACACTCCATACAAATACTCTCAGAAACGACTTCATGACACTTAAATCTATACTCGATGTTAACAAATTTCTCTTCTTCAGAAACGCTTTCCTTGCTATTACCAGTCTACACAGTCAACATGGGTTTAGAAAATATCGTTCCTGTGAAACACACCTATCTCTTTGTTCACATGAAGTGTTGAGTGCTATTGACAAAGGATTTCAGATCGATTCCGCACTTCTGGATTTCCGGAAGGCTTTTGACACCTGCACACAGTGAGTTCGAAGTGAAATTGCGTGCTTATGGAATATCGTCTCAGTTATGTGACTGGATTTGTGATTTCCTATCAGAGAGGTCACAATTCGAAGTAGCTGACGGAAAGCCATCGAGTAAAACAGAAGTGATTTCTGGCGTTCCCCAAGGTAGTGTTATAGACCCTTTCCTGTTCCTTATCTATATAAACGATTTTGGAGGCAATCTGAGCAGCAGTCGTCTTCGGTTGTTTGCAGATGACGCTGTCGTTCATCGACTAATAAAGTCATCAGAAGATCAAAACAAACTGCAAAACGGTTTGGAAAAGATATCTGAATGGTGCCAAAAGTGGCAGTTGACCATAAATAACGAAAAATGGGAGGTCATCCACATGAGTGCCAAAAGGAACTCGCAAAACATCGCTTACACGATAAATCAGTCTAATCTAAAAGCTGTAAATTCAACTAAATACCTACGTATTACAATTACGAACAAGTTAAATTGGAAGGAATACATAAAAAAATGTTGTGGCGGAAAGCTAACCAAAGGCTGCGTTTTGTTGGCAGGACACTTAGAAAATGTAACAGACCTACTATGGAGACTGCCTACACCACGCTTGTCCGTCCTCCTTTAGAATACTGCTGCGCGGTGTAGGCTTCATACCAGATTGGACTGACGGAGTACATAAAAAAAGTGCAAAGAAACGCAGCTCGTTTTGTATTATCGCTAAATATGGGAGAGAGTGTCATGGAAACGATAAAGGATTTGATCTCCTCCGAATGCGAAAATATTTTGTTGACACCGACCTACATAGGGAGGAACGATCACCACGATAAAATAAGAGAAAACAGAGCTCGTACGGATAGATATAGGTGTTCATTCTTTCCGCCCTCTATACGAGATTGGAATAAGAGAGAATTATGAAAGGTGATTCAATGAACCCTCTGGCGGGCACTTGAATGTGATTTGCAGAGTATCCATGTAGATGCAGATGTATTCCCATTGCTTCCCTACCTAAAAGTTAGCGGTGGGGCTTAAATTACATAAATCCCAACCAATACACACTCATTCTCGCTCTGCTCGAGTTCGTCAACGGTTGCGGAGCTTCCCTAATCCTGTCGTCGTCCTCGTGTGTTTATCCTTCATTATGAAGCGACAAGCAGCAGTTACAGTCAACACAGGAGCAAACCGTCCAAGGCAGGACTTGGACGAAGTTCCCTGTAAGTTCAAAAA
Organism: Schistocerca piceifrons; assembly: GCF_021461385.2. Classification (NCBI taxonomy): domain Eukaryota; kingdom Metazoa; phylum Arthropoda; class Insecta; order Orthoptera; family Acrididae; genus Schistocerca; species Schistocerca piceifrons. The sequence continues at coordinate 45,316,786 of NC_060141.1, forward strand.
TGGTTCAAATGGCTCTGAGCACTATGGGACTTAACATCTATGGTCATGAGTCCCCTAGAACTTAGAACTACTTAAACCTAACTAACCTAAGGACATCACACAACACCCAGTCATCACGAGGCAGAGAAAATCCCTGCCCCGCCGGGAATCGAATCCGGGAACCCGGGCGTGGGAAGCGAGAACGCTACCGCACGACCACGAGCTGCGGACCCCTGTAATTGTATATATAAGTACAGAATTTGTAGTGATGTATACTCGTTGATTTCCTTCAAACAATTTTTTCAGTGCGTATTTAAACGTTTTATGTGCCAAGTCTTACTCGAAGTACAGGATAAAGTCACTAGTTGTGAGACAGGAAGTGGCTGGGGGTCAGTGTTCCTGCGCCTGTAGTTTTCCCGAGTGAATGACAAATAGCCCGCACAGTAGGTTTCATAAGTACTATTTTATAAGCTCTATAGCTTGGCCTTGCAAGCAGTAGTGAGTTGGAGAAGCCAAAGGATTGTACACAGAAATTGTTGACCCCATTTCCATGAGAATTTTGAGAAGAAAATTACGGTAAGGAAGTTTAAAATGGCACTATTTTCCCTTCATTTCATCTACAATATTAAAATTCATATGAGGTATGGGTACATGTACTTTGGTCTCAAGAAAAAAAATTCATAAGATGTGTTGATGCTACCCATTGTGTTTGCGGGAATGTTGTCGACAACCGTTCAGCAGTACTATTCGTCGACTGGAGAGCACGTGAAATGTAGATTCATTTCAATGTAATTGTCTTCCTACGCATAAATTGCGCGTTCATAGTGTATAAAATTTTGTGAAATGTTTTCGATATCATGTGGGAAGATGTCCTAATTACTAACAAATTGATTGAAACTTTTATTATTTATAATAATCACATTCAAAAGATTCACTTTTTTCACACCGTCAAACTAAGTTAACTGTTACAGGTGTCAAAGATATTTTAAAACTAAGCTGTTCCACTTGTATAATAATAATAATGACATGTTAGTTTCATCCTGAGTCATGGTCTGCTATAATACCATAATAAATGTATAAAATACATAAAATGCATTTAAAATAATTCTAAGTTTCTTTAAGATGCAGAGAAATAATACTGAAGAAGGTTTGGAGAGACCAGATAGTGCTGTAAAGCATGGAGGGCTATTGATAAGAGAGGCTGAAAGGACACATGGAGTGCCATTCAGTACTATTCGCAGCAGAATGAATGGATTTGTTCAATTTGAATGCCGGAGACCTGGACTAAAACCTTTTTTTGGGGGAAAAAGTTGAGTAACAAATTTGCGAAACTGTTACAGAGCTGCCAAAAATGGGGAATGTTTTGAGTGGAAATTAGTGCTCAAAATTAGAGGAGAATTAGTTGCTAACAGAGCGAACAACGTTTTCAAAAATTACTTGGCGTCCTATCGATGGTACAAGAGTTCCATATTGCGGCACAATTTAACACTTCGACAACCAGAAAATCTTTTCGTCACCCGCTCCGGCATTAACAGAAAGAATTAAAGAGGAATTCTTTGGAAATGACTTGGATTATTCAGGAACTTGGTGTTACAAATTGCGATATCTTCAAGGTTGACGAAACTGGGTTGACGATGCTCCACGAAAGTGATAAAGTTGTTGCTCAAAAGGTGGAAAAACAGTGGCGAACGAAATGAAAACATATCGCTTGTGGTCGCTACGAATGAAACATTAATCTATAGTTCTAACACCAATGGTCATTATAAGGGATGGAGGTTAAATGAAGACCTCTTGAGCGGAGCACCAGAAGGTAAAATTACAGCCTCTTCGCCAAAGGGATACAGAAATTCCGAGCTATTTTATAGACGGTTCGAGAAATTCACGGCGAAGATACCTGCCAAACGACCAGTACTTCTACTTCTAGATTTTTATGCATCTCATTAATCTCGAGACACTTTGCTTCTGGCTACAAAAAATGTTCCCGCCTCAAGCTACTCACATATCTCAGCCACTGGATGTTGGGGTTTTTGGGCCCCTGTAGAAACGTTTCTCCGAAAAATGCAGCAAACTAATGAGGAGAAACAAGAATAAGTACATAAACAGCTACGACTTCTGCAAGGTGCTACCACCAGACTGGCAAAAACTATTGACTCTTGGAAACATACGGAGTGGATTTCGAGGCAGTGATGTCTGACCATTGGATCCTTTTGCTTTCCATAGTCATCGATTGATGGAATATAATAGCCCTACATCTGCACCTGCTGTACGAGAAGATGATTCACACCCCGGATGTTCTTCCAACGAAAGAAGAAAGACTTCCGTGTCCAACGGTTTAGGTATCGAAAGAAACGATGACACTACAGGGCGAAGTGACAAGGCGTTCAAGAAAAGTTACCGACACAAGATGTGTAATGACATTTGAGTTCCTAAGGAAGATGGAAGAAAAGGAAAGAGAAAAAGGAAGAATAAGAGAGAGAAATCATCTCGAAAAACGAGATATCAAATGTCATCCGTAAGTTTATAGAGCGACGAAGACAATGACACTGCCTGTTGAGTATGTGGTGGAGCATATTGAGATGACTGCAATGGAGAAAGCTGGATCTTGTGCAGTAAGTGTTAAGTGTGGTATCACAAAACACTTCCTGGCAGATTAAAACTGTGTGCCGGACCGAGACTCGAACTCGTGACCTTTGCCTTTCGCGAGCAAGTGCTCTACCATCTGAGCTATCCAAGCACGACTCACGCCCCCTTCTCACAGCTTTACTTCTGCCAGTACCTCGTCTCCTTCTGGAAACATCCCCCAAGCTGTGACTAAGCCTTGTCTCCGCAATATCCTTTCTTTGAGGAGTGCTGGTTCTGCAAGATTCGCAGGAGAGCTTCCGTAAACTTTGGAAAGTAAGAGACGAGGTACTGCCAGAAGTAAAGCTGTGAGGCGGGAGTGTGAGCCGTGCATGGGTAGTTCAGATGGTAGAGCACTTGCCCTCGAAAGGCAAAAGTCCCGAGTTCGATTCTCGGTCCGGCACACAGTTTTAATCTGCCAGGAAGTTTCAAATCAGCGCACACATCTACATCTACATTTATACTCCGCAAACCACCCAACGGCGTGTGGCGGAGGGAACGTGCCGCTGTAGAGTGAAAATCTCATCCTGGATGTCAGAATTTGGTAAACAATGTTCAACCAAAATATTTCACATGTGAAAATTAGACAGGTCTAGGACTAAGAACAGGCAACTTCCTGAATTTGAACGCTACTGCATCTATAATATTGCTTTCACATTTTAATTTATGTTTCTGCGTTTAATAACATTCCTGTGTCTACAAAGATTTCATTTTCATTCGTATCCATAGCTTCGCTCCTCAGTTAATTTCGGGCACCAGATGTGGATCGCACCAGATAATTTCACCAGAGATGGTTTTGGCCATGTCCGCAACACCCTGACGCTCTTCTTATGACATTTTCTACTGGTGTAAAGAATGGGAATCGTTTTCAGTATCTGACCCTCAACTAGTGTCCGAGGTCTAATTATGGATCACAGCTACTACATTAACTTTTCTTATCTTTTTTTTAAAGAGAAGCAAACACTCTGGCAAAGTTAATATAAATTTATATGTTTCTTTGGTGCAGTAGACGAACTAGTTAATACATTGTGTTCAAAATTTCTTATGTCGGTTTATTTCCATTCGAGCAATATGAATCGATGCTTAGGTAGAAAATCATATGGCTCTAAGCATTATGGGACTTAACATCAGAGGTCATCAGTCCCCTAGACTTAGAACTACTTAAACATAACTAACCTAAGGACATCACACACATCCATGCCCGAGGCAGGATTCGAACCTGCGACAGCAGCAGCAGCGCGGTTCCGGGCTGAAGCGCCTAAAACCGCTCGGCCACAGCGGCCAGTGCTTAGATTCAGAACACGTTACCTTACCCTACTCCTGCTTGTAACACGGGGTTTCAGGTTTCAGTACATCATTTGTGTTCGTAGTACAATTTTCGTTGCATTTACAACCACGTTTTCAAATTTAGTAGTATCTTTCTTGTCACAACGAATTTAACAGCAAGTGACGCAAAATATGTTCTTTTCTATTGCTAATTATGTGTTCGAATTTCGTTACATGAAGTTTCTTTGTCGTTCCAGCACCCATGTTTGAGACATTAGCTGCTTTATATCGGGAGCTAGAAGAAGAAAGATGGCTACAGAAGCAGCAGGAACAGCCTCCACAGCTGACTGCACCACCAGCAGCATCACAGCAGCCGTGTAAGTACATATCTTCAGCGTACAGAATTTGTAGTGGTATATTCCTGTTCAACTAAATTTAGTATTACCAAGCGTATTCAAATTTCAATGCATCTCAAGCAACGTTTTCGAATTTAGTAGTATATAAATGGTCGTAGTACGTGTTTTGTGTTTGTTGCACATCTATGTTGCATTTCAAACCACGTGGTTGAATTTTGCTGTACATTTCCCATTAAAATGAATATAGCAGTAGCAAGTGCGTCAGTAGTAGATGCGTAACATATACAGGGTGAAGCGAAATTCGTGCACTCGGGCTTCGCAGCTCAACTTCTCACATGTCAGCATTAAAAAGATGTCTCTCAAAAATTTCACCGACGAGTACTTCCGGCAGAAAAGGTACGCTAAAATGTGGCAATCTGGAAATACTGTAACCACATGTCCGGTAACTACCTTTGTCAGCAAATATTAGTAGTGCTGCACAGTTTGTGCAGTGGATAGAGTTTTGGATTAGCATGGAGGTGCTCGAGAGTCCGATCCTGGGTTGGGGCGCATTTTTTTTATTTGGTACCTTCATTCTGACATTTCGTACTGCAATATACACCGTTTCTTAAGTCACATGTGTCCTAAATTTACAACATGTTGTAACGCTGAACGTAACAAATACGTGGTTAGACAAACAACAAACAGACAGTTGAAACAAATGATCTGTCATAGGTCAGAGCAACTACAAAACAATATCAATTTCGAGATGTTCAAGATGATAGCACAGTACAATAACACAAGATCAACTTTTCATTTATACTACACGTAATATGAATACTCAGATGTCGCACATTAGCGACCAGTGACAATAATAATGACCATACTAATGAGTACATGACCTTCACAACAGAACACGTTGTCCTCAGAACACAGATACTCAAAGCGATCTCCCTGCACGTCCATACACTGTACAACCCGCCGGATCATACAGCTCTGGAACCTTCGCAGCAAAGCTGTGTCCACAGTAACAAGAATCCAGGGAATTTTGGTCAGGTGAACGTGGTGGCCATACAACGGGACCTCCACATCCGAGCCATTTCCCTGGTAATGTTCTGTACAAATACTGTCTCACATTAATTCCGAAGTGTGGAGGTGCACATCATGTTGGAACCGTATCCTCTGCTGAACATGTAGCGGAACTTCTACCAGTGCATCAGGCAGATAGTTTGAGAGAAATACATGATGCCTTCCTGCAGTCAACCGGTCAGGCAACATGTAGGGGCCCAAACACTAGTCGCCCAGTATTGAAACCAGACGTTGATACCAAAGCGAACTTAATATCCACGGTGCTGGTTACGTGCGGCCTAACCTGACACCAATGGTGGCCATTGTGCATATTGAAGACACCCTCACGAGTGAATGCTGCTTCATCCGACCACATTACGGTGTTCACGAAGTCATCGTTGGCTTCCTGTTGTTGTTGGAACCATTCACAGAATTGCATCCGCTGTTGGAGATCTGCAGGATGCAAGAGTTGCGTGAAAGCATAATGATAAGAGTGTAGCCCATGCTCCTCCAGCACGCTAACAACCTTACGTTGCCAGACGTGCAGCAGCCTTGCTACGCCCGGTATACTTCACTGAGGTTCTTGGTGTATGACGTCCAGAATAGCTTCCTCATTTGCTGGAGTGCGGTGAGTCCGTGGATGACCTCTGTCACGCGAAGCCGGAAGGAGGGAACCTGACTCCCGAAGGCTCAGCTCCAGACGACGAAACACATTTTTATCTGGATGGCGTCGACGAGGATATCTAGCAGCATATTCACGAGCGGCAACAACAGCCCGCTTATCAGATGAACCAAGGACCAGAGGCATATCCACATATTCGTCGTTTATGTATGCCATACCTCTGCCACACTGGTTTAGAGGTTTACAATGAGAAAATTCAATATGTGTATTCATGTGCATTGGAGTGTGTCAAGGGTGCGTTACCTTGCTCGCAAGTACTTGCTGTCTGGTGGACACTGCATGCAGTATAAACGCGCCGTTAGTTCTGAGCGCTGTTCCACCTAATGTACATTACCCCTCTGACAGATATTGTTCTGCACCGCTAATAGTGAAATGTTCTGTTTCGAATTTTACTCTTTACCTAACGCTAATACACGTGATGTTTCCACAATCCCATCGATACAATAGTAATACCAATAATGATAATGATAATGATGATGATGATGATGATGATGATGAAGCATTACGATACGTACTAAACAGCATACATTTACCAGACTCAGTGTTGAAAGACATAATTAGTGGGGCCATGATAATAACACATACAAATAGTGAACGAGTTTGGACACTATTTGCAAAGCACGTTGCTAGTCCTACTCGTAATGTAAGGCCCTAACGACATGTAATGGACCATTGGAGGAGGGTACAAGAAAACATGTTTCGCATCTAGTAGAAGAAGTGGTGCGAATAAATTCATACCCACGACATGGAAAGGGCTTCTTTCAAAACTGATCAATCTTCCCTTTCCACGATTCTAGTATGTAAGATCAAATGTCTTCTTGAGGGCCCGCTGCAATCGCTGTTGGCGATTAAGATGCCAGAGACAGTACCACCTGGACTACTTTTACCAAATAAAAAACATTTGCTTCAACCTAGCATCGAACTGTTGACCTCCTGCATGCTAACCCAAAAACTCTATCCGCTGCACCAACTGTACAGCCCTGCTAATATATGCTGAGAAAGGTAGTTACAACACACGTGGTTACAGTGTTGCCAGAGTGTCACTCTTTAAATTACTTTTTCCGCCGGATATACTCACCGGACAAAAATTTCTGAGAGACATTTTTTGATCTCTCATAAGTGAGGAGTCGCGCTGCGAAGCCCGAGTGCGCTAATTTCGCTTCGCCCTGTATAGTGTATTTCCCGTTCTGCCGAATTTAGTAGTAGCAAGTGTATTCGAATTCAATTGCATTTCAAGCAGCGTGTTCAAATTTAGGAATATCTGTTAGTAGTACATTTTTCTTTGTTTGATTCTTATTTACGCTGCGTTTCAAGACACGTGGTCGAATTCTGTAGCATATTTCTCGATGACGCGAATTTAGTGGTATATTTTGCGCTGCTTTTAAAACAAATGTGGTTGAGTTTCTGTAGTAGTATAATTTTCGACAAACTGAATTTAGAATTCGTAGTACAAATGATCACATCCACGCTGCTGGAGAGGTGGAGTGACGTGGTTGCCGAAAGACACTCACAGCACTTAGCAGTGACGGTACTGGTAACAGGACCGGAAGCACCTGTCTCTTCGAAAAAATATGGCCCTATGGTAATTGATGCCGTAAACTCGCCCGCACGACATAGTGACCCGTTCAGGATGAAGCAGTACTGGTTGATTTGCATGTGGATTTTCCGTTGGCCATATTCGACAATTCTCTGTATTGACATACCATGTCAGGTGGAAGTGGGCTTCGTCTGTCCACACAATCTTCCACGGCCAATCATTGTCCACTTCCATGCAAGCAAGAAATTCTAAAGCAAAGGTCTTTCTTGCTGGCAGGTCAACAGGAAGCAATTAGTGCACTCGGGTATTTTTGAATGGATAGCAGAGAAGGATGTTTCGCAGGATTTTACGAATCGTGCTCACGGGTGTGTCGAATGTTCTGCCAATTCTCCTTGCACTACACGTTTACACGCCACAACTCGTCTTCTCCTGTATTGCAGTGGCCACTGCTTCCACTGATGTCGAATGAATTCGTTTACTCCCTCTACCAGGTTGCACCCCAAAAGAACCCGTCTTTTCGGATTTCTGAATCATTTTCTCCAGACCAATGGCAGTCGTCAGATCAACGCCGTTTTTGAAACCCTCCAGTGTCCGGAACTTCTGCAGAGCGACGTGTGCACAGTCATTATTCTCGTAATACAGTTTTACAAGCAGAGCACGATTCTGCATTGAGGCGGTCATGGCGGACGTCGCAGACGCGAAAGGAGGATTAGCTGTGTACCCGGCGTGTTTATACCAACGTCAGTGGGTACCGCACATGACAGATGTTTTCAGTCGTATTCTGACACACACAGCGCCATCTATTGATCAATTTTCACGCTATTTTTTTCTTGTGCCATATGTTTCCCCCCGGAGTGGACAACATTCCATTAGAACTACTGACAGCCTTGGGAGAGCCAGTCAAGAAGAATGTAATAATTCTAATCCCAAAGAAAGCAGGTGCTGACAGATGTGAAAATTACCGAACTATCAGTTTAATAAGTCACACCTGCAAAATACTAACGCGAATTCTTCACAGACGAATGGAAAAACTGATAGAAGCCGACCTTGGGGATGGTATGGATTCCGTAGAAATGTTGGAACACGTGAGGCAATACTGACCCTACGACTTATCTTAGAAGAAAGATTAAGAAAAGGCAAACCTACATTTCTAGCATTTGTAGACATAGAGAAAGCTTTTGACAATGTTGACTGCAATACTCTCTTTCAAATTCTGAAAGTGGCAGGGGTACAATACAGGAAGCGAAATGCTATTTTCAATTTTTACAGAAAGCAGATGGCAGTTATAAGAGTCGAGGGACATGAAAGGGAAGCAATGGTTGGGAAAGGAGTGAGACAAGGTTGTAGCCTCTCCCCTATGTTATGCATGGGGGCTTAATTAAATAAATATGATTGTGATTTTATTAGCTGTCTGTCCGATTACGTAAGTCTCGTAATCGGTTGGCCCTGACTAGTATTATTACGCTATCTGACTGCAAAGAACAATGTAAGAAAATTTCCGTAAACACAGTTAATTAATTAAGTCCCCAGCAACTAAAAAACCAACAAAACCAATAAGCACAAAAGTAACTGTTCTGTATGTGGGAGTGTGACTCAACGTCCACATCTGGCACGGTTCTTCTCAAACAAGACATGAATTCTTAAATACCAATTATACCGACGTGACAAAAGAAATTTAGAAAAACTATAATTACGCAAGAAAACCAAAATTCACTCTAATACAAGAACACGAGCCAGATGCTTTGTTGACTGAACCTGTAGTGACACATTATTTCAGATACACAACTAATAAAGGAACATTATAAATTTTACCTTCATATATATTGACGAAATGCACTCATTACAATAACATCTGCTATCTCTCCCATCAAATAACTGCATAAGACATGGAACTATACTCTTTACTACAACATCTTGCTCCAACTTCACAACAACCACGAGCTCTCGACAAAACTGTCCTCTACGATCTCTTCACAAGCACTGACTGCCACGAACTTTCAACAACCACTGACTGCCACGATCTCATAACACGCACTGTGGAGGCGGCTTAATAGTACTCTTTGGCGCACTCTCTGGCGCAGTGGCACAGTGTAGCCACCTTTCATATGCCCCTCCTCCACAGGCCAGAATTTGATGGTATTTTTGCCAGCATTGGTGGTGAAAATACCACCAAATTCGTCCAGAAAAATACAGACAAAAATAAAAGATAATATTAATACCTAAACATCACATAACTAGTTAAAAATTTTGGCTTTGCACTGACCTTTTACTAACCTAATATATAAAGTACAGTAGGCAATACAACTTCTTTTCATACATGTGACTTTACATAATAGTTTACACAATATACAAAAAATCAGTTTATACAAATGTTCACATAAAATGCTTTCAATGATTAGTTTATACAAAAAAAGATACTAACAGGTAACATCTTTTCAGTAAAAGCAGTCTATCAGTTGCACCCAGTAAAGTTTAGCAGGTACACCCAGCAACAAGTCACATTAGTTCAGTAGAACCAGTCCATCAGAGGTACCCAGCAATGTTGAGTAGGTGCAGACAGCAACAAGTGACTTCATTTCAGTAGAAACCATCAGTTGCACCCAGCAATGTTGAGCAGGTGCAAACACCAACAAGTGACATCATTTCAGTAGAAACAGTTCATCAGTTGCACCCAGCAATGTTGAGTAGGTGCAGACACCAACAAGTGACATCATTTCAGTAAAAGCAGTCCATTAGTTGCACCCAGCAATGTTGAGTAGGTGCAGACAGCAACAAGTGACTTCATTTCAGTGAAAACAGTTCCATCTGTGGCACCCAGTAAAGTTCAAGAGGTACACACAGCAACAAGTCACATTAGTTCAGTAGAAGCAGTCCATCAGAGGCACCCAGCAATGTTGAGTAGGTGCAGACAGCAACAAGTGACTTCATTTCAGTAAAAACAGTTCATCAGTTGCGCCCAGCAACGTTGAGAGCAGGTGCAGACACCAACAAGTGACTTCATTTCAGTAGAAGCAGTCCATCAGTTGCACCCAGTAATGCTGAGTAGGTGCAGACAGCAAGAAGTAACATCATTTCAGTAGAAACAGTTCTAACAGTGGCACCCAGCAATGTTGAGCAGGTGCAGACACCAACAAGTGACATCATTTCAGTAGAAACAGTTCATCAGTTGCACCCAGCAATGTTGAGTAGGTGCAGACACCAACAAGTGACATCATTTCAGTAAAAGCAGTCCATTAGTTGCACCCAGCAATGTTGAGTAGGTGCAGACAGCAACAAGTGACTTCATTTCAGTAGAAACAGTTCATCAGTTGCACCCAGCAATGTTGAGAGCAGGTGCAGACACCAACAAGTGATACCATTTCAGTAAAAACAGTCCATCTGTGGCACCCAGCAATGTTGAGCAGGTGCAGACAGCAACAAGTGACATTATTTCAGTAGAAGCAGTCCATCAATGGCACCCAGCAATGTTGAGTTCAGGTGCAGACACCAACAAGTGACACCATTTCAGTAGGAGTAGTCCATCAGTTGCACCCAGCAATGTTGAGCAGGTGCAGACAGCAACAAGTGACATTATTTCAGTAGAAGCAGTCCATCAGAGGCACCCAGCAATGTTGAGTAGGTGCAGACAGCAAAAAGTCACCTCTCTCAGCAGAAGCAGTTCGATAAAATTCACTAGCACTGATCACACTGTTCATCAGAGTTTATGAGCAGAAATTAAACATGTCCTAGTGGCACCAATCATGAAGGAAAGGTACAAGTAACAGTCCATAATTTTTTTTACAATTACTGATCACACAGTTCATCAGCAGAAATTAAACACGACCAAATGTCACACATCATGTTGAAAAGTGCAGGTAACAGTTCAGAATATTTATCTTCACTAATCAGACAGTTCAGGCATGAACAATAGTTTGAATGCACATACAGATGCTTTTACAGTAACATACAAATCACAACAAACACACAAATGATATCAGATAATTATCCTATTAACTATTACAATACACAAATACCAGTAAACCTATAATATTCATGGGTGTCAGTGCAAGCCACTACAAACAAATAAAATAATATTTAGGAGATAGGTGGTTAGGATTAGTAAAGGAAAACACACAGAACACACTCACTCATCTCTCATCCACATTAAGTACTACTGTGTAACTGAATAGTGTTAATTGTGTAAATGAAATTCTGTCTAAATCTGATGTTCATCATGTGTATCAAGTAGTACTGGCAGCAATGTATAATAGTCAATAATAGTTAGTCAACGTCATAGTCATCATGTCAAGACGAATGTTTGCCAAGCCAGATCAAAATGTACTGTTGTTGAACAACTGTCAGTGAGCCAAGATATGCAATTACTTCCTCTCTCCAAAAAAAAGTATATACTGCTTAGTTATTTAACAAAGTGTGTGTATAGACTATCTTCCTTCTATTTTAGTGTTCTAGTCTGCTCTCTTCATCCTCCTTGTTCCATAAGACCAACAAAAAAAAAATATGCTCCTCACTTACTTTACCTCTTATACACCAAAACTCCAATAATCATACCTCAATAATACCTCTTCAATACGTCTTATCATTAATATCATTTACCTTACCTCTTGTCCACAAAAACTCCAATAATCATACCTCAATAATACGTCGATAAATATAAACCTCAGCACCAATATCATTTCACTTCCATGACAACTCAACTTCATATAATCTCTATACCTCAATAATACGTCGATAAATATAAACCTCAGCACCAATATCATCTCACTTCCATCACAACTCTTTCCTCTAGTCAGTCTCCTCGAACAAGTACAGATAAAATCCTAATGCAACTTCTAGTCAGCATCCCATACAATCCGAAGACACATTGTCAACACACAACCTCTGTGTAATCCATCTGACCCAAATTTTCTACTCATTATAAATTATAAGATACATTTTGGTTCCTTGTCCATCATTAAATAAAAGAAATGCATACCTGACCTCTAACAGACTTAGTTCGAATAACTCTCAGTAATTAAGTACGATTACGGAGTGTGAATGATCATAATATTTCACAGTGTGTACACCACTTCAAGAATCATAGCAGAAGCAAACATGTGGAGTATTTTTTGTGTCAAGTGTCACTTCCTATTTCAATTGCTCACGAAAAATGCAGTGTAATAATTGTCAATGGTCTAAACCTAGTATTGGTATGTCATGTCGTTAGCTTCCTTCCTATTAGCATAAATCTATACAGCTTCCATAAAACCTCAGCTCATGTGACTTCTATGACTTTCTTGTACTAATGTCGTTCGTCGAATGATAGCAGTTAATTTTTTTTATCTTAAAAATGTAAGACACTGAGCGTAAGCAAAACTTGCAATAGCGAGTAAATATACCAGTGGAGAACAGAATGTCAACAAGTGGATGCAGCACAATCCCTACAACGAGGCTCTGCCAAGCGAACGATCTATAATTAATCCAATAGTGTGACCTAAACTCTATGTTTATACACAGTATATCAGCATTTCTATACACCAAATTAAAGAGCAGTTATGGCAACAAAACAGAAATGTGTAAATATGTAATCCATACAAAAAGCAGCAAACATATATCTTACGTAATAAACAGGTCATTAGCATCATATCAGCATAAGCAATTAAATGTTCATGTGTCATCCTAATAAGTAAACATGAAGGCGCAAGCAGATAAATGACAAAGTACAACATACATACATAATCATAGTCAGCACAATTAATCAGATAACAATTATAATTTAAATAAATAAGCACAGCAGGCACATAATAGAAAAATATGACATCAGTGAAAAAGCATAGCAGCCAAGCGATGCATAATATACACAAGTTACAACCCAGTTCATTAATCAATAATTGTCAAAATCAGTAAATGTATGCAAGCATGTCGCTTCACAAGTAAATTCATAGAACATGAAATTAGCACAAAGTATGAATCACGTAATCGCGAGCAGCAAATTACGTCTAAAGTACGTACCTAAGTGGAAATTTGTTACCTGAAAAATAAACTCAATTAATAGTTACCCTTTTTTAGTTTATTACTTTCTTCTTCGAAATTACATTCTTCCTGAAAATTTCTCGATAGCAAGTCGTCTTAACGTCGGACACGCACAAAATTTACCTGAAGGTCTTAAATACTTTATACAACCGTATCCTGCAAAATACTGAATGTTAATAACAGAATTCATCAAGTCACTATAGCTTTATACTGAATTTAGTCGGAGAAATTAAACTGTGTATTTGTTTACAGCTGTCAGTGCATTCGCACTGAGCGCTCGATCAGCTGTAGGCGCGTGACGTAGGAAGCTATTGTTCGCGGTCAACGACTGCCTTGTGCGGCGCGCAGACTTGACTGTTGCTTTGAGTATGTGCCGCCGCCAAAACACAGCGCGGTATCCTTGTACTCTCCGCATGTTTACATGTAGCTGTTAGTTTCTCTAAAGTATATCATTCCACAAAAATTTTGACGTTTGATATATGATGTATTCCTTTAGAGCGACGAGATTTAAGAGTTTCTACTTCGACAGTGTTATCATGAATAATTTTGCGAATTCTGTATGGACCGTTATAAAGCAGAAAAAATTTGCGACACAAGCCTTTTCCTTTATGAGACAAACGGTGGGACTTAATTAATACCTTTTGACCAACTGACAAGATTTTTAAACGACCAGGACGCTTCGCCGATTTCTTTCTTCTAGCAGCCGCAGATGCAATATTTTGCAGAGCCATGTTCACAACTTCAGAATGCCGCAGTTTCCGTGAAGGCGGAAAAGGAATGATTTCAGATATGCGATTTGTCGGTGCTTTATTTTTTAATATCAATAGAGGCGGTAAAGAAGTTGAGTCATTAGGAAGTTCATTCAGAATGTTTTGAAAAATATGAAGATACTGATCCCACGTTCTGTGATTCTGATGACAATAAAGACGGCACAATTTATTGATTTCCTTCATCCATCTCTCTGAAGCGTTAGATTGAGGGTGAAAAAGTGAAATGAAAATTGGTTTAATTTTACGACGGTGTAGAGTACGAAGCCAAATTTTAGAACGAAACTGTGATCCATTATCTGATATAACCTTATCAACATGACCAACTTCTTTAAGAAAATGTTTGATAAAAGCGTTAGATACTGAACGAGCTGTTGCTTTGCGTAAAGGTGTAAAACACACATATTTTGATGTCAGTTCCACTGCTACGAAAATGTACGCAAAACCATTAGTAGAACGAACCACTGGACCAAACAAATCAACTGCAGCCATGTCCTTTAATTTCGCTGGAATGATGGGAAACAACGGTGCTCTGTGAGAAATCGTTGGAGGCTTAGCCATTTGACATAATTTGCATTTGGCAAGAACAGATCGAATACGTTTTTCCATATTACTGAAGTAGCAATTTTCTCGTAATTTATAAAAGCATTTTCGGGGACCAAAGTGTGCATAACTGAGATGCGTATACCAAATCAATTTATTGACCCACTCATCAGGAATACAAACTAACCAAACGGAGTTGTCGACCGATTTTCGTTTAAAAAGAACTTTCCAGATAGATCGCAAAAACGAGGTGTGGCCAAATCATCCAATTTAACAAAGCGTCTAAGAAAATTACAGACACCAAGGAAACTACGAACATCACGTTTTGTGGTAGGAACAGCATAATTACGAATAGCGTCTAATTTCTCTGGATCAGGAAGAATACCTTCTGTAGAAATAATGAGACCGAGAAATTTCACCTGAGAACGACCAAATTCAGATTTTTCCAAGTTCACTGTCATGCCAACTCGTGCAAAAATACGTAATAATGAATCCAAAATTTTGTTGTGCTCACTCCAAGAACGTTTAGCAATAAGAATGTCATCCACATAAGAAGTAATTTTGTCACGAAGAAAAACAGGTAAC
Organism: Schistocerca piceifrons; assembly: GCF_021461385.2. Lineage (NCBI taxonomy): Eukaryota > Metazoa > Arthropoda > Insecta > Orthoptera > Acrididae > Schistocerca > Schistocerca piceifrons. The sequence continues at coordinate 45,332,176 of NC_060141.1, forward strand.
ATTTCGTTTAAACTACGAATGAATGCTGCTGAAGGTACAATAAGTCAAAATGGTAATTTACGAAATCACCTTTGGGTAAATTAGTCAAATCCGGTTATTGTTTACTTATTCACTAGATAGATTGATAGTCGAAGAGTTCGTTTGACAGATGCAAAGAATAGTAAAAGAGTAGGCAGCGGTGCAGAAAACTAAAAGAGAAATAGCACCACTACAGCTCGGGGCCCTATGCTCGCTACGGCACATATTCACTTAGAGTAGTGAATCCCCTGAGGACTTTAATAGCCGCACATAATTTCAAGTTTGTGACTTAATGGCAAATTTGGCGGAAGTGCGTACGTAAATTGATCTAACCATGCACATGGATGTATGTCGTTCTTCGAATTGCAGAAGATCTTAAATTTGCGGACAGTCAAAAAGTGTTTATAATCAAAGTTTTCGCCTCGTGGCGACAAAGACCTACCGCGTCTGTCCCAGTCCGAATGTCGATTATTGTCAAGTTCAGGCGCCTGGCGCTCTCTTGTTGCATTCCGTAAATGAAACAAACTATTTTTTTCATACCGCTCTGCTAAACTAACACTTGTCAATTTATCTGAGATCTCTTCAACTCTCTCTGATGAGTCACTTAATTGTTCTTTCTGTTTATTTACGTCTTCTGTAAGTGTCGCGACTCGGGTTTCGGTATTGTCACATTTAGTAGTTAACTGTTCACACTGTTGCGTTAAGTTATTTATTCTGTCATTTGGTACGAATTCCTCGATTCTTTCAATTACTTCTGCCTTATCTTGTGCACGTTGTAAATTTAACTCTGAAAATTTCTGTACTATCACGCGATCCTTTTCTTCCCGTTCTCTGTCCTGTTCCTCTTGTCTGATTTCTGTTGAAATTAAACTATTATTGTGAGCCTTCAAAATCGGTTGTACTTCTCTAATTTCTTTATTTGATTCGTCTTTCATGTATTTAAAACATGTCCCTGTTCGTGAGCCTAACTGTGTTTCCATTGTTCCCATATCAGTTTCTAATTCAGATGATAACTGTGATCCCACTGCTTTCATCTCGGTTTTAGTTATTCCTATTTCTGTTTCAATTGTCCCTATTTTTGAGCATAACCGTGTTGTCATTGATTTCATCTCAGTTTTAATTTCAGATCCCACTGTTTTTAATTCAGATCCAAACCGTGTTTCCATTGTTCCCATATCAGTTTTTAATTCAGCCCGTAAAGTTCCCATTTGTGAGTCTAACCGAGATCCCAAATTTAATATTGCACTCATCAACTGCTTCATGGTAACTGTTTCAAAATTATTTTCGCCCCTAACATCTCCCGCAAAACCAGTTTCCTTCGTCATAGCTGTAAAGCTATCTGTGTTCGATACTCTTTCAGAATCTTCTGTCGTTAATCTCAGATTCTGTGAATTTTCCGATTGAGAAAAATTTTGAAATGGTTCCGGACTATTTTCCCGACTTATTACACTGTTTTCCACCTCATTATCCACCATACTGTTTTCCTCTGTTGGCGAGTTCGCCATGTGAACAATTTTGTTATTCTCACTATTCATCATTTTTGCCTTTTTCATTGATCGCGTAATCATTTACAAAATATACGAAAGATTCGTCACTGTACGAAATTACACACAATGACTCTTTATCTCCAACAATACTATTCACATGAGATGTCTCCCTCAGACACGATCAATCGAACAATTGAAATAATTGCACAAAATTGTCAAACGCGTATACAAGGCAATAAAAATTAAATTTTGAAAAATACCATTAGAAGAATGCCAATTACCAAATCTACACATGCAAAATAGACTACAATTAATAAACTACAAATCACTACAACAATACTACAGTCTACAATTTTCACAATCAGAAGAATCCAAGGGACGATCCGAAGCAGCGGTCGCCACGTGCATGGGGGCTTAATTAAATAAATATGATTGTGATTTTATTAGCTGTCTGTCCGATTACGTAAGTCTCGTAATCGGTTGGCCCTGACTAGTATTATTACGCTATCTGACTGCAAAGAACAATGTAAGAAAATTTCCGTAAACACAGTTAATTAATTAAGTCCCCAGCAACTAAAAAACCAACAAAACCAATAAGCACAAAAGTAACTGTTCTGTATGTGGGAGTGTGACTCAACGTCCACATCTGGCACGGTTCTTCTCAAACAAGACATGAATTCTTAAATACCAATTATACCGACGTGACAAAAGAAATTTAGAAAAACTATAATTACGCAAGAAAACCAAAATTCACTCTAATACAAGAACACGAGCCAGATGCTTTGTTGACTGAACCTGTAGTGACACATTATTTCAGATACACAACTAATAAAGGAACATTATAAATTTTACCTTCATATATATTGACGAAATGCACTCATTACAATAACATCTGCTATCTCTCCCATCAAATAACTGCATAAGACATGGAACTATACTCTTTACTACAACATCTTGCTCCAACTTCACAACAACCACGAGCTCTCGACAAAACTGTCCTCTACGATCTCTTCACAAGCACTGACTGCCACGAACTTTCAACAACCACTGACTGCCACGATCTCATAACACGCACTGTGGAGGCGGCTTAATAGTACTCTTTGGCGCACTCTCTGGCGCAGTGGCACAGTGTAGCCACCTTTCAGTTATTCAATCTGTATATTGAGCAAGCAGTGAAGGAAATAAAAGAAAAATTCGGAGTAGGTATTAAAATCAATGGAGAAGAAATAAAAACTTTGAGGTTCGCCGATGTCATTCTAATTCTGTCAGAGACAGCAAAGACCTTGGAAGAGCAGTTGAACGGAATGGACAGTGTCTTGAAAGGAGGATATAAGACGAACATCAACAAAAGCAAAACGAGGATAATGGAATGTAGTCGGATTAAGTCGGGTGATGCTGCGGGAATTAGATTAGGAAATGAGACACTTCAAGTAGCAAAACTCCTTTACTACTTTGAGAGAAAAATAATTGAAGATAGTTGAAGTAGAGAGGATATAAAATGTAGAATGGCAATGGCAAGGAAAGCGTTTCCGAAGAAGAAAAAATTGTTACCATCGAGTATAGATTTAAATGTCAGGAAGCCGTTTCTGAAAGTATTTGTATGGAGTGTAGCCATGTATGGAAGTGAAACGTGGACGATAAATAGTTTAGTCAAGAAGAGAATAGAAGCTTTTGAAATGTGCTGTTACAGAAGAATGCTGAAGTATGGATGGGTAGATCCCTTAACTAATGAGGAGGTATTGAATAGAATTGGAGAGAAGCGGAGCTTGTGGCACAACTTGACTAGAAAAGGGATCGGTTGGTAGGACATGTTCTGAGACATCAAGGGATCACCAATTTAGTATTGGAGGGCAGCGTGGAGGGTAAAAATCGTAGAGGGGGCCAAGATATGAATACATCAAGCAGATTCAGAAGGATGTAGGCTGCAGTAGGTACTTGGAGATGAAGAAGCTTGCACAGGATAGAGAAGTATGGACAGCTGCATCAAACCAGTCTCAGGACTGAAAACAACAACAACAACAACAACAACATACGTTTCCCCCCTTCTCCGATAATATTCCGTTGCGATTTGACGTCATTCTGACCAGTGGTGTTATTTCTACAGCGTTTTGAAAGTTTAACTTAATTATAATCACCCTGTATATTTCAGATAAAACAATGAATGACTCATCAGAATGATGTATCGTTGTTGGTGCAGTGTAAACAGTGACGTAGATGAATCAGCTAGTAGAGGCTGAAGTGCAGCGCCAAGCCAATGAGCCTGCACGGCCCTTGGAGATGTCACGTTTGTTTGTATAATTTCACAGTGTATCGAGAATGTAGTTAAAACAGACTGCTACTTGCTGTAAGGAAAACACATTAAGTTCCTGTCAGGCAAGATTAACAGACAGTTACAAAAAGCTTTCGGACACAGCCTTCATCAACAAAACAGACACACACCATTCATATACACAAGCAAGCACACATCACACACACGTAACAGCCAAACCAAGTGCCTCAGGCCAGAGATGCTGGAGCTGGACGACATGTGTGCATGAGGTGTGCTTGCTTGTGTATATGAATGATTTGTGTCTCTCTTTTACTGATGAAGTTTCTTTCAATTGTGCTTGTCCGCAAGTTACTATGTCTTCTTTATGGTAAGCAGTATTCTATACTTTACTACATTGTTAATTTCATATGGTAATATTTTTTCGGAGGGTGTGTGTTTGGGTTAAAAAAAACTGGTAAGTGAATGTTACAGTTCGTCTTTCATTTGTTGCATCTTCCTCAGGAGATAGAGTTTCAGCTCCTTGAGGAGAAGTAGGCATTGGAGGCAGTAGTCTCCAACATCTTGGGGATCTAGCATTGGCGTGGCAGGAGGAGGACGAGGAAGGGATGACTTCAGTAATTGTATTGTTGTGTACCAGGGCAGGTGAAAGTGAAATGCGCGCCTGTGAGGCATCCCATACCTGCCCGGACACCACTAACCTCTGTGCGAACCGCAGCCATCGCCCATACCACCTCCGCCACCACCGCCACCGCCGCCGCAGCCGCCTCCACCACTGTCTCCAACACTTCTGCCACCCCGACTACCATCGCTGCGCCCAACACATCTGGCGCGCCTGCCATCACCACAGACGCTATGCCGTTTTGGCGCCTGTGGATGTCAACCAACCCTATGCAACCGAGCGCCAGCGTCCCATCATGTCTGTGGCGACCTGCTTTGCCCTGCCTACTACCACAGCAGCAGTCTGGCATGTCTCACCACCGCGCCTCAACGCGTGACGTCTCCACAGCCTGCTTGTTTGTATTAGGACGACGCACACGTTAGTAACACTATGCCGGAGGTGAACTACGTGTTGACTTAGGACGGTTATGATGAGAGAATCTCAATCTCGTGTAATTAGGACCAGCAGGGAGCTACAAAAACCCAGTAGGGTTTTTGAAACTGTGTCTTCCCTTGCTGGAAGGATAGCTCACTCAACTTACCAATCATCTGTGGTATACCTCCATTAAGTGCTTTGCAGTGCCGTGCTGCTGGCTCACGGATCCACCCAAACAAGGCACTTCTGCAGAGGAGATCACCGTTGTCCACTTTTCGGGGAGAATCGAATTGGTATCTTGTAGCACCTCGATCACTACGTAGTTCGAAGATTTCACATTGAGCACTATACAAGACACGTTTGCCGGGATGCAGGTCAGTGGCTCAGGTAAAGCACTCGCTAATACACCTCAACATCCGTATGCATGTCCATGGAGGGTCCAGGTATATCAAGCTTCCTGATGATATAGCTAACAAGGAGGCATGTATTAGTACCAAAAATCAACATCATTATAGCTTTGTGTGGTTTATCCTGGCTTGAGATAGAAATTATAAGGTGCGTTCAGAGTACCTGTCTCAATATGGCGGAAGTATTGACTTTCTTGGGTTTTGTAACCTTGTCAATATTGAGTTCCCCGTTACACCCCACCACATACCTAAATTTGAGGCACAGAATGCCGATGTGCAGATTCATGTTTATATCCTGGATAGGTGTATGCCGGATGATAGCTAAGTTTCGCACAGAGTCATTGGACCCACCCATTTCTCGGAATTTGCAGGTCAGGGAAAGACGAATTTGAATATGCTTTCAAACTCAGATGAAGAGAATAGGGCAACAATTAGTGCTGGATCACAGACATGTCCCACCTCCTGTCCTCCCCAACTGAGCAAACACTAGCATAAATAGCATATTTGCTTAAGATGTCTGAATGCCTCTTCCACAGTTAAGTTTTTAGAAAAACGTAAGTTGGTTATTCTACCATGAAATCGGTATGTGTTACAAAGTCTACTGAGGGAAACAAATTCATGGAGTTTAAGAATGCCCACGGCAATGGTCACAATGCACCTTCATAGTTTACACTGACTTCGAATGTCTCCTTGCTCCTGTCACAAGCTGTGAATGCGCCTCTTCAGTCTCACTTACAACCTTAAAAGGAAAACGCATACCATATACCACAGTGAACCAAGTCATTAGTATGTATGATTCAAGTCTTAGCCATCAAAAATCGTATGTTGGGGATAATCCTGCGATTTGGTCGCTCACTCAGTTGGACAACCTTCATGGGAGGGTGATAAGCTTTACAGCACCGAGATTGCCATAATTGAGTAAAACGAGACTAATGATTTGTACATGAAGGCTGTTGACTGTCATATCTGTAGGCAACCGTTTGACTGGGTAGCGAAATTCTCATAGGGCCCACTGTCATTTAATGGGATGTCCTGTGGTGCTGCCGATAACACATACAACCTGAAGTGCCAATTACCGAGGCAATTACCTGTCTTTCTCCACAATCTAAGCGGGTATGATGCTGACTTTATCATTGGGCATTTTGAGAAATTCGGTTTGAAGAATGATCAGGCTTGTTTCCTGCCTGTTAACGTTGAGAAATAGACCTCATTCGCCAAAGGAATGAAGCCTAAAATTATGCCCCACTTCCTTGGTCCGCTATGTTTCATGCACGCACCACTCAAGAAACGTGTTGAAACTTTCTCTTGGGAGGATATGCACATCACCCAAGGTGAATATTCTGCTGACACCAACTTTCATCAAGAGACAAGTAAGTGGGTATTCCCATACGGGGATCTGGATTGTATGAAGAAACTCAACAAAACCAGACTACCTGACATATCTGAGTTCTCCAGTTAACTTAAACAGTCATTGCCATAACAGATATAGAGTATGAGTATGCTGTGAATGTTGTTTGGGTGAGTATGCAACACTTTCTATGGGCAAAGTTCGGCATTCGTTGCCAGATTCAGGAAATTCCAGAGTGTATGCATGGCCACGTATCCACCATACCCTGCCCTTGTTACACAGCACTGGAGTCCTCTTGGAACACAATGCACAAGAAAACATAAGTCAACATAAAACTTCCTGGCAGATTAAAACTGTGTGCCCGACCGAGACTCGAACTCGGGGCCTTTGCCTTTCGCGGGCAAGTGCTCTACCAACTGAGCTACCGAAGCACGACTCACGCCCGGTACTCACAGCTTTACTTCTGCCAGTACCTCGTCTCCTACCTTCCAAACTTTACAGAAGCTCTCCTGCGAAGCTAGCAGAACTAGCACTCCTGAAAGAAAGGATATTGCGGAGACATGGCTTAGCCACAGCCTGGGGGATGTTTCCAGAATGAGATTTTCACTCTGCAGCGGAGTGTGCGCTGATATGAAACTCTCATTCTGGAAAAATCCCCCAGGCTGTGGCTAAGCCATGTCTCCGCAATATCCTTTCTTTCAGGAGTGCTAGTTCTGCAAGTTTCGCAGGAGAGCTTCTGTAAAGTTTGGAAGGTAGGAGACGAGGTACTGGCAGAAGTAAAGCTGTGAGTACCGAGCGTGAGTCGTGCTTCGGTAGCTCAGATGGTAGAGCACTTGCCCGCGAAAGGCAAAGGTGCCGAGTTCGAGTCTCGGTCGGGCACACAGTTTTAATCTGCCAGGAAGTTTTATATCAGCGCACACTCCGCTGCAGAGTGAAAATCTCATTCTGGAGATAAGTCAACATAGATTTTTTGACTGATGCTGACACGCTTTGTTTCTTTAAGCAAGATGTTCGTGGCGGACTTCGCCAGTATGCACATAGATATAACCAACGTGTGGGTGAGAGGCTCGGCGCATCCCGTAATTCCAGCTACATCAGTAGTTACATGTAAATAACTTGTATTGGTATGCCAAGCAACAATCACTACCGATAGGCGAGTTTCAATGGGTGCCCGAAAACAAATGGAAGGGAATAGGTTGAAAAATCAATCGTAGGATGGATGATTACAATGTAGGGTGAGTCTCGCAAACCCAATTAGTTTGCATGATGCACAAACTGATTTGCCACTATGTCCTGGGCAACTGATTCCATGAGGCAGAATCATTCCCAAGTTGGTGACAACGCTGAGGAGCAGACAGAGATACATCATGCTTTATAAAAATATCTAGCAATGTCTCGATTAGGGAGGGAGATAATTGCTGTTAGGTGCACTACCTCCTTCAAGCAGTCGCCCTGGTTGAACAAGTAAATTGATTTGAATATGAAACAGAGGGCATCTACGAAAAATGATTTACAAAAAGAATTCTATAATTTAATGAGTAATGCCATTTTTGGCAAGACAATGATAAATTTGGGAAAACGTCGCAGAATCTTTATTACTAAGTGTTGGGGTGGGCGTTCGGGAGTAACGTAGATTATTGCCAGACCAAATTTTAAGCGGTCACTATCTTCAACCAGAACTTGATTGCTTTGGAGATGTCAAGGACAGCATTAGAGTTCTTGAAACCTGTCTGTGTGGGGATGTGCATACCAGACCTATCAAAATTCCACATGTACCGATTTCATTCGTAAAACCTCATTTCACTGATCCTCAGTTACTTTATATGGGTACAGATAGCTTCATCAGTTGGGTGAAGAACAGCGATCGATATGGAGTAATGACGGACTGCAGGAAAGAATTCGACAATCCTTACAGCATCGTTCCACAGAACAAGAAGGCTATGGCCCACACGGGAGACTAGGCGAATTGGTTCCCATTGTGGAGTTTGTAGGTCTAAGATTCAAAATCTGTACATATCGTAGATTGGAAGCTGCCACACAGAGGCGGGAAAAGGGCATGCATCATGCGGCGTAAAGGGCCCTCGAGACTGAAGACTATTTGCATTGGCTGTAAAGATGTGTTCCACCACAGCTGTCGCTCAAGGTGCAGAAAACTAGTATCTGTTCTTGTAGGCAAGAGGTGTACACTGTGCTGCTGTGTAAAATCGGGTTGTGAGCTCATGACGATTAACGACTCATTTATGATGAAGGGACTGGAGCTCACCCATTCTCATACTACTCACTTGATCAGAGTGGTGTGTGAATGAGAGAGTGCCTGTGAGAGTGGTTGAGAATAGTGCATGACGCGGAATCGTACGGCTCGTTTATCAGAGTGTAAATATGTGTATGTGTGTGTTTGTGTGTGTTTGTGTGTGTGTGTGTGTGCGTGTGTGTGTCGGTGTGTGTGTGTGTGTGCGTGTGTGGTGCATGCATGCGCGTTTGTAAATACGTGTGTATATCAACAAAACTTCTGTGTTGTTGTGCACCATGTCGTTGTTGTTGTGGCCTTCAGTCCACAGACTGGTTTGATGCAGCTCTCCATGCCACTCTAGCCTGCGCAAGCTTCTCCATCTCCCAGTACCTCCTGCAACCTACATCCTTCTGAATCTGCTTATTGTATTCATCTACTGGTCTCCCTCTACGATTTTTACCCTCCAGTTTGCTCTCCAATACTAAATTGGTGATTCCTTAATCTACATCTACATCTACATCCATATTCCGCAAGCCACCTGACGGTGTGTGGTGGAGGGTACCTTGAGTACCTCTATCGGTTCTCCCTTCTATTCCAGTCTCGTATTGTTCGTGGAAAGAAGGATTGTCGGTATGCCTCTGTGTGGGCTCTAATCTCTCTGATTTTATCCTCATGGCCTTTTTGGGAGATATACGTAGGAGGGAGGAATATACTGTTTGACTCTTCGGTGAAGGTATGTTCTCGAAACTTCAACAAAAGCCCGTACTGAGCTACTGAGCGTCTCTCCTGCAGGGTCTTCCACAGGAGTTTATCTATCATCTCCGTAACGCTTTCGCGATTACTAAATGATCCTGTAACGAAGCGCGCTGCTCTCCGTTGGATCTTCACTATCTCTTCTATCAACCCTATCTGGTACGGGTCCCACACTGCTGAGCAGTATTCAAGCAGCGGGTGAACAAGCGTACTGTAACCTACTTCCTTTGTTTTCGGATTGTATTTCCTTAATACCTCAGAACATGTCCTACCAACCCATCCCTTCTTCTAGTCAAGTTCTACCACAAATTTCACCTCTCCCCAATTATATTCAATACCTCTTCATTAGTTATGTGATCAACCCATCTAATCTTCAGCATTCTTCTGTACAACCACATTTCGGAAGCTTCTATTCTCTTCTTGTCGAAACTATTTATCGTCCATGTTTAACTTCCATTCATGGCTACACTCCATACAAATACTTTCAGAAACGACTTCCTGACACTTAAATCTATACTCGATATTAACACTCTTCTTCAGAAACACTTTCCTTGCCATTGCCAGTCTACATTTTATATCCTCTCTACTTCGACCATCATCAGTTATTTTGCTCCCCAAATGGCAAAACTCATTTACTACTTTAAGTGTGTCATTTCCTAATCTAATTCTCTTAGCATCACCCGACTTAGTTCGACTACATTCCATTATTCTCGTTTTGCTTTTGTTGATGTTCATCTTATATCCAGTCTACATCTTCAAAATGTCAAATCGTGATATGTGAAATACTTAAATGGGCAGTTAAACGGTCTTGATATTTGATGACAATCCCAAATTCATCACTCTTGTTAAATGTTGTTGAAGCATAAGATTTATGCAAGTAAGTTGATGATCTTCGACGTCTCTTCCAGTTCGTGGGTGGTTGAATGGCGCTGCCACCACTTACCGGTCTCTGCATGTTCAAAGTCACTACTGGTTGGACTTTAGATGTAGTCATATAATGATTCCTCGCCATGGAAGTCGACAAGTTAATTATCCTAATCCACGACATTGAAGAATCTGTAAACTGTATGAATTAATTTGTTGTTGATAGGAGATAAGATTTCGTTACAGTGTTACACTCGACAACGTTTGTACTGAGAGGAAGTACATCACTGACTGGTCAGATATGCATAATTTATTAGTGTCCTTTTTGAAGACCAGTCCTTTTATGAAACCCAGTAGCCATTGTACTGAAGCTTTCTGATTAAACTCCGTCAATGCATTCGCTATCTTTATTCCAGATTTAAGTGTATTGGTGTTTGCAAATAGCACAACCTCTTTTCCAGACCGTATTAAGGCATGGCTAAAATCGTCACTATCGCTTGAACCAGTTTCTATTTCCACAATTTTCTTCTACCATTAATTTTCGTATAGCATTTAATGTTATCGTCTGTGATATTCAGAACGTTGTTGTATGTCCCCAGTCCAGTCAGTGCAATACTCCACTCTGTATTACTTAATTTAATTGGTGGGATGTAATTCATGTGTAATACTGACGATCGGTCTTTTAAAGGCAGAGCATGCAACAGTGCATCTGAATCTCAACTGATGAGTGGATGCTTAATGCACCTCCCTATACATCCTTCTTTGTAAATGTTGGAAGGAACATGATGACAAATGTACACACAGGTGATTATTAAAGTCTTGGAGGCGATGAAAATTGTAAAACACACGTCTCTTGTCAGCGAAGTATATTTGCAACTTTTCTGGTGGTTGCACGTCTGCCAATTAGTCGACATACTGACGTTATTTGTATTTCTTTTAATATACATCACCTAGATGGTTCCTGGTCTTCCAGCAATATCTAAATTCACAATACCACATAATCTTAGAATGCTTAATTTTTTCCTAACAGACTTTACAGACCTGTATTTGTAACCAGCTTATCCTGTGGGATAGCTAACATGTTCTTCTTTTATTTTTGAAGAGACCTAGTCATTTCATGTATGGTTCCACGTATGGTCCTTTTCCGGTGGTTATGTATTATGAGATGTGTAGTTATGTATCCTTGCCTTCTCTAGCTGCTCTTACGAGTTCTGTGCATTCTTGACTGTTCTGGCAACCGCGACAGCACCACCAGCAGGTGAACCCCTCGCTGAGGAATCTGGAAGGGCAGGAATGACGAAGAGAATAATCTCACCTGATGTCTTGTTTATTGGCAGACCATGGTGCTCTTTTACGGGTCCTTTATGTTTCAGGGCACATTTAGCTGGATACATCGCTGTCAGGGTACAGTTTTCTAAACAACCCTGTTGTGGTTCTTCTTCTTACCTTCCATGGTTTTATCAACTACAAATGCTGCAATGCGTTGCCCTATACCAATATCCTTTCCTGCAGATATTGCCTTCTCTTTACTAGCTAAAATTCCATCGGCAGCATGACACCCTGGGAGATCTATGTTTTGCGTATGCAATGACATATTCCAAAGACGACTCATCAAGCATGATAATCCCCGTATCACAGTGAGCCAATCGTTTTTGAAGATTGTAACAGGTCTGCAGTAGTCATGCGCTGGAATGTGCAATTCATCTGTAAGTTTATCGAGAGTACGACCATGTTCTATAATACGTCTGGAGTCATAAGTTTCATCTTAGTGTGCTAATTGTGTTCTGTGCACCCCATTATACAGCAAATCGTCAGTATCAATCCAGCTCTTTTGTGTTGCAGGAGAACCAAGCCATTCAACTATTTCTCTGTTCCCTCGATCTCCCACATTCTGTGATAAACAGATGTGGTTCTGAGCTCTTCCGCAATTCTTCTGTGTGAAAGCATCCTGAAATTTCAGTGTCACTGTTATCCTTTAACATTTGAGTTCTGGGATTTGTTCTCTGCCCTCTAGAAACTGTGAATATCTCACTCGAAAAGTTTGGGAGGTATAACTTCTCAAATTGTGTCTTGTGTTTTGAGATATGCATCTAATCAACTAATTAAATTTCCGTTTACGCGGCTCTAATATTTGATATGACACTATACCATATCGTTGAGTCCATTATTGCAAAAATCGATTGGTTTCATTTTTATTGTGCTGTGTTTGGCCCGATTATACAGTGTAAGATTAAAACACATCCATATTTAAGCTTTTATTGCTCTCTTCAGACATTTCACAATACTCACCTTCAAGTGGGTGAATGTTGAGCGGCGATGTATTCCGTACCTCTGCATCACAGTATTGAAATACCTGGTGCGAAACCCTCTTCTGTAATCGGTTTGGAGGTTGTCCAGACATCAGTTTGTCCCTGTCTGCAACAAATGCACAAACTCTTCTGTGAGATCTGTTCGCATTTTTGTTTTAACTGGTAATTCCCAGGAAAACGCTGAGTTTGTTAATATGCCCATACATGTGTAGTATCACCCTGCCGTAAGTCATTCAAGCATTTAATCGTAATATGCCTTAGAGTGCCTCTTTCGTGGGTTTATTTGTGCAGTTATCGAACTGCTGTATCCACACTTATTCGATTATACCTCTCTGTGTAAGCTCAGCGATTACTGAACAACCTCATTTGAATAAGCAGCATCACCAGCAGAGGCTTATGCCATGAGCAGTAGTAGTGTATATGTTAGCTCATTTGGTATTGTAGCAATATATATACTATGGGGGTTGACTGCTGATTGTTTTAGGGTGGATGTCAGTACCATCTCCAATGCCATATCTAATATAGGTTTCATAATGGTTCTGTATTTTACACTACATTGGTTTGCCCCTTTTCTCAGTACACAGATCAATTACAGTATTTCACCATACGTCTGCAGAATATTTTACAGTTTTTGCGGGATTTAGGAAAATAAAGTTCATTAGACAAGTTGTTCTTTGAAATTCCCTATCACCTATCTCTATTATTTTTTCTTTTAAACTTATAGACAGTATGCCAAACATGTGTGATTTTTCACCACTGATGCCAAATGTTTTGCTGTCCTACCACTGCTGTGACTGTAAATAGAATTGGCAACTACAACGTCATCACTGCATAATTTCTCTGAGAGTTCATCAAGAGATTCAGTATCTGGTTTAAAAGTTTCTCTCACTGCCTATGTTCAATCCAAACGTTCTAAAATTAGCAATCGTAATTTCGCCCAAACAACGTTCTGTGCCATGATGACCTTATGCTTAGTCGACATCTTGTTACATACTAAGCAGACTCCGTGGCAGGAGGCACCTTACTTTGTATATACTTTCATACTTTCGTATCAGCCTTTGCAGTGAAGTCAAGTATACTCCTTTCAGTTCTAACAACCTTTACAGTTAAGTTGTTTACTTTCTTTTCAAGTGCAGTAGCCCTAGCATCTAATGCGTTGATCTTTCTCAGTAGCTGCTGGGAATACATCTCTATAGTCTTAACTTTGTGACTGAGAGGCTGAAATTTTCTTACTATGTATAGACAAATGTATATACAATTAGCCATCCACTCGGGGGAGAGCCAGGGGTGAATGCAAACTTGTCAATGGCTCCATGGAGCTATTTATACTAACAGAAATATCATCGAATTTGGTCCTGGTTTCCCATAGCAACATCGTCAAATATGAACACTGTTTTTTGGGGTAGCTTTTTCCAGTGGCTGGATATCGCTGTGTTGACTGTACGTTGTGTATGTTACACCATTGACTCCTCCTAGTATCTTCTGTAAAAGTTGATAGTTATGTTGAAACAACGTTTTTCAAAATACACATACATGCCTAAAATGGCTATGTTAACAGCGATATGAGAACATTTGTCTTGTTGTTTCTGGATGGATGTACAGTAATACCTTGCATATTGTTCTGAAGAAGTATCTGCTTTTTTTTCTGCTGGTCTTCTACACAATCACAAGACTAGTCACTTACAAAAATATCCTTGTGTCGAGGTTGATTCACCAATTCTGCCATGATACTGACTACGTCAGGTTTTGGTGTGCAGTAAGATTTTACAGAAAAAGTAAACAATAATATATGTAGCCACTATAGAGCACACTTATCAGACGACGATAACCTGCCCCATGAACTGAGCAACCTACGCAAGGTTTTCAGGAATAACGGCTACAGCGCCCATCAAGTGAAACAAGTGATTTCTGGGAAATATCAGAACAAGACCACCGACGAAGAGCAAGAAAAGAAATTTTCTTTGCTCCCATTCTGTGGCTCTGTGTCGGAGAAGATAAGCCGCCTGTTGAAAAGACAGAAGATCAAATCAATGTTCAGGCCTCCAATGAAAATCCGTCAATTACTGAGACCAGTTAAAGAAGCAGTAGGTCTCAGAACACCTGGAGTCCAGGAAATACCTGGTGAGTGTGGCCAGAAGTACATCGGACAAACAGTGCACACTGTGGAACAACGCAGGAAAGAACATGAGAGGTATTATCGCATACGCTATCCAGAGAAATGTGTGTTAGCTGAGCATGCGTTAGAAAACGGTCACGACATAAAATTTGACGATACCTCTGTCGTGGCTCGCACTAACGGCGTCTGGGACAGTTTAATAAAGGAAGCTATTGAAATAAAAATTACCGCAAACACCCTGAATAGGGACGGTGGTTTGCAGCTCAGCGCTGCGTGGGATCCAGCGATCGCGCGGTTGAAGAGGGCACATCGAACGCCGACTCAAAACATCCCCACGGGCACCAGTGACGTCACAGCCGGCAGTTAGCGTATATAAGGGCGCACCAACAGCACACTGGTAGTCATAACACTTGACAATGGCTAAGAGTGCTTGGCCGAAAGCTTGTGTAGTTTTAAGCAATTGACGAGGTTGGAAACCCGATAACATTTTATTCAGAATCAGCTTTGATCAGAAAACACGGAAGACCTCCACCTCGCCCTCCAATGATATCTCATTTACCACCAGTGCAGTCGCAAATGACGGTGGTTTGGGGTCAGTGGAATGCGCACTACAGAGCGGTTGGCTCGGAGGTGTCCTTCAAGTAATCGATTTGTTGTGTCACTGTGGTGCCAACCGCTGCTCAAATTGCTGCTAAAAATGTAGTACTATGCTCCAGAACCATAAAGCGAACATGATGGTCTCCCTTCTCGGTAGTGTGACGTGGCCGACCGGAGTCTGGTCTTCTTCTGCTCGTAGATTCTCGTGAACACCACTGCCAGCAATAATGTGCAGAGGATCCAGTCCCATCAAGTTTTTCTGAAATATCGCTGAAGGAATATCCACATTTTCGCAGCACTATTACACAACGTGGATAGTACTCAGTGAGGTGTTGATAATGATGTCTTTCCCGCCTCAAAGGCATTGTCGACTAACATCAGCTCACCACGTCCAGTTTCAAAAGTAACTAACTTTCGCGACCGTTACAGTGTGCTCTTAAAGCAAATGTGATCTGCATCCTCGTGGTGGCGTTACTAGCACCACTCAAATACGGTTGGCACGAAATTTGAACAGACATCATCTTTGAGATGTAGAACTATATCTACCGACTTCGGTATATGTTGCACAACTACTTCTTGGTACTGCGATTTTTTTTCCGCTAATGTATTTATTTTTACGATTTAGTGGCATTGTTTTTTGGCCGTGAGTTTATGAAGAAAGCCGGCAACATCAAGAACCGCGATGAGGCTTAGTAGTCTGAGACGGGTCGTTCTTGAGCAAAATCATTTGTTAAACTTTTGTCGTCGTGTATCTTACTTTGTAATATTTTCTGTTCTATAAGGAACTTATGAAAGTCGTATCATATGTTGAAACTAATGATAAAATGGGTAATACTTTTAATACGCTTTATGAACGTATATCGGCAACGGCCTTGCCGCAATGGATACACCGGTTCCCGTGAGAGTACGGAAGATAAGAGCTGTCGGGCGTTGTCGGCACTTGCATGTGTGACAATCCAGGCCGCCATGCGCTGTTGCCATTTTTCGGGATGCACTCAGCCTCGTGATGCCAATTGAGGAGCTACTCGACCGAATAGTAGCGGCTTCGGTCAAGAATACCATCATAACGACCGGGAGACCGGTGTGCTGACCCCACGCCCCTCCTATCCGCATCCTCCACTGAGGATGACACGGCGGTCGGATGGTCTCGGCAGGCCACTCGTGACCTGAAGACTTTTTTTATGAACATATATAGCGTTAAGCAATTCTTCACTTTCTTTTTTATGCCGAACGTATTCTACAGATAAGGCTATGGTTGGGGTAAATCCAGGGAGAAACGAAGGGGTAAAACCGAAACAACCTGATATTATTCCACGACTTTTTTACATATAACATGTATGTGTATTGTAAGAAGTATATGCTTTTTACGGTATGTTACTTATGTTTTCAAGTTTTAATAACTACAATTTAATAATATGGAATTTTGTCATTTTCGCCTATTTTAGCCTTTTTTTGACACTAGTAATTGAATTACTACCCCTTATTGAAGATGTATATTGTCATTTGATCTTGGGCCGTTGAGCACCTGATACGGTAATGAAATTAAGACACGATTTAACAGCCATCCTGGAAGAGTGGTAACACTGTACCAAATACCTTAGTTTTTCGCGCATGCATACACTAGAATTGCAACAATGCAAAATTACCCCTCTGGGCTTAAAAGAAAGGGTGTTATTCTGCTCAAGACACATACATTTTGCGAAGAGGAATTTGTACCATCACATACAACAGAAAGAATAACGTCAGATTCCCAGAAGACAACAGAGTCAGATACTGATTCTTCCTCACATGCTGTTCCGTCGACTGATGGGCACACACAGTCATCATTCGCTGTATTACTGGAGAGTGTAAAGCCAGTTCCTGATTACGATAGACCATCATCAACCAGCTGAAGAGGAAAATGGACCGTGAGTCTCCCTGCAAAAATGAATTCAATGCAACAAAAGCATCTTATAGGCAGGTTGAGAGAACGTTGAAAGACTCTGGGTCTGGACCGTAAAAAAAGAGAAGAGTCATGGGAGGCAAACAGGTCTTCTGAAGATAAGGATGAAACGCCCCGTCTTCTTTGCAAAGAGACTTACTCGCGAAGAAAGAAATCAGATGATTGGGTAAAGTATTTAAATTGTGAGACGTGGACCCATGAGGACTGTACAGCGCAGACTGAAGACGATTTGCATGAGTGTCGGTGTCTCCCACGCCTAGGACGGAAAATGTAACTCTACCTGTTTGCGTCTCACAGGGTATAGTGGTATATTGAACAGTGCTGAGTTATAGTAAATATAATTTAAACCATTAGAAAGAAGTCCTCATTTTTTCATGTCTTGTTTTTCTTTCAGTGAAATACCGAGCGAGGTGGCGCAGTGGTTAGCACACTGGACTCGCATTCGGGAGGACGACGGTTCAATCCCGTCTCCGGCCATCCTGATTTAGGTTTTCCGTGATTTCCCTAAATTGTTTCAGGCAAATGCCGGGATGGTTCCTTTGAAAGGGCACGGCCGATTTCCTTCCCAATCCTTCCCTAACCCGAGCTTGCGCTCCGTCTCTAATGACCTCGTTGTCGACGGGACGTTAAACACTAACCACCACCACTTTCAGTGAAATAAATTTGAAGTCCGAACTATGAAAATTGTCATTATTATCTAGTTTCTTCTCAGTTATCCGATTACACCCTACCTTCCCCTATGAGGACGCAGACATGTTGAAAGATCAATCCTCGTATGGAATGTACGTTATGCGAAAAAAAAATGGTTGAAATGGCTCTGAGCACTGTGGGACTTATATTCTGAGGTCATCAGTCCCTTAGAATTTAGAACTACTTAAACCTAACTAGCCTAAGGACATCACACACATCCATGCCCGGGGCAGGATTCCAACCTGCGACCGTAGCGGTCGCGCGGTTCCAGACTGTAGCGCCTAGAACTGCTCGGCCACCCCGGCCGGCCTTTATGCTAGTACACGGTCTAGTCACATAAATGAGACGACCTTTGAAAAGCCCGAATATCCACCTTTTCCAGCGTGCACGTGCAGGAAGAGAGTCAGTCATGTTCCGGAAGCTGACGAAAGGGATGTGATGCAACGCTGACTTCAGTGCCTTGGTCAGCTGCGCTGGGTTTCACATTTAAGGATCCATGGTGGGAACAACGTAATCACATTCTCGATAGGGCCTAGATCCGGGGGGGGGGGGGGGGGGGCTGGTGGCCAGAGGACTACAGCAAACGCATCCAGATAACCTTCAATCCACGCACATACACTGAGAGCTGTACTACACGATGCATTGTCCTATTGGTAGATGCTATAGTGCCAAGGAAAAATAAAACTAAGTTGGGATGGACATGACCGCAAGGATAGACGCATTTATGTGTTGATCCACTGTGCTTTCGAAAATGAGGAGATCACCCAACGGAAGACAGGAGAAAATAGTCCAGATAACAAAGTTCCATCCCCTAGCTGCGACACTCCTGAGGATTCTGGCAGGGTAGTACGCGCCAAAGACTATCTGTCCGATGGAGCATAAAACGTTTCTGAACTTGCAAAGTCACCTATCATCACTCAGTGGCAGTCCAGTTGCGATAATGACGTGCAGATTCCAGCCTTTGTTGTCAATGAACAACACTAGTATGTGTGCACGAACAAGGCGCTGACACGCTACAATGTTTGTTGATAGGTCTTTGAAGAGACACTGTTGATAGCCCCTTGTTTAATCTGGGCGTAAGGTGGTCAACAGGTGCACTTCTATTTGTCCATACATATCTCCTTATCCGTTGTTCATTCATGTTACAAGTGACCTATAGTTCACCATTGTTGGCTCAGTGCTGGTTTTTGATAGCGCCAATTTACCATGCGTGGTGTACTTTACGCACTGCGACACGCGAACTTTTTGCAAACTTAGCGGTTTCGAAAATGCTTCCGCCCTGGGCGCAAAAGGCAATGATCATCCCTTTTTTGATGTCAGATACATAGCTGAGTTTCCACATTACGGCAACGACTACGCAGTTTTCCGCAGCACAGCGGTACGCTGGTAGCGACGCCACATGGTATCTGTGAGTGGTTATTGCACGTTAACGTCCAACATAGCTGGTGTCACATTGATATGACTGGATCGTTTACACCAAACCCATGATCGTACAAGCCGAGCGGGTGCAATGCTTGTTCCTTTCCCTGAATTTTTAATGTAACTGTTCGTTGACTTTGGCCATGGTTCACGACGATAATAGCCGGAACAAAAACATTACGTGTGCACCAGATTATTTTTGTTATTATTACTGGATAAACTAACCACGGAATAGTTTGAAGGAGAATGTAAAGCATCTTGAAATCCAAGTCAAGACGAAGAGTAGCTGGATTTTTTTCTCTAATGACTAACAATAATTGAAATAAAAGTTAGGAGAGAGCAAAGTTCTCTAAAACTCCGAACAAATACACAAATGACGCTAACACTGTCCGGAGGTGCAAAAATGTTTGATAGACTATGGAGGAAGTGCAATATGATCTGCTCATCCGGGCAGCCCGTGAAATGAAAGTCAATGATACAAAAACACGACACAAATTGTAACCAATTTAAGTAAGACTAATTGCGTGGCAGATTAAGTAACGAGCTGCTCAGAATACTGATCGTGCCACCCCAATTGCAAGACTTACATTTCCCCAAAATTAGCAACCGTGTACCAATTAGCACCAAACGTCAGACCGGAGACGAATGAACCTAATGGCAGCTGTCGATTAAATGACCATGAAACATAGGTCTCCCTGTACAACATTGTACTTACGAAATAGTCTATATGGAAGGGTAGATTCAGTGATGGCCACAGTTACGGACGAGAATGTTGCTTATTTCATGAAAAAATGAGGGAAGATTGCAGAAACTCCCCACTCCTGGTGTACAAAACACTCCTTCACAAATGAAAGATTGATATTGGGATTGGGCAGTTTACCATCGATTTGTTGTTTGCTTCTTCGTTCCAATCACTATGTTGGGGTGACTCAATTCGACTCCATACAATTTTTGTGCGGAGGCAACTGGCCTTTGCGCGCTGGCTGGCCAGCATTTTGCTGTCTCACCCTTTGACGTCTGAACGGAATAGACAAAAACCTCAAGCTTAATTATTCGATGAAGATGACAGTGATGGCACAGCGTCTCCCACTCGGTGAAGTGTTGAGTGCTATTGACAAGGATTTCAGATCGATTGCGTATTTATGGATTTCCAGAAGGCTTTTGACACTGTATCACACAAGCGGCTTGTAGTGAAATTACAGGATTA
Source organism: Schistocerca piceifrons (assembly GCF_021461385.2). Lineage (NCBI taxonomy): Eukaryota > Metazoa > Arthropoda > Insecta > Orthoptera > Acrididae > Schistocerca > Schistocerca piceifrons. The sequence goes on from NC_060141.1 coordinate 45,352,865, forward strand.
TGGAATATCGTATCAGTTATGTGACTGGATTCGTGATTTCCTGTGAGAGAGGTCACAGTTCGTAGTAAGTGACGGAAAGTCATCAAATAGTTCAGAAGTGACTTCTGGCGTTCCACAAAGTACTGTTATAGGCTCCTTCCTGTTCGTTATCTATATAAACGATTTGGGATACACTCTGAGCAGCCGTCTTACGTTGTCTTCAGGTGACCCTGTCGTTTGTCGAATTATAAAGTCATCAGAAGATGAAAACAAATCACAAAAGGAATTGGAAAAAAATATGTATGGTGCCAATACTGACAGTTTACGAAAAGTGTGAGGTCAGCTACATGAGTGCTAAAAGGAATCCATTAAACTTCGGTTACGCGATAAATCAGTCGAATCTAAACCCCGTAAATTCAACTAAATACTTAGGAATTACAGTTACTAACAACCTAAATTGGAAGGAACACACAGAAAATGTTGTGGGGAAGGCTAACCAAAGACTGCGTGTTATTGCCAGGACACTTAGAAATGTAACAGATCTACTAAGGAGACTGCCTACACTATGTTTGTCTGTCCTCTTTGAAAATACTGCTGCGCCATGTAGCATCCTTACCAGATAGGGTTGACAGAATACATCGAAAAACGTTCAAAGATAGGCAGCACGTTTTGTATTATCGCGAAATACGAGAGAGAGTGTCACTGAAATGATACAGGATAGCGAGTGGACATCATTAAAACAAAGGCGTTTTCGTTGCGGTGGAATCTTCTCACGAAATTCCAATCACCAACTCTCTCCTACGAATGAGGAAATATTTTGTTGACACCGACCGACATAGAGAGAAACGATTTCTTTTTTCTTTCTTTCACTTGTGCCTTTTTTCCCGCAGGTACGCAGGTCGGCATGGTTAATCGTATTTGGCAATGTTAGATTAAGGGGTGGCCGCATGCCCTTCCCACCACCACCCTCTACCCCCCCAGGACGGAATTAGTGTACCCCAGCTGTCTGTCTGGAATCCATGGAAGAATGCGAAAGTGTTCAGATGCCCACGAGCCGTGTAACTGAGGCGGGACATGGGGACCAGCCAGGTATTCACCTGGTGAGATATGGAAAACCGCCTAAAAGCCACATCCAGGCTGGCCAGCACACCGACCGTCGTCGTTAATACGCCGGGCGGATTCGATACGGGGCCGGCGCGCCTACCCGAGTCCACGAAGCAGCGCATTAGCGCTATCGGCTAACGTGGCAGGTCACATAGAGAAAATATCACCATTGTAAAATAAGGGAAATCAGAGTTCGTACGAAAAGATACAGATGTTGGTTATTTCCGCGCTCTATACGAGGTAGCAACAATAGATAATTGTGACGGTGGTACGATGAATCCTCTGCCAGTCACTTAAGTGTGATTTGCTGGGTATCCATGTAGATGTAGATGTCAAAGAATAGGCACCAGCTCTGCTGAAAAAGTCCGATCTAAGCCCGACCATTAGTCCTGTGAACACTGCCCAGCTCCCTGGGGACCTTCGCCCTACGTAATGAGTTTCTTTGAGCGTTTCTGCTGATAACAAGGACCCAGAGACCACACTGGAAGGACTTCACAGCCATGAAAGACGGCAGTGTTTTCTCGTAGCGAATGGGCCCAATACACACGAAATGGAATTAAACATAAACTGGTGGCAAGAAAGAATATACACTACTTGCCATTAAAGTTGCTACAGCAGGAAGGTGACGTTCTACAGACGCGAAATTTAACCGATAGGAAGAAGATGCTGTGATATGCAAATGATTAGCTTTTCAGAGCATTCACACAAGGTTGGCGCCAGGGGCGACACCTACAACGTGCTGACATGAGGAAAGTTTCCAGCCAATTTCTCATACACAAACAGCAGTTGACCGGCGTTGCCTGGTGAAATGTTGTTGTGAAGCCTCGTGTAAGAAGGAGAAAAGCGTACCATCACGTTTCCGACTTTGATACAGGTCTTATTGTAGCCTGTCGCTATTGCGGTTTATCTTATCGCGACATTGCTGCTCGCGTTGGTCGAGATCCAATGACTGTTAGGAGTATATGGAATCGGCGGGTTCAGGAGGGTAATACGGAACGCCGTGCTGGATCCCAACGGCCTCGTATCACTAACAGTCGAGATGACAGGCATCTTATCCGCATGGCTGGAGCGGATCGTGCAGCCACGTCTCGATCCCTGAGTCAACAGATGGGGACGTTTGCAAGACAACAACCATGTGCACGAACAGTTCGACGACGTTTTCAGCAGCATGGACTATCAGCTCGGACACCATGGCTGCGGTTACTCTTGACGGTCCACCACAGACATTAGCGCCTGCGATGGTGTACTCAACGACGAACCTAGGTGCAGGAATGGCAAAACGTCATTTTTTCGGATGAATCCAGGTTCTGTTTACAGCATCATGATGGGCGCATCCGTGTTTGGCGACATCGCGTTGAACGCACATTGGAAGCGTGTATTCGTCATCGCCATACTAGCGTATCACCCGGCGTGATGGTATGGGGTGCCATCGGTTACTCATCTCAGTCACCTCTTGTTCACACTGACGGAATTTTGTACAGTGGACGCTACATTTCAGATGTGTTACGATCCGTGGCTCCACCCTTCATTCGATCCCTGAGAAACCCTACATTTCAACAGGGTAATTCACGACCGCATGTTGCAGGTGCTGTACGGGCCATTCTGGATACAGAAAATGTTCCACTGCTGCCCTGGCCAGCACATTCTGCAAATCTCTCACCAATTGAAAACGTCTGGTCAATGGTGACCGAGCGACTGGCTCGTCACAATACGCCAGTCACTACTCTTGATGAACTGTGGTATTGTGTTGAAGCTGCATGGGCAGCTGTACCTGTACACGCCATCCAAGCTCTGTTTGACTCAATGCCCAGGCGTATCAAGGCCGTTATTACGGCCAGAGGTGGTTGTTCACGGTACTGATTTCTCAGGATCTATGCATCCATACTGCGTGAAAATGTAATCACATGTCAGTTCTAGTATAATATATTTGCCCAATGAATACCCATTTATCATCTGCATTTCTTCTTGGTGTAGCAATTTTAATGGCCAGTAGTGTATATCGTGTAGCGGTATGTGACGGTAACGTGAGAATGTTTGAAAATAAATAAAAAGCTTTCATTTTGTCGTGCTGATAATTAAACCTTTATTAGTGCCCCCGAGATTAATGCGTATAAAACATTGAGGGGGAGGATGGGGCAGGGGGGCGGCGACTTACGGGGAGAGGAATCTCACGGACTGCCGTTTCCGACGGCAGGGTGGTTGCGCTGCGCGGGACGTACTGCGTTGTCGGCGGCAGATACGGCCGTTGGGGTGCAGCGCGGCGCGGCGAGGCGGGGTTTTTCCGTTCCGCTTGTCCGGAGCGAAGCGGACGATAGGCGGCGTTCAGATTGCGAGCGAGCGCGGGCTTAGCCTAATGCGGCCGTTATTTTGATGCACGGCCCGCGCCTGTATCGCCGACAGACACAGCCGGCGCAATATAAACTCTTATCGGCCTGTGGCAGCGGCCGTCGCCGATAGCCGCCGCCGTATCTCGCCGCGGGGCGCGCTGCAGTCGCCGGGTGGGCCCTAATGGCCGTCCGCGGACACGTCATCACAATGGAGTCGCGTCCTACCTGCCTGTGGGCGGCACGGGTGAGTGTAGACAGAACGGCGCCCCCTCGCAGGAAATGTGGCGCTTGATGTCCGAGGGCCATGGAAATGAAGCATAAATACAAATACTTGGATCTGATTGTTAAAACTGAGTTCTGCTGGAGAAGATTTTTTTCCTAGTCGCATTAAAATCGGCTATATATACACACTGCGTAGTTGTTGAAAGGTAAACTATAAACTGCACGTAATTTTGCTGGTTGTCGGAAGGTATGGCTTTAGAACTCTATTTGAATGTTGAATGTCCTGCCACAAGACGTCTAACATTTAATTTGCCTATATGGTAGATTGCAGGATTTAGAGATTTCATGTTTGGGGTAAAATTATTGGATGGATAGTATTTGAAATATCAATAAAAAATTTAGTTTCAAACGTCTAAATGGAGTAAGCTGGTTGTAGTCAACTTGGTCCCTATGCAAAATCCCTCGCTTTTAAACTGATACTGTTATTACTCAGCCGCGAGTCCGTATGTGATGTACAGTATAACTGGTCAGCATTTCCACCCGGAATTTGCGAGTGTAAGTCGGACCTTCCTTGATCCGCTTTGGTGGGTCGTCTCGTCGGATTTCCTCCCATGTGTGCACAGTGCAGCTTTCGTAAATGTCGTCCCGTGCAGATTCTTCATTGGCGCATTGGATGTCTGTGTCAGTGGAAGCTAATTATCTGAAATTTCTGTCGATAAACTTTGGGGGTATCTATTTACTCGAAATTAACATTCATAGTGCCGTAATATCACTTTTATGCCTATTAGACCAATTGTAATACCCCACCCATCACTTATCTGGTTTTGGTGTGTGTTCACCCTAGGTAATAGACTAACACCTCAACAGAGAGTGCAAAACTGCCACAATATCGGATAATGCAAAGAAAGTAATAAGGCCCTGTGACTCCTGATTGAACTGTGGTGGCAGTGTTGATATTAATTGATTCATAATTGATCCCTTTTAATAAAAAAGGGGTGCACATTGATGTTATATTCAGCTATTGAACACCAGATGCAAATGTTGAACACAAAATTAATTAAGAAAGTGACTTGAGATTTAAAATACTTGATTGAATATAGATGCAGTCGATTAGCACAGATTTATTTTATTTCATGACCCTCGATCATCACATTACATGACTCTCCTAACAGGCAGTGGAAATAAATTGCGTCTGCTTGGAGTAAAGCGCGATAAATCAAAAGTAATTCCTACGACTGACCCAGGTGTAATGCGAAGTGCGAGAAGAATTCTACAATACACGGCCCATGAAACCCTCGTGGAAACTTTGCCAACGTGATCCAACAAATTAATCAGTGGCCGAAGCGGGCGCAATATCACCGAATTCCGCGTGGCGGGGCAGCGTCGTTATGCAGACGTCGGCCGACCTTGTGGTGCTGCAAGGCTGCACTCGTCTATTCACTTCTAGCTATCTTGCTCAGTGCATAGCTGAACGAAAACTTTCTATCTCCAAGCTTAATCGTTCCGTTTGCGAAGTGCAGAGATGTTGACTCTCTCTCAGGCAAGCTGAGTAAAGAACGCCACATTCGCACTCTACGCAAACTGGGAAAGGAAGACCACTGCAGAGACTTCTTCCAGTCTGCTCCTCACCTCAGTTTCCCCTCCAGCAAAATCACTTATGCCAATTGCAGTGCAAGTCACGTTAATTATGCATCGCTTCCCAGCGCCGACCAATGCCTGATCTGGGAAGTGAACAAATTCCTACAGAATTTCTCTCCCTCTCAACTTCTGCTATTTAGCTCCTCCCAGGCCACCCATCAAGGTTAGCGTCTGCACACAACACCAATTTTTCCCGGAATTCTGACTCCCAGGAGAGTACTTCAAATTCCTTGGTCCTATGTTCCCATCGGAGGCCAACATATTTCATTCTGTCACTCTTCACCTGATTTACTTCAGACTCTGCGGACCATGAATTCGGCGTGAAGTTGCTATAGTCATGAACGCGCATAATTTGATCTCTGTTGACCGCTCCACCGTAGCTTTGCATGGCTTTGTCGCATGTTTCACTGAAAACGGGACAACGAACATTTATCAACAGGCGTACAAGTTATCTGTCTGCTTCCTGGTACACCAGCATGGGGTCAACCACCCACTCACTGTCACTCATCTTTAGGCAGCTGGAGGCCGCGCCCCGTTACCGTTTTCTCAGAGCTTGAGCTGCCCTAAGCTGCCTATTGTCGCTTCCTTTCGCCATTCCCCAGCCATCCACGGTCAATTCTGAATGCTTCCCTGGGATAAACTAGCCGCCAGTAGATCGACGAGTTTCCACAAAGTTTTCGTGTCGTGTGAATTACTTTAAAACCATCGCCAGACATTAATTATTCCAATACGTCCTTACTATACCCTCTACAAGGTGCATTGTGCCTTGTCAGTAATTTTTGTTCAGCCCCACTGTTCGCTCAACGTGAGTTAGGTGATCTTTACTGACTTCATGTAAGGGGCATAGTTCTTGCAATCTTACACAATAATGAAACACTCATGTCACAAACTACTCATAACCAAGAGCATAGCTACCATCAAACAAGACAGGAAGAGCTCTTAACTCTGACTGCCGACTTTGGCACGCAGTCTGTATCTCTTACTAGTTCCGTCACAGTTCGTGGATTTCCGATCAATATCGTACTTACTAAGATATGCATTTGTTAATGAACGGGTGTGAATTTTAATGAGGGAAAATTATGATAAATAGTTTCAAACATCCAGAGGCTCCTCCTAATATTCATGTTGTCATAAATGACTTTAATTATTAAATATAAATAAACAAAATCGGTGACTTTGGCGCCAAGATGCCGATACTTTCCGTCATGTATATTTCCCAGGCTGATGCTAGTTGCTACGGTCCAGTGCCGAGCCCCCACCCCACTACGCGTGACATATGGTTGCTTCGTCACCTAGCCAGCCAGCGTGGGAAATGCTCTCCGACTCATGGCCGGCTACGGACTACAGCACTTCCCAACTATCGTCAATACATCAATAAGAGGTAATAATCTATTAAAACTGGTAAAAATGTCTTCCTCACGTAAGAGGCACCTTACGCCTACTACCCACTACCGGGCATTCCAACTTTCATGGTGGACGGTTGGAGGTAAGGCTTCTAAAACTTTACATTTTCATTAAATTTTGAGATAATAGCCCATCAATCAATATCAAAGTGGCCCACAGACGCTAACAAGCTACAGCGCATGCACCCCGTGTGATGTGGTGAATATGCTCTGCCCCTTTGTTATACCACCGGCTTTTCGCTAACATTGGTAAGTTAACACTTGCTGTCAGACTAATGAAAGAAAGCAGCTGAACTCACACTCTAAAATTAATTATGGTACTTTTCCAAATCCATGTAAACTTAGTGAAGAAAATGTAACAAATTTAAGCTATACCGTGTTTTTTTGTCTAATCCTTTCACAATCGGAACCTGTTATGTTACGCGTATTTATGCGGGCTAATCGGTCGCCATGAACTGGTGCAAGATCAGGTTAATTTGTATACAGGGCTGCGTGTGAGTCGGCGGGATGAGGACGAACCAGATGTAAGGGCGTCAGCAAAGAACTGAAGGTGGGGAAAATCCTGGCATGGGGAAAGTGGACCATGCGTCGATCACTTAAGAGGGCTGGCTATACTTCCAGCAATGGAAGACTTTGAGAGGAAATGAAATACGGTTTCTCACAGCTCTTTGAGAGTTTGTAATAACCCACAGTCAAGTACTAAAGTAAATTTGAATACACTCCTGGAAATGGAAAAAAGAACACATTGACAACGGTGTGTCAGACCCACCATACTTGCTCCGGACACTGCGAGAGGGCTGTACAAGCAATGATCACACGCACGGCACAGCGGACACACCGGGAACCGCGGTGTTGGCCGTCGAATGGCACTAGCTGTGCAGCATTTGTGCACCGCCGCCGTCAGTGTCAGCCAGTTTGCCGTGGCATACGGAGCTCCATCGCAGTCTTTAACACTGGTAGCATGCCGCGACAGCGTGGACGTAAACCGTAAGTGCAGTTGACGGACTTTGAGCGAGGGCGTATAGTGGGCATGCGGGAGGCCGGGTGGACGTACCACCGAATTGCTCAACACGTGGGGCGTGAGGTCTCCACAGTACATCGATGTTGTCGCCAGTGGTCGGCGGAAGGTGCACGTGCCCGTCGACCTGGGACCGGACCGCAGCGACGCACGGATGCACGCCAAGACCGTAGGATCCTACGCAGTGCCGTAGGGGACCACACCGCCACTTTCCAGCAAATTAGGGACACTGTGTGCCTGGGGTATCGGCGAGGACCATTCGCAACCGTCTCCATGAAGCTGGGCTACGGTCCCGCACACCGTTAGGCCGTCTTCCGCTCACGCCCCAACATCGTGCAGCCCGCCTCTAGTGGTGTCGCGACAGGCGTGAATGGAGGGACGAATGGAGACGTGTCGTCTTCAGCGATGAGAGTTGCTTCTGCCTTGGTGCCAATGATGGTCGTATGCGTGTTTGGCGCCGTGCAGGTGAGCGCCACAATCAGGACTGCATACGACCGAGGCACACAGGGCCAACACCCGGCATCATGGTGTGGGGAGCGATCTCCTACACTGGCCGTACACCACTGGTGATCGTCGAGGGGACACTGAATAGTGCACGGTACATCCAAACCGTCATCGAACCCATCGTTCTACCATTCCTAGACCGGCAAGGGAACTTGCTGTTCCAACAGGACAATGCACGTCCGCATGTATCCCGTGCCACCCAACGTGCTCTAGAAGGTGTAAGTCAACTACTCTGGCCAGCAAGATCTCCGGATCTGTCCCCCATTGAGCATGTTTGGGACTGGATGAAGCGTCGTCTCACGCGGTCTGCACGTCCAGCACGAACGCTGGTCCAACTGAGGCGCCAGGTGGAAATGGCATGGCAAGCCGTTCCACAGGACTATATCCAGCATCTCTACGATCGTCTCCATGGGAGAATAGCAGCCTGCATTGCTGCGAAAGGTGGATATACACTGTACTAGTGCCGACATTGTGCATGCTCTGTTGCCTGTGTCTATGTGCCTGTGGTTCTGTCAGTGTGATCATGTGATGTATCTGACCCCAGGAATGTGTCAATAAAGTTTCCCCTTCCTGGGACAATGAATTCACGGTGTTCTTATTTCAATTTCCAGGAGTGTGCATTGCCGACCACAGGTAAATGAGGCGCATCTAGTGACACAACCAAATCTCAATATCTTTGAAACAACAGAAGTTCATCGTTGAAAGCTACGTATCTGTATCTATCTTATTTCTGGATTTATTACGTCTTTTACATATTTTTTAGATGTAAATGTTTGTCAGAACACCGAATTGTCGGCATTCATACAGCTAATGAATACAGCTTGAATACCTCACATACTGCCATACTTGTGTAGCCATTTTATGAACACTAAACTACATACGTCACAAAAAGTTTTGCGTCACCTGGGTCGGAGAGTTTCGGAACCTGTACAGAAAACTGGAATAGAGGTCAACATAAACACCATTTCCGCACTTTTTACTGGTCGTGAAAACCACATATTTCATGTTGTTCCACCATACAGCGAGACCTTCAGTGGTGGTGGTCCACATGGCTGTACACATCGGTACCTCTAATACCCAGTAGCACGTCCTCTTGCATTGATGCATACCTGTATCGTGGCACTCTTGGTCCAGATTGTCCCACCCCTCAACGGCGATTCGGCGTAGATCCCTCAGAGATGTTGCTGGGCCACGTTGTCATAAACAGCCTTTTCAATCGTTCCCAGACATGTTCGATAGGGTTCATTTGTGGAGAATTCATGTGTGGAGAACATGCTGGCCACTCTAGTCGACCAATGTCGTTATCCTGAACGAAGTCATTTACAAGATGTGCAGGAGGGGGGCGCGAATTGTCGGCTATGAAGACCTATCCCTCCCCAATATGCTGCCGATATGGTTGCACTATCGGTCGGAGGATGGCATTCACGTATCGTGCAGCCGTTGCGGCGCCTACCGTGACTTCCAGCGGCGTACGTCGGCCCCACATAATGGCACCCCAAAACGATAGGGAACCTCCACCTTGCTGAACTCGCTGGCCAGTGTGTGTAAGGCTTTCAGCCTGACCGGGTTGCCTTCAAACACGTCTCCGACGATAGTGTGGCTGAAGGTATTTCGGCACTCACCAGTGAAAACGTGATGCCAATCCTCAGTGGTCCATCCACACGTTGTTGGGCCCATCGGTAACGCGCTCCGCGGTGTCGTGGTTGCAAAGGTGGACCTCACCATGGACGTCGGGAGTGAATTGGCGCATCATGCAGCCTATTGCGCACAGCTTGAATCGTAACACGACGTCCTGTGGCTGCACGAAAAGTATTATTCAACATGGTGGCGTTGCTGTTAGGGTTCCTCCGACCCATAATCCGTAGGTAGCCGTCATCAACTGCAGTAATAGCCCTTGGGAATCCTCGCTGAGGCATGTCATCGACAGTTCCTGTCTCTCTGTATTTCCTCCATGTCCGAACAACTATACTGTGTTTCACTGCGAGATGCCTGGAGACTTCCCTTCTTGAGAGCCCTTCCTGGCACAAAGTAACAACGCGGACGCGATCGAACTGCGGTATTGACGGTCTAGGCATGGCTGAACTACAAAAACACGAACAGCGTACCTCCTTCTTGGTGGAATCACTGGAACTGATCGGCTGTCGGACCCCCTACGTCTAATAATCGCTGCTCATTCATGGTTGTTTACATCTTTGTGTGCATTTAGTGACATCTCTGAACAGTGAAAGGACTGTGTCTGTGATACAATACCCACATTGAACGTTTATTTTCAGGATCTTCTGGGAATCGGGGTAAAGCAAAACGTTTTTTGATGTCTGTATTTTGCCAGTGACTTTACTTAACTGTTGATTACAAGTACTATTAAAAAAGTGTACTAATTTAAAAGTCGTCAGTCATATGTGTTAGTGGGCACCACATTTGAAAAGAAAACTGAAAGATTCTTCTGTCAAGAGATCATTAATATTTATTTAAATAAAACTTAACGACATTTCTATGTCATTTAACGCGAGCGCACCTAAACAACAATACTGGCTTATTTATGTAAGTAAAGTTCCGTCAAACCATGTCTACAGAGTGTATTGACAATGTTTTTTTGGTGGGGATTATCTTCAGCCAGTTGAGAAGAATACTGTAGGGGAACACTATGGGAGTCAACTGGAGACTGGACCGTTTTGAGTGACAATCTCAGGGAGCGATTCTGGACGCTTTATGTCGAGTCCTGGAAGGAGGTAGACCTGCTCATGTTCATGTGCGTGGTTCAGGTGTTGGAAGATGACTGATTCTGGACACTGAACGGCTACTGCAATACTCCAACTTTTGAAGTGACTTTATATTTCGAGAGGTCTGAATGTGTTCCAGAGCTGCACTCTAACTTATTCCAGAGTATGAGTTACTGGCCTTTGTATCACGTATGTCAATTTGTTAATCATCGTATTGAACTCTGAATTGTTTTGAGCCGGTGAATGATCACATTTGGTGATTACGAAATGGACTTGGTTGTCATGTATCTTTGTGGACTGTTTGCCCTGGGGATTTTACTATCATTCACGTAATACTCTCAACACAATTCTACTGCATTATAGAAGAAAGTTTCCTTAGGTATTTTAACTGAATATCAGAGGACCATTTTCCGTTTATTTGAGATGTCCTTTATTGAATAAACATTACACAGCATAGTTTTCTGTTGTATAAATGAATTACAACTGTTAAAATAGAATGCTTCTTATTAAATTCTTCATTTAACTTTTATTTTGATTTATGTGTAATTTGTTAACTTTCATTTCTAGCCAATGCATAGACTATTTGACTACAGGATCATAGCTACAGGTTATTATTTTCAACCTAATTCGGAGCATGAAAGCAGACGCGATCAGCTCGGGCCGATGACTCTCTCGAGCTGTTCTCTTTTAAACAGAGTCATGCATTGCCCGAAACGGTTGAAATGGCTCTGAGCATTATGGGACTTAACATATGAGGTCATCAGTCCCCTAGAACTTAGAACTACTTAAACCTAACTAACCTAAGGACATCACAAACCTGCATGCCCGAGGCAGGATTCGAAGCTGCGACCGTAGCAGTTGCGCGGTTCCGAACTGATGTGCCTACTGCTCGGCCCAAAAAGGTACTAGTAACCAGAGGTAAAGACGCCACTGGTACGCTCGTATGGAGTACTGTTTAATAGAGCAGATACTCACTAGCAGTAACCGTTAGGTACCATCGCAAGACATTTGTGAAGGGAAAGGTTCTCAGTGACCTTTGCGTAAGTTTGACGGTGCATTTCGATTACTTAAACCCAAAAGAACAAATTTACTTCCAAATTTGATGAAAGTAGCCAAGTCTGAGTTCAGCAACAAATAACAGACAAACATAAAACACGAAAACCCCCGTAAATAAATGGATATAATCGTGTTCAGTTGTAACTGTAAGATCCGAATAAATTCGTACTTGATTAAGAATTTGACGTAATACAGGGCGATTTTTTCCACTTCATGTACAAACTCTATGGATTGACCGATGAGAGAATGCAGAACAAAAAAAGTCTGATGAACCTACGACCGGAAATGCATGGTTTCCATGGTAGGAGCCAATTATTGAATTACGCTTGGTTACAGAGATTGCGGTCTAGTTCGAGCTGTACCATGCAGCCGCAGTTACATTATGCATGGTTTCTTCCTAGAGGGTTGTACTGTTCCTTATACGTCATGCCCTAGCGCTCTCTCCTTCCATAGTAATTGGTAATATTGTGTCCAATTCACTTTTCTTGCTGACTAGCCATGTAGAGGCTGTGGTACAGTGTTGTACACAATGGTTCCGTGTTCGAATCGACAGCTTGCCGACATTGTGTTTGCTCATCGAAAGGCAAATGGAAAAGGGGGGCTGGCAGCAAGTTTTCATCAGGCCTACCTCCGCAAACAGAGCATACAATGACTGCACAGTGTTTCGCCGTTTGTGTGAGACAGGTTCTATGAGAAAGCAGGAAATCATGAAGGATGTACCCGAAATGTTCGGCCGCTAAGACTGGAGGAAAATGTGATTAACACTGTGGAAGACTACCGCCCTGACAGTACCAGGCAGTTGGCCCGCCAGGACAGGGTAAGCCAGACGAATGTGTGGAACATTCTCCACTACAGTTGTTACTGTCCTTATCACTTACAGCGTGTGCAGGGCTTACTAGTGACAGACTTTACACATCAGAGCAGTTTTGTCATTGATTTCTTCACCAGGCAACCACGATTCTGGGATCTGTGTCATACCTCCTATTCACAGATGTGGCCACCTTTACGTGGAGTGGTATCTTCAGCGATCATAACAGTCATCTGTTGGGTAGTATGCAGAACTTCCATGGTATGGTGGCAGCGAATCATCAGCTTCGGTGCAGCCGGAATGTGTGGGCCGGGATAATTAGCGACCGTATTTTGGATCCGTCTTCCTCCACGTCGCCTAGGAGACCAGAGCTCTCGGCGTTTCTTGCGGGTGACTTTGCGTCCCCTGCTTTTAAGAGATGCCATTGATGATTGGAAAGGTTATGTGGCTGCTACATGACGTTGCTCCAGCCCACTTCGTCGCTAACGTCCGAACTCGTCTCAGTCTTGCCTCCACTGGTAGATGGATCGAACCAGGGCCCAGTTTTATGGCCTGGCCTGCTCGTTCACTGGATCTCAACCTCTGCCATTTCTGGCTATGGGACCATCTCAAAAGTATCGTGTACGCAGAGACCATTATGTGGAGACATTGGAGCAGCATATTCATACTGCCTTTGGCACTGTTCGGATGCAGCCTGGCCTATGTGAATGTGTAAGGCAAAACATGCTATGGCGCGTACATGCCTGTGTAGAAGCAGATGGAAACCATTTACAGCACATACTGTAAGTGTAGCTTCATGGCACAGCGCGAATTGGACCGCAGTCTTTTAACAATATATGATTGAATAAATGGTCCCTTAGCATGGAAATCATGCAATGCCGGGCATAAGTTCATTACACCTTTCTTGTTCCGTATCCTCTGATCGATCGGTCCCTAGAGCTTGTACACAGTGGAAAAACTAGCCTTTTATAACGTATTATTGAATGTACACACGGTTTATGTAGCTGACAGCTGTAAAAATAAGACTTGTGCCAAAAGCGAGCGAGCAGCTTCGCTATGACTGGTCGGCGCTCATAATCTAATGGCAGGTGCCACCGCTTACGCTGGTTGGCGCACACAACAACAAATACGTAAATTCATGTATAATAAAATACTGCAGACGCGTGAAAACACAAACCTCCAGCAGAATACGTAAAACACAAGCAATAAGAGCTACAATATAATGTAAGGGAAGATGGACGTACTTAAACAGTACGACTGCTGTTTATGGTGAAGTTAACAATGTCAACGCAGATTGCATATGCTCTTTGCAAAAACTTTATTTATTTAAGGAATGTGTATATTGAGAAATTAAATTTGAAACTGTTTTTAAGATGTTTTTAGTGTTCGTGGACGAGAACGCTAGTCGTTGAAGCGTATGTTTTTGAAGACGATGCGTTGTGACGCCGAACGGTGATTCGTCAGTGCTGGCGGTGTAATTAAAGCAGATCCATCGGTTCAGAAATAACAGCAAGTAATGATATTGCTTGGATCGTGTTTCTCCCAGCGGATATTCCATTCTTTGTTTCAATTCTTATGTCACAGGCCGTTAGAACATAGTTGTTTACGTATAAAACCTTGTTGGTATGCGTAGGATTACAACGTTCCTTACACACACATTTCTGTTTCTAGCGTTCCATACACAATTCTAAAACAGTACAGTGTTCGATTCGAACTCCTGATCTCGATATTGCATCAAGTACGCGTTTGGAAATCGTGATCGCGTAGTGACTGTTCTGGCAAAACTAGTGCCGCAAGTCACAATCAGTTTGTGAGCCTCCACGGAGACAGTTAATGTTTTACGCTCGTAGCAATTTACCGAACAGCAAGCGAGGTCAGTATTTTAAAGTACATTAATTCGTAAAAGTCAATTAAGTGCAAATAGTGCAGTTCTTACAACAACTATTTCAGTCAATTTGTGTCTACATTGCCTGTCGGAGTGGCCGTGGAGTTCTAGGCGCTACAGTCTGGAACCGAGCGACCGCTACGGTCGCAGGTTCGAATCCTGCCTCGGGCATGGATGTGTGTGATGTCCTTAGGTTAGTTAGGTTTAATTAGTTCTAAATTCTAGGCGACTGATGACCTCAGAAGTTAAGTCGCATAGTGCTCAGAGCCATTTCAACCATTTTTGAGTCCACATTGTCACTGCTGTTTATATTATTCCACGAAGCTCACAGTAGCGACAGTGTAAAATTTTGTTTCATAACATCCACATGTAAAGCCGTGACTGAAGAGTAAGAACACGAGCATGAATTTTCGTGTTCTTCTGTCTAGCACGATTACACAACATAAACCGCACGTATGCTACGACACCGCACTCCTCTTGACAGTTCTTTTCTCTCCGACTGCATCTATCGATATCGCTCTCACATCTCACGTCATACAACAGTGCTGCCTATTACATTTATTTTTGCACAGCGCATTATACATAAGCATTACAAAGAAAACTAAACATACACTGAAACTTTTGAAACGTCCCCTTTGAACAATTCTTACAAGACTGTCCTTAAACTGACACACAATATTTTGTTAACGCAAGGCAATCTGACTTTCAAAATTCTCCACAAAAGAATGGCCCTGTCTAACATTAAACTATACCTTTCACAAATCACTTACCTCACAAAAATCTTCGCTGCTCAAGCTACTGCAATACAGCGAGCGCCACTACTGCCAGCTAAATAAAAGATTCAAACTATGGAAGGCACTAACTACTGATAGGGATAGTTAGCAAATGAAAGATATTAATAGAGAACAAACAATGTATTTACCTTGATATCATCATATATAAATATAGCAGTTCATGACAAATTACAAAACTCCGCCATCTCTCTCCCCACATCCACCACTGCTGGCGGCTCACCTCCAACTGCGCAACGCTACGCGCTGTTAACAGCAAACTGCCTAACACTACAATGGCGAGTATTACAACAATGCAAAGCAGCCACAGCCAGTGATTTTCATACAGAGGTGGCGTTACCATAAAAAAACCTAAACAGCCTACTTACATAGAGAAAACATAAACAGCCTACTTACATAGAGAAAACATAAACAGCCTACTTACATAGCCCCCATGCTCCCCACAAAAATTTTACAAATTTTTTTTTGGGCAGTGGCCAATAATGATTTGATAAAATTTTTTATAATTACAATAACAAAGATATAAAATGCACACACTTATTGATACAATGTTGGTCAAAAGCTAAAATTTTGTCACAGTCCATAAAGACAGTCCTAAACGTACATAACAGTAGAATAGCAGTGTTTTTCTCAAAGTCTGAGCAGTAAAAGAAAATGCACACGGAAGTAGTGGATTTCCATGCAGTCTTGAAGAAGTAGTGTTGTCCTTCCAACGGAAAGACAGTGCTGACTCTTGACATGCTGACAGGTAATGGGCCACAACAGAGCAAACCCACAGCAGAGTTCATTCGACGTTTTGAAGAGTATTGGTAGGTAGGTCATCACAGAGCAGACCCACTGGAGTCCTGGTAGAGATTGTGGTATTGGTGGGCCACCAGAGTTGCAGACCCACTGCAGTCCTTGTAGAAATAATGGTATTGATGGCTCATCAAAGATGTAGACCCACTGTAGTCCTTGTAGAGATAATGGTACTGGTGAGTCATCAAAGATGCAGACCCACTGTAGTCCTTGTAGAGATAGCCAGCAGCCATCTGTTGTGACTGTGCAGGTGCACAATCACCGTTGAAGAGTCTTGCGGATAATATAGCAAGTCCATAAACCACCACTTGTGCACTCACAAAGTTTTTGAAATTGTCCTTAGAACCAGCAATGCTGTTATCCAGTCCCTTGCTGAATTATTAACACACGTGCAAACACTATCAGTCCCTACTTCTCACATATTGTCCATATACTATGACCAACAGAAACGTGTGCAGTGAAATGTAACTTACAAGTTACTTAATTTGATGAACTGGTGTCAATTACAATATTATAACATAAGAATACAATTACAAAGGTACAAAATACATCATTAAAGAACATAATAGTACAGATAACATTTGTAGTAAAACAGGCGTTACAAAAGAATAGAAATAGACATATACGTCAGTGTTACAGGAATTATGACATGAGTACATACATAAAAGATCACAATAACTTTTGAAACATCAACTTCACACATGAGCATTAAACAGAACAGAATTAATAATGGCTAACATCTTTACAAAGTAAATAACATATTATTAATGCCAATTGTATTTGAGGATAACAGTATTCCTCATCATAGTGAATGTAGCTTAATATTAAAAGAAGAAAAAATTCTATGAAACTACACAGAGACAGGAAGAAAACAAATACTCAAGGGTACACAAACACATAGTGGGATAACACCAATAGGAAAGGACAGGGTTCGTTTTCAGTGTAACATTTGGTACTGCAGTCCAACCCAAAACTTCATATATCTTTCCTCTTATTTCATCCTTTGTTTCCACCAAAAAAAATTCTAACTAAGCATGCTTTCTGTGTTTATATGTTCACACATCTCTTACCTCATCCTTTATTTCCAAGAAAATCCTACCTAAAATACTTTTTTTTTTTTTTGGCCAAACCATTTTCTTATAGCGTCTAAATGCATTTCTTCCAATTCATCATAGTTAGTTTCTTATATAGTCTACCCCTCTTAAGCTAACTTAAATCTACTGAGCTCAGATGCTAAACTAAGGGACAAGGCAATGCAGCATCACATAACAAATCAACACAAACAGCAATGCAAAAAATGCAAATTGGCAAAGCTAGCAGCATAAATGAGCAAAACTCAAATTCAATAACACTATGCCTGGCAAACAGCAGCACTTATACCTAAACATGACATAGCACAAACAGAAAAAATATTACACTAAAATGGCCATGTCTAATACCTATGTCACATCTTAACATTAGAGTGATGCATCACAATTTATTCTACAAAAGAAATTACCAAGTACTTGAAAAGAAAATTATGAATGCAGTTCCTGTGAAGGTAAATGTCGCTTTGTGCTCCCTCATTTTTTTGAAAAAAATTATTATATACTCGATCTGTAGACAGAAAATATTTATATTAGTACATCTATAAAATTTTATTTTAACCAATGCTGCAGTGCAGCTAGAAACTTGATATTAAACAAAATGTGTAAATAAATACATAAAGCAAGCCATATGGCATTTTTCTTAACTAGCAAGGCAATAGCTGTGAAATGTTTCTCATCGTTTCATTAGGCATTTCAGTAAATATCATAAATTACGAGCTCCACAGTATGCTTTCAACAAGAAGATGTCAGTAGCGCGGACAATGGCCTTCCCTTTCTTTTTTTGTTCTACCTGTGCCGCTGAAAAGGGCTCGCAATAATGGCTTTCTTTCCAGGCGTCTGACACAGCTGGGTGCCCGCGACGCATTACGTGCAGGTGGTCACTTAACTTTCTTATGGAAATATTTACCGCTACAGTGACAGTCTCATATAAAAATATTTCACAGGTCAAGAATTTGCGTTACAAATCTGTAGAAACAAAATGCTATTGATATAACAGTGTCCAAAAAAATTTTCGTCTGCATTGTAATACATTCACGAATATACACACACATTTCATAACTCTTAAAGTACGTTTCTTGGTTTCCAACATCCTTTTGATAAATCAGAGTCCCTAATCACTATTCATTACTCCTTACCTTATTACACATATACGTATCCATCGACACTCGTCAATATTTTGTCATTATAAATATGAAGCATAATCAAATAACTCATATAGCCTCAGCCTATTAATCATAAACATACCTCAGCAGCATAATACACATCGTCGTCGTAAAAATAACATCATAACACCTCAGTCAAATCTCAAAATCGTTGTAGCTTCCTCCAATAATTTCAAACCCTAAAAAAAATCTCTGCTCATTTCAATAGTGTCATCTACCTCAAACGTACTTTAAAATCATGCTCCCTTACCAAATATATCATTCAAAGCTCTCATAGTATCACAATGGTTCCGAAAAATGTGAGCATTTCTCAAAGTACAGACAAAATACAATTTTCATAAGTGTGAAGTTATCCAACGGTGTAATTACGTAATTATCTGTCACTGATGTAATAAAAAAGGTTTATCTCTCAGTTACATGATCAGATAGCTGTGTAATTTGTGTGTTAGAGAAATATGGTACCGATGTGTAAAGTTATATAAGCAAATACCATATTAGCTAGGGTTCCTTGTGGTTGCCACACACATGGTACACAAAGTAAGCATGAACCCTTCTGAGGATTAATGTAATTATACCCTCAGGTGTTACAGATTACACCAATTGAATGAAATATTCCACGGGAAACTTTCTTTGTAATTCAAAAATCTTTAAAAATAAATGTTTTAAGTATAAAATTGATCACTGAAATGCGTGTCCTGTAGCGCTAAATGTGCATCTTGTTGTAAGATAATCTCTGTGGAAGTGTCGTAGTTATTTTCCTCCAAAAGCTAAGTTCTGCAGAAGCCAATGTACTTACCTCATGATAAACAAAAGTGAAATGCTTTGCGTATAGATATCGTAGTTATTATGCTTATTGGCGTGATGAAGAAAGTACTGTACAGTAACGTAATGTTGTGCCACGAAAAAGGGTGTCTCATTGTTGCTCCAGAAGAATTCAGAAAACTGTGCAGATATAAAACAGATACACCGCAAAAGCAACATTGTAAATTGTCACTCATTAGTAGCGTCGTGATAAAAATCGTGTAGCTGTCACATAAACTAACCTCTGTGTCATCTGGTATCTCTCAGAAAGCACTTTAAATTCAGAATGTATCTTCAAATAAACCAAAATGTTGCATTAAAATCTCATTAGCAGTACTGGTAAATGTTCTAATCGTGCAACTAACAAGCAAGAATGTACACACACAATTACACTGTGTCGTCTGTTCGCAATAACAATGCATTCGTAATTTCTGTTTAAATAATTTCTCTTGGTTCTTGGCTGGATATTTAACTTCAAACATTGTTGCATGGTAACAGTTTCTAAAGCATACTAGTAACGTGAAGTGAAACGTTTTATGGCAAAAACAAAGTTAAAAGACAGATTATCTGTCAATAAATGGTTTTACATGAGAAATGTGGTGTAAACCTTTACTCTTTCTAGTACTCACAGTTTGGCTGGAATACAATTATCATGCAGTATACGTCGGTAAAGAATACTGGAATTTTTCTCAAGGTTAGCGTCTATGTTATTTTTCTCTGAGCCACCTGGCGCACGCGGCTGCCTGCGGTGCGAGTCATTGTCTGTTCCTTTGTTGGCGCGCGTCGTTATTGGGATTAGGAGACCTAACTTCCACAAATTCGCCTTGCCGAGAGGGCCCAGCTCTGTTTAAAGCTCGCCAGTTCTGATGGAATTCAGGTCTGTCGTTATGTCGGTAGTTTACATAGTTTCTTGTTTGTTGGTCATGTGGTGGAGAATTTCTCCCTGAATCGTAACTCTGCGCCGAACTGTTGCGTCTGAAGTTATTCTGCCTCCCTTGACAATAATTGTTTTGGTTCCCATATTGTCTGTTTCTCTGATTGTCTCTGTGATAGTCATTACTACGGAAATGCGATCTTCCTCTGTAGTTATTACTACTCTGCCAACGGTTGCCATACGGGTGGTGTCTATTTTGGTCACGATTTGTGTTGTGAGAATAGCCTTGTCGTGTCCAGTTATTACTTCTTTCATCGCGGATTTGCGACGGATGTGACCTGTAATTGTTGTGTTCCTGGTTTCGCGTTCCGAGATTGTCAGTGTCAATTTCTAATTCTTGTAACAGTCCCTGAAAAGCTTCAATGTCGTCTTTGCAACGTCCTGCTAAAATAATATGTCGTAAATGTTTAGGCAGTTTGATTAAGCAAATGCGGATGAGTTCTGAGGGGCTGTATGGGTTTGACAGGTATTGATTCTTGTGCAACATGTTTTCAAAATATTTCACAAGACTGGAAAATTCAGATTGTTCGAAGTGTTTCATCATTATGATGTTATGTTTTACACGGTCTTGTGTAGCTTGAGACCAATATGCTGAGAGGAAGGCATGGTAAAATTCTCCTTCACTGTGGCAATCGTGAATGAGCGATCGCATTCTTACAGCTGGTTCATTCTCTAAATAGCCACACATGAATTCTAATCTGTGTTCTAACGACCAGTTGGGAGGAAAACAAAGAGAGAATTGATGGAGCCATGCTTGTGGATGAATGTCGTTGCCAGAATTCTTAAATGTTTTGAATTTACGTGTAGTAATGAACAGCTTATAGTCAAAATCATCATGTCGGCAAGTCGCATGTCGGTCATTGTTACGTCGTTTCGGCGGTTCCATCTCAAAATTCGGCGTACCTTGCCAACTTCTTTCACAATTTCCGAAGTGCCCTGTGTTGTTATTTTGTGTCTGTTCCGTATTTGTATGTCCCTCTTCCCGTATTGGGGCGCGAGTGTCCTCTGAAATACGTAATTCTTGTACTACTTGTGCCAACTGATCTTGCACTTCCCGGATTTCTCTTTTGTACTGTGTATTGATTTGATTTTGATTTTGTTTGAATTTTCTAATTTGTTCATACTCTTCAGTGTCCATGAAGGCTACAGGTGTTGTGTCATTCAGATCATCATCTACCTTTGTAGATAAGTTAGTGAACTGATCTGAAAGTTCGGCTACTTTATCCGATAGTGACATCATTTCCTCTCTATGTTTTTCTGAACCAAGTTTCAGAGTGTCCATTTGTGTTGCAATCGTGTCTACTGTGACCTTTAAGTTTTCCTGAGTTTTTGCAAGTTGCATAACCGTATCGGTAGATGCAACTGAGTCAAATTTTGCTTGCAAGGTCTCATGATTTTCATGAACAATAGTTTGCAGTTCTTTTATGGCTGCTTCGTGATTCTGTAGTGCATTTTCATGACGCGAAAAAATAGGTTGGAAATGCTCACAAATTTGTGTTTTTACGTCATTACAGACTTTTTGACATTTCGATTCAATGTGATGTAACTCAGCAGTTAAATCCTCACGTGTTCGTTCAAGAGTTTGCTCCAATGAGTCTAACTTTTTAAGATTTTGTTCCATTGTGTCTAACTTTTGAAGCTTTTGCTGTGTTTGTCTCTGATTTTGTTCCATTGTGTCTAACTTTTTGAGATTTTGTTCCACTGTGTCTAACTGTTGCTGTGTTTGTCTCTGGTGTTGTTCCATTGTGTCTAACTTTTCAAGCTTTTGTCCCATTTGTTGCATTAATTGTAATAACAATGCACTGGTGTCTGAAACATGTTCCTCAGTGCTTCACATTTTGAAAAGCGGAAAATGTGTCTTGACTCATTTGAGGAAACGGTGAGAACCCAAAACCTGAGTCTGCAGTATTTGCAATATTGTGTTCTGTCATTTCGGCTTCCTGAGGCGAGCTATTGCCGACCGATCGATCGATAATGCTTCCCTCTTCACTAATTGTTTCACTGTCCACGCCATTGTTTGCCGCCCGCTCCATTTCCCTATGCACAATTACCAAATTACTACTTTGAACATCAGTTAATTCATTACTCGGTGGCGCTAACACACTGCTTTCATTTTCACTGTCATTTCTCAGTTTACTTTGGAGCCTAGTATTACGTTTTTCACACGCCATTATTGTCACAGTATTTCACACGACAACACAGAAAAACACAATTTGAAGAGCAAAAATAAGAGAACACATTAACATAACACTGAAAATAATATCTAGTTAATTACAGCTGCGAAGTACTTGGTGCAAATCTATATGCATGCCACAACTGTTTTACTGTACAACAATGAAAAACTACAACTACAAAGGAGATTCTCTCTACAATTACGCGCTAGCAATAAACAAAAGCTACACTAAATACACAAACTACAAGAAAAAATCAGCGGCTCACCTCCAACTGCGCAACGCTACGCGCTGTTAACAGCAAACTGCCTAACACTACAATGGCGAGTATCACAACAATGCAAAGCAGCCACAGACAGTGATTTTCATACAGAGGTGGCGTTACCATAAAAAAACCTAAACAGCCTACTTACATAGAGAAAACATAAACAGCCTACTTACATAGAGAAAACATAAACAGCCTACTTACACCTTTATATACTCCATTGAAAGGAGATTCATGGAGCAATACAAGTAAGCCTGAATGTAGTAATGTTTCATAATACTGAGCAAAACACAAAAATGTGTTGTAGAGCATCAAAGTTATGCATATGGAGTGAAAGAGGCACAAGAAAAGAAGGAAGAAAAAATTTACCAATTGAAATCAGCAATATATTTACAAATTAGGTTTATAGGCACAGTGGTCTCGTAGTGAGAAGGCCAGAGAAACAAAACGATTTAACTGTGAATTTTAAGCTCTTAAAATTCACCAATCTAAGGTAAGATGAAATAAACGTGAATTTTACAACTTTTAATTGCACGAATAACCTGTTTGTGTAAGAGAGCGGGAAGAATTACAAAATTTCGCTTACTGTGCCCGCGCTGTATCTTAGGCGACATTTGTATGCCAATTTGAGGTTGCACGGAAAACTGACGTGGAGAAAAGCACGCTATTATCTAGTACTGAAATGTCAACATCACAGAGTCGCATGGTATGCAACACATTTGTAATAATGATAGAGCAGACAACATTGTTTTGCCACACACGTACGTCTGTTGGGTCGAGAACTAAAAAATCTCAAACAGCTTTTAAACTAGAAAATATGTACGTCGGCAAAATATTATTCCAACTTAATTACAACACTTACCAGCCACTTCATGGACGTGTCAACAACAGTATAACTGACGACGTCGACTGTAAACAGTGGTAAGAGATAGTCTCTGAGAAACGGAGGTAATGTATATTCAACAGACACTACAACAGTCGCGATTCTGCGGCTGTATAGGAAAATTATGAAGCCGTATAAGGGTGCTAAAATAATTCAATGGCGACATCTGAATAGTTGTCAGACCTGTACTCGAACTCGGATTTGTCGATTTGCACGGGTGGCCGTCTCAGTGGTTTCGGATATATGAACACGCATTCCGTCAACCCTAATCCTCCACTTGTTGCACGCTACCTCCGTAGCGCCCCCTGCACGTTTTCCTCATTGCTCGCAGCATCTCCCATGATCCTGCAAGAGATCGGACCAAGGGTGCATCCACACCAAAAATATCATGAAATGCCGTTGAGCTATAGATATTACTATTACATGAGTGGTGTCTGTTCTTCCGGACATTTCGTGATATCTCCATTGTGGGTGAATCCCAGGTCTGACCTCTAGAGTGAATCACGCAATTTGTTGCGAGCAGTGAGTAAAATGGAAAGGGGGTTGCTACAGAAGTAGTGTGCAACAAGTTGGAAACTTGAGCTGGACTGGAAGCGTTCGGCACAAAGGTGACGGCAGACTTGCATGCCAGTCTACATGCAATAGTAATCTGAAAGTTTGTTGACCTTCGCATCCAGTGCAATTTATCCTTCACAACATGTTGATTAGTTTAAAACTGGAGGAGAATTACTTTTATGGAGGGAAATTGTCTGTCAGATTTACCGGCTCATAGATAATGTACACAATCAAGTTGTGATTATACACTGAAGCGCCAAAGAAAGTGGTACACCTACAACTATCGTGTAGCGCCACCGCGAGCACCCAGATGTAGTACAACACAATGTGGCATGGCGTCAACTAATGTCCGAAGTAGTGCTGGAGGGAACTTACACCCTGAATCCTGGAGGCCTGTCCTTAAATCCGTAAGTGTATGAAAGGGTGGAAATCTCTTCTGAACAACTCGTTGAAAGGCATCCCAGATATGCTCAATAATGTTCAGGCCTCAGGAGTTTGGTGGGCGACAGAAGTATTTAAACTTAGAAAGTGTTCCTGGAGCCACTATATAGCAATTATGGACATGTGGGGTGTCGCATTGTCCTTCTGGTATTTCCCAAGTCCGACACAATGCATAATGGGCAGGAATGGATGCAGGTGATCAGACAGGATGCTTACATACGTGTCACCTGTCAGAGTCGTATCTAGATGTATCATGAGTCCAATATCACTCCAACTACAAACCTACCTCTACTATTGTAATTTAATATACCTTTGCCTAAATAAATGACCTATATCTATGTTGTAATGTATACTACAAGCCCAAGAGAACAATTTGTCCTGTTGGTTTCAGCGGGCAATTCCCCGTCTACTGGCTTAGTCACAGCCTCAGCTGATTGTTCTGTGACATTACTCTCCATTTGCACTGCTATAGAATTAATTCTCGCTACAGCGGCCCTCTGCAGCGACTTATCAGCTGACGAAATACTTCAGTTGCTGGCCGACTGTGATTCACCTGCAGTACCATCTGTCGTGACTGGCCTAGTGCCCGGCATCTCATCTGCACCGTACTGCAGCGTATCGAAGCTTCACTTTCTATGTCGAAAATATTCCTTGCATTTGTGCCTCCTGTATCTTGTTCACGCGTCCATCCGACCCTCAACGTTCGCGTTATTTAGTTTAACTCCTCCCTATGGAATCTATTTCGCGGCCTATGTCCTCTTCCACGATGGTTAGAGGAAAATATTCCTCTGCCTCTTCCTCTTTTAACAGTATTAACTTGATACAGATTATCATTTTGCTTATGATTACTGTTATTCCGATTGTTCCTTTGAATCCGGTGGTTATTACTCGACGGAAATTGTTTTCTCGTCAGTGTTCTTCGTCAATCACTTTTTCTAAAAATGCCGAAAAAGTATTATGGTTTCTGCCTATATATCTTTTGGTATCTTCTGGTAATTTCTTCCAGAGCTCACATATGATTTCGGAATCACTCCTTCGATTCCTTAAGTGAGTCAGTTTCCTATACCGTAACTCAAAAAATTGTTTCATATTCGTTTGGCCTTTACCTTCGAACATTCTCACCATTATAAACTCACGCCAGATCTTATTTTGTACCTGCTCGGACCAATATTTGTTCGACAACTTCTGTCTACATCCACTGAAATCCATTGCCTCAGTACTTAAGTTAATTCCGCACCGTTTAGCGTTTCCTGCTAAACCACTAATTACGATATTTACTTTTTTGTGATCTGTGGTATTTTCAGGAAACAACCTTTTGCAGTTCTTAATAAAATCCACAGGGAATAATCGACTGTGTTTTCGATAATAGTCGAATTTTTCTTTGCCCTCTAGTACCTTGTAAACCGGTTCTGTCTACCGCATAACTGCCATTACACGTAATATTCCCGTCCATGTCAATAACTTTTTCATGTATACTGGAAGTGTTATTGCAACACTTCTCTTTGCAGTGCTCTACCTTCCTTTCTAGGTTTTTCTCAGTTTCTTCAACAGTCATTCTCAGTTGAGAAATCTGTTCTTCACTTGCTTTAGTTATTGCTTTCTTAATATGGGAAATTTTTTCATCAGCCCTTGCTTCTATCATACGTTCGAACTGTTCCTGTATTTTCTCTACCTCGGTTTCATACCTGTCATGAATGTCCGCAATTTCTGCCTGTATATTACTAACAATTTCATCTAAATCCATCACATTTTTCTTCATGTTAATAAGTTCCTCAGTCAAGAAACCTATTGTATTATTAACTTTTTCTAACTTTTGGTTCCTTTCCATTTGTTCACTCTGTTTCTAGAACTTTCCGTTTATACTGGCAGTCGTTTTTAGTCTGTGTTTCCATTTTTACAGATAGACTTTTAGTAACCTAGCCTGTTCCTAAACTAATTTTATTCAAACTTTCAAATTTTTCGCTTTGAGCCATCATTTGTTAATTTAGAATTGAAGTGTTCTTGTTTTGTGCTATTAGCTGTGTATGCATGCTGTGTAGTAATGCGTACAAATCAATTGGTTATTATTCATTTTGTTGATAATTGTCTACCCCTTTGTATTCCTCCTCTGAATCTACTTCTTTCTTAATCTGAGATGATCTTAACAGCATAAAAGTCTCATTCCCCAAATCAATATTTTCTACCTTCTTCTCCATTAGTTAAATCGATTTCTCTCTGTCCTGTTCCTGATCACTGTTTACAGAAGTGTCACCACTCTTATCCCCCTGCTTTATTTCTCTATACTGCATATACTTATCTCTATCCATTTTTAACAATTGCTGAAACCACATATATAATAATTTATACGGCTATACCTTTCTCTTAACAAACTTGTGCCCCATAGACATTTATACTTCTTCCAAAAGAACCCTACCAATCTGTAAAATATATAACTGTGCTTAACTACATATGGACTCTTAACTGCTGCAAAAGGCCCTGTCACCAAGCGCCACGTATAACCCTACCTCTACTATTGTGATTTAGTATGCTTTTACCTAAATAACAGAGAAACCTGTCTCTATGTAGTCGCGTATACTATACCCTAACAGAACAGATAGTCCAGTTACGGGAAAAGCCACGTATAACCCTTTTACTAAAATTTAGTTTCCAACTAAAGTACACTATGGGAGGATAGTCCTGCCATTAGGAAAAGGTAATCAGTAGAGTTACCCTTTTTAATGGATTTGACAGTGTGTTTTGTCTAATGGATAAAGAAATCAGGCTATTGAATTCTTTTCCAAAGATTTTACCCAGCAGTAAAATAGAAATGCAGTATGAATAACATTATACTGAAGCTAGGACAACTCAGTTCCAAGTTCATTTAGTGGTTTAAAACATGTACTGATGGTCGCCAGCCTATCCAGGCAATGAAATAGTGAAGTATTGGAAAAACAGGAGTATGGATTTTGGCCACTTTCTTGCTATTGTTTAATTTGGTTCTTTTAATTCAATGTTACTCCGCATAAACAATTTTGGTGCAGACAATGGCATTTATTTTTGACTTCTACACCCTTATACATTACGTTTTTAAAAAAATAAAAAGCCCAATAGATAACTTCAGGGAAGCTAAAAACTTTTGGCCAGGGGGGACATATGCAGTCATGCTCATAAATTAAAGATAATGCTGTTACATGGTGAAACATAGCTCTGGTGGGCGGTTTGCGGGTTTAAATCACCTCCGGGTATGACCATGCGGTGCATCTGACCTGCAGCCGTCGCACGGTGGCGTTGGCAGCATTCCACATACGTAGAGGTGTGTTGGTGCATGTCAGAGTACGTTGCAGCGAGTAAGTGTGCAGATGTTTTCAGACGTGCTAATGGTGACTGTGTGTTGAAAATGACTCAAATTACACGTATTGATGACGTTATGATGGGTAGAATACTAGGTCGACTGGAGACTGGTCGAACACAGCAGGTCGTAGCAGGGGCCCTCCGCGTACCATAAAGTATGATCTCAAGATTATGGTAGCGATTCCAGCAGACAGGAAACGTGTCCAGGCGCTACAGTACGCTACAGTAAGGGACGTTCGCAGTGTACAACACCACAAGAAGACCAATGTCTCACCATCAGTTCCCGCTAATGGCCACGGAGTACTGCAGGTGGCCTTGCTCGGGACCTTACTGCAGTCACTGGAACAGTTGTCTCCAGACACACAGTCTACAGACGACTGAACAGACATGGTTTATTCGCCTGGAGACCCGCAAGGTGCATTCCACTGACCCCTGGTCACAGGAGTGCCCGTAAAGCCTAGTGTCACGAACACAGTACAAGGTCATTGGAACAGTGGTCCCAGGTTATGTTCACAGACGAGTCCAGGTATAGTCTGAACAGTGATTCTCGCCGGGCTTTCTCTGGCTGATGACTGGTGCACGTACACCTCTGCATGTCTTTGACAGAGGAACTGTAACAGGTCAGGTGTATCGGGACATCATTTTGCACCAGTATGTCCACCTTTTCAGGGGTGCAGTGGGTCCCACCTTCCTCGTGAGGGATGATAAGACATGGCCCCACTGAGCTGCCACCGTGGAGGAGCACCTTGAAACAGAAGATATCAGGTGAACAGAGTGGCCTCTCAGTTCTCCAGACCTAAACCCCACCGAGCACGAGTGGGATGCTCTCGGCCGACGTATCGCTGCACGTCTTCAAACACTTCAGGAGCTCCGACAGGTACTGGTTCAAGAATGGTAGGCTACACCCCAGCATCTGCTCGACCACAATATCCTGAGGATGCCAACTCGTTGTGCGGTTTGTGTACGAGTGCAGGGTGATCATATCTCATACTGATGTCGGGATACACGCGCAGGAAACAGTGGTGTTTTGTCGTACGTGTGTTTCGGGATCGTTTTCCCAACTTATCACCAATACCGTGATTTTACATATCAGTGTCGTATGTATTCCCTAAGTGCCTATGCTTTTAGTGCCAGTTTTGTGTAGTGCCATGTTGTGTGCCACCATATTCTGCAATTATCCTTAATTTATGAGCATGAGTGTAGAAAAGCATTTTTTATAATAAACAACCTAGATACTGAAACACTTAGATACTAAAGTACACATTTTTATAGCGAATATTTCACTTGAAGGAAACCTCTTTCTTACTAGAATTTACTTTCACAAAGCTATTATTCTTTCAACTAACTCTGTGTAGTCATTTACCAGATTCTAGTAACTTAGCTACATACTGACTAAATTTAACGCAAGCAAACTTTTACTATAACACTTTGTAATTGTTAAGAAAACACAAAAATAATTTAAATGGTGCCTCTTTATATTAATTTGGCACTTCATAAGTCTGTAAAATAGGACACTCGGATTCATCAAACACTAGGAAGGAACCCTATATACGCGTATGATCTGGATAAAATAACAGGGTTATTAGAACACAATTTAAATTAATGGTCCGCGCTGTACAAAAGTAAACTTCCTATAAAATTCTTATCTGGTAGCTGTAGGCTTTGGTGTGGCGAACAATTATGACAGCCTCACTACCCATAGTACGGCCTGCAAATCTCTTGATGTATGGGCTCAATTTCTTTTCTTGTCGTCGTTCAGTTCTACATACAGTGGCGCAACAACTCGCAGCTATGCCGTAAGCAGTTTGCAGTCAACTTCCTCAGTAAAGAGGTACACCATTTGGAGTTAGTGAGGTCCGACAGGAAATTGTCCGAATTATGAAAGCATGTAGGAGTTGTAAAATCGAGAAACTGACAGCAGTACGGGTGCCAGAATTGATAAATAATTTAAAGAAACGTAAGTGTCTAGGTGGGGCTGGTACGTAGGTCAGAGCAGACGAGGGGCCCCAGAGGATTGATCTGTGACGAGAGAAACCTCACTCAACTCCGATCCACCACCTCATGCATCCGACCCTCCGACCCCTAACAACATGATAAAGTGCGTAAGCGACGCACACCTCCCCTGAGCCTGGATGTTTGTAATACACGGCCCAGTCACGTTAATATGACCACAGCCGACGTTAGACGTCAAAGTGCAACAAACACTCACAGCATCAGTGGGGGGTAAGTAAAGCATTTCGGGAGGACACGGCAAACAGCGCTTTTATTGTCTTAACGTAGAAATGGAGCTATTTATCTAACGTCTAAAAGGGCATGATCATTGGCTTTCTGGCCAAGAATGGAAGAATTTTCGAAATAGATAAATTTGTAAGCTGTTCGCATGCCACCTTGGTTAAAATATACCACACAAAATTGTGCCATCCGAAAACGGCACAGAGGATACTGTGGTACATCATGTGCCATAGATGACATAGGTGAACGATGGCTGCCGAGATGAGCACGGGCGAACAGACAAGCAACTGACAGCCCGGGTGAACTGATGGGCCACAACCACTGTCTCTTCAGTGCCTGTTCAGCAAACGTTGCTGCATAGGGACCCTTCAGCTGGTGCCTGCTTCACGCAATGATGCTGGCTGCTCCGAGGCTGGAATGTGCATGTCAACACCGTAACTGGACGTAAGCTGTGCGGCGACAGGTAAGCTTTCCACATGAATCAGAATCATGTTTTACGCTCCGTCGGACAGATAGGCGTTGGCTTGCATGGCGTCGTGAAATGTCTGAAAGCAGACACCTTGCGACATATATGGTCAATGAAAACCTTAGTTGCCTTCTCTGGGTGATTTACTCATTTTTGGAGGTACAGTAGATCGGCAAAAATATGCATCTATCTTTGTGGGCCATATTCATCATTACGTGGAAGACGTCGCTTAACATGGCATCAACCAGCAGGCGGTGCAACTTGGCACTGAACTCGAAACGTACGTGCATGGTTAGAAGAGCACGACGGTGAGTTTACCGTACTCCTCCTGCCACCAGACTCACCGGATTTAAATCCAATCGAGAATCTGTGTGGCCACCACGATCGGACTGATCGCGCCATGAATCCTCAACTGTAAAACCCAGCACTGGAGTCGAGATAATGTCTCGCAGTGATCCACGCTCCTAATGGTGGTTATTCAGGGTTTTGACAGGTAGTCTAATTAATGTGACTGGACAGTGTAGTAGCAGTGAGAAAGCTAAAATAGAAAGTGGCAGAAATGATGAGGCCAGTAGGTGAATGGAGCTACACGAGAATGCCCAGGGATCAGCAGATAATAGGAGCCCTCTATCACTTCGCTGTCCCACTCCCCATCTGTTTCAGTGAAAGTGTAAAGAGGGAACCAGCGTTTACCATTTATGTGTGTGCTACTCTAAAAATAAGGTCCGGCAGAAAAATGGAGGTAACCACATTTATAACCAATTAAAACCTACTAAAGGGATGATGACCAATGCTCCTGAGCCAGCATGTGATAGTAGGTGAACTGACCCACACTACCTACTGCCCCCACGAAAGTGATAGAGAATAAAATCACTTAAGTGGAAAAGGAGAAACATCTCAAATGTCTTCGAATGGTCTGCCAGTATTAGGGGCAAAGGGACCTGAAAGACGTTGCTTAACTTGGGGAGGCAGAAGGATGGTTCATCACACCTGGATGCAAACTCATGTAATCCTAATGATATATTGCAATATCTTGATGATCTGAGAATTATCCACTTCAGTAACTGTTACAGTCCGTGATATGAGATTTGTAATCTCAAGATGACAGGTAATGCTTTACCGTGTACAGACTGATCGAAAAAGTTTGGCCAGTTAGAATAAGGCAGATGATGGAAAGCACAGTACACAGTAGTTCAGTACTTGGTAAGCAGGAAGTATATAGATCACTGGTTTGCACCGTCACCTCGCCTTTGTCGGGCAAGGACATAGTGGGAGACAAGATTTTGAGTAGAGATGCTAATCCCATCTTAAACGATCTAATTAGACCTAATTAGAATACATATGATTTTATACCGTTTTGTAACAGACTGATTAAACTGTTCCACTTGCTGCAGCTCCCAGGAACGATGTGTCCTCAGAGAAGGCAAACATCCGTAAACTAAAAAACGCTAGAACTAAACAGTGAGACCAGGTTGAACATTTGATCAAATGATGCTATTGTTCGTTCGAGGCATAAGCGTATGAAACTAACATAGTGCCTGTTGCTTTTGTAGTTATCAAACTTGCACTGCTGCAGATCACAGAAAATTTATGGAATACGAAATGTGCTTCGCAAAACCGAGTCACTCTGTGAATACAGAGACAAGCTGTACATCCATGCACTGGAGCCAAACACACGCCATCTGTTTGCCAAGTGTTATCTACACAGTGCAACAAAAGTAAAGGATCACTTTTTCGAGTCAACGTAAGTTTCTCCCATGACAAGACATATGCTTGAATTTAGCTCAAATATGCCTACAGCCCTCCTCTGTAATGGTGCAAAACGATGGAACCCTATGACATCATCGTAAGTCTTGGCAACACACCACATAACAAGGTGTCGAATTGGGTAGTCGTTTTTTCACACATTTGCCAATGTCAAATAGTCCAGCCATCACGTCACAGGTGGGTGAAGAAAAGCAGGGATGAAAAGCATAAATGCACTTACTTTCCCTGGCTCATGTTCAAATTACGTCACAGTAGAAGGAAGCTGTATGTTTGGGTTCAGTGTTTTAAAAGTAAGTGTGAGCTAAGCACGAGCTTACTTTTAAGAAACTTAGCCCAAACCCATAATTCCCTTTTACTGTCCCAAATTCCATTTCTACCTCTCTTTTTGATGTAAAAATTATTAAAGTTATAATTCATTTTATAAAGTACATATAAAATTAAGAGAAAAAATGAGGTGAATTTTTTTCTTATGTGACCTTTTAGAAAAATCTAGTTTAAGAAAATGGAAATGTATCCTTTTATTATATTTTTATATGTTGTACACCTTCCATAATTCTTCTATTATTATGAACTGTTGTTTTTACATAGGAAAAAGCTGCATATATTATGATTGCCAACCTTTCAGTACTTACCTTTATGAAATTCTCCAGTATTTTTGTTAAGGAAAAGCTACATTTCAAACTAGAAAATCTAGATTACGAAATTCTTTATCTTTATGTCTAATTTTTTTCATTCCTTTGTCTCTTAACTTAATATTTTAACCTTAAAAACTGAAAATCAAAACCACTAATTAATTTCAAACGCTTATCTGGTAAAGGAGTAAGTTTACTATCAAGATCTATAGAAATTTTTTCTCCGTGTCTAGTATACAAATATATACAGCCAGTAATGTAATATAAATAATTTAATTCTAGTTCATTAAGCTTTTGAAACAAATTAGCATTGTTAGCATTGTTGAGCTTCTTCAGTAGAGCCACCATATATATGGTAACAATTTTTATTAATAAAATTTAAACTAAATGCTGAAAAAATGTGAAACTGAAACTTCCTGGCAGATTAAAACTGTGTGCCGGACCGAGACTCGAACTCGGGACCTTTGCCTTTCGCGGGCAAGTGCTCTACCAACTGAGCTACCCAAGCACGACTCACGCCCCGTCCTCACAGCTTTACTTCTGCCAGTACCTCGAAGGTAGACATGGAGAAAAAATTTCTATGGAGCTTGATAGTAAACTTAGTCCTTTACCAGATAATAGTTTGAATTTAATTAGTGGTTTTGATTTTCAGTTTTTAAGGTTAAAATATTAAGTTAAGAGACAAAGAAATGAAAAAATTTAGACACAAAGATAAAGAATTTCGTAACCTAGATTTTCTAGTTTGAAATGTAGTTTTTCCTTAACAAAAATACTGGAGAATTTCATAATGATAAGTACTGAAAGGTTGGCAATCATAATATATGCAGCTTTTTCCTATGTAAAAACAACAGTTCATAATAATAGAAGAATTATGGAAGGTAGGAGACGAGGTACTGGCAGAAGTAAAGCTGTGAGGACGGGGCGTGAGTCGTCCTTGGGTAGCTCAGTTGGGGAGCACTTGCCCGCGAAAGGCAAAAGTCCCGAGTTCGAGTCTTGGTCCAGCACACTGTTTTAATCTGCCAGGAAGTTTCATATCAGCGCACACTCCACAGTAGAGTGAAAATTTCATTCTGGAATTGTGAAATTGTTTGATTAGGTAATGCCCATAAGACAGTGTATCTCTTTTATTTTCTAAAGCATATCTTTAATTGTCATGTAGGCTAAATGCCTTTTTATTTACTTCAAATGAATACGCTTTATTTTCTAAAGCATATCTTTAATTCTCATGTAGGCTAAATGCCTTTTTATTTACTTCAAATGAATACACTTTATGTTTATAACTTCATATTAAATACATAATTCTGCAACACTCTCTATTGTTAAACATACAGTCTTTATAATCTTCTTAACACATTTTACTTTTAGTAACATATTTCTTAATTCATTTAGATTTTTCTTTATTTGTCAACAACCCTGTAGGCATAAATTTCTGCGTTCTGACAACAAAATTCTTCTATTATTTTTTCATTACATTCATCTTTCATTTTGTTATTTTTGGAATGCCATAAATATTATCTGTTGGATAGTTACTAGAATCAAATTTATTAGTCATCAGTTTCATATCTTCATAAAAATCAGCAGTCCATATATTATATATGTACCTTGACAGCAAAGGTCAGTATTTTCTCCATATTTTGGTTTCATAACATTATACTGAAAATCATGTATCAGTTCTTTGGATAATTTAGAATACTTATTCAAATGTAAAATGAATAATTACACATGGTTTTAGTTTTCTTTATAGCGATACCTGTAATATTTTCATTAAATTTTGTTCTTCCTTCGAAGGTTGACTTCGTTTCAGGTTAATTACATTTATTTCCATCTGAAAAAAATTTCTATCTGCTCTATTTCCTATGTTCACCAGTGTCTTACCAAGCATAAATTTATTTATTAACTTACAGAAATATTTTCAAAATCATTCTGCACTTTCATTCTCATTACTGTCTTGAAATCTATATAGTTGTTTAACCAATCAGATCGTTTAAATTTTAAAACTCTATCTATTTTTGTTATCTCTATCTGTAGAGACAAATACTGTGTAAGATTTACATCTACATCTACATCTACATTGATACTCCGCAAGCCACCCAACGGTGTGTGGCGGAGGGCACTTTACGTGCCACTGTCATTACCTCCCTTTCCTGTTCCAGTCGCGTATGGTTCGCGGGAAGAACGACTGTCTGAAAGCCTCCGTGCGCGCTCTAATCTCTCTAATTTTACATTCGTCATCTCCTCTGGAGGTATAAGTAGGGGGAAGCAATATATTCGATACCTCATACAGAAACGCACCCTCTCGAAACCTGGCGAGCAAGCTACACCGCGATGCAGAGCGCCTCTCTTGCAGAGTCTGCCACTTGAGTTTATTAAACATCTCCGTAACGCTATCACGGTTACCAAATAACCCTGTGACGAAACGCGCCGCTCTTCTTTGGATCTTCTCTATCTCCTCCGTCAGACCGATCTGGTACGGATCCCACACTGATGAGCAATACTCAAGTATAGGTCGAACGAGTGTTTTGTAAGCCACCTCCTTTGTTGATGGACTACATTTTCTAAGCACTCTCCCAATGAATCTCAACCTGGTACCCGCCTTACCAACAATTAATTTTATATGATCATTCCACTTCAAATCGTTCCGCACGCATACTCCCAGATATTTTACAGAAGTAACTGCTACCAGTGTTTGTTCCGCTATCATATAATCATACAATAAAGGATCCTTCTTTCTATGTATTCGCAATACATTACATTTGTCTATGTTAAGGGTCAGTTGCCACTCCCTGCACCAAGTGCCTATCCGCTGCAGATCTTCCTGCATTTCGCTACAATTTTCTAATGCTGTAACTTCTCTGTATACTACAGCATCATCCGCGAAAAGCCGCATGGAACTTCCGACACTATCTACAAAGTCATTTATATATATTGTGAAAAGCAATGGTCCTATAACACTCCCCTGTGGCACGCCAGAGGTTACTTTAACGTCTGTGGACGTCTCTCCATTGATAACAACATGCATGCTGTGTTCTGTTTGCTAAAAACTCTTCAATCCAGCCACACAGCTGGTCTGATATTCCGTAGGCTGTTACTTTGTTTATCAGGCGACAGTGCGGAACTGTATAGAACGCCTTCCGGAAGTCAAGAAAAATAGCTTCTACCTGGGAGCCTGTATCTAATATTTTCTGGGTCTCATGAACAAATAAGGCGAGTTGGGTCTCACACGATCGCTGTTTCCGGAATCCATGTTGATTCCTACATAGTAGATTCTGGGTTTCCAGAAATGACACGATACGCGAGCAAAAAACATGTTCTAAAATTCTACAAGAGATCGACGTAAGAGATATAGGTCTATAGTTTTGCGCATCTGCTCGACGACCCTTCTTGAAGACTGGGACTATCTGTGCTCTTTTCCAATCATTTGGAACCCTCCGTTCCTCTAGAGACTTGCGGTACACGGCTGTTAGAAGGGGGGCAAGTTCTTTCGCGTACTCTGTGTAGAATCGAATTGGTATCCCGTCAGGTCCAGTGGACTCTCCTCTATTGAGTGATTCCAGTTGCTTTTCTATTCCTTGGACACTTATTTCGATGACAGCCATTTTTTTGTTTGTGCGACGATTTAGAGAAGGAACTGCAGTGCGGTCTTCCTCTGTGAACCAGCTTTGGAAAAAGGTGTTTAGTATTTCAGCTTTACACGTGTCATCCTCTGTTTCAATGCCATCATCATCCCGGAGTGTCTGGATATGCTGTTTCGAGCCACTTACTGATTTAACG
Source organism: Schistocerca piceifrons (assembly GCF_021461385.2). Classification (NCBI taxonomy): domain Eukaryota; kingdom Metazoa; phylum Arthropoda; class Insecta; order Orthoptera; family Acrididae; genus Schistocerca; species Schistocerca piceifrons. The sequence continues at coordinate 45,389,617 of NC_060141.1, forward strand.
TAAGACTAGAACTTCCTAAGACTTTCTGTCAAGTCGGTACATAGAATTTTACTTTCGAATTCATTGAACGCTTCACGCATAGCCCTCCTTACGCTAACTTTGACATCGTTTAGCTTCTGTTTGTCTGAGAGGTTTTGGCTGCGTTTAGACTTGGAATGAAGCTTCTTTGCTTTCGCAGTAGTTTCCTAACTTTGTTGTTGTACCACGGTGGGTTTTTCCCGTCCCTCACAGTTTTACTCGGCACGTACCTGTTGAAAACGCATTTTACGATTGCCTTGAACTTTTTCCATAAACACTCAACATTGTCAGTGTCGGAACAGAAATTTTCGTTTTGATCTGTTAGGTAGTCTGAAATCTGCCTTCTATTACTCTTGCTAAACAGATAAACCTTCCTCCCTTTTCTTATATTCCTATTGACTTCCATATTCCGGGATGCTGCAACGGCCTTATGATCACTGATTCCTTGTTCTGTACATACAGAGCCGAAAAGTTCGGGTCTGTTAGTTATCAGTAGGTCCAAGATATTATCTCCACGAGTCGGTTCTCTGTTTAATTGCTCGAGGTAATTTTCGGATAGTGCACTCAGTATAATGTCACTCGATGCTCTGTCCCTACCACCCGTCCTAAACTTCTGAGTGTCCCAGTCTATATCTGGTAAATTGAAATCTCCACCTAAGACTATAACATGCTGAGAAAATTTATGTGAAATGTATTCCAAATTTTCTCTCAGTTGTTCTGCCACTAATGCTGCTGAGTCGGGAGGTCGGTAAAAGGAGCCAATTATTAACCTAGTTCGGTTGTTTAGTGTAACCTCCACCCATAATAATTCACAGGAACTATCCACTTCTACTTCACTACAGGATAAACTACTACTAACAGCGACGAACACTCCACTACCGGTTGCATGCAATCTATCCTTTCTAAACACCGTCTGTACCTTTGTAAAAATTTCGGCAGAATTTATCTCTGGCCTAAGCCAGCTTTCTGTACCTATAACGATTTCAGCTTCAGTGCTTTCTATCAGCGCTTGAAGTTCCGGTACTTTACCAACGCAGCTTCGACAGTTGACAATTACAATACCGATTGCTGCTTGGTCCCCGCATGTCCTGACTTCGCCCCGCACCCGTTGAGGCTGTTGCCCTTTCTGTACTTGCCCAAGGCCATCTAACCTAAAAAACCGCTCAGCCCACGTCACACAACCCCTGCTACCCGTGTAGCCGCATGTTGCGTGTAGTGGACGCCTGACCTATCCAGCGGAACCCGAAACCCCACCACCTAGTGAACTAGGTAATTATGCTTGTCTTCCAGAGTAGTCAATAACTTATTTTCTTTAGTTCCTCAACAACTTTATTTTCAGGAGCAGGTGGTAAATCCTTAAGTAAATCAGGCAGTTCTTTTGGATATTCTAGATCTGCTTCAAATATACTTTGAAACTGAGCACTTGGTTCATCACATTCAAGTCCACCATATAAATTACTTGCTTCTAAATGTGTTAAATATTTCGATAGCACTTTTATATTGTAATTATTCACATGTTTATTATTTGCTTTGACATATCTTTTACGACATTGGAATATACCATTTATTATAACTTTTTCAACCTTTAAATCATATCATATTCGTCTAATAATTCAAGTTACTGACCAGTAATTTTTCACATCACATCAAAAGGTACACTAGGTGATTAGAATAAAACAGTGCACCTAAAGCAAATGATTTTATACATACTTTTCTAAAAATTTTAAATTAATCAGTCAATAACAAAAGATCAGTTTTAAGATACACATCATGATATTCACCAAGATCTTAGGCATGAAACTTTTCTCAGACTAGTTTTGTATGTTTATAAAATCCATCACTTACTTCACAGTCATTCAGTTTATTGTAAAATTCTTTTCTTGATGGAATCTTTGTTGCTTCAGATTTCTTTCAACTATTCATATAATTATAGGGATAGACACCTTTCTATATTATTACACTTAATAGATTTTTGTAATTGTTTTAAACGTTTTTCGATTGAGTCTTTTTTCAAATTTGTTGAAAATTTTTCAAGGCTTAAAGCCATGTATTTCAAGTGTCAATAAACCTCATCCCATACTTACTGTCTTCTTTCCAAAACTAATATCTCTCATTCCAAGTGGATAAACATCTGTCACTAGCGGTTCCACCATGTGTGGCACAGAAAACTTAGTGTCACACAGTATTAGAAAGGTGTCAGATCTCACTTATTGGTATTGTAGCAGCCCCATGGCTATAGAGGGGGTTTGAAATGCCCTCTGTGTGGGAGCCAGGCCATATTTCCCAAAAATATCGTTCTCTTGGTCATCGCACTGGCAACTGTCGGTATTTGACTGTGAGATGTGTGAAGTCAGTGCAATGAGCCAGGGGAACGGCTTGTTTCATTGACATATGAGCCACCCTCTGAAGCCTTTTCATGTCGATTACGAGCGACAATGTTTCTAATATGTTTATGTCGGCTAACCAAAAAAGAAAAAAGAACAGCTTGACTTCAACGCTTTGTGTCGTCACTCTTACCTACATCTGAGAGGCGTAAAGCGAAGGGGTGCGATCAGCTTATTGACGCATTGTAGAAATCAATGATTCATAAAAATACAAATTTCGAAAGTACTTTAAGTTTATAATATCTGTGATAGATCAGTGGGGCCAGGCGACAATTTATAACAATCAAATCTGTGTCTATAGGTTTGCCTTTTATGACACCAAGATGGGTATGAAGTGATAACAGGAACCAATAAACGGATAGGTCTCTGAGTACACTTAAAACTCATTCTAAAATTGTTGCACACAGAAAATAAAACAGCCTTCTCAAAACTATGTACATGTATCTTACATTAAGTAAAACACATAGCACAAACCAAATTATGAAAGAAAAACGTAACAATATCTGGAAAATACTTGCAAAAATAATTCCAAGTTATACATCCAATAAAAATATGGGCTACTACAAACATTAAAGTAGGTCATCATTATGTGAAGATTACACACAGAGATCAGCTTCATAACATTTCATACTGAAGAACTCTTTTACACCTTTTACATAGGTTATGTAAAGTGTACTCACAATAGAGCATGAATTCTGGTTTTATGTATAAGACATAAAAGAAGGTGATTAGCATTTTATCTAACACATGCCATAGTAAATGTAAGTAATGTTACTGCACTGTATACCTGGTTAGGCTCATGTGAGTTATGGAAAGCTTTATATATACATGACGATCTATGCAGACATGTGACGCTCTTCTACGATGGTTTATTGGAGGTGTTTGATAATGGCTCACGACCGAAATTAACTAATAGCACGATTTCAGTAAAGCATAATACGGCCTACAATGGACAATGTATTCCTTCATTAAACACTTAGAGACGGCGGTTCATCACGAAAGAAAAATTTTCACAATTCGTGCAGTGTGAATGTTCTTGCTACATCACAAAGTAAACTAAAAACATCTGTACTAATGTGATACCATAGATCATCTCGATGTCTCTACCTTCGCTGGATTGTGTCTCGAAGTAGACGAAATAAAAAAAAAATTAAACATTTGCATTAATGACCGATTTATTACGATTAGTGGAAGGCAATAAGCTGCGCAAATTCTAACCATGGCTGCCGCAAACAAAACTTGATACTGGTACCAGTTTTGTGAAAGGCTGATTAAGTGAACAAAGACATCGCATTTACTGCTATAAACTCGACAAGAAAACGCATTTTGGAAAGAAATCTGATGCTGTGTAATCTGAGCGTACACTCACGTATATACATCGTAAGTGTGCGAGCCGATAGTCCTCTCGAGACAATCCAGAACGAAGTCGGTTGAATATGCCCAATTCACTATCACAAGGCAAAGCGGCTAGACTGCGAGGCAGAATCGTGTCTTTGTCTGTCAGCCACTAGGCCTCGTGAATCGGTTCTGCCATCAAACTTCCCTATTGGTTCTGCTCACCGAGACGGTCTGGCTTTAATTGCCGGCCGGGAGGGACATTTTCTCCGCTCAGGGACTGGGTGTTGTGTTACCTTAACTTCGTATGGTCGTAAATGACATTAATATCGTCTAAAGTACGCTATCACACCGTCTTTCCATTACCGAGATGCACTAATGGACACACATTTACACTTGACAGAATGACATAAACAATTATATGGAACCAGAAATTTACGTGAAGACTAATAAATAACGTAAAATCATTTCTCGATATAAACTCAGAAAGTGCTATAAACTCCATGCAGTTTTCCTGTCAGGAAATAGAACCAGTGTCTTGTCGAAAGTTAAAATGTTACATTCTCAGTAAATACATAAATCTGTCCGTTCCACTTTATACTTGTAGCTGAGAATGATGTACACTATGTGACCAAAAGTATTCGGACATATTGCTGAAAATGAATTAAAAGTTCGTGGAGCCCTCCATCGGTAATGCTGGAATTCAGTATGGTGTTGGCCCACCCTTAGCGTTGATGACAGCTTCCACTCTAGCAAGCGTAAGTTCAGTCAGGTGCTCGAAAGTTAGTTGGGGAATGGCACCCCATTCTTCACGGAGTGCTGCACTGAGCAGAGGTATCTATGTTGGCCGGTGAGGCCTGACACGATGTCGGCGTTCGAAAAAACCTCAAATATCTTCTGTAGGCTTCAGGTCAGGACTCTGTGCAGGACAGCCCATTACACGGATGTAGTTGTCGTGTAACCACTCCGGTACAGGCCGTGCGTTATAAACAGGTGCTCAATCGTGTTGAAAGATGCAGTCGCCATACCCGAATTGGTCTTCAAAAGTGGGAAGCAAGAAGGTGCTTAAAACGCCAGTGTAGGCACGTGCTGTGATAGTGCCAGCCAAAACAATCAGGGGTGCAAGCCTCCTATGTGAAGAACACGACCACACTATAACACCACAGCCTTCGAATTTTACTGTTAGCACTGTGCACGCTAGCAAATGACGTTCACCGGCCATTCGCCATACCCACTCCCTGCCATCGGATGCATTGTGTACCGTGATTCATCACTCCACACTACGTTTTTTCTATTGTTCCATTGTCTAGTGTTTACGCCAGCTACACCAAGCAAGGCGTCGTTTGGCATTTACCGGTTGATCAGCAGCGGCTCGACCGTGAAATGCAAGTTTTCTCACCTCTCGCCTAATTGTCATAGTAGTTGCAGTGGATCCTGATGCAGTTTGGAATTCCTGTGTGATGGTCTGCAGAGATGTCTGCCTATTATACATTACGACACTCTTCAACTGTCGGCGGTCTCTGTGAGTCAACAGACGAGGTCAGCCTGTCGTCTTTTGTCCAGTACGTGTCGCTTCACGTTTCCATTTCACTACCAAGTGGGAAACAGTGGACATAGGGATGTTTAGGACTGTGGAAATCTGGCATACAGACGTATAACACAAGTGACACCCAATCACCTGACCACTTTCGAAGTCCTTGAGTTCCGTGGAGCGCCCCATTCTGCTCTCTCACAATGTCTAATGACTACTGAGTTCGCTGATATGGAGTACCTGGCAGTAGGTCGCAGCACAAGGCACCTAATATGAAAAACGTATATTTTTAGGGTGTCCGGATACTTTTGATTACATAGTGTGTGTCTTAATTCACCAGTAGCCACACAAAATCACTGTCACAGGTGGACGTTTTCGTTATTTTAACTCTATCACGGTGTCACAGATATCACCCGTGATGAACCCTCAAGCTGCACATCGTCATGTTTTTACTCTTGACAAACTAAAACGCTTATGCCAGTCCTCTATGGAATAATAACTGTAACAGCATCCAATCCTTCCCCTAAGTGATTATATATGTTTAAATGCGAACAGTTTTAGGTTAGGATTTACACTGACTGTTACTGACATTAAATGAAACAACACGTTTACTGTTACCAGCCACCGTTTTATTTATTTTCACGACGCGTTTCGAAGGTTTAAACCTCTATCATCGGGTGGATTTACATTAGTTAGTATTACATTTTTGTGTGTGTTGTGTTACGATTTTTGGAGGAACTTGTGGCACTGCCTGGTGGAGAAACAAGACACTGTTTCAGAATGTGG